>NC_136991.1:31028209-31238551 GCF_032717465.1 Coenobita brevimanus | reverse complement strand
AGGCAGCAGGGATATGGGTAGGATGCTGTAAAAGCTGCTGTAGGTCATTAAGAATAGAAAAGATGTAGGCTAGTTCACCAGGTGGATCAGTGAAAGGCGAGGAGAGCCAGAGGTGGACTGGGACACTGAAATCTCCTAAAATGGAAATTTCAGAGAAAGGAGATGATTGGATGTGTTCCACCTTAGATGTAAGATAGTCAAAGAATTTTTTCATAGCCAGTAGAATTACGGGATAGATAAACTGCACAGGTATATTTAGTCAGAGAATGCAGGATAGCCGAAACTAGAGCGTAGAGAATTCTGAAGATTCAAGCTCAGGAACACAGAAGCAAGATATGTTGTTGCGTACATATACACAAGAGCCACCTTTGTCTTTGAAGTGAGTATAGAGAAAGCAGGAGGATACAGAGAGGAGTTTGCTGTCAGTCGTCTCAGACAGTGGAGTCTCCGTTATGAAGAGAAGGTGAGAGTTAGAGGACGAGAGGTGGTGCTCAACGGAGAGAAAACCAGAGGAAAGTAGCAAATGTTGCAGAAATGAAAAATAAGTGAGTCAGACAGTGGTTCCAGACGTCTCGCTTGGTCGTCACCGGGAGAGGGGCAGATGGTATGGGCTTTAATGGTCTCCCCTCCCCTCCCCAGGGGAATCCGAGGGCTGATGATACGACGCCATTTTTAGCAGAATTTTGAATAGTAAGTGTAGTGTTTAATGTGCATGTAGTTTGGTGTTGACAGCTAGAGAAACTAGTATTGGAGAGCATGCTGGCCTACTCTCTGTGTTGCTGAAACACTGAAAAAGTTCAACAAAAGGGGGATGGTCTGAAGCTAGACCCGAGGCCTGATAAAACGGGAGCTCCAGGTCTCGCTGTCATCAGCTTTCCATCCACCTTGGGAGTACTGCCCTGCTTGACTGGCGCTACAGTCTACTCCCTTGTTTGGCTTTGTAGAGAATATATTAATACTCAAGCTTTTATGACTTACTCTGACTTGAATACAGTCGTCTGGCAGTTTTGAGAGACTAGAGTTGTCCCGACCATGAAAGGATTACTAGTGCCAGTAATAATAGCACTCAGGCTCCTTTAACTCAGCTGAATGAAAGCGTCCGTCGTTGGCTGTAGCAGGGTATTGGAAGTTGCTCCGACCGTGATAGCATTAACAAATAATTTGAAGCAGGATCAAATTAGGAAATTTAATAAGTACCCTTTCATTAACTTTTGCTGCTTTCGGATAGATAACATTCAGGTAAAGAGGAACTGCTCTGAAGGAAAGTGAGACTTACAGTATATTGAGCCTACACTGAACACCTTACCACAAGATATATCCCCCAAGATCCATATGTTGTTACAGAGTGGCAGTGATAAAAAAGAAAAAATCCTTATTTCTTTCTAGCAAACGTCAGACTATTTTTTTAACCATGGTAGGACGTCCCCAAAACGCAGAGGTTAATGGGAAAACAGAAAATGTCTGTGTACCTAAGGTTTGTGTTGAGATGCTTTCAAACCCTTCTACTTGCGAGTGTGATAGTCTCCTGCTCAGGAGTGGGGCTGCAAAAAATTTTCTCTCCTTAACCATTTTAATCACACTGCCAATAAATGGCTGTAGTAAATTTCGGAAAATGGTTAATGAAGCTTATATTTAACTCCTCCTTTGAAAAATTTCTTCGCTGAATATGATCCCTTGTAAGTAGCAAGGAAAAAGTGAAAAAATACGCAATCGGAGCGAAGATACTAAATTGTAAAAAGGTTCCATTGCGCCGTGGAATAAACTGGGTCATAGAGGAGCCGGTGAGAGGAAGGGCTTTTTAATTTTGGTGGCACCAGGAAAAGACGGCGCCTTTAAGAAATAAACCTCGCTCATATTAGTCCATAAAGATTTTAAAGGCAGCCGTAAAGCGCTAAGAAAATCAGGAACAGCTTACATACACTCTCGAGCACATATAAAACTTATAATACTGCCTATCGAGGACATTAACTGGAATTACTATGTTTGGCGGAAAGTGATTCTAAACTAGCCGAGCGCCTATCTCTCCGCAGCGGGGCCCCCTGATAACCAGCAGGCAGCGTCAGTAGGACTTTATAGCTTCATAACACAATTTCCAAGGAATTTGCTGGGAAGTTTCGGTTATTAATGAGCTTGTAACGATAGCGGTAATGATGTCAGACGGCCGAGAGGAGCCTCGAACAAAAAGGTAATGATCAAAGTTGCGAGAGCTTGGCTAAGGGGCTTTGCAAAGGATGACGTATAACCTCGCAGGAGCTGAATTACCGACTGGGCCCTGCCGCATGACTATAATGGGTCTCACGGCCCTATGCTCGTCTGCTTCTCGGTATAATTTTAGTCTGCGGGCTTAATATTAGATGGTGGGCATAATTTTCTTAAGGGGTATAATTTTAGTCTGTGGGTGTAATTTTGGTCCGTAGGTACAGTTTTAGTCGGGGTGTAATTTTATTCAGCGAGTGTAAATTCAATCTAGGTGTACCTTTTTCTGGGTGTAATTTTAGTCTGTGGGGATGGGGACGCTCATCATCCACTCACGCAATGTAGTGCTGATCTCGGGTGTCTGGCCATTCCTCTCCTTCATCCTTTTTTCCTTCCATCCTCTTCTGTCTTTCTTTCCTTCATTCTTTCCTCGTCCTTCTGCCTACGGGTGACTTTACACTCCCTCTTCTGTCTTTCTTTCCTTCATTCTTTCCTCTTCCTTCTGCCTGTGGGTGAATCTACACTGAGTGACAATCCAAATGGTTTCCTGTACACCAGGAAACCATTTACTGCGCTGGGTGGTAACCATATAACCAAATTTTGGCGCCTGGTGGTTTAGTGGGTAATTACGGTGCTCCAATTGGATTGAGCCAGTGAAGGTTTATATCCAAGGGATGGTTGGGGTTTATTGCTCCCGTAATGCCACTCAGGAATGAGTGAGGCTGGTCACTCTTATCTTAAATGTCAGGACCAACTTGCCTAGCCCCGGGCTTCTACGCTCCTCTATGGGGCGATATGGGATTGGATGATGGATGGATGGATAATTTTCGCCTATGGGTATGATATTCGTGTGTGGGTATAATTTAGTCTGTGGTATAGTTTTAATCTGTGTGTGTGTGTGTGTGTGTGTGTGTGTGTGTGTGTGTGTGTACGTAACTTAACGTACCGTACCCAAACTCTGGAAAAAGTTCGCTCGTACTATCGTCCTTTTTCAAAGTTTGATTTTCTGTACTGTTATCAAAGACAAGTGTTTTCCATCTTTTCAAGCCCTTCCCTAGATTTCTAGCACTGAAAACTGTTCCCGTAAAAAAAATAAAAAGTAATGATATTCAGTTAGTCGTCGCCTAAAGTTGTTTCGCACATTAAACAAAATGAAAATTTCTTGTTATTAATTATAAATCTGAATTAGAATTTATTTTTGTATTTATAGAGCCTCATTTTTGAACCAGAAGCTTGTCTCACTTACAGGTGTTCAATATAAAGTAGCATTTTGCTTGGACATTGCCTGGACTTTGTCCCTCACAATGTGGACACAGCGCTAGGATTTTATTCCAGATAACTTCAGACGAATTTATTCATTTTAGAGTGAATCATAGTAGGCTGAACGAATTAATACCGTCATTATAAACACTCATAGATTGATTTTATTAAACTTAGAGTTTATTATCAGAGCCTGAAATCTTAAAGTTTGAATTATCTCTTTGTTGATTATTCGTCTGCTTATCTATTTCATCCCATGTGGTATCTACATCCACTGTGTGCGGGGCGATTCATAAGCATGTTGCCACTCTTATGTGAATTTGCTGCAATAAGAGTGATAACGGACTAATGAATCACCTCGCACACGTCAGGTGCAAACAGGTGAAGAAAGACAAACTCCAAAATTGAAGGCAGGATACAGAGGGTCTTTGTATTTTACTTATGAACTCTCATCCTATGGCAGAGCAGTGCTGGCTTCCTTTCAATTCCCAGCACCGCACAGTTGCATTCTGGTCACATAAGAGAGTTTGTAGCAACTTTTCTTAGTTCTTATGCATTTTACACCTTCATTTTCTGCTTGCTATTTATATATATCTAGTATCGACATATTTTTCCTCCATAACTTAAAAGAGGATAACATGATATAATGGACAAAATAAGTCACTAAGGACGAAGCGTCACGAAATTTCCAAGTTACGGGAAATACAACTCATAATTTTATCGTTGTCTTCCGAGGTATCCAGCATATGGCACTAAAATCTCCTATCATCCTGGACGCGACCGCCAGAGACGGTATACCATATATACTTTCGCCATAACTGTCAGAGCACACCCATCGTCCAGTCATCGGCTGGGATTACTAAATTTGCATATAGAGTGGGTCTAGTGTTAAAACCTCATTCTGGCCGACCAATGAGGTGGAAGACTCCTTGGTGGTGGTGGTGATGGAGACGGGAAGTAGTAATCTCAGTCATCCTTCTTCCGCCGGGATGATTGCAATGAATATCTTTTGCGCTTTTCAGTTTTACACTGATACTGGGAGTGGGTGATACATGATTTCTAGTTTACTCATACCTGAAATAATGATAGATACGTACTATGAGTCACAAAAGGGTTGGCGTACAGTATACGTGAAACATTTGGGACCACAGAACGGTCACTGAAATATTAGTAGCCACACGGTGGTAGCCCTGATGTCGGCTGGTGTTATATATCGCCAACTAGCAATATCCTCCTGCAGACATATAGCAAATGTTATGTTTATATAAACAGACTTAAAACATCAGTACTCTATTGAATGTTTCGGTTGGCGTCGGACCCCATGTGCACCGATACTTTTGTGACCCATAGTACCTGCTTTGATGTTGGTGCCAGAAATAATGAATGGTGCGTTGGTCGCTGTGTTTTCGCTGATGACGGAACCAGGGAGAGACCCTTTGTTTATTTATTTGTTTATTGTTGGTGATAATAGTGGTTTAAGTCTACTTGAAGATGGTGCAAGAGCATAGAAAGACTCCTCGAGTACTAATCTCAATCATCTGTCTCCACCAGCATACTAGGTTGGAAGACATTTATATCCTGTATGTCTTTCCGATAGAAGAACTAACAAGACATGTCTAGAGTTGCTTTTGCTGATTACAGAACATGTTTTTTTTTTTTTAATGATACCAAATTCAAGTAACCATATAACGAGATGATTAACTTTGTTGCTAAAAGAACAATAAGTTGTTGCTTTTCCCGAAAATAAAGGTGAAAATATTCTTGGTAATGGTGTGGGATCCCCGAGACGCCCCGAGTAGTAATCTCAATCAAGCTTCTTTACCAGCGCGCCAGGCTGATAGGGATGAATATGTTTTGTGCCTGCCTGTATTACGCTGATAAAAGAACTAACAAGCGATGCGTGGGGACGTTGTTATTGCTTGTTTTGCATTTTATTTATTAATAACAAAGCTGAACACCTATGATTTTTTTTTTTTTTTTTTTTTTTTTTTTTTGATAGAAGCACAAGAGATGAGTAGATGTCTTTCATGACAGAAGTTCTGTAATGTGAGATGTGCATGGTTGTTTAAGCAGATAAAACTTAGATTAATGCACAGTTAGTTTAACACATTATTTCACTCTCATCTTCAATGTCAGGACCAACTTGCCTAGCCCCGGGCTCCTACGCTCCTCATGGGGCAACGTAGGAATAGATGATGAATGGATGAATAGAACTAACGAGGCTACTTGTTTTATGCTAATAATAAAACTAACGAGAGATAACTAGTTATGATTGATGGTAATAGAACCAACGAATAATGCTTGGTAACTTTCGTTGATAATAGTAATGTTGGCCATCATTCTTCACCAGTGCAGTTGGCTGATGAGAATGGTTATCGTATGCACATTCGTGTTTTAAGTTCATTCCTTCTACTTTTTATGATAGTAGAACTGAATAAAGCAGTTATTATGTTGATCATAGACGTAAGGAATGGTAGAATGAATGAAAGATTTTTTTTTTTTTTTTTTTCAGATAATAGTACTGACGAATGGTGTGTCGTTTACTTTTGGTGATAACAGAACTAGCTAATGATACGGTATTTTTTCCGCATCCACAGGGACGGCCAAATGCAGTACTATACTCATTTTTTTTTTTTTTTTCCCGAGGCGAAGATGCACTTGACAGGTTGGTGATGATTGGCTGAACTTAACATTACTTCATAATCTCTTTACTAGTTAGCATTGTTAATTGAATACATACATATCTGAGGGGGAAATTTGGGTAAGTTATTCGGACATGTTGCATTCAGCCAGTCATCACCAACCTGTCAAGTCATCTACTCGCTTATATACTTACTCACTCATAGAGTTACGGTCCCTTTTCGAAGGTTGGGGTCCAGACCTTCTGGTGAAGTGTGTTATATTCCCCAATGGTAGACCTCCATCCAAGTCAGGTTTAGGCTGGGTGGAACTCCGAGGGTTACCTACCATTGAGGGGCGGCCCTCGAGGGTCCTGGTCAGAACCGTTATGCACGGTCGTAGTTTTCTTCCTTGGAACAAGAAATTTTACACAGTCGTAGACTATCATTCATGCCAAGTTTTAGGCAGGATGGGACCTCGAGGCCCTCTCTCCCACGGGAAGAGGTTGCCCGCTGGGGTCCGGCCAAATTTGTTTTTCGTGCCATTGGTTTTTATTGAGGAACAAGAAATTTTGATGAGTGGTAGATCTTCGCCTCGATCAGGTTTTAGTTAAGATATGACTCACTGCTTCCATGGTGGGGAGAGGATCGTCCTCGAAGTAATATATATATATATATATATATATATATATATATATATCTATATATATATATATATTTATTTTTTTAACTGAGAACTCGAAACTGCATCGCTATGACAGGGTCATAACCAGGATGGAACCCACGGCGGTTACCCCTACCCCATAAGCAGTTGTTTCTTTGCCCTTGCGATGTTATAGAGATGGGTGTGGATCTCGAAGATGTTCTTTGTCTTGTTTACTGAAAGATGTCTAAGTCTCCTAGGTGCTGGTGTGCGAAGTCAGAAAGACGCTCCAGGCAGTAATCTCATGCATCTTTTATCATGACATCAGGTTGGATGGGATGCATATCTCTTGTGTTCCAACTAATAATTGTTGATAACAAAAAATAAGAATGATGCAGAGTTCTTATAATATTAATATCAGAACTTGTGAGTGAGTAAAAGTAATAAGTGACACGCAGTTGTGTTTGGCCGGTGGTAACGTGTAGCAAACATTTTTCCTAATGATTAATTTAACGAATGACACCTAATTGTCCTTTGTGATAATCTTGGTGTTGTGGGATCCCACAAACGCGCCAAGTAGTAACCTCCATCATCCCTCTTCACCAGCACACCAGCCTATCCATCACCCTCACCAGCCACTTCATCACCCTTCGCCATCGCACCAGGCAATAAATCACCCTTCACCAGCGCACCAGTCTCTCCATCGCCACTCGATCACCCTTCGTTACGACTCCATGACCTTTCGCCAGCCACTCCATCACCCTTCACCAGCCCCTCCATTACCCTTCACCAGCCCCTCCGTCACGCTTCACCAGCCACTCCATCACCCTTCACCAGCCCCTCCATCACCCTTCACCAGCCCCTCCATCACCCTTCACCAGCCCCTCCATCACCCTTCACCAGCCCCTCCATCACCCTTCACCAGCCCCTCCATCACCCTTCACCAGCCCCTCCATCACCCTTCACCAGCCCCTCCATCACCCTTCACCAGCCCCTCCATCACCCTTCACCAGCCCCTCCATCACGCTTCACCAGCCACTCCATCACCATTCACCAGCCCCTCCATCACGCTTCACCAGCCACTAAGTTGACTGTGATTATTTTTTTTTACGCCCTTCAATTTAATGCAGTGAGTAAAACTACGGTAACGTGAGATGCGTTTTTTTTTTTTTTTTTTTTTTGGAATTTTGGATTTTTTTATTTTATAATGGAAATAAGATGATTGATGAGTACACTGTTGTTTTTTTGTTGATGCTAAAACGAGGTAATATTTTTTACTACTTATTGATAGTTGAAGTGCGTGATATGTCTGTCTAGTGGCTTTTCTTTTGACACGACTGTTAGATTGATACGCAGGTTTTCTTTGCTAATAACAGGAAGCTACGAGAGAATCGTAGTTGTACTATTATTATTATTATTATTATTATTATTATTATTATTATATCTACTACTACTACTACTACTGCTGCTGCTGCTGCTGCTTACCATATTATTATTACATTATAACTAGCTGGTTGTGAGTTGCCTCTTTGTTGATAATACAATCCCTTTAGTTGTGGTATAATTGAGAACCTGGATGTACGAGTAAACAGGCTGATGAGGTTCGTGGTCTCGGGGAAGACTGAGATTTTAAAACTGGATTGCTTTAATGGCCCTTATGCATTTGATAAGCATTAACCAAAACCTCCTTCTCCTCCTCCTCCTCCTACAAACATAAACAAAACCCCTGGCCCTGATAAAGTATCACCGAGAAATCTCAAAGATGCAAAAAATGAGTTACTGCTGCTATCTCTGTCTAATTCAATAAATCGTTAAGTACTGGGAAAGTTCCATGCGAATGGAAACTAGCAAATGTAACACCAATTTTCAAAAAAGGAAATAAGTCGCACCCAGGAAATTACAGACCAGTCAGCTTAACATCAATAGTGTGCAAGTTAATGGAAAAAATCATGAGATAAAATAGTTAATTATCTAGAAGAAAATAGTATAATTAAAGACTCGCAGCATGGATTCAGACATCGTCGATCATGCTTAACCAACTTACTGGACTTCTTTCATGATGTTTACAAATCATATGATGACTCAAGAGCAGTAGATATAATTTACGTCGACTTTCAGATAGCATTGGACACTGTTCCTCACAAGCATCTCATGAGCAAAATAGAAGCACATGGAATAAAAGGAAATACACAGAAATGATTACAAGACTGGCTTTCAGACCGAAGACAGCGAGTTGTCATAAACGGAAAGGAATCCAAATGGCGTAATGTGACTAGCGACGATCCCCAAGGCTCAGTACTTGGACCGATACTTTTTATTATCTGTGTAAATGATACTGATGAGGGTCTAAATTGTAAAGTATCAAAATTTGCAGATGATACTAAAATAACCAGTAAAGTAATATCAAACTTACAGTGGCAGCAGTTACAAAATGACCTTAATACTTTAGCAAGCTGGGCAGATAAACGGCAAATGAAATTCAACACAGAAAAATGTAAAGTACTTCATATCGGAAGTAACAACGTCCATGCGAATTACAAAATGAACACTATCCAGTTATCAACTACAGACAATGAAAAGGATCTTGGTGTGATAATATCAAATGACCTAAAACCGAGTAAGCAGTGCACCGAGGCGGTTAAAATTGCTAACAAGCTGGTGGGTTTTATTGGAAGAACTTTCGAGTTTAAATCGGAAAAAGTCATACTTGCCTTGAGCAACTCGCTAGTGAGCCCCCATCTTGAGTATTGTCCACAATTCTGGTCTCCCTACTACAGAAAGGACATTGAAAAATTAGAGAAAATTCAGCGAAGAATCACAAAAATGATACCACGACTTAGAAACAAACCATATGAGGAATGTCTTGAAGAACTTAAATTATTTAGCCTAATGAAGCGCAGGTTATGAGGGGACCTTATTGAAGTTTTCAAAATCATGAAGGGATATGACAACTTGGACATGAACAAATATTTTGATATCGACGGGTTGAGTCAAACCAGAAGTAATGGCTGCAAAATTATGGGAAAGCTTTTCCAATCCCATGAAGCAAATACTTCTTCTATAACAGAATTGTAAATATCTGGAACAGATTACCCTCAGATACCGTGAACAATATCTCAATTAAGACATTAAAAAACAAAATAGACAAGTATTTGCACGAGAATCCTCAGCTGACTCTTTTTCTGTCCGAATAACTTGCTTTGCTTTTATAGCGACGAGTAAGTTCATTCCCCTTTTGTCTATAAGACACCCTGTAAACAATGTACCCGTACAAAGCTTTGCATCACGTCATTATATATTTTACAATTTATTCAATGCAAATAAAATAATATAAGCTAAGATTAGGATATGCACAGATAGCCCTGAGTTAACGGTCACTACTTTTACTTCCGACCTGTGATGGGCTGTAGATCACTGAGGGTCCTGTTAGCCAAGTGACCACCATCGGGATTTTTGTAATGTACCAGGGGTCACTGCTTCAGGAGGAAACATGGTACTTGTTCCAATGGGAGTGTTCCCTGTCTCAGTGGAGTGAACGGAGCTAGGACCTGATTGACTGCTGCCTACCTTAAAAGCACCAGGCAAGGCTGCCGCACCACCCCTAAACGTCCACTCTGTGCACTGTACATCCAGACTGTGCAATGTGCAGTCCCATTTTGTCTATAAGACACCCGTCTTATATATTTTTCAATTTCCCCAATGCAAAGAAAGTAATATAAGCACAGATTAGGATCTGCTCAGATAGCCCTGAGTTAACGGTCACTACTCTTACTTTTGACCTGTGATGGGCTGTGGATCACTGGGGGTCCCTGTTAGACAAGTGACCACCATAGGGATTTTTTTTAATGTACTAGGGGTCACTGCTTCAGGAGGAGACATGTGTACTTGTCCCACACGGGAGAGTTCCTCGTTTCAGTGGAGTGAACGGAGCTAGGGCCTGATTGACTGCTGCCTACCTTAAAAGCGCCAGGCAAGGCTGCTGCACCACCCCTAAACATCCACACTGTGCACTATGTAGTTTCCATGTTATGTCTACGGATGCCCCATTAACTCAATGTACCCGTCTATAACATCATGCCGTAACTATTAGTTTTTTATTACTTTCTCTTTCAGGTTACTCTAACGGGTAGCGTATAGATAAAGTATTATAGAATGTGACATTTCCTTTCCACTATTTCCTGTGAAATTTCCATGTCAGTTTTTCCATGCTGCATGGTGGTTTTTCTCACTTTTTCCTGGAGGGTTTGGGGGTGGGGGGAGCCTTCTTGCTTTACTATCCTTATCCCTCAGCATGTAGAGTTGGATCTTGTAGTCATAGTCTTCTCTGTAACAAGCAGCCTCGAAATGACTCTAAGGTCTGTTACTGTTTGCTTTCTTGTGTAATCCTCCTCCTCCTCCTCCTTTTTCTTCCTCCTCCTCCTCCTCCTTTTTTCTTCTTCCTCCTCCTCCTCCTCCTCCTTTTTCCTCCTCCTCCTCCTCCTCCTTATTCTTCTTTCTTCTGACGGATAGTTTGCCGTTAGTTTTGCTTGTCTGATTCCGTCTGTGACTGCCAGGGAAGCATTGTAATCTCTTTTACTACGATGAAAACTTATTTTATCACCTAGGCCATGGCCAAATATTATTATTCAAGTCAGGAAAGACCTCTGGCAGTGAAAGCGTTAACACTTCAGTCCAGTAACGTATCTTGTATTTCCTTCCTATCTCCAGACAGTTTTATTAAGGTTTAGAGTTTTCCACAGGAAGGATTAGATAGTCTTCATTCATACCTACTGTACCACTAATGGTGGTTATCCTAGCGAATATGATCATCTCGTGGTAGCCTGAATGAAATTTAAAATGCGTACTGGAGTGAAGGAGTTAATAAAGGCTGTTTAACCCGTCACGTCCCGAGGTTTTCCGCACCTCTGACATCCCCCAGTCCCGAGGTATTTTCGATTTTTTTTTTTTTGGCTAAAACCTTCGCTTTTGGTGAGAAACATCGAAAATTCATAGAGAAATCGCTCTCCTGAGGTTTAAAGTGCCCAATCCAGGTAGGAGTTCCTCCTTACCTGAGTGGGTTTTCTAACATGCTGGCACCAAAGAAAACGAGTTCTATGGGAGGGTAACTATTTTATCCACTCATAAACGGTATTTATTTATTTACTTGGTACGAATGTATATGTAGTATGACAGTATATTGGTTTTCAAGCAGTAATAAAAGCATTATAAGCATTGTTTCACTCACTAACTAATCACCATACCTGACCTATTTTTGCCACACTACCTGATCATTATTTCTGGCTGTTTCTTCTTCTAATGCTATGTAAACATTGTCCTCCACATTGTCATCGATTGGGGAATCACTCTGACCCTGAATAACTTTACTAGCCAGGTCACTGGTAACAGGTCCTTTGCCAAGACAATGGCGTGAGGGGGGGAGGGGGGAGGTTATGCAGTGTAAGGCATTGTCCCTGCTTGGTATCTTGTACAGGAATAGAGGAAGGTGTCCCGTGTATACATACGAAAAATCACGTGCGAAAATTGAAAATTGTGCAAATTAGGTACCTTGCAATTGCACGACGTACTGGTACGTCGCCGGGACTGGCAAATGCAAATCGTGGTGACGTACCCATACGTTGTCGGGACGGGGCGGGTTAACCCATTCAATTCCAAGCAAACCATAATCAAATGTGGATAGCAAGGTCTATAAAAACAGGTCATCAGTTAAGTGGTTGACCTGGTGAGTCCGATGAGGCGTTTCTTGATTCCCCCAGACGTTTTTATCCATTCTGAGAGAACACCCATAGAGTGAGAGAAAATGGAAGCTATACTAAGTGCCACTATTTTTAAAAGCTTCTTCCATCCTGATTACAATCGTCCGGAAGTGTCAAGTGGTTAGAGGTTGGAGGAGTGATCTGCTATCTGAAAGAGTGTGAGTGTGATTCCAGTCGGTTTAGTGAAGCCAAATAGTTTGAATTTCATTACATCAGATTTTACCGATCACCCACAAAGCCCACGGACTTGACATAAAAATACCCCCGCTAATGTCATCACACCGGCTTTTTAGATGAGACAGCCTAAGCGTGTATTCAGTATTAGTAACGCCGAAGTAGTGACGTACGTGTGTGTGTGTGTGTGTGTGTGTGTGTGTGTGTGTGTGTGTGTTCATGTTTAAAATAATTGTTGGGCCTGAGAGAACAGAGAATTAGACCTATTTCCACAGTACACCCCCCCACACAAAAAAGTAATAATGATAATAATGATAGTAATGACGACAATAATAATAATAATAATAATAATAATAATAATAGTAATAATAATAATAATAATGATAATAATAATCCATCATCATCATCATCATCATCTAATTCTACATCGCCTCATGAGGAGCTTAGGAGCCCGGGGCTAGGCAAGTTGGTCCTGACATTTAAGATGAGAGAGACCAGCCTCACTCATCCCTGAGTGACATTACTTGAGCAATAAACCCCAACCATCCCTTGGATAATAACCTTCACCGGCTCAATCCGATTGGAGCGCAGTATTTACCCACTGAACCACCAGGCGCCAAAATTTGATTATATGGTTACCACCCTGCGTAGTAAGTTATTTCCTGGTGTACAGGAAACCATTTGGCTTGTCACTCAGTGTAGAGTCACCCACAGGCAGAAAGAAGAGGAAAGAATGAAGGAAAGAAAGACAGAAGAGGGAGTGTAATGTCACCTGTAGGCAGAAAGAAGAGGAAAGAATGGAGGAAAGAAAGACAGAAGAGGATGGAAAGAAAGAAGGATGGAGGAGAGGAAAGGGTATACATCCGAGAGCAACACTACATCGAGTGAGTGGATGGTGAGCACCCACCTACCAAAAAAAATTAATAATAATAATAATATTATGTACTTTTCATACGACGAAGTAGGCAGCTGGTCGTATACTTTTTTTCCGACATCAGATCCCATGCGGCGACTGTTTATGTCATGTCGCTTGAGTGAAGTTATGATGGATTGTCACATATACAAGGTTGGAAGGGGGAAGCAATCACCGTGGTGGTGTTTTTTACGGAAAGCGACAGTGTGAATGACTCTTTATATGGACAGGGGAAATGACGAATTCTGTGGTCATATTGATAGTGATATTATACTGTATAGTTGTTGATACAAATAGATTGTAATTTACATGATACACGATTAAAAAGTAACAGGAAAAAGATAACGCTTAAGAAGTAACATTTTTTGAGAGGATGACAAATAGTCTGAAAGGAAAAGAAACATTCGGACAGCTTTCATGGGAAAAAGTTTAACTTACAAACTTAAAGCAGTCATACTGTAAACGTTATATAATGTTCGGTGTTAGATACTGTGAATATATGCGTTTACACTATGATTAGTTGGGTTTTACTGTACCATAGCAACCATAGAGGAGTGTTTTCATTTATAACCATCGTGTGCTGTTCTCTCTAGTGTGGTGATTCTGACCAACCATATATACATACTTATCCCAACCCTCGCATGTGGCGTTGGTACGGACGTTGTAATTTAAAGTTGCCTAGTGGACTTAATGTTGCTTGGTGGACTTTCCAGACAACGGAGTACAATCATCGACAAAATTCCCCTTATATTTCACTTCTCCTTTTGCCTTTCCCCTACAAGCGTTATATTTCTAAACAATGAGAGGTTTTGTATGTTTCACTTCCCCTTAGAAATTCTCTTTAGAGTGATTCGTCATGAACAATAGTGACGGACATGACCAAAGTTCCAAGTGACTGCTGTGAAATAGTAGTAGGCCTTGTACCCCTGACTATTCATGGGAGATGAGAAGAGGGAGTGGCATACAATCTGATGCTCTGGGAATTTTGAAGCTGCTGAGTTCTGTAGTCATCAGAAACAAGAATCGTGTCAAAGTAGTCAGCCGGCTCAGCACCCTCCTTGCTACTTCCAAAGACTTTATTCAAGGAAGTTTATATTAAAGCACTTTATTAGGGCCGTAACTAACTCCTCTGTTCCGAATAACCTTTCCAAATACAAATATAATTATCTGGTGGTAACAAAAATAGAATTAAACTGCATCACCAGAGTGAAAGGGATTAGAGGTTGTGTGTTGTGGCTTTCTAGGAACTCTAGGGTAGATCTTTTTCCATTTATTATGCTTTGATACTGACGCCTGTAACTTATTTCCGTTGTTTTTCCATGTTTCTTACTTCCTTTATTTTTTTCCTGTTTCTGTACTTGTTTCTTTGTTTATAAGTTTCCCTTACTTTTTGCCGTTTCTTGATGTAGTTTTGTATATACTAATTTCGTTCCTACATTCAGTTTACATAATAAGTAATCTGCATAGTTAGTGATCTATAACGATCGGATGTCAACAGCGTAGGTGGCAGAATATGTGGAGACAGAAAGTGGCAGACTGGTGAATACTGGTGAAAACACAGAGGGTGCTAATGGGTGGTGATTTATATACGGAATGATTTTTATGCATGGTAACTCACAACAGGGTAAATGTTAAACTCACTGGCACCTTACGTACGATCCATATGGACAGCGATGATGACAAACTTGGTTGATATGTCGTGTGTGTGTGTGTGTGTGTGTGTGTGTGTGTGTGTGTGTGTTCATACTGATGACTCATGTTGATACTGATTTGTGAAGAGGAAAAGTTTCATGCTAAGTGAGTGAACAGACGTAGATTTTCATAAATGTGATACACAAAGATGGTGACTAATATTGATGTGGTATATAAAGACCATGATTTACATAGATGTAGTATACACCTTACATAGACACTGATTAACATAGTCGTAGTATACACTGTATATAGACAGCGATTAACAAAGATGATTAAATAGTTGGTGATTTACAGTACATAGATGGTGGTATTTATATATGGTGGCTTATGAGGATGAGAAAAATGACGAAACCCACTGGCATTATATAATCCAGTAATTACGTAAAGAGAAACTGGCAGACTCGCCGGCTATATATCCGGACAAGCAAACTGGCTACCTCTGTAACAGTTGACATGATGCTTTATCGCTTACGGGCAAGGAAAACCGCATACTTGGTGGCTGCATTAATAGGGTGTTGTACGGGGCAGACAAATGGCAAACTCATTGACTTCATAGATGGATGTTAATAAGGACAAGGAAAATAACTACGTCTGCTGCGATATAAATGGTGCTTTGTACGGTCTACAGTATTACAACATGATAGACAAATTTAGCGCGATAAATACCAACAGGAGACTCTAAAATCTTGAGCGGTACAGACTGTGGCTAAGACGATTTAAATGGACAACTGAAGCAACAGTTAGGCGATACAGGATGTGATTTACAGTGTCGGAAAAATGATTGTTATCTCAAGGCGATATAGATTGTTATTAATTCCTTTATTATTATTGACGTATTTCATATTTCATTCTTCCCAACACTACTGTTGATTGTATTCAGCTGAGCAAAGATGTCTGCAGTCCGTTCACCTTAACTTAGCCAAATTTTCCACCAGTTGCAGTTTAATTCACGTTTGTCAGTGGCAAAAGAAAAAATGCAGCAACTCATCATTTTCATAGCACTTCTTCGTGACAGATAATTTAATCTAGTCTTGATCTACTGATACAACAAGGCATTCAAGGAGGGATATCAAGAAAGGTAAGTTAAAAAGGGTATAATGCAGGAATGGAAACGAAACCCACTAACCACATTACTGGATGTTCTTTCTAAGCTTAATAAAATCTCCTGTAGTCACCAAGGATAAACGAAAAAAAGTGGGTTACCTTATTCATGTGGTTAATATGGAAATGGATAGAACAAAATCCCTCCCGGTATCTAGGACAAGCAGTGCGGCCAACTCAGTGGTGATATTTATGGTTATATATGCAGTCTGTAGGGACAAACTCCTCCTCCATTGTAACACTACCACCACCTTGAAGACCCGAAAGAGAGAGAGAGAGACAGACAGACAGACAGACAGAGGGAGAGTGATGATGGTGGTGAGCTGTGGGGTCATGGGAGACAGTGAGAAGGGGTTGTGGGGGAGGGGGTGTCTTCTCACTCCCCGTATTTTTGTGTAAATATTGACTGTCAATATCCAGGCGACGAGGTATTGAGTTTTCCCTTCCAGCCCGTCCCTGGGACGTGGCCGGGTTAGTGTTACCCTAGGGAGGCAACTTTATGGGGCCGTATTAGAGACATGCCGCCTTTGGGGATTTACGTAACGCCTCGCCGTCCTGGATTACGCCGGATTAATGGTCGATGCGAGTGGATTATACCTCGCCTGAGAATAAAATTAGGACACGGTCTCTGAAGAAAAAATGGACGTATTCGTATACGTCGCATTTCTTGGACCATTTCTGTAGGGACAAACTCCACCCCCTTTGTAACACTATCACCACCTTTAAGACCCGAGAGAGAGAAAGACAGGACCACACGGCGCGGTCCTGGATTACGCTGAGATTAATGACCGATGCGAGTGGCTTATATTTCATTTGAGACTAATATTAGGACACGGTATCTGACGGAAAAATAGACAATCTTGCAAACGTAAAAGTCCATTAACTTTGGGATTTGTATAAAAATGCACCATCTTTGATTACGCATGACTAATGATCTATGTGAGTGGATTATATTTCGCCTGAGACTCCTTCAGACACTATGTACTAATTAAACGAACTCGTTGTCTGAAGGAATAACAGACACTCTTACTTACATGGCATATCTTGCACCTTGGAGGAATTACGTTACTGATCGTGATTCTGGATTACATAGGGAATAATGGCGGATCCAAGTGGATTATATTTCACCTAAGAGTGGCATTGGGACACAGTTTGTGAAAAAGAAAAAGTAACCCTATCTACGTGGAATTTCTTGTATTTCGCCCAAGTCTGATATAGGAAACAGTTTCTGAAGCAAAATCTGACCTAGTCCGTTCTGTGTGAATTATTTGTCACCTCGGTCAGACACTGGAGCACATATCTGAAGGGGGAAAAAATCCTAAAGTCGTGGCGTATGCATTGACCTACGTGGCTGTTCATGATCTGAAAGCTGGAAAGCAGAGTTTGACAGAAAAGTAAATCAGTCTTAATCTTTGCTTGGAACACATCTCACTTCAGATGATAATATAAACAGTGTCTAAGGAAACAAATATTCATAGCAGAGCCCACAGGTTGATTTACTATGGATGTGAGTGCATATCATATATTACCATAGTCGAAATTAGAGCGCAGAAATTAAATATAAATAATATAAGTTATTAGTCACGCGGAAGAGAACATTTCATCAGAATCTGCGGTTGGATCATTTTTTGACCTAAGTTCATTTAGACTGCAGCATCTGAAGGAGAACTCAGGCCTAATGGTAGCTTAGAGATGGATGAATGTGGATGTTGGTGGATTATATTTCACCGAGGCTTGAAATTAGGACACACTGTCTGAAGGAAAAAAGTCACAATCCTTGCTTGACTACTGATACTACGAATGCTTTTGGATTATATATAATCTCCTACGGCTTTATTGAAAACAGTGACTGGAAGTCAGAAAAATCAGTAAGACAGCACATGTAGATTAATCCCTTCGGTCCGAAGACATACGAGTATTTTACATATTGTTCTTAATATCTTCAGATTTTTTTTCATTCATCATTATATTATTCTTTTCACTCCGATAGACAGTTACTCATTTTGATGAAGCTGTCACTAGACAACTTTACTGAACGATCCTTTTCAACTGTTGCAATGAAAAGGATGAACTACAACCATATCTAACCTCTCCAGTTCGGGGGAGGGGGGAGGGGGGAATCACTCTAGTGCCATCTGGAGACAACAATATTAAGAAAAGAAAATACACCAAGATGAAGAGGTTAATCCTGTTCCCTATGTCCGTGGGGTGGAAGGAATCCGGAAATCGGGACAGAAAAAAAAAAAAAACTCCGGACAATTATCAACAGAGTGCAGAGAAAAAATAGGCAGAACATCCATTCATCAAACAAGCCTTTGACATGTTCGGCCTCATCTCAGAAATCAAATAATCAACACGGTCACCCTTCATGATACCTGTGGGATAAAGCATTCCCTTGATTGCCAGGTAAAAAAAAAAAAAAAAGGAGGGGTGTAATCATTCTTAGATTCATCGTCATACCTCACACACATATTTCTGTTCCTTATGACTTCTTTTGTTTCTTCACCTTCCCCACATCGCTTATTTACAAATTCACATACATTTTCCACTCGCCATCTTCCTGGGCTTCCTTACTTCATCCCTCCGTTAAGCTCACTCAGGTATACCCATTTCACGTTTATGTGGCGATGCCATCTAAGCATACACTCCTCCACCCTGCCATCAAGAGACTTCTTTACACCACATCTTTTGACGATTCTTTATTTCTTCTTTAATCCTACCTATACAGTCCTGAATCATTTCTTAGCAGTACCCTTTCTTATGCTCTCATTCTTGATTTTTAATACATTGTCATTCCAAAGTCTCACACGCACACACACATGTCAATGTGGATAGTGATGAGTCATGTAATGCTCCTAACCCTCTGACTCAGACCTTTGTTAAGTATTCCAAGAACTTCATAGCACATCCATCTTACTTCCTGGAGCCGCTTTACGAGTATTTTTAACTTCTTTGACTCAATAAGCTGTCTTTTCGTCACTGAATAATCGCTGCATCTAAACATTTAAACTCTTCCACTACCTGCAGTCGCTCACTATTCACCAACTCATCACAGTGTGAATCATACTTTAACAATCATGTCTTTACTTTTATAAACATTTACATTCAGAGCAAAAAGCGCACAGGTAAGCACACTCCTCTGAATCAGTCCTCAAAATTTACCTTCATTATGAAAATGCAACACATCATCATCTGTGTGCATCTGATTTGAAATCATCCATTTTTCACCACTGATGATCAGATTCACTCCCATCCCTTCCGCTTTCGCTTTAACCTCTTTCCTAAACCCATTAGAGAGACAGCCAGGCATTCTGGTGACAGGAAACAGAGCTGGGTGGAGGCACACTCATGTTGCCCAGGAATATTTACACAGCGGTACCCAATGCGGACTTACATGAGGATTAATGTGGATGCTGGTGGGATTACCTTTCTCATAAGACGGATATAAGAATACTGTAGATAGAGGGAATCAGAGAAACACTGTAGTAGTGGCATACTGGGGACTAACTCTGGGTGCTCGAAAAGTATCTTTCATCTTGGAAGGTTATTAAAGCAATCTCTCAGAAGGGTATGGATATTCTGTTTAATAACGGCGGAGGTACAGGTACATTATACATGCTCTTGGATTACCTTTTGCCGTAGCTGAATATTAGAACACATTTGAAAGATTAATATGGATGTCAGTATGTTATTCACCGCCTAAGGCATAAAAAATATGTAACTGTACTGGCTTTAGAGAGTGGGTCAGATTGTGTATGACAGGATTCAGAAACTAAATGAAGATAGGCACATGTAGCCAGAAGGATTTATATAACAGAGCAGTCCTTACATAGCGGGATCAACTTCTTCACTAAGATGACATGTTAATATTTATTACCAAAAGAAGTTATTCTGCTTAGGAGCGACTTAACGAGTTGTATCCTTCATTAACCTCTTTTATTACAGTGTATTCTATTAAGCCGAGTAACTCCTTGTAGTGGCAAGATTTTTTTTTTTTTTAATGTCCACGTGCAAGAAAAATTAACATACTGTAGATGCGCCTTGATTATATTTTACCATAGACGGGAGATTAGAAGACAGACAGACAGACAGACAAGCAGACAGACAGGCAGACAGACAAACAGACTCAAAGCCGGAGCCAAGGCCAAAGCCAAAGCCGATGGGGTGCGGGAAACAGGTGCTGGGTGAAGATAGACATTTACCGCCGTGGTACCTACATAGCTGGTCACAATCCTCGCTTTCCGAGAATAAGCCTGGATGTTTTGCAGTTATATATCGTCCTAACCGGAGCTTACGAGAGAGAGAGAGAGAGAGAGAGAGAGAGAGAGAGAGAGAGAGAGAGAGAGAATTTCCAGAAGTCCTATCAAGAGAGAGAGAGAGAGAGAGAGAGAGAGAGAGGGAGGGAGGGAGAAGGGGGGGAAGATTGATTTCCAAAAGTCCTGTCACTTCAGCTTTAGACAAGTAACTGAGACTGAAATTGAAATGATGAAGTGGCATGAAGCAGAATTCAGAAGAACACACACACACACTTTGGAAAATTTGATACATAATTGATTTTATGCTGATACATTAACTCTTCATGACACCGAAATATTTTGTGTAATATTCATACTGCCACCATACGATTATATTCAGCTTACGAAGGATCTCTGGTAATGAAAGGTTTAATCAAGACTATATCGAACCCCTCTTGTGGGAAATGTTTTTAGTAAACATAATAATAATGCATAACAAAATCATATAGAATTAGAAAGACTATATAGACGTCCTCGGGCTGAAGGGTGTAAAATGAATGGTCTTGGCTTAACTTTCTCAACATGATGTTATAATATTTTTGCTGCTGTTAGAAGTTATATGCACTTGAGGAGAGGCTTTTTTAACTATAGGGGTTAGGTCTTCATTGATACCTTCAAAACGAGGGCACTTTACAAAGCATAATCTAATAATCTTGTAGCAGGAATGAAATGCAAATGACGTACTTGTGAGGAAGTGATTTAAATAAATGGAGTCATGCTGGTTGTTGTTGTTATTGCTCAATCCCAGTCGGTCTGGCTGAGCAGACTCATCAACTGCAGACAAATAACCGTCCCTATAGGGCCGTCCCGTGTAGTGAAATGATGTTCCCTTTTCGTTGACAGTTCCTGGCGACGCCTCGCTATCGCATTGCGCGGAGTGCGGAGAAAAATATGGAGGTTTGGTTCGTTGATGATAATTGCATTTGCCTCTCTCCACCCACGTAGCAAGGACACACCACATCACCCCGTTATCTAGTTATATGGTTACCACCCAGCGTTGGTAATAGTTTCCTGGCTTACAGGAAACCAATAGGTTTGTCATTCAATGTACTCTACACCCGGCAAAAGGGCAAAGAAGAGTACTAAAAAGTGACAGGATGGAAGGGGAGAAATAGAAAGAGGGGAATGAAGACACAGAAATAGACTGATAAATATGAAGGGAGAAGTACTGCAGGCAGCGCTATATCAAGTGGGTGGATGATGATCGCCACCACCTACCACTCGTCATCCTGGTATATTAATGAAATGGATCCTCGTGGGGTTATCTTGTCGGTGCGATGTTTTATTATACTCGTAATACCACCAAGTGAATTTTCTGAGCCTAAGAAGACATACATAGTGAAGGATTATACATGCAGTTTCCATTTCTAACGTCTAAATAATGGCGATTTCTTTTTTCCGCACCATACGCACAGGCTGCCAAAGCCAGTGTGTGTCTCGAAATGTGTCACTCACTCACTGCAACTTGCTGAAGAATGAAATCTAGCAAGTTGCCGTCTTAATGTTTTATGAGAGTCAGACTTTGGAGAAGGGGTGTTGATAGCTGGGGGTGTTGATGTTTGGTGTGCGTCTAGGGCACTGAGCTGGAATATGGAGGGGCTTTCTCTTGGGTAGCGCCGCGTAGTTTGTGTGCCCCGTCAGGGCCCCAGCGCGGTGCTGATGTAGCGACAGCAACGTTTTCGCACCTCACCTGACGTCCGCGCCTTTTGAAATTAACCGATGAATCCGAAAAAAAAAACAGTGCCATGGTCCACTGAGCAGCATACGAAAGCAACAGCGAAACAGAGACAGCAAGCTAGGGTCAGTGTTCCAGTTGCATTACCCTGGTGGAGGCGACGAGTGCTATGTTTCAATATGGCGGCCAAAGTCACACGCTCGCCATGGAGATAGCCACTCCATATTATAGGCCTTAGGGGTCTAGGGCATGTCCGGGATGACAGAGGTGCATGTGGTGAGTATCTGGGGTGTGTTTGAGGTGTGTTCTGAGACGAAGGACAGCTTTTAGGATCTGTCAGGGGTGCGTGCAGCTATCAAAGGTGTCCTTTTTTTTTTATTGTTATTTTTCTACTACCCAAATAGCTTGTAGATAATGTTTTGTATCCTCCCTGCTTGTCCTGCTGGTTGTGTGTGTGTGTGTGTGTGTGTGTGTGTGTGTGTGTGTGTGTGTGTGTGTGTGTGTGTGTGTGTGTGTGTGTTTAGGCTCGAACGTTTGAATACCTTGACCTAGAAACCTGTTTTTAAGGCTATTAGGTGTTGACCACATCAAGGAAGTTCGATTGTAAAGGTTATGGGTCAAAGTTCACGATCATCGGAGTGAAAAAGATATCCAATAACTACGCGGTTAACATCTGTCTCGTGGCCAGCCTAGGTAATTCTGCATGACATAAATGTGTCGCAGTAGAATATTTAATGGTAAAGTAGGAACAGTTGAGAGGCTGATTTTTGATGTATAATATTGGTGTTGTCAGTCAATATTTTCAGTTTAAACTTAAAGGAAAACGCTGGTAGAAAAGGGGTTATAATCTCCGTCAAGTTGCATGGCAGTAGACTGAATTAAAGAGAAAAGCCGTAATCGTAGTGCAAGGGTCAAATCAGAGACACGAACCTTGGAAATTTAATTATGTAAGGTGAAGCTCTTCCAGGTATATTAAAATGATTTCTCATGAGTCAACCTCCTCGTGAGATTGGTAAGATGGAGGAGGAGGGAGGGGAGTGTGGAAAGACAATCAAACGAATATTCAGAATTTCATCATCATTACCTGCATCCTCTCTCTCTCTCTCTCTCTCTCTCTCTCTCTCTCTCTCTCTCTCTCTCTCTCTCTCTCTCTCTCTCTCTCTCATGTCAGTTTTACAGCAATCATCAATCTTTCCTCATCACTCCCTTTCCCTCTCCTACCATAGTCTCGTCTTCTCTCCCATTTTGGCCCCTCTTCCCCCTTAGCCTTCATTTACACGTTTCATTTAGACTTTCCCTCCTGTCACATTTCTCAGTCTGCTTCTCCCATTATGGCTGTCAATCATCCCCCTAAATATCTTACTTCTATCATAAACCTAAACCATCCCTACCCATTCCCACGCTCATTGACCCCCTTCCCCCACTTAACTTTTTCCAACGCAGCTATATTTTCCTCTCCCACCCTCTACTTCTTCCTTCTTTTCCTTCTATCCCTCTCCCACTAGGCCTTTACTCCCAATAAAACCCTTCCAACGATGCATAACTTTGCTTTCTCCCGCCTCCTTTCCATGGTTTCTCACACCATATCTATCTTTCACTTCTTCCTGTCCCACTCACGCTTTCTCACTGCCTTTTCTATTTCCCTTTCCTTTTCCCTCTCCCGCTTCTTCTCCCTCTCCCTCTAGGTCATTAATCTCAGTAAACACCTCCCTGCGTTGTTATAACTACCCAATCACTTTTTATCCCCTCCACCTTTTCCCTCGCCATCGCGACATGTCGTAAAAATACCCCCGCTAATACCAATACACCAGTCCTGTATGAGACAGCCCTAGCATGTATTCAATGTGGACGGTGGGTGTTAGCGTAGAAGTGGTGACATGTAGAGGTGTGCGGTACGTAGGAGGACTACTGGGCCTTGAAAGCAGGCTGTGAAGCCTATGCCCAGAGTCGGTCACATAAAAAAAAAAAAAAAAAAAAAAAACTTTTCCCTCGCCATCTTCCATCCTTCGCTTCTTCCTTCCCCACTTTCTCCCTTCCCCTCCCACACCCACTCCTCTCCCTGTCCTTCTCCCTCTCCCTCTCCTTCTAGGCCTCCCCCCCACCCCTCCGCCAACCTTTGCTCATATCCTCCTGTGTGCCATAAAGCTCCGGGGAACACAGAAAGTTGGTGTGTGTTGCTCTGGGTTCGAAGCTCCGATGTTGGACAAGTTCCCTCTTATCCCTCCGATATCGCACCCCCTGCTGGCTCCTGATTGAGGGGGCGCCGCGCCTCACGGTATATGTGGGTGCTTTCTGTGTGCGTGCGGGTGATTCGGGCGCGTGTCGGCAATAATTCCTCCAGCTTTACTTGGGGGAGATTTTCGTCCTTTTGCAGCCGTTGTGTGTGTGTGTGTGTGTGTGTGTGTGTGTGTGTGTGTGTGTGTGTGATTAGGATGTATATGGATGATATAGTTACAGGAGGGAGCTCTTGGATGCATGCGCGTGCTTTTGGGTGGTAGTCTGTAACTGGGCTGTGTGTGGGGGGGGGGGGTGGAGGTGATTGGGGTGCATATGTGTGACTGAGGTTCGTGTGGGTGATTGGGGTGCGTGCGTACAACTGAGGTGCGTGTGGGTGATTGGGGAGCTTGTTGTGACAGCTGCTTGTGGGTGACTGGGACGTTTGTGAGTGATTGGGGTGTTTGTGAGTGTTTGGGTGCGTGTAGATGATTGGGTGCGCGTGGTCGTTTGGGGCGTTTGTGAGTGATTGAGGTGTGTGTGAGTGATTGGGGTGTTTGTGAGTGATTGGGTGTGTGTGGGTAATTGGGGGGCGTGTGGGTGATTGGGGCGATTGTGAGTGACTGGGGTGCGTGTTGGTGATATAGTTCTTGCACTTTAACTTGGTGAGATTATCGTCCTTTTTCTGCTTATTCCTTTAAATTTAGCGCCGGAATATGACAATACCATGTTTCTACACTTACCTTTCCATAGCACATTTTTGTGACCAGCATCTCCAGTGTTACATTCTTGTTACAACTTAGAGCTGAAAATGAAGAGATGGCAGTTTCAAACCTGAATAAGTATAGTACATTATTTCAGTCTTGCTGTGTGCGAGTTTTGTGGTTCGGACCTTACTGTATTAGGGATGAAGATACGTTGGGTGTTCAAGGTACTCATTTATGGAAGGTTTGGGTAGTTATGTTTGGGTTACTGAGTATATGTAGGTGGTTTGGGTGTACATGAAAGCTTCTAGGTGGTGTTTCTGGAAAGCTTTTGTAGTTATGAATGCGATATTTAAGTAATGTACTGTATATTGGAGAACTGGGTTTATGCGGGCGGTTCTGGGTATATGTTGGAGATGCGGGTGTAAGTCAAAGCCAAAATCAATTTTTTATATGCCAGAGTGACATACAGACATATACAGAACATACATAGAAAGAAACTATATTGGTCAGGTTTCTTGAGCCATTAGCCCTTGGACAAACCTAGTAAGCTTTTAAAAATATCTTGATTCATCTGTCTCTGACAATGGAAAATTATAAATTTAGGAAACAAATTTATATACAACATAATTCCTAATTAATGTTTTAAAAACCACTCATAATTTTATGTTCAATTGTCTGTTTAAAGAAGTTAAGATTATTATTAATTTTAAGGTGATGAAGGTAGGCATTTCCACAAAACTGGTCCCGCACAGTATACGTGACGTTTGCCGGTGAGTGTTGTAACTGCTGGGATAATAAGATTTATTTCACTGTCCCTTGTATCATGGGTGTCACTTACATATTGGAACATATTGCTACAGCAGTTCAGTCCATTTAGAACTTTAAATGTTAAAAGTATGCTAAAATATTTAGATAATTGATCAATGTACTAGTGTCTGTGGGGAAGTTGGGCGTATATTAGGGATGTGAGTATATGTTGGAGAGGGAGGTTCATGTTGGGGATGTGCATACATGTGATGGATGTGGGTGCATGTGGCGGATGTGGATGTATGTGATGGATGTGGGTGAATGTGGTGAATGTTGGTTTTTCCAGCGGACTCGGGTGTACGTGGGAGATTTGGGTGTATGTTGAAAATGTGATTGCATGTGGGGGGATTTGGGTGATGTGGGAGTATGTGTCGGATATGGCTGTTGGTTGCGGATGTGGGTGTATGTTGGAGATGCTGTTGTATGTTGGGATGTGGATGTTGGAATAGGGGATCTGGGTGTATATGAAGTGTGTGGCGGATACGTATTGATGTTTGAATGTGAGTGTTTGTAGGAGACTTCGGTGTATCTAAGTGAGTTGGATGTATGTTGGATAATTTTTTTTTTTTTCAGTTTCCTTGAGTTGATTATACGATGACAAGGAAAATAAAATATGGTGCTTATAGAAGTTCCTTTTGACAAGTATTTTTAGATGCATGGAGTGCGTGGGAGTCTATTCCGTGGAGAGATTTAGCAAAGGAGTATGGCGTGCGTAAGGGTCACAAGGGAGGATGAGCAATGGTTCCAGGTGAAGGTGGGATTTCGTCAGGGGTGAGTTGTATTTTAATGTATTGTTGGTAAGAAAGATTGATGTGTGGGTGCAAGGAGTGGGAGTTTGTTGAAGGGATGCTGGCAAGAGAGGGTGATGTATGGATGCTAGGAAGAGGGGTAAGTTTAAGGATACTATTAAGAGGCATAGATATACAAGGGAATTGGGGGGAGGGATAAGTTTCAGAGTAGAGAATGGTTTATGTAAGGGTGCTGAGGAGAATGACAAGTTTAAAGACTGATAGAGAGAGAGGTAGATGTAAAAGTACTGGGAGGAGGGACATGTTTCATGGTAGAGCAGTAGATGTAAGAGAACTGGGAAGAGGGGCAAGATTAACACAAGAGAGGGAATGGTAGTAGGGTGTTTCAAAATTTTGAATTTACTGCTCGGTGAACGCACACATCCTATCTGAGTTCCATTTCACGAGCAATGACCATGCAAAATATGAGCACAACTTCCTGTTGCTATCCCACCCCGTAAGGCGTGCATGTTTTGGCCCTTATGAGCAATTATTCTTTTTCCGGCTAACGTCGAAGGCTATCCCGAAACTGAGTTCTGGGATGGGAGAGGAGATAGGAAGAGTGGTATTGGACGTCCTGAAGCAGTGGTTGTAAGTAGAAGACTGGGTAGCCAGCCTCTGCTTTGATACTGCCGTAAGCAATACGGGGGTCCACAGCACCGTCATCAAGAACGGCACTGGGATATCACATCTTTTCATGGCATGCTGCAACCACATCCACGAGCTTTTCACCGGGGTTTTTGGCGTGTTCTTCTTCTCCCCTGGCCCGGAAATCCCCCTTTTCGCCAGTTCAAGGATAGCAGGGATATCAACGATCACCAGGTTTTCAAACCATAGAAAGCTCAGGCCGATCATTCCGATCCACGACTCTTAGATCAATGAATCGCTAAGCACCGAGACGAGTTAACATTCTTTGTCATCGCCAAACTCCAGGAGGGCCACGACCATGATGACTACAGGGAATACCTCGAACGTGCACTCTGCTTCCTGGGCTATGCACTTCCTGAAACGAGGATGCGATGTGACAGCAGATTCCGCTGTCCAGCAACATACAGCAGGGTCAGATGGATGGGGCAGGGGATCTAATCACTGGAGGTGTACCTGTTGCGGGACCAGTTCCCTCTCACCCCTCATGAGGAACTAGCCCTGAAGCGTATAAACGTCTTCTCGGTCGTTGTGTGCCTTTGAGCTTTGTACTCGTCGCCAGTTGGCATCGATGCACCCGCAAATGATCTGGCTCTGTTCAAGACACTACAGATCTACAAGAACCAAGTAGACGAGGAAGTGGGTGGCACAGTGCTCAAAAAACTTCAGAACAATGGCTAGTACCTGAGTGAGGATCTTGCTGGCTTTGGCTTTTTCTCGAATCTTGTGCATGAGGATGAAAAAGCTCAGATGGTGCTCAGCCTTCACCAGAAGCCTCCTTGAAAGGTGAGGACGAGGAAGGTGGATCCCCAAGTGTTGCGAGACCCCACAGACTTGAAGATTGCTGATTTCATCACCATCCAGACACAAAAATTCTTCAAGTGTTTCAAGATGGAAGTTCCCAGGGAGCTCGAGGACATCGAGGAGCACCGTGGCCAGGTCATGGCAGTCAGTGTAGTCAATGACTGCGCTGAACGTGGATTCAAGCGGGCAATTGACTTTAATGAGAAGCTCACAAGGAGCAAGGAGGAGAGACAGTAGGGTCTCCAAACCATCGCCAGCCACAGGAAGGAGGTTCCCCAACTGCTGAAGTCAGTATATGTCTAATCATCATGTGTCCTGCAGTGAGTCTTGGGGTGTCAGGATATTATCCCCCATGCACATTATCTCCTGAAGACAAAATCCCCCTGGACAATATCCCCCAAGCACAGGGTCTCCCGAGGGCAAATTTTAGTCTATTTTCCTGTACTCTAGCTCCGTGCCCCTATTGGTTACATATAGCAGCTTCTATAGAGAGGATAGGTTACGTTAGGTATATAGATATGAACAAGTGCTCGTGGGCCCTTCGGGCCCCTCACACTTGCTCTTGCGGAGGGCTGTCGCGTTTATGTGCTGTTATAGTGTAACGTTGTCATTTGGATTTTTTGCAGCTAACCAATTGATCATGTTATATGCAGCTTCGGGAATGGAACCCAAGTTGTCCGAACGCAAGTCCGAAGTACACACACAGACACACGGCCACCGCTACAGTTTATTTTAGTTCTACCTCTGGGCAAAAAATTGTATGGAGATCCTATGCTGGGCTCCGGGAGCAGCGTTTTTGGGTCAAAATGTGGTCGCTCATTAAATGTAGTAAAAGTTTTTTAACCCATACAATCCCACCGTCGGAATGGTGCCAATGGTACAAAACGTCTCGAGTAATCCCAGCTACGTGATGGTGCCGACAGCTTAATTCGAGTGCTATAGCACGTCTCTGACTGCTTCAGTCTAGCTAGTTTTTTGCTGAGGAGTAGCTTAATGTACTGGCAACATTGTACACAAGCACTTGTAGCACTGAGTTTGGTTCTGCATGGCTGGGTAACATCAGTGTCCCACTGTCCATCACAGCGTTAGAATATCGCGGTAGTCACGCCATTTTTCTGCCTCATTGGGCTGGAGGAGGTGGTTGACACTGTCACATGGACCCTCTGTCCCTTCATTTAGTGACAGTATAGAAGAGAAAGACCTGGACGACTCTTCTGGGGAGGAATATGAGCCAGTGGAGAAGGATATTGAGAACGGGGATTCCCCCTTTCTCCTCCCCCGTTCTCTTTCATCCCGCCCAGCTGGGTGGGAAAACGTAGCTCACGGCTTGGGAAACTGGGATAGAAACCCGGTGGATGGCCATCCTGCACTTATTTCTTCTATAAGGAGTACTTTTTTTTTGCTTTTCCTTGATTAATATGTCTTTTAGATTGCTTTATGCAATAAAAAAAATTTCCGTTTTTTGTCCGGACTTGGGTGGGTATAAAATTGCAAAAATTCCAGGGATGGTACGGGTTAATCGTGATCGGACTAGTTTTTTTACATCAGTGATTTTTTTTTGCAATTTTTGTGCCAATTTTGGTGCCATTTGAATGTGTAGTTTCGGCTGCCAAAAATACACACACACACACACACACACACACACACACACACACACACACACACACACACACACACACACACACACACACACACACACACACACACACACGGCTACTGCTATAGCATATTAGATATGTGTGTAGCTTATATACTGTACATATATATATACATAAATATATATATACATTTTTATATACCTATATATGTATACATGTATATACATATAGGTATTGTCCAGGGATTATGCCCTCGGGGGATACTGTGCACTGGGGGATATTGTCTGGGGGTATTTTGTTCCTTGAGGGATATTGTGCATGGGGGGATATTGCCCTTGGGGCATACTGTCCGAAGATCGGGTCTTGGTCGTTTTGTCAGAAAATGTCATTTTCTTGGGTTGATTTCGTAGTTGCCATCATGAGCCATTAGTGTAAGACAAGACACCGTCTGTGGGGTGACTTATTTTCATTCTATTAAAAAGAGACTTCGTCTGTTTACTTTTCTTTCCAAACGGAAAAAAAAAAGTGTGTGCGTCCAGTTTGAAAAGTCGTCTTATGATCATGAAACGCAATGCTAGTAAGAGCGGCAAGTTTAAGCGATGCCAGTAACAGCTGTAGAAGTAAGGGTACTGGGAGGAATGGCAAAGTTAAGCGATGCTGGAGACAGACGAAGAAGTAAGTACACTAGGAGGAAGGGAAAGTTTATGGGATGCTGGTGACAGATGTACAAGTAAGGGCACTGGGAGAAAGGGCAAGATTATGCGATGCTGTTGTGAGAGACAGATGTAAGGGTACTGGGAAGAGGAGCAAGTTAAGGGATGCTGGGAGAGGGGAGCCATCTGATAATCAATACCCAATGACTTTCTTTCCCCCTCTATCAGTACGTATTGGTATTCTTCCCTACCAGTCAGTACCTAATAAATTTCCCCTCGTATCAATACCTAATGGGTTCTTCCCCTACAGTCAGTATATATTTAATAGAGTTTCCTTCCCTCTGATCAATAACTGATGAAATTCTCCACATCCAGGTAGTACTTATTAATTTTCTCTCCTCCTTCCAGTATCTCATGAACTTTTATCCCTTTCATGCATTCCCTTCAAATGGACTTTCTTAATTTTTTGTATTCTAGCCGATACCAAATGCTTTCACTGAGCATAGGAGGGCGTTCTAAATACAGTAGTAAGGGCTGTGTGTGTGTGTGTGTGTATATATATATATATATATATATATATATATATATATATATATATATATATATATATATATATATATATATATATATCGTCCCTGCTTCGGTAGTGATAGGCCGGTCGTGCAGTGGACCTCAGCGGCTGCTGCTGCTGATGATGATGATATATAGATAGATAGGTAGATAGATAGATAGATATATGGAGCCTCTGTGGTACAGTGGTAAAGTGTGCTTTTTCGTACACTGAAGAATTAGGGTTCGCGCCCCACCAGGGTAAGAAACTTTGGGAACGTTCTTAAGGCCACGTACTGCTTGGCAGACATAAAGGGTGCTGTGGTTGAACCAGCGTCATGTACTATAAAGTATGCTTGCACACAGTTGGCTTGCGCTGGCCGATTACACTTGGTTCACAGACTACACACACATCCAAAGCCACTCCAACACTACAGTTACACTTACAAGCACTTCTCACCCTACATACAATCTCTACCAGACAGCCTAACCTAAACCACTTAGTAGAGATACATTGGCTGTATCGTCCCCACTTCGGTGGGGATAGGCCGGTCCTGCAGTGGATACTCAAACGGCTGATGAGATGAAATAACCTGTATATATATATATATATATATATATATATATATATATATATATATATATATATATATATATATATATATATTGAAGGTATGTATAAATAGTAGATTTTCTCTGAAACATATTTGTAAAAACGTGGTTACAAGTTCTGCATTGCGTAACTTTTTTTTGGAATGCCTTCTCGTTTTCTGATGGTTCGTTTTGCTTGTCCCTGAAGCCTAGCGATGATTTCTCCGTAGGCGGCCATGTCCTACGTTGTTGTTTTGTCATCTATGATGTAGTTGTTTTACTTCGTAATCCGGAATTTCGGCTCTCCAAAGCCTTCTCCAGCGCACTACATGCACAGTACACTATACTTCCTATTCAAAATTCATTTAAAATGGCGTCTCTTCACCAAGCCTCGGAGTCCCCAGGGGGGGGACCATAAATACCCCCACCATCCGCCTCTCTCCCGGTGACGACTCGAGGTGCCTGGAACCACTGTCTGACTCTCTTCTTCTTCATTTCTGCAACATTTGCGGCCTTTCCTCTAACTTTCGCTCTGTTGAGCACCACCTTTCCTCCTCTAAACCTCACCTTCTTTTTCTAACGGAGACTCAGCTGTCTGAAGCAACTGACAGCAAACCCATTTCTGTATCCTCCTACTTTCTCTATACTCATTTCAAAGCCAAAGGTGGTTGTTGTGTATATATACGCAACGACTTGTCTTGCTCTCGTGTTCCTGAACTCGATTCTTCTGAATTCTCTACACTCTGGCTTCGGCTTTCCTGTCATTCTCTGACTAAATATATCTGTGCTCTTTACTTATCCCCTAATTCTACTGACTATCAAAAATTCTTCGACTATCTTACTTCTACGATGGAACACATTCTATCCATTTCTCCTTTCTCTGAAATCTCCATTCTAGGAGATTTCAATGTTCACCACCACCTTTGGCTCTCCTCTCCTTTCACGGATCCACCTGGTGAACAAGCCTACATCTTTTCTACCCTTAATGACCTAGGGCAGCTTGTACAGCACCCTACCCGTATCCCTGACGGTCTTGGAGAGAGCCCCAACATACTTGACCTCTTCCTCACAACTAATCCTTTTGCTTACTCTGTTAATCTTTTTTCTCCGGTGGGCTCCTCCGATCACAACCTTATTACCTTAACCTGTCCTATCACTCGGTACGGCCTGTAGACCCTCCAGGGAAACGTCGTTTGTGGCATTTTGGAGCCACAGACTGGGAGGCCCTCAGGCAGTACTTCTTTGATTTTCCCTGGAATGATTATTGCTTCCATGGCCGTGAGCCATCTGAGTGTGCCTTGCGCATTACGGAGGTTATTCTTTTTGGGCATGGAAGCATGCATTCCTTTCTCATATCCTTTGACTAACGCAAGAAAGCCTTGGCTTAATCACGCTTGTTCTAATGCTATCCGCAACAAGGAGAGGGCCTATAAAAGGTACCGGAGCCAACCCACCCCTGAATCACATCATCTTTACGTTTCTGCCCGGAATCGTCCTAAGTCTGTTCTTCGCTCTACTAAAAATAATTTCATCCATACTAAATGCTCTCAACTCTCCAACTCGAATTCTTCCCGCTCCTTCTGGCACCTTGCCAAAAATCTTTCTAACAACTTTACCTCATCATCCTTCCCTCCTCTTTTCTACTTTGATGGTTCTGTAGCTATTTCTTCTACTGATAAAGCAGATCTCTTCTCACAGCCTTTCTCCTCCAATTCCACCTTAGACGATTCCGGTGCTGTTCCTCCATCTCTTCCCCTCTCTGACTTCCTCATGGCTGACATTAAAATTTCTTCAGTTGATGTATTTTCTGCCATTACTGGCCTCAGTACTAACAAGGGATATGGGCCTGATGGGGTCCCTCCTGTTGTTCTCAAGAACTGTGCTTCTGTGCTTACACCCTGCCTAGGCAAACTCTTTCGCCTTTGTCTGTCAACTTGTACCTTTCCTTCTTGCTGGAAGTTTGCTCTCATTCAGCCAGTCCCAAAGAAGGGTGACCACTCCCAACCCTCCAACTATCGTCCAATTGCTTTAACGTCTTGTATTTCAAAAGTTTTCGAGTCAATTCTCAATAGAAAATTTTTTTAGGCATCTTTCCTATCACAACCTTCTTTCCGATCGTCAGTACGGGTTCCGTCAGGGATGCTTCACTGGCGATCTTCTCACCTACCTTTCAGACTCCTGGTCATCCTCCTTTCGGGACTTTGGCGAAAGCTTTGCCATTGCACTTGACATCTCAAAGGCTTTCGATCGAGTCTGGCATAAATCTTTAATTTCCAAATTGCCCTCCTACGGTTTCTATCCTTCTATCTGTGCCTTCATCGCTAGCTTCCTTTCTGGTCGTTCTGTTGCCGCTGTTGTAGACGGCCATCGTTCTTCTCCTAGATCTATCAACAGTGGTGTTCCTCAGGGCTCTGTCCTATCACCTACTCTCTTCCTTTTATTCATCAATGATCTTCTAAGCTGTACATCTAACCCTATCCACTCATACGCTGATGACTCCACCCTTCACCTTTCCATTCGGTTCCCGCAACGCCCATCTCAACAGTTACTTCAACAAACAAGGGATGAGGCTATGGCACACCTAATGTCTGACTTGGCTCGTATCTCTGACTGGGGTAAAAATAATATGATTGTTTTTAATGCATCTATGATTCAGTTCTTACACCTATCATCCCGACAAAATCTTCCACAGGTATACCCACTAATGTTTAATAATATTCAGCTTAATCCTGCATCATCCTTGAACATGCCTGGGGTTTCATTTACTCGGGACTTATCTTGGAACGATCATATTACATTTCTTGTAAAATCTGCTTCTAAGAGATTGGGTGTGCTAAGCAGACTCCGCTCTTTCTTTACCCCTGCACAATTATTGTTGGCTCTATACAGGGGTTTTATCCGCCCCTGTGCGGAGACAACTCTCATGTGTGGGGAGGCTCCCCACATACAGCTCTTCTTAATAGGGTGGAGTCAAAGGCTTTTCGTCTCATTAACTCTCCTCCTCTTACTGACTCCCTTCAACCTCTGTCTCTTCGCCGCACTGTTGCATCTTTATCTCTTTTCTGTCGCTACTTTAATGGTCACTGCTCCTCTGAACTGTCTGCTTGCATTCCTCCACCTCTACGACGGGCGCGTAGCACCCGTCTGGCAGCAAACTCTCATCCTTTTTCTGTCCAACTCTCTAATGCAAGAGTTAACCGTTACTCCCAGTCTTTCATTTATGCAACAGGTCAGCTCTGGAACTGTCTCCCTCTGTCTGTATTTCCTGCTGACTATGATCTCCAGTCTTTCAAACGCAGTGTGTCCAGGCATCTCAAAATGATCGGATCTTGAATTTGGCTCTCTATTGTATTTTGTTTTTCTCTTGGAGGGAACTGTTAATGCGGGCTCATGGCCTTTGGTTCCTTCTTCCTCGCATAAAAAAAAAAAAAAAAACTAGAAGGCCGAAATTTCGGAATCCGAAGTAAAAAACTACATCAGTGGTTTCGAAACTTTAATATTACTCCGTAATTTTCAGCGCGGGCGCGCGTCCGTGCGTGCATGTGTGTGTGTGTGTGTGTGTGTGTGTGTGTGTGTGTGTGTGTGTGTGTGTGTGTGTGTGTGTGTGTGTGTGTGTGTGTGTGTGTGTGTGTGTGTGTGTGTGTGTGTGTGTGTGTGTGTGTGTGTGTGTGTGTGTGTGTGTGTGTGTGTGTGTGTGTGTGTGTGTGTGTGTGTGTGTGTGTGTGTGTGTGTGTGTGTGTGTGTGTGTGTGTGTGTGTGTGTGTGTGTGTGTGTGTGTGTGTGTGTGTGTGTGTGTGTGTGTGTGTGTGTGTGTGTGTGTGTGTGTGTGTGTGTGTGTGTGTGTGTGTGTGTGTGTGTGTGTGTGTGTGTGTGTGTGTGTGTGTGTGTGTGTGTGTGTGTGTGTGTGTGTGTGTGTGTGTGTGTGTGTGTGTGTGTGTGTGTGTGTGTGTGTGTGTGTGTGTGTGTGTGTGTGTGTGTGTGTGTGTGGCACGTACTTTTACCGTTCCTTTTATATTGTTCCTCTTCAACTGTAGTATCTCTAGGCTTCACGCTACATTATTCTCATTCCGAGTAATATTCTGTTTCTCTCAGTGGTGTTTTACATCTATATTTGTCCTTTTTTCATGTATCTGTCTCCATGTATTATTGTGCAGCTCAGTACATTTCCAGTGCCCTGTTTCATATTATATTAAGTTCTCAATGTTTATCCTTGAGTCCAGGTATTATTTACACGTTTTTTATACTTTAATTGTTTTTCCACATCCACAAAATTGCTATTGTACTGTTATAGACATGAATATTGATCCACTTTCATGGCTAATAAGTGAACAGTCACGTTGGAAATCCACTGAACCGAACTTTGGACGTCGCAAATATTTAGTGTTAAGGAGTTTCATAACTCCAAGGAATATGACAAAAAACAAAAAATAGTTCCACGATTTTTTCGCATTAAACCACCACTTTCGTAACTGTACTTCTCCCTCTACAAATGTTATTTCACTGACATCTTGGTAAAATAGGCATATGATTTATGTAATTTCTTTGATCATGCCCTTTTTGTTCAGTATACGATCCTGTTCAGCTAAGGAGATACTTTTCTACCCACGGGAGTTAGATATTATAGCCTGCATTAAACCCTTCACTACGAAAGGAAAGTCTGGAGCTAGATGTGTAGGTTTCATAATCGTAGTCACATAGAGACTGGATCGTCATTAATGTGACTAATTCTGTCTGGATGTAGCTAAACTTTAAAAAGACTTAATCGGATTGAAAAGGCTAAAACTTACAGTGTGAAAGTGAAGGTGAGGCTTTATTTTAGAGTCACCTGAATGCTGCTCTACATCGAGTGAGTGGATGGACTTTGTATCTCACTTGGTTCTCCACATACAGTACTCCACTGACTACTCTGCTGATTCTTTCGATGAGCCCGCGAATGTGGCTACAAGAATTATTCCACGATTTTCTCCATATAAACTTCCTTCTTCAGATATTTGTTCCACGGTGTTCTACATGTAACATTCCTCCTTCAGATATTTATTCTACGGTGTTCCTTATGTAACCATATGCTTCACATATGGTTCTTACTTTACGAGGTTCTAGACATACAGTAATCCGGCAATTCCTCCTATTTGCTGACCTAATGCCAGTGGGTTACTCCCTCCCCACGAATCCAGGAGTGCTGCCGCGATTTTTATTTTTATATACATATATTTTTTTTAGAGTCAGGAATATCGTTGGAATATTAATCCATGCTTTTATCCTAATTCGTCTTGTACATTAAGCAAACATAATATCTCAAGAGGTTTTACGCACAAGCCAGTTTGCTAACCTTCCTGACGAAAAAATGCAGCTACTAGATTATTTAGCAGTTTTCTTAATGTTAACTTCTGTCTTCGGATAGAAGGCTCTCCACACCAGCCAGCAACTCCTCCAATTAACTTACTCCCTTTCGCCGAGCAAAAAAGAAAAATCTAGAAGCATTATTCCTCGATATCTCAATGTAAACTTCCACTTTCAAATATAATTATTATCCCATAAAGGTCTTACCTTAATCTTCGTGCTGCCAATTTGTCGACTTATACTTGATGCCAGAGTTAATCTCCTTCCGACGAGCCCAAGAAGCATTAATCTGCTATTTTCTTATTGTCAGCTTCCATTTTCAGATACAGATATCTTCTCACTTGGTTTACCGAATGAAAATTGTGATTCCTTCATTTGCTGACTGAAATGCAAAAGTCGACGACCCTCTTATGGTGAGACCAAGAGAAATGATTCCGTGATCTCAGTAATAGATTCCACTTCCAAGTATAATTATTATCCGGAGAGTTCAAAACTGCCTCAGGTTTCTAACGCCTTTCCGCAAAACCTAAGAATATGTTAGAAGATTTATTGCACAATTCTCTTAATATAAGCTTTTGCTTTTAAATGTAAATATTTTCTCACGAGACTATCCGCGTAGTTTAATTCATCGAAAACTTCAATTTCCTAACCACGTCCTGCTGAACCAAGGAATATGGCAATAATAATATTAAGAAGAAGAAGAAGAATATTCATTCCATGATTTTCTCGCTATAAACTTCAACATCAAAACAAATTTTTATTTCACAAGGCTTTTCGCGTAGTTTAATCCAGGGACTCCTCCAGTTTGCTAACTCTCTTCCGATGATAAAGGATACGGCTAGAAAAAAAGTTCCACGACTATCCCAGTTCAAGCCTCCACCTTCAAATATAATTGACGAGGCTGTCTGCATAATCCAGCGACTCCTCTAATTTGCCGACCTAAATGCCAAAGACTCGACGACCCCCTTCCAACGACGTCCAATATCCGGGCGGGCCTCCTGTGCTGATGATGCTGGGAATAATATGCGGGAGAGGACGAAGGTGGGGGTGTGGGGGTACGGCTAGATGAGAGAGAGATTGGATAATTTCGATATTTTGGGTTCGGTCTCCCATCTCCCGGCTCATACCCTATGCTCCCCCCCCACTCCATCTCATTCCATTCCCATCTCTATTCATGTCTGTTTCTGTCTGTTTTATCAGTACAAGTATCTATGTTTCCATTTTCCGACTCTCTCTCTCTCTCTCTCTCTCTCTCTCTCTCCTTATTGTCCCTATTCCTTTTCGTATTCCGCCCACCCCTCTTACTCCCTCTCCATCTTCATCTTCATCCTCATTTGTCATCGCCTCTATATCCAATCCCTACCCTCACCTCTACCCTTTATATTCGCGCTTTGTATTGTTTTTATGGAAAAATGCATCTAATAATGATAATACAGTACGATGAAGGGTTTAGTATAATTCGATCCTTTAATGGCCCACTCTATAAAAAGCCTATTAATATTTCATTGCGAATATGGCAGATAAATGAAATATAATGCTGTCCGGCAAATAACCTTGTCTTCACGCTGACTCCTTTTATGGTATATTATTGCTTCCATTAGATTTATATTCAGTTTAAAAAGAATTGGCCGAACGCTTGACCATATTTTGCTGTTAGAATTTATTCATGTACTCCAGGGATCAAACTTTACTACATGCATTTCAGCAGGTACCTTTACTGGTTACATTTCACCGCACCAACTTCGCTCTTTGATTTATTTGTTCGCATTTCACTAATTGAAATTCACCCATTTACCTCACTAATAATATTTAATTGCATAGACTTTGTTTTTTCACCTCATTTCTCGTGTTTCATTGCACAGACTTCTCAGTCTCATTTCACTAATTGTGGTTATCGACACAGACATAGCTCCGTGATGTCACTGTTCATATTTCGCTGTAGAGACTTCGGTGCCGACATTTTGCTCTTTACACTGTGAGGCCTACGTCTTACTGGTCACATACTTCCCAAAGCGACCATAATATCAACAAATGGCCTCCTCTCTACACTTGCCTGTCCGTTGGGAACGATAATGATATATCTGAATTTTTAAACCTTCAAAATATTGTTCAATGTACAGTTGGCTCCGGGAGTCGTGTTACCCCCTGCCATCACGCTCTTGCTCATGTGACAACGGCGCACTACTCGTGTGGGTAGGAAGCAGCTGCAGAGGTTTTTCGTTTTAGTGATACAATAAATCGACATATTAACATAGGTTTAGTAACCACAGAGGAGATAATATCATATGGAATCTCTATGAGGGTATGTGGTATTATGTGCTGTATATATTGCCTTTGAAGAGGAGAGTGGTGGCTAGATGTCAGGAGAATGAGCAGCAAAACAGCTTCTGAACTGAAAGGATACGAAAACCCAATAGTTTACCACTACTATGGCCTTTTGAGATTTTAGGACCTGGATATCCTCATAAACTAATACTCCTCTCCCCCTAGAGGCATATAAGACAATGACCGAAGCGAGACAGGATAATATCACTATTACTTATAATAACCCAACTGAAACATTGGATACTTTCATTCCCTTTCCTCTCCTCCCTTCGTCTCCTACTCGCACTCCTTCGGTGCAGCACCACCACCTCCATTCACCTGCCCGTTCTTTAGACTTTCCTCTCCCTCTCTTTTCCCTTACCTACCCCCTCTATAGCCCTACCTCTTCCACCCCGCCACCACTTTCATCTTCAAAGGCAGTATATACTGCATGTACCACCACATACCCTCATAGTGATACGCAGATTATATATATATATATATCTATCTATCTATCTATCTATCTATCTATATATATATATATATATATATATATATCTATATATCTATCTATCTATCTATCTATCTATCTATATATATATATATATATATATATATATATATATATATATATATATATATATATATATATATATGCATACGTACACGGTACATTTGTAATGAAATAGTCGTTAGCTTTTTGTAACAGTAAGCATAAGCCCCTGTGAAATGAATCCATTTCTTCACCAAATAGACGGGCCACCTCATTTCGGCAATCTTAATTAATGCTGTTATACTTTAAGATGAGGTAGTTTTTGAGGCTTTGTTAGCCAGAAATTTGCAATTATCGGGGCGTTGATTGCTACAAAGAGGCGCGAGTCGCACTCCTACGGCGCCCTGTATCACTTAATTAAAACATGTCTATTTGCCTTACAAAAAACAATAAAAATTCTTCGTATCTTACAATTTCTCCTTTAGTGATTAATAAAATGAAACCTTCAATATCTAGTTACTATCGCAGCTGACTACTTTAATGTGTGCTCTGTTAGGTAATGCGTGAAATACAGTTTCTTAACACTAAGGTTTTTTCGACTCATTCAGGTAAATATGATCTCATGGTGTTAGAGGGAATAGAACTCTCGAGAGGTCCCACCTTTGAGGGGGTTTATGGCAACAGTGTTAACACTTAGGCTCCGTTGGCTCACTCTCAGTTGAAATAAATCGTCTGGCGTCAGCTGGAGTAACTTCTATAGTGACTTGTTCTGACCATGAGAAGGCCAGTCACTTTAGCTGTCATACCAGAAAAAGAATGTCTAAATCCAGCTTGAACCGACACATCTTGTTAGCTTCTTCAGTAACTTAAAATTTTCTTAGCATAATAAAATCGTCTGGCGGTACAAAAAAAAAAAAATGCTTTATCATATAGAAGATGCAGATTAAGTATAAACACCATAGAATAAAATGTAATGGTCGTTGTGAGGGAATGTGTGTCATCTGCTTCAAATAAGAGGACTACTGGGCCTCAGGGAACGAACTGTCTATTCTGCCTAGGGATTATAAAAAGAAGATTGCTACTAAGGCGTGCTTTTGAAATTTGTTAATTTGTGTTTCGAAATAATCACATGCTGTAACGTATATGCATTCAAAACCTTCATTACAATTCTGCTCATATTTTCTTTGTCATGCAGGAAACTAGAGCTGATGAAAGAACCGGATTCACTGATAAGAAAAATGTCAGTGTCCGATGCAGTTTGTCTCTTCCTGTCAGAGTTTTGCAGCGAACACTCTCAACAATTGCAACCGAATAAAAATGAGGAATAAAAACATGAAGAAGTATAAGAAAGAGGGAAAACTGGAAATATACACAGGGCAAAGTCGATGTTTATTACTGAACTTTGATCTGTTTACGAAGAGATATTAATATAAGAATACTTAGATCATTGTTTATGATGCAAAAATGATGAGTAAAAACAGTGAGACTTAGAGAAAAGGAGGAAAACAAGATACATTTACAAGATTAAGTCGGTGTTTCAAATATTTTTCGACTCTGAAGGAAGGATATAACTTTGGCGACTTGCATCACTGTTTATAATGCAAATGGAACACAAAAAATAGGAAGAATTTGAAGAAATTGGCAACACACACACACACACACACACACACACACACACACACACACACACACACACACACACACACACACACACACACACACACACACACACACACACACACACACACACACACACACACACACACACACACACACAAATAAGCAAGGTAACCGATATAAAACTCGAGTCATTCACGGAGAAACAACTGTTTTAAGAGCACTTTTATTGCTCAAAACGTGACAAAAATGAAGTGTAACATCAGGATGGAAAGGAAGGAGAGAACACCAGAAGATTAGAAAACCATTACAGTGCGCTTTGTGAGCGCATGACGAGCGAGCGAGCGTTTGTACATACGCCTATCATCATAATTTCGTCTTAGTGTAAACTTTCAAGATTTCTGGTGAGGTAGTTGAACAAGAACAGAAGAATAAATGAGCTAAAATATTTATTATCACGTTTCTCTCTCTCTCTCTCTCTCTCTCTCTCTCTCTCTCTCTCACGTTTTCTCTTTGGATATGCATATAGCGAGGCGCCGTGGCATTTATCACATATGCAGTGTTCATTTCTCAGCTCCCAACTTCCCGTGTCAATGAACTGCATTGGTAAACGCTTGGCTATTGATCGAATGCTGAAACCCAGAAATGGGGCAAATACTTTTGCTGATATCACCCCCTAAGCATAGAAAAAACGTTCATGTAAAATTATGAGCGTAATATCTGATAATTAATTGTTAGAATTCATGCAAGAAAGCATAATGGTACAATAGGAAATCTTTTTTAATTCGATATCATAGTGGAGCATGTCAACTGAAGCCCTCGGTACATTCCCTTGGAAAGCTGGGATTCCGAGGGGTTTCTTTGGCCTCATGAGTGAATATATAGCTAAAAACAAAATTTATTGAATGTATCTACTACTTGCTGAAAGATTCTCTTCTCTATCTCACATTGTAGGAAAGTTATTAGCCTCTGAAAACCATCGCTGACGGGCCGAGTCGTGTCGGGCCAGGCGGGATCGTGACGAGCCGCTCATTTCTCAACTGAACGTAGAGCAAACATCGCTTCGCTCGCTGCGCTTTCTCGCTGGTAATAAAGCCGATGATCCAGAACAGATTTTAACTTGATGCTACCGAAAGCAATAAAAACACATCAATCACTGTAGTTATCATCCGGAAGGAATCGTAACAACAGGTAGACGTACAGGAAAGAGGAAAAACCAATAAAATACACAGGGTTTAAGTTTGTGTTCCCAATAAATTCCAATCATTCACGGAAGAAAAGTATCTTTTAAAACGCTTGCATTACTTATAATTAGGGAAAATGAATAAGAACAGGAAAAGTAAAGGAAAGAAGGAAAATTAGATATATACAAAAAATTAAGCTAACGTTCCTTGATGGATTTATACCTAATATTAATAGGCAGTAATAATTTAAAGACGACTTGACCATCTGTCATTCGAGAAAGATAAATAAAAACTTGAAAACGCAGAGAAAAGCGAGGAAACCAGGAAAATACGTAATGAAAAGATAAGGAAAACAGGAAAATACACAAAGTTTAGCGGGTGTTCCGCAATAAATTTTGACACACTGACAGAAGAGCAATAATTTTTAAGATTTCACAAAGCTGGAGAGAGCCCAAAATTTCACGCTCAGCGAGGCAGAGTCACGATATCCGTGGAAGTAGTGGTGTCGACGGCATACTGAATACACAGACGCACTCGCCTCCGAATTGCCTAAATCCTCCCGAGAAAAGTGTCGGGAATTTATACCAAACTTTGTCGGTAAAAGTAGCAATATTCCCGATACTACAGGCGAGGGAGTTGAGTATGGAGGTGGTGGTATTGGTGTGTGGATAGGATCGGTACTAGGGGCGATCGTGCTGGGTTCTGGAGGATTGTTGTGGTTGTGGTGATGATAGTGGAAATGTATTGTGAAAATGTGAGTGTAATGAGGATATTGATTTGAGGGTTGTGGTGAGTCCTGTGGTGAATTCTTATTGTTAAGGGGTAAGTTGAAATATATTTAAAATTAAAGATGTAATTATTGCTGTCGGGGTCGATGCGATAGTATTTTCACTATTAGAGATTGTGGTGGATTCTTGGCTGTGGTTGCAGAGTTGATGATCAAAGTGCATGATGTTGAGAGTTAAAATTAGTGGTGGGGAAGGTAGTATTTATGTGGTGTGCTGGTGACAGCGATGGTACTGGAGAAAATTCCGCATATTCTTGATGTTCTGTTTTGGTGATAGAGCTGTATAAGGTGTGACTATAGTTTTGCGGACTGAAGGGACTGTGGTAGAGTCTTGGGCTTTTCATGGTGGTGGTTGTTAAGGAGGTGCATTTTTTTTCGGTGATGGTGTTATTATTGTGAGGGTTGCGGTGACAACAGTGATGCTAAATGAGATTGTTGTGGGTTTCTGGTGACTTCTTGTGGTGATGGTGGAAATGTGTTTGACAAAAGCTGACAGTTGTGGAGACAGTGGTGGATGTGATGATGGCTGAGGAAAGTTTAGCAATAATTTGTGGTTAGGGTGACTTATATGGTGTGAGGGTTGTTATGATAGTCTTGATGCTGAGAGGAGATTGTGGTGGGTTTCTTGGGAGTGTGATTTTTATGTAGGTAATAGCAATTTAGGTGGCGTTGGAAATGTGTGTGATAGGTATTTTTGTAGTTGTGGCAATAATGACTGTGGTGATATTGGTGTGGGAGTTGTGGTGGTATTCTCGCTGATAGAGAAAACTATGATGAGTTTTGGGATATACTGAGGCAGTGGTGGTAGAAATGTGTGACAGAAATTTGTGATGGTGGTGGCACTGGTGTAGGAGTTGTGGTGGTAATCTTGCCGATAACATCCAGGGAACGTTGTTAAGTTGATGGTTGTGGGGTTGGTTGGGACGTTGGTGTAAATTTGTATGGCAAGAATTTATGGTTGTGGTGAGAGTTCTGGCCTCATATTCTTATTTATTAAGTAAGCTCTCCATTACCTCCTCCTAAGCAGCCTGTTTGTGCATGTAGGTCGTTAATAGTAACTTCTGTGTTATTTATGTACCGTAATCTGTCTTGGAAATGTATGGATATAAACTGTATACAAAAGAGTAGCAAGGTTTAGTATGCAAATTAAATCACTTTGGAAAAGATACTAGGGAGTCTCTGTAACCAAGAAGAATACGGGCCTTGATGGTGTAAGAAAAATGCGGTGAATTTTCAGTATTGTGCATAGTGCAATAATAGTGATGGTCGCGATAAAGGCAACGAAAGTACAGTGTTTTGCAGTTGTTTATGGTGGTGGTGCTGGGATGGGTAATGTTGTAATAGTCCTGGTGGCAGAGGGTACTACGGTGAGGGTTTGAAATATTGTGACGGTAGTAGTGGTGATAGTGATAGATATGTAAGATATTTGTAGGTTTGGGGATAACTGTGGTGGTGGTGGTAGCCTTGAACGAGGAGCGTGGAATTTGTGGTGAAAATGTGTGTGTTACATGGTACAGAGTACAGGAGTGGAGGCTGTGGCGATAGCTTTGGCGTGGAGATTAGTGCTGGAGATGGAATTTGGTGTAGGTGGTATCGGTGGTAGTGGCGTTGACGATGCGTAGTATTGGATTATAATGCTGGTAGTGAAGATAGTATTACTGTCGGGGTTTATGGCGATAGTTATGGTTCTGAAATTTTTATACTGTTGTTGTGATGATACGGCTAAGCAGATGCGTGTTTGTTTTTCCTTTATTAAATGTACTTACAATAATGGTGTTAAAATGTGGTTAGACTTATGATTTTAGTGGTATAAGTAGTTGTACGGAGGAGCGCAGGAGAGCTGTGGTGTTTGTAGTAGTTTTAGTGTGGTGGTATAACAATGATGAATATGCATGGTATTTGCGGTGATGGTGGAAATGTAGTGGAAGTATGTGGCAAGAATATATACTTGTGGTGACACTGGGAACTGTTGGTAGATGCATTGTGATGGAGATGATACTAATGCTGGAAAGATGATATTGATCTATGTTACGGTGTTTATAGTGGTGGTGATAAGGTTAGGGTTTATTAACTGTTTAAGTATTTCAGTCTACGAATTGCAAAGATGGTGTCATGAGACCAGATTCACAAAGAAACTTACTATCAATTCAAAGTCGTAACTATGCTTTGTCAAAGACAAGTACAGGAAAGAGCAGAATCTTGCCATGTCTTCTGTACCTCACGTGAAAACAAAACTCATTTATGAGGGGAAAAATTATCTTAGGTTATATCTTTTTCGTCTATCTATCTGTCTATTGCCAGACGCCTTAATCCCTTATACGGGGTGGCCACAAACAAATCGCCTCCACTTCCCCCTGTCCCCCGCCTTTTCACTGCCCCGCTCCCAGTTCACACACCCCTCTCTCATATACCTCTCCACTCCATCCCTTCATCTCATCCTTGGCCGTTCCCCTCCTTTCTCCCCCTCCACTTCACTCACATACACTCTCCTCATCAGTCTCTCACTCTCCATCCTCTCCACATGGCCAAACCACCTCAGTGTGTTTCTCCTAATGCTTCCTATCACATCCACATCAACACCACAACGTTCCTTCACATCCTTATTTGTCAGTCTGTCTCTCCATGTGACTCCACAGGCTCCTCTTAAATAACTCATTTCCACTGCTCTCACTCTTGACTTGTGTCCCTCCAACAACGTCCAAGCTTCACTTCCATACGTTAGAGTTGGTATCACAATACTGTCATGTAATAACTTTTTCACTTCCATGCACACTTCCCTGTTTCTTATCATTGCTTTCAAGGAACCAGCAACCTTTCTTTCTTGTTGTACCCTTTCAAGCACTTCACCCTCCAAACTTCCATCCTTACTCATCACACTACCCATGTACTTAAACGTACTCACATTTTCCATTTCCTCACCATCCAACCTCACTGTACATTCACTGACTTCACCTCTCTCGAAGACCATAATTTTACTCTTCCCTTCATTCACCTTTAGATTCCTTTTCTTACACACTCTCCCAAATTCATCCACCAAGCCTTGCAGCTCCCCTTCGTCTACACTTAACAACACACTATCATCAGCAAACAACAGTACAGGGAGTTTCCAGACACTGCCCTCTCTCATTAGGGCCACTCCAACATCCACTGCCCTACCTTGTATCTCTTTTATAACCTCATCCAAATACTGACTGAACAACCATGGAGACATGACACATCCCTGTTTCAACCCAACCTTCAAATAGAAAAACTCACTCAGTTCACTATCCACACGCACTGCAGCCTTAGCACCCTCATAAATACTCTTCACAGCATTCAACAACTTCTCATCTACTCCTTATATTCTAATACTTTCCACAGTCCTTGTCTACCCACCCTGTCATATGCTTTCTCCCAATCCATGAAGGCTGCATACAACTTCTTTCCCTTCTCTAGACACTTTTCCACTGAAGATTTAAGAATGAATATCTGATCTACACAGCCTCTACCCTTCCTAAAGCCTCCCTTTTCTTTGTCAACTAATTCCTCTGCTATTTCCCTGACTCTGTCAATAAGTATCCTACCGTATACTTTGCCTATTACACTAAGAAGACAAATGCCCCTATGATTTTCCGTGCAGGGAAAAAAAATGTTAGTGGAGAATGCGGTTCTACTGCAAAAACAAATATAAATTACGAGGCATCGATCGTATTATTATAAATTAATCCCTCCCATAGTTGTTGGTGATAGCGAGGCTGTAAGGATGGTGATATTATACGGTTTTCATCTAATAAAAAAATGTACACTAGAATATGATGCTAGTTAAAAGAAAAAGTGTTATGGAAAGGATGTAGAATCGTAGTGTTATTTTTATTCTGACAATAAACTACGTGATATAAGTCGCAGAAGATTGAAATCTGGGTCAGGTTATGGTGAAAGAACTATAGTAATGAATAATGAAAGCAGTGTTTGTAATGAATGAGAATGGTTTTGTGGTGAGGCCCATGGCAGTACATAATGATGGTGAGGCTGTAAGACGCTAGTGGTAGAGAAGTAGCGATATAGTCGTTTTGCCTTAAAACTTGGCCCAGATTTGTGTACTTTTGCAGCTTATTTCACGTAACTCATTGGCTTATTAATGACAAGACTGAGACCCAGTATCCTTTTTCGTAGCACTGCTTTCATGATTTGCATCACATTCTCGTGGTCATCTGTTGCAACAACGCAGGATTCACTCTAGTGAGATGGCAGTTTTACGCCAAGTTCAGAGTTAAAAAGGCATCGTGTTGTTAGCACTGTGCAGGTGATTGAGAGTGGTTAAGTAGTAAGACCAGTGGTAATGCACAATGCTGGTGAGGTTGTAGGAGAGAAAGTGGTAAGAAAGGGTGGGTGGCAATGATGGTACAGTGAACAGCAGAAATCCACTGCATACATAATGATAAGAGATGGTTGTCAGGTAAAGTTCTAGTGCAGAATTGATTGATTTAGATGTCTGATCTCTTTTTACTCTAACTTGATCCAAAATTTCGTCCTTTTCCATCTTGCATCTCGCAAGTTGTTGGTAGAAAAAGACGATGGTACGGCTCTACAATCTTTCCGCAGGACTTCTTCATAATTAGTATCATATTCTAGTGCTCTTCGCTTGCTACAGCTCAGGATGCAGTATGAAGAGATGGCAATTTGGGGTCATGTCACAGTAAAAGAGATGATACGGTAGTTAATTAACGCCATCATTCAGGTTACTTGGGTTATTGCTTTACTTTTGCCTACTCATACGTTTCTTGAATACCGATCGATATGATACAGATGCCTGAAGTGAAGTATTGCAGTGGACTGTACAGATGAAGGACAGTCGTACAGTAACATTTGTACTGGATATATTGTGATAACAGAAATAGTGCTATAGTTATTTCACCTTAACTGACCCAAATTTTCGTCCTTTTGTGGCACGCCACGTAGCTCATTGGAAGAAAAAAAAAATAGATACTACGGCTCAGCACTCTTTCCCTAGCACTTATTCGTGAATAGCATCGTATTTTAGTATTAATCTCTTTACAACTCGGTATTCAAGTAAGAGATGTAAATTTGAGGCCAAGGAGGAGCAGAAAAAGTATAGTGATGATGAGGTAGCAAAGGTGATACTGGTGAAGATATGTTTATAATGATAGTACTGGTGAATAACAGCCATACACTAGTAGCAATAATGGTGATACAAGGTGATGGTGGTAGTTGTGGTAGAGGAGGCTGTGATCTCTGTTAAAGCTGAGACAACTATGATTCTGTGACAGCAGTGGTGAGGCAGGGGAGGGGAATTCGATAGTGTTGTTAGTTGGGGCGGGTGTTGATGACAGTTCTGACAGATGGAGTATTGTTTTATTGTTGACGATTGTAGAATATTGTGATTGCCAAAACTGTTTAACCCTTCAAGACGATTATTTTTAAAGTCAATTCGTGCTTCTTCTTCATGAACTTATTCACCATAGGAAAGGATTTTAGTGGTTAAGGGATTGGTGAACATATATTCAACCCCTTCCCCTGAATTAAATCGTCTCGTGCCTAAAAATAAAATAAAAATAAAAATAAAGTCGCGAGTGAGGGAGTGATCGCCCTCTACCTACACAGATCAAAAGCCCTCGGGAGCAGGGGGGTGGTTGCTTTCTCAGGCAGAGGAACTCCTTGAGAGTGAAATGGCTGGGAAGCATGCCGGCACGTGACTGCCTACAGCATAGCTGGGTCTTTCGGGTGTGGGCAATCAGACAAGTTAGCTGCCTACTGCGACTGCAACACAATGGCGAGGTGTTCAGGAAGTTAGCCAAAGAAACCTTGATGGACTCTGAAAGAACAATAATGGTCCCCAGTCCCGTGCAGCCCTTAAATGGGCAGGGGGTGCTAAGAATCTCACGGTTGCCTCAATTACAATCTAATTCCTTTGTTAATGCAAAAAATACAATTAAAATTGGTAACTGGAATGTGAGAACGCTAAATCATGACGGTAAAATCGATGAGTTAGTGAAGGTTTTTCAAAATTACGGACTTGATATTTGTGCTCTGACAGAAACTAGATTAACTGGAGTCGATAAGTTGGATTTGGAGGATGGTATACGTTTATTGATATCTGGCCGACAGGACGGAATGCATTATCAGGGAGTAGGATTGTTGCTAGGTTGTAAGGCAAATAAGGCTTTATGTGAGTGGGATCCTATAGATGAGCGATTGTTATACGCACGGTTTAAATCGAATCATGGCAACATCAGTCTGTTTGTGTGTTATGCACCTACTAATGATGCACTCGATGAAAGGAAAGACACATTTTATGAAAAGTTGCAAGAAGGAGTAGGAAGGGTACCTAGACATGATGTTTTGATCTGCATTGGAGACTTTAATGCAGTAATGGGCTGTTCAAATGAGGGATTTGAGGCATGTATGGGTAAGATGGGAGTTGGTAGTAGGATGAGTGAAAACGGAGTGAGATTTGGAAGCTTCTGTCTAGCAAATGACTTAGTCATCGGGGGCACACTCTTTCAGCATTGCAGTATACACAAGACAACTTGGGTGTCGCCGTGTGGAAAATATAAAAATCAGATTGATCACATCGCTATCAGTAGGAGGCATAGAAGTTCTCTGCTAGATGTTCATGTTAAACGGGGAGCGGATATTGGTAGTGACCATCAACTCAGCATTGCAAAAATAAGGTTTAAACTTTAAAATCAGAAGAAGGAAAAATCTGGTGTTGGTAGATACGATATTGTTAAGCTTAGAAGGGAAGGAGAAGAAAAGGAGGAATTCAGATTAGAATGCAGAAATAGGTTTTTGGTATTGGAAACGTTGGAAGAGGGGGAGAGAAGTGTAGATGAGATGTGGGAGGATGTGAACAAAGTTTTGCATGAGACTGCTGAATGTACGATTGGAAGGAGACATAGATTCAGGAGAAAGAAATGGGTATCAGAGGAAACGTGGGATATGATAAAAAAGAGAGGTGAGGCTAAATTGAGGAGTGAGATGCAATGCGTTGATGAACGAGAGATTGAATTAGCAAGAGCTGCGTACTGGAGTTTGAATTCAGAAGTAAGAAGGTTAGCTAGGAGAGATAAAAGAAGATGTGTGGATGAAAAGGTTGCAGAGACTGAAATCTTAATAAACAAAAATGATGGACAGAGTCAAAGAATAGCATATGAATCGATTAGAGAACTGAGTGGTAATGCAGGTAAACGCAAGGAAATACCAGTTAGAGACAGGGAAGGAAATTTATTGACCAAAGATGGAGATATTAAAAATAGATGGAAAGAGCATTTTGAGACAGTTCTTAATAGACCAATACCGCCAGAAGAGGATATACCGTCTGCTCAGGAAGATTTGAATATAGAAACAGGAGAGTTGAGGCTTGCAGAAGTGGAGAAAGCAGTAAAACAGTTAAAGAATAATAAGGCACCAGGGGAGGATGGTTAATTTCCAGAAATGTTTAAAGTGGAGGGGGATAGATTAATAATGATCTTGACCAAGCTATTCAATAAGATATGGGTGACGGGGTTACTACCATCAGTTTGGAAGAATGGTGTAATTGTTAAAGTTCCGAAGAAGGGAGACCTGAGTGAATGTGGTAATTGGAGGGGAATCTCTTTGTCACCGATAGCTTTGAAAGTTTTCAGTAGAGTGTTGATAAATAGGTTTGAGCCAGTGGTTGAGGGTATTCTGAGGGATGAACAGGCTGGTTTTAGAAAGGGACGTGATTGCAATGATCAGATCTTTATAGTTAGGCATTTGATCCAGCAAGTTAATGAAATGAGAGTACCGTTAAGTCTTTGTTTTGTTGATTTTGAAAAGGCTTTTGATAGTGTTTCGAGAGAGACTATGGGGAAGATCATGAGACATTATGGAATACCAGAGGAGTTTGTGAGGGTCATTATGAACATGCATGAGGACACATTTTGTAAAGAGATGGTTGATGGTTGTCTGAGTGATTCGTTTGAAGTCAAGTCCGGAGTAATTCAAGGTGGTGTTCTATCGCCTTTACTATTTATATTGGTCATTGATTACATTATGAAACTCGTTGGAACAGAAACCGGTGCAGGTATACTTTGGGGAGAGAACAGGAAACTTTTGGATTTAGATTATGCAGATGATATAGTTTTGATTTGTGATGGGCCAGAAGAGATGCAGAGAGTGTTGGACTGTTTGGTGAGTGAAGGTCGCAAGGTGGGTTTGGTTATTAATTGTGGAAAAACTGAAATAATCAATATGAATATGGAAAATGCGCAGGAATGTGTAATTGGAGGTATGGTTGTAAAGCAAGTTGATAGGTTTAAATATTTAGGTACTTATTTAGCCAAGGATGGTTCTTTGAACTTTGAATTCGAGGAAAGGTTAAAGAAGGCTAATCAGGCAATGGGAATGCTTAAAAATATTTGGAATAATAAAAATTTTTCTGTGCATACAAAAATCAAACTTTATAAGGTAATGGTTAGGAGTATCTTAATTTATGGACACGAGTCTTGGTACAGCACAGTGACTATGGAAAATAAATTCTTGGTGTTTGAAAACAAAGCACTTAGAAGAATATTAGGAGTTAAGTGGTGGGAAAGGATACCAAATAGGAGAATTAGAGAAATAACGGGAGTGCAGCCGGTCGATGAATATGTTAGGTTCTCAAGATGGAAGTGGCTAGGACATGTGTATAGGAGACAGGGAATAGTACGAGGTACACCAGGGTGGGTGGCACTTGGTAGGAGAGGTAGAGGAAGGCCAAAAGAGACGTGGGTGAGGACAATGAGACGGGAAGCTGGAGATGAGTGTTGGGGAGATCTTGAGGAGTTAGCACAAGATAGGATGTGGTGGTGTGAGTTCATCGAGGCCCTATGCATCCCCGAGGGTGCCACAGGAAATGACTGATTGATTGATTGAATAATGAAAGCGTTAAGATACAACTGGAGTAAAAAAAATCCATTTCCATTTTAAAACCGTGTCAGAGCTTGAATATATCCTGTTAAATAAACCCCTTGAATGCAATAATGTCTGTTGATTCATGCCCTCTGAAGACGACTTTACTCAGCCTATGAAGAGACCTTTCCAATCCGGGGGATTAGGTATGGCCTTCATTCACCTTTTCACAACGAGGTGAGCTTCCTAACCTGAGTAAAATTGTCTTCTAGTAACAAGCATTAATATGGAAGCTGACATCGTTGTGAAAGCTTTTATCAAATATAATCTATCTATCTATCTATCTATTGCCAGACACCATAATCCCTTAAGGGGTGGCCATTTGACTTTGAGTTATTTGTTTTAAGGGGAGGGGCACTAACCCTCCATCAACCCACTTGTTCACACGTAGGGAGCACGTATGGTTTGGCTATATGGTTACCACCCAGCGTTGTAAATGGTTTCTTGGCTTACAGGAAACCATTTGGCTTGTCACTCAATGTAAAGCCACCTGTAAAGGAAAGAAAAGCAATAAGAAGTAAAAGGAAAGATGCGAGAAATAGGAAGAGAGGAGGGGAGGTACAGAAAAAGAATGATAAAGGCTAAGAAGGAAGTAGACAGCACTACATCAAGTGAGTGGATGATGGTCACCACCACCTACCACCCAAATATAATCAGTTGGGTAAAAAAAAAAAAAAAAAAAATCTATCTCTTTTTTGGAACTATGGAAGTGAAAATGGACAATTGATCTTGGTTTTACCTCTGAATCTGTGAACATTATTACAGAATTCAACTCACGATTCATAAGACGAAAATGTGTGTGTGTGTGTGTGTGTGTGTGTGTGTGTGTGTGTGTGTGTTTATATATCCCCTTCAGACTCAGATTTTTCTGTTGATGAATAGAATGGCCTAAGTGAATGTAATCATAATAAATTGATGCGATATAAACGGATCTGAGTGAAAATACCGAGAGAGGTAATAAGACAATTGGACCCCTGGATTTCCCCTTGATAAATATAACCCTCAAGCGGCAGTCAGAAGAGAATAACGATGCAATTGTGTTTGAGTGGGATATGTGCGAGGATGTGATTATTGGCGTGAGTGAGAGAGGTTGTGTGAGGGTGCATGCGTTCATAAATATGCATCAAGCTGTATTTTTGTGTCAGTCAGCATCCGGAGAGAGAGAGAGAGAGAGAAATAATGTGTGTGTGTGTGTTTTATACCAAATACTATCTGTCCCAAAGGTGTCCAGTAGTGTACCAGAACTTCATATAACGTCCTTCTGAGTTTCTGGGTAAAATGCAGTGATTTGTGCCATATTCTGCTTGACGTTTGAGATTTAGTAATGGCCATTTTTTTATCTATATACTAGGCATGTTACACTTTGATGAGCTTAGGGTATGTAATTCATACACTTAGTAACGATTCTGAAAAAGAGTAGTAACATACGACAGAATACCAAGACAAACCATTTAATATATATCTGTAAGCGTGAGTCATGCCATCGAGAAAATGCGACCCTCTGTCTTTAACCAGTGTCCGAGGTTTATCCCTAGTCACTAACTGGTTACTTGGCATATCTAGTAAAGCAGTGGGCGTCCTGGTGGGTGTGAGATGGCCTGATGAGGTAATGGGCCTGAAGCGGCGTGAAAGATGGAGACGTATTTGATAATGTTTGGGCGGATGGTGTCCTAATGGGGAAGGAGGATTGACATTACGTTGCCTAAGGGGAAATGATACTTTAGTGGACGATGTTAGTGTAAGATGGCCCCGGAAAAAGTGCAGGGAATAGCGCCGTGGGCGGTAGGTGGTCCAAGCTCCTTGTTTGTGGTGACTGTGAAAAACAATTGTGTTGGCGCATATAGCTATACCCGGTCACGAACAAACGCGCCTGACAATAAAAGTACACTAATGGCGTGAGGCATCTTGAATGTGTTCGTTAGTTCCGAGAACCTGCAGTTACTATTGCCGTAAAAAGGACATCAACGTATTCAAGGATTTTAAGAAAACTTGCCATTTCTCCTTGAGGAGTTTCCAGAAGATATAAATCAGAGTCTGATATTACAAATGTAAAGAGAGGAAAATGCCATTGTTTTAAGGAATTAATGGTGACTCCCAAAAATTTAGTACAGTCATCCAGCGATGGAGATCGTGGACCAAAGGCGTCATCCTATTTATGGGGTGAATTAGTGGACTAGCATATTTTTTCCTTGTTACTGGTATGAGGATAAAAAGCTAGATGGTGAGATGAGCTGGAAGGCGAAATTATATTCAAGCAGGAGTCTGGGAGCAGTGGTGTTATTTTATTTGTTTTCCCGTTCGACCCTGGACAAAGGCTTCAGTGCCTATTCCCAAATCCCAGCAGTCCTCCTTGGGGCCCAGTAGTCCTCCTACATCTCCAGATGTCACCACTTCGACGCTAACACCCACCGTCCCTATTGAATACGTGCTAGGACTGTCTGATACAGGATTGGTGTACTGGTATTAGTGGGGATACTTTTATGACATGTCGGCGGGTCATCTGGTAGATCAGAACAGTCTGCTTTTATGAAATTCAAATCCTTAAACAGATCCCTGTCCCAGCCGGGATTCGAACCTGGTTCCATTAGGACTGCAGGCCGCCTCTCTACCGATTCAACCACCGCCCCCCCTCTTCAGCTTCTCTCTCTCTCTCTCTCTCTCTCTCTCTCTCTCTTTTCAGTACCGTACCAGATGAACTCGCTCAGCTTAGGAGACCCCTTTAGAGTGATGGGTAAATGTAGGCAGTAAAAAATAAATAGAGTTTGAAAAACCTCCTCGAAGAAGAACAGAATCTAGAAGTAGCAAGGGTATTAATACTAACAACGTTATAAGAAATAAGGATTAAAGACATGCGAAAGGAGCGAACAGAAAAGAACAGGAGTAAGAGAAAACGACAAAGACCAAGAGGAAGAGAAGTGACTGAGTAACAAGTGGAAGAATAGCTGGATGAAGTAAGAAGTGGAAAAGGAAAAAGATAAAGCGGAGGGAGTGACAGGTATATAGACAAAGACAGAGATAGATAGACGGACAGACAGTCGGAAAGATAGACAGACAGACGTTAAGACAGACAGACAGAATAACAAAGGCAGGACACACACACACACACACACACACACACACACACACACACACACACACACACACACACACACACACACACACACACACACACACACACACACACACACACACACACACACACACACACACACACACACACACACACACACACACACACGGAGAGAGAGAGAGAGAGAAAGCGAACCAGACACTCAAACAGTAAAAACAGAGGCAGACAGACAGACAGAAAGAATAAGAGAGAGAAAGGAGAGGGATGGGAAGTGAGTAAAAAATAAAGAGTGGAGTGATTGGAAAGCGAATGGTATGGTAGGCCGAGTGCTTTGGAAGTGAGAAAAGTGGAGAACCAAAGTGATTATGATCGATTTGAGAGAGAAAGGAGAGAGTTGTACCGATATGAGGCTGGAAGCAGGGATAAGGGGGAAGGGGTATGAGGGAAGGAGGGTTAGTAAGAAGGGGGGTTTGGTATGAGGGAGGCAAAGAGGGACGAGGGCTGGTTTTAGGAAGAGATAAAGGGTTAATATGAAGGGGGGAAACATGTATGCGGGTGAGAACGGGAGCTGGTATGAAGGAGGGAAGAGGGAGGATGGATAGGTATAAGGGACGGAAAAGGGATTACTATGATGAATGGAACAAGTTTGAGGGAGGGATGCGTAGCTGGTATGAGGAAGGGGTTGGTATCAGGAGAGGAAATGAGTCTAAAATGGGGAAGGGCTAGTACGTGGCAGGGGAGTGAGGCTAGTAAAAGGTAGTGGAAAGGGGTTGGTATGAAAGAGAGGATGGAATAAGGACGGGAAGTAAGGCTAGTATAAGGAAATACAAGGGAGTACAAAGGGAGAGTGGAGGGGCTGGTATGAGAAAGGAAAGACAGACTGGTACTAGAGAAGGAGGGACTGGAATGAGGGAGGGAAGAGATGGTGTGACAGAGGTAGAAGCGGCTGATATGAGGGAGGGATGAGGGGCTGGTATGAGAACAAAGGAAAACAAACAGCAACAACTGATGGAGGGAGGAGGGCGAAATATCAGGAGAGGATAATATGATGAAGGGTGGAAAGGCTGGTATCAAGGGAGGGTAGAGAAGTTAGTAAGAGGAAGAGACTGGTATTAGTGAGGGAGGAAGGGCTAGTATGAGGATAGAAGGGAAAGAGGCTTTGCATGAGGGAAGAAGTCGATTGGTGTTAGTGTGATGGAGGAGCTAGTATGAGGGAAGGAAAGGGGTAGAAGAAGACTGAAGGAGAGAGAGAGAGAGAGAGAGAGAGTACAAAGGAGTACAAAGGAAAGCAAACAGCAACAGACCTTACCGTCCTTTCGGGGCTGCTTGTTACAGAGTAGACTGTGACTACGAGATCTAATTCTACATACCGAAGGATAAAGATAGGAAAGTAAGAAGGCTCCCCCCCCCCCACCTCCAAACCCTCCAATTAAAACTGGCAGGGGAAAAAAATGAGAAAAACCACCATGCAGCATGGATAGACTATGGAAATTTTATAGGAAAAACTTAAAGAAAACGCTACATATATAAGCTATCAGTTTGAATAACCTGAAAGAGAAAGTAGTAAAGTAAAATGAATAATCAAATAATAAATAACTAAGGCACAACATGTATGGGTACGTTGAGTTAACGGAACGTCTGTAAACACAGCGTGGAAATTGCACAGTGCACAGTGAGGATGTTCAGGGGGGTGCGGCATCCTTGCCTGTCGCTCTTAAGGTAGGCAGCAATCAATCAGGCCCCAGCTCCGTTCACTTCACTGAGACAACGAACTTTCCCATGTGGGACAAGTACCAAGTTTCCACCTGAAGCAGTGACCCCTGGTACATTAAAAAAAAATCCCAGTGGTGGTCAATTCATTAACAGAGACTCTTAGTGGTCCACAGCCCATCACAGGTCGAAAGTAAGAGTAGTGACCGTTAACTCTGGGCTATCTGTGCATATCCTTGTCTGTGGTTATACTCTATTTGCATTTCATAAATTGATCCGGGCTCTGAAAAAAGATATTATATATACACAAGTGTTTTATCCTGGAGTAAACATAATAAGCTGGGGGTAGACGACAGATACTTATCCAAGCGACATTTAAAGGTTAGTACTGTATCACAATTTACTACGCTGGAGGGCAATTTGTTCCATAGGTTTACAACTTTGTTACAGAAGGGAGATGGTAAGGATCTCTACAGGAAAGGGGGAAGGGAAGGAGAATGGGGAATAAGGAAATGGAGTACGAGATGGGAAGATAGGGATAGAGGGCTGAAGAGAGGTAGATTAAAGAAGGGTGAAGGGGGACAATAAGCAAAAGGAAGGTGACGTGAGAAATGAAGAGGAATGTAGAGGAGTGGTAAGGAAAGGAAAATGAAGTAGGGTAAGGAAGGAAAGCCGATAGGGAGGGAAATGTAGGGATGAGAGAGATATGAGAGAAGGGAAAAAAAGTAGAGAAACGAAATGCAAGATTACAGAAAGAAAGGGAGAGTGTATCAAGACAAAAGAAAGGAGTTGGAAGCAAGAGTGAAAGGGAGAATGTGACGGAGGACCTGATGGGGTAAGGGAGTAGAGGTAATTGGTGAGGGTGGTTGATGGAGGGGAGAGTGAAAGAACCAGGATTGGAGGGAGGAGAGTGCAGGGGGTATTGGGAAGGCAGGAGGAGGTAGGGGGATTGTTCGAGCGGGAAAGGGTGTACAGGACCAGGGAAGGGGAGTGGGAAGGAGAAGCAGGGGAGGGGAAGGAGTAAGGGTGTGGGGAGACTATGGTAGGTGGGAGAATTTCGGGGGGACCAAAGCCAGGGAGGAATGGAGCTGCAGGGGATCAGGTGAGGGAATAGGAAGAGTAAGGACTGGGGAAGAGGAGGGGAACGGTGAAGGGGAATAGGGGAATAGGATAGAGAGGTGGGGGGATTAAAGGAGGGGAGGAGGACGGCAAAGGGAGATGGCTATCCATGGAAATAGGTGAGACTAGGTGGATGGGAGTAGAAAAGTAAAGAGGGGAAGGTAGGAGGGGACTAGGAAAAAGAAAAGGAAAATGAAGAGAAGGTAAAGAATTAACTGTGAAAGGAGGGAGGGAGATGTAGGAGGGGATTGGGAGGAGAAGGGTAGGGAGGGCAGATTAGGAAGAGCTAGGAGAGAGTGAGGAGGGAGGAGGTATTCATGGAAATTGAGAGAAAGCAAGAAAGGTTAAGGTGTAAGTAGGGAAACTGGAAGGGGAAGAAGAAGGGACGGGGGGAAAAGGAAGGGGATGACGGAGATGAAGGAAGGGAAAGAGTAATCGTGGAAACAGAAAATGAGGAAGGGAGGGGTAGGGAAGGAATTTTAAAAAGGAAAAAAAGACGATGGGGTGAGATGGAGACTTAGAACAGGGAAAAAGAGACAGGGGGAGAGGAGTGGGACAGAGAACAAACCTTGGCAATATTCCATAGGGTTGGAAATAGGGAGAAAGGGAAGGGGGAGGGAAGGGGATGAAACTGGAAAGAGGAAGAAGAGGGGAGGAGGCGAGAGGGAAAACTATAATAGGGCTATGGGGGAATGGGTGAGTGGGAGCTAGAAAGGGGAGGGAAGTGAGCGTGAGAGGCTGAGAGCGAGAACTAGAAAAGGGGTAAGGAGAGAATGGGTGAGGGATAGGGCGGACCGTGGCTATATTCCCGAGGGTCGACCCAGAAAACCTTAGTGGCCTCAGCCGCCGCCCTCATTTACACAACAAGCGCACGGGAACTACTTTAGGGCTCCAGTTGTTGACGTCTGCTCTCTCTCTCTCTCTCTCTCTCTCTCTCTCTCTCTCACAACCCTTTTCCACATTTTTCTTTGCCTTTGCTTTCTGCATTTCTCCTCACCTTCCCCACCCCTTCACAGTGTTTCTTCGTCTCTTTCTCTGTCTGTCTGTCTGTCTGTCTCTCTCTCTCACTCTCTCTCTCTCTCTCTCTCTCTCTCTCTCTCTCTCTCTCTCTCTCTCTCTCTTTCCTTTCTTCCTTCCACATTTCTCCACCTCTCTGTTCCACCACACTTCCCCACCTCTCTATTCCACCACATTGCCTCAGCTCTGTCACCCCACATTTCACCTCCTCTGTTCCCCCACATTTCACCACCACCTCTGTTCTCCCACATTTCCCCACGTCTTTTCTCCCACAAATTCACCAATACTCTACTTCACCACATTTCCCCGCCTGTCTATTCCCCCGCATTTCCCCATCTCTCTGTTTCCTCCCACATATCCACACCTCTCTGTTCCCTTACACTTCCCCACCTCTCTGTTCCCTTACACTTCCCCACCTCTCTGTTCCCTTACATTTCCCCACCTCTCTGTTCCTTTACATTTACCCACCTCTATTCCACCGCATTTCCCCACCTCTCTACTTAACTTACTTTTCCTCACCTCTTGTTTTTCCTCCCCCCCCACACACACACACATTCCTTCACTTCTCTAGTATCTCTTGTTTTCCACATTGCGACTCCTCTTTATTTTTCCTGCTTTTTACATTACTCCACCTCTTATATTTTCCCTTCCCGTCCACATTTCTTGACCACCGTAGTTTCTGTCCAACTTCCACATATCCTTATCTTTCTGTTTTCCTTCCAGCTCCACATTTTCTCAAGCTTTCTATTTTTCCGTCCCCTTTTCCGCTTTCCCTCGCTTCCGTCCCTACCTTTCCACACAATGCGAAGGGGGATCTGCTGTGCTTTAGGGCCACAGTTGTTGACGTCCGTGTTCTCTCTCTCTCTCTCTCTCTCTCTCTCGTTTTGTCCCCTTTATATATTAACGTGCTCTCTATTTCCTTCAGCCTTTCCACATACTTCACCCTCGGCCTTATCCAGTTTTCTTCCCATTTTATCGCATTTTCTCCTCTTCCCGTCTTCTCTCTCTGGTTTTCCTTACCTTTCCACTTTTTATTCTCATCTTCCTTTTAAGTCTTTCCCTTCGTTTACACTTCTTCACCTTTCCTTCACCTCGGCCGCAGAATGTTATCTCACCCATTTAGTGTTCCTCCCCATTAATCAGTTTTCGTCTCCCGCCACAATTATTCCTATTATTTCATCTCTTCCTTTCCCCTTTCACATTTTTCTATCTCCCTACCTTTTTCCATCCCTTACCGCAATACTTTTTTTTCCTTTTCCTTTACTTCTCCCTCCACTTCATAGCAATCCACATTTTTTTCTCATGTTTCACGCTTTTATCCTGCCAACTTTTACTGTTAATTTACAGTACAGTAGGCATCAAAAGTCCTGTCGCCCCTCGTCCTTTTTCTCTCCCTGAACTTTGAAAATCACTGGAATGAACCCGCAGCAACCAGCATTGATGACACTGACGTATGCTTAAAGAAATTCATCACGGCCAGGTACTACTGCTCTACCACAATGATTTTCAAAGTCGATGGACGGAAAAGCAAGAAAGGTGACAGGACTTTTTATGCCATTTGTACATAGACTTTCCATACTTTTCCTTCTTCCCCATTTTTTCTCATAATTGTACTTGCATTAATGTTCCCTTGTCCTCACACTTCTGCCCTCTTCTCCCACAACTTTCCTTCCCTCTTCAGTATGCCGTCCTCGATACTTTTCCTTCTCCCCTTTTTTCCCCATCTCTTCATTTCCTGATTTTGCGATAACTACAGTAGGGGCTCAATTGTTGACATTCTCTCTCTCTCTCTCTCTCTCTCTCTCTCTCTCTCTCTCTCTCTCTCTCTCTCTCACACACACACACACACACACACACACACACACACACACACACACACACACACACACACACACACACACACACACACACACACACACACAGCTAGCAAAACAACACCCATTGTTCCTTTGTGAACGCGAGTGTAAAAATAGAAATTTGATATGTAAGCTGGGGAAAACGGAGGTAAATTAATGCAGTTACCCCTGATAGCTGTTAACCCCTTTCACTTCACTGACGCATTTTTTTTTCTTTTATTCCCGATCACTCCCAGACCATAATATATAGCTTCAGATCTCTTCGAATAGGAGGGATTAGACATCGCCTTTGTTTATCCCTTCTCTTGCAAGAGGACTCCCAAAAGCTGAATACAATCGTCTGGGTATAGAAAGAATATAATAAAACATGAGTCACCGGGCGGAAGAGATTAACTGTAAATAGATTAACTTCCTGGTGTTTAAGACAACTCTGTTATTCTATTGCAGTGAAGAATGAGTCGTATGATCCTGCAAGTGTTAATAATATCTATGATCAGAACAACTAGTGATTACAACAGCCTCGTTACAATGTCGGACCGCTCAGCACTTGTCCAAATACACGTCGTGTCTGAAGCACTTGCCCAGAGGAAAGCCGTTTCTGAACAGCTACCACCATCACCTCAGCTACCACCACTACCAGCATTATCACAGTTACCACCACCACCACCATCACCACTTCCATCATCACAGCTATTACCACCACCACCACAGCTGCATTCATCATCCTCGTCACAGCTACCACTGCCACCACCTCCATCACAGCTAATACCACCATAACCACCAGTGCAGCCACCACCATCATTACCACCACAACTGCCATCATTTTCTGCTGAATGAAACCGTCGGTTTGTAGCATCAGTGAAGTAAAAGATATTGGATTGTAGATATACAATCTCTCTCTCTCTCTCTCTCTCTCTCTCTCTCTCAGAAAAGATGCATCAAACTCCACGGCAATGCCCCGCCTCCTCTTACACGTCCGCGTATTGTAACACTAATGCGGACAATTATTAGGGGCCAAAACGCCCTTTCAGAAAATATCAGTCGACATGATGCTGGCCCATCAGGGATACAGAATTTCATGACAATAGTTTTTCCAGTTTTGGCTGCACTTTTTACACACACACACACACACACACACACACACACACACACACACACACACACACACACACACACACACACACACACACACACACACGATTACAGTATATAAGATTCCAGCTAACACCATAGGATTTTATTTGGCTGGGAAATAATTATGAAGAACATGGAAGTATTAAGCAGAGTGTAATAGTGACGACGCAGGTGTTTGAATAGGGGAGGGGGGTGAGTGGAAGGAGGAGGATAAGCATACAAAGGCCAAGATTCCGGAACGATACTGAAGAGCACAGCTGTGACGGAGAGTAAGTTATGAAGAATGAGAAACTGACTAGGAGAGTATATGAATGTGTTGATTGGAAAGAGAGAGACGAGAACAACGATGAAGGTATAAAGGGAGAGGATATGACGGAAACTGGTGTATCATGGAAAGTAAATGACAGACTTCTGGGATGTGCGAGTGTGGCAAGACGGAGAGGTACAGACTAGTGATGGTCCGAATGAATGTTTTTCAACATTCGCGAATGCTAATGCGAATGTGAATTTTCAATATTCGCAAATGCGAATGCGAACAGTAATGACATAGAAAAGTGAGTTATTTATATATTTTTTGTACTAATTAATTTCGCTGAGAGTTTCAGCCACAGAAAATTGAATGAACAAATTTTTATCATTTCTCTCCGTTACCAGGATGTGGGACGAGGACCTAACTCTTACATACATCCCCCGGGGATGTCAGACCCGTCCTGGACGAACTGCGAACTAACCCAGAACATCACGCCAGACAGACGATCTCTCTCTCTCTCTCTCTCTCTCTCTCTCTCTCTCTCTCTCTCTCTCTCTCTCTCTCTCTCTCTCTCTCTCTCAGAACTTCTTGAGATTTAGAGTACTTTTTCTGGTTATGAGCTAAAATCAGAAAATTACCCATTTTTTAATGAGAAAATCTGAAAATCGGTCATTAGGCAAAAAATCTGGAGAAATCCAGACTTTTCTGGGAATCTGGCAACACTGCACCATGCAGCAAGCAGCCCTAGCTAGCTTGGCACAGCTGCTTGGTTGGCAACACTAGCCTGGAGCACCCGTTCAACTCATGCTTTTAAATCTTCATTTGATTTTCTATAAACTTTATAAAGCTACATTATTAATATTTGCACAGTATTCGGATGACGTCATGGGAATGCAAATATCGAAAAATATGCGAATATTTGCGAATCCGAAAACCAAGGCGAATATTCGGACCATCACTAGTACAGAGAGACACAGGTAGGCTATCTTGCCATGGCTTGAGGAATTTTTTACCGAAAAAAAACGAACATCTGAAACAGACACCAGAAGAGAAGGAGTTTTTGTTGTGTTTCGCCAGTTGTAAATTTTCTTCAGACGGAACTGGGAAGATAGTCAAGACGAAGGTAGGATTATAATGTTGGGGAGTCGCTGAGGGAGGGTGATGTGTTGCTAGAAGTGTTGTCTTTGGGCCGTTTTCTAGGTGGCGTAGGAAACGTCATAGGACATCGGAGATTTGTTTTATTTATTTTATATATTTTATATTTTGATTCTCTTATACTGTACGTTACTAAGACAAACTGTCTTAGTACTAGAAATGCATAGGTAACATAAGAGAATATCAAGGTTTCATATTCATAATTAATCGTTTAGGAAAAAGGTTTTTCGAAGTCTTCCATACCACGTAGAATGTGGTCCTTAGTAATTACTTGGGGAAGACGGTGGCCAGGATGGTAGAGACATAGTCTGCCGTCCCAGTGGGCGTAGGTTCGAATCCCGGCTGGGTTATGGAACACTTTCAGGATTTGAATTTCGTAATAATGGACGTCATTTATCTGCCCTAAGACTCACTGACATGTCGTAGAAACACCACCACTAATACCAATACTCCAGTCCACTATGGGACAGCCCTAGCTTGTATTCAATATGGACGGTGGGTGTTTGCGTCGATATGGTGACAAGTGGTGTGTGGTTTGCAGGATGGCTGCTGGACCTAAGGGGACGGACTGTTAAGCCTGTGCCCAGAGTTGGGGACACACACACACACACACACACACACACACACTCTCTCTCTCTCTCTCTCTCTCTCTCTCTCGCGCGCGCGCGCGCGCGAATACAAATACACGTCGGTCACCTCCCACACTAGACCAGGTCAAACAGCAGAGAAATAAGAGTTTTTCCACGTCGTGAGGCCATTTAACTATTTACTGCCTGACACCTTATCCTGTAAGAGGTGGATCCGATTAAGTGCGCGTCCACACGTGTCCTAGAACATGTGTTGACAACACGGTTGGCAACATGTTTGGGTACACGTATGCAGCAATATTTGGACAGTTGTATGCAAACATGTTTCAGTGTAGCTTCGAATTCTGGCAGCAGAGACGATGGAATATGAGTGTCCATACCAGGCAGCTGAGACTTCATCATGATGTTGTCAACATGATCTGGACGCTGCTGTTCTCAACATGTTTGCAGCGTGTTTGTTACTGTGTTGCATACATGTTGCCAGCACTTGTTTGAGCACACGTGTGGACGTGACCTTAGAGGACTCCAGGTGTGTCCGTCCCGATTGAGTAGCGACTCCTCTTCTCTGGTAACATCACTCTTCTAGATATATTATTACAGTGTTCCTCCATCATGCTTTTGTTTGTTTCTTGCAACCACCCGAGTTTCGTCCATACTTCCCCTTCCCTAATCAGTAATAACTCCCACAGCGCACCTTCCACCCTCATCCATCCTCTCTTATCTTTGCATTAATTTTTGTGCGTTTTTTCTACTTCCATTTGCAGTATATTCGCAAACATTCTAAATCACTTCGTTTCGATGACGTAAATTTTAGTCTTGCCAAATTCAGATGCTATTACATAAACCCAAGACTTTTTCGAAATGGAGGGGTTAGATTTACAGCAGTCTTCATTAAGTCTTTCACTGCTTGAGATTTAACATAACTGTCAGGTATTAGTAAGAATATAACAAATTTCATTAAAATAATGAAGGGGTTATGGTCCTTCTACCTTAACATTTCCCTTATGCTGCTTATTTCGAGTAGCTCAATGGCAAAAAAGGACAGTGCATTGGATCTGCTTCCTCTTCATAGCACATCCTGACTAGCATCGTGCACCATTGCTTATAAGTTGTTACATCTCAGCATTCAAGATGGGGAGGGTGCAATTTGAGGCCAAGTAAGAGAAAAAAAAAAGTATTGTCAATATCTCCGTCGCACAATAAACCACCATTCCTCATATGTCTGTATTTTAAGAAAGAAGTGGGAATTTCGCTTTTATTTTTTGTATAAGTTTCTTTATGCAGGTAACATCAATATTAACAAGATTCTATGCAGACTGAAAGAGAATATGGAAGTATAACATGGAAAATAAATCGCTGAGGAAGAGATGTTACAAAGCTAACGAATCTCATTGGAATAATCTTCTTGTTCTGGCCCTCCTCCTCCTCCTCCTCCTCCTCCTCCTCCTCCTCCCCCCCACCCTCACACATTTTCATCATTATTCACACCGTCCCTACTCTGTAACGATCCTTCCTTTACGATACGCCACTTTTCCTTATACTCATGCACATCAACTCTCCATTTTGTTCTTGGTCCACTTCTTCGTCTTCATCCAACCCCTCCACTATCATGCATTACTGCGGTCAATCCATCATCTCTCCATTCATATAACCTGTTGTTACGGCGTCGCGTTGTGTGTGGGGTAATAACTGATTCACTCCGTAATCCATCCAGTTAAAACACAACTTCCTGTATTGTGTGCCCTCATCAAAAAGGCCTTCGGGTATTCTTATCCATAATCATTCACGACCCCTTCTCATATGACAAAGCTCCCTCCTTCATACATCCCCAACTTGTCCATCCATCTTGTGGTCTGCCTCTACTTCCCTCTACTCTTGTTGCAATCACCTCACTTCCTCATGTACATCCACTGTGATAGTATACTGCTCCCCTCAATGCAATAAACTTTGAAATGATTCGCTAAAGTGAAACAGAGTTCATTTGGTAGGCCTGATAATTTAGAAACCTTTTCCCGTGTGTTATCCTGTATCGCGCCACAATGGTGCTGGATAATTTTTAGTGTGTGTGCATTATTAATCAGTTTCACCGTAAGTACTTAGTAATTTAGTGACCTCATGCGCATCGTATTAATAATTTCTTTTATATAACGACCCTCCTTCAACATAACGCACCGTCTCTCATATCCTTTGCCGAGTTTTCTGCTTTCCATTTTCTTCATTCCACTCGAATGCAGTCATTCAGTGTTAACTCTCTCATACTCCTGTTATCCGCTCTTGGCTGACTAAAACCGTCTGGCACTAGCAAGAGCAGAATATTAGAGTTGTGCCGATCGTTAGAGGGTTTATCAGTCTCTCTGCCCCTTCCAAGTAACTATTTAACCATCCTACGCTCCTGTGTATTTCCTAAAAGAAAAAATGACCGTTCCACATCATTGCAAACCACCCACGTTCATTTACTTCTCCATATTCTCTCTCTCTCTCTCTCTCTCTCTCTCTCTCTCTCTCTCTCTCTCTCTCTCTCTCTCCACATAGCTATCTATTTATCGTCCATCTGTTTCTGTGTTATCTACATCTGTGTATAATGCTGCTCACCTTTCTAGCTTCTTTCTTTTCTCGCGCAGTTCAATTTTTCGTCTTTGTTTGCGTTTTATCTATCTCTTCCTGCAACTTTTTTCTCAGAACACCTGGTGAGATCTGGGCCCGTAGATTTACCATCAGGATTTCAGGTTGATATAAACTCAGTATAGCTGCTGGATGCTTTACTGGGAGCTTTGATTTTACACCCGCGGAGTGTAGTTGATCTCTAACCCTCATACATTATTTCAGGACACAGGTAGAGTTTCCTTTGTGTGTGTAGCCGAGCGTCACGACTACACTGTTTACACATAGACCTGTCTCTTCGGAAGAACTGGCAAGAAGTCAGCTGGCCTCTGCTGACTCATGAATACCAATGCGGTTGAGTCATAATGTACAAGCAACAAACATCCGCTTGCTTACATTTCTCTTCCCCTGCGTTAATAAGATGCCTCCCGACACTTTTACTGATGCAGAGATTATCATTAGGCAATCTAAATAGTAAAACAACACTGATCTTATAAATGAATGATGGAAAAATTATAGAACAATATATTTAATAATAGCAGGAGTATGCTAGTTACCAGGGAGAGTATCAAAATTAATGTGCATGCATAAGAGAATGATACAGTATTGATATGTTACACTGAAGAATAATAAAATTACATAACAGCAGGTTACACAGGAATCACAATGGTAGCGCAAGAGAATAAGGTCTTGTAATAACTAAATGATGTTCACATAATCAGTTGGGTGTCCATACGTCTTCACACAAATCAACACTGCATAGTAGAGGTGGAGTGGACACTGTGGTTTACCTGTTCTATTATAGTCCCATTCAGATTTTTCCAGCTTCAACGTCGTTGCAATTTCTTCTCGTCACTTTCACATTCAACAAGTTTCACTGTTTTCCTTGTTTCATGTTGTAACCTAATTTCTATTCTATCTATCTATCTATTGCCAGACCCCTCAGTCCCGTTTGGGGTGGCCACAAACAAATCGCCTCCAAGTCGCCCTGTCCCCCGCCATTTCACGGCCCTGCTCCCAACTCACACCCCCCTCTCTCATATACCTCTCCACCCCATCCCTCCATCTCATCCTCGGCCTTCCCCTCCCTCTTCCCCCCTCCACCTCACTCACATACACTCTCTTCGTCAGTCTTTCACCCTCCATCCTCTCCACATGGCCAAACCACCTCAGTGTGTTCCTCATAACGCTTCCTATCACATCCACATCAATACCACAACGCTCCTTTATATCTTCATTCGTCAGCCTGTCTCTCCACGTGACTCCACAGGCTCCTCTTAAATAACTCATTTCCACTGCTCTCACTCTTGACTTGTGTCCTTCCAACAATGTCCAAGCTTCACTTCAACCTAATTTCATGGAGTCATTTTTCCATATATTTAATACAGCAATGGGAAAAAAATCAGTATGAATACAAATAAAAATCTTACTATGGTAGATACTACTACGGTTGAGCCATGATTTACAAACAAACATCCGCTCGCTTACAACCTTACTGCTCTCTCGTTACTCTGTTTCTCTTCCATTTTGTCGCACATGCTGTTTCTCCCTCCACATTTTTCCTTACATATCCACCTCTTTTGTTCTCCTTTCATATCCAGAGTTATTCCTTTCTCTTCCCATATTCTTCTTTATGAAAATCTGTCTGTCTGTCTGTCTGTCTGTCTGTCTTTCTCTCTCTCTCTCTCTCTCTCTCTCTCTCTCTCACACACACACACACACACACACACACACACACACACACACACACACACACACACACACACACACACACACACACACACACACACACACACACACACACACACACACACACACACACACACACACACACACACACACACACACACACACACACACACACACACACACACACACACACACACACACACACACACACACACACACACACACACACACACACACACACACACACACACACACACACACACACACACACACACACACACACACACACACACACACACACACACACACACACACACACACACACACACACACACACACACACACACACACACACACACACACACACACACACACACACACACACACACACACACACACACACACACACACACACACACACACACACACACACACACACACACACACACACACACACACACACACACACACACACACACACACACACACACACACACACACACACACACACACACACACACACACACACACACACACACACACACACACACACACACACACACACACACACACACACACACACACACACACACACACACACACACACACACACACACACACACACACACACACACACACACACACACACACACACACACACACACACACACACACACACACACACACACACACACACACACACACACACACACACACACACACACACACACACACACACACACACACACACACACACACACACACACACACACACACACACACACACACACACACGGAGGCGGGCAAGAACAATATAGGTCCTCCTTGTAAAGGCGGTCGTTAACAAACCAGCTGTCTCGGTGGGGTTGGAGGAAGGCTGTTATCAAATGTTTCATTCGTGGCGTCAGTTTGTATCGCGCAGGTGTAGCGAAACTTTTTTGAGTGTGTGTACAGCCACTATAAAAGTATTCTACATCCATGTACGCGATGAACTTTGAAATGATTCATAGAAGTGAAATAGAGTTCATTTGGCAGGATTGATAATTTGGAAACCTTAGTCCATGTCATTCTGTATCGTGTACAGTAGTGCTGGACATTTTTCAGTGGATGTATATTATTAACCAATTTCCCTGTAACTATGTAGTACCGATTTAATGACCACATGCACTTCATATTAATAATTTATACAACATCCCTCCCTCAATACAAATCACCCTTCTTCATAATATGTATTCCTGTCTTGTCTGCCTTTCTTTCTCTTCATTCCACTACCATTCAGTCATGCAGTATTAACTCCTTCATACTCCTGTTATTCGCCCTTAGCTGAATAAAATGATCTGGCGCTAGAAAGAGCAGAGTACAAGAGTTGTGCAAATCATGAGAGCGTTTATCACTTTCTCCGTCCACTCCCAGTAACTGTTCAGTAATGCCATGCTCCTGTGTATATAAAAAAAAAAAAAAAAAGAAGTCCATTTTATGACCTTTCCACACATCATGTCAAGTCACCCACGTTCATTTGCTTCCCCATTTTATTTTCCCTTTTTTCTCCTCTATCAACCACCTCTCTCTCTCTCTCTCTCTCTCTCTCTCTCTCTCTCTCTCTCTCTCTCTCTCTCTCCCTCTCCCTCTCTGTAAACCCGTTCAAAACTATTACCTTTTTCCCTGTGATATTGCTGTTTGCAGACGATTTTCTTAAACTTTTCGTACGGGAGGGTTAGTTATAGCCCTCATGACGAGTACGAACCTCTCCTTGGCTGAATAAAATTTCTGGAGAGGTTAGTCAGTCCCTCCGTCCCTAGTCAGTAACGATTTAATGATTTCATGGGCTGTGTGAGGTAGTGAATAGTCGTCTCAAAACACCAGCCCCTAAACCTATGGCAAATCAACCTCCATCATACCCTTTCCTATCTTATCTGCCTTATCGACGGGTTTATTCTACTTCCAGTCACCCTATACTCCTTTCCTCACACACACTGCTAACACTCTCAGGATCCTATGACCCACTCTCGGCTGAATAAAATAATTTGTCAGTATCTGTAAGAGAATGCTAGGGTTGTTTCGAGCATGAGAGGGATATGGGTGACAGGTATTACCCAGAATGTTATGACTCAGCTGAATAAAACCACCTAGTATTACCTGGAATATAATGTGACACTATAGCTGTTCTGGGCATGGGAAGGCTCATGGTGACAGTAGCAATGCTCAGATCTCAGTTACTCGCTGAGAGCTAAATATAATCGTCTGATGTTAGCCGAAATGATATACTTGAGTTGTTCCGATCATGAGAAGGTTAATCAGGGTTCCCGCACCTACACTCAACAAATATTTAAAAACCTCAAACGGTGTGAGTGAGTACCCCTTTACTACAACATCTTAATCCTTCAGTGTTTAGGGGATGTTGTGGAGCTTGAGTGACTTTTGGAACCGAAGGGGGTAGATGTGGCTTGTTCATTAACCCCTTCACTACTCTCATTTTACTCCAACCTGGCCTAAAATTACCATCTCTCTTTCTTGACTGCTAGGTTGTAACAATACATTTACACTAATATGTAATGCAAGTCACAAAGAAGTGCCACGGAAAGGATAAGGAACCGTAGCATGCTGCTGCTGCTGCTGATGGTGATGATGATGATGATGATGATTAGGGGTTTACTCAGTCTCTTGTTCCCTAATCAGAAACTACTGAAAGACCCCATACACTGTGCATGTTAACACGCCCACGGTGGAGACAACTCTAGTTTTCTATTTCAGGTAACGCCAGACGATTTAACTCCGATGAGACTGAGTTACATTTCCTGAGTGTTAATACTTTCATCATTAGTCCTCTGATGGTGGCGACAGCTCTAGTATTCTCTCCCTTGTATCGCCAGACGATATTATTCAGCTTAATTACGGGAGCCTGAACATGTTAACACCGTCGCTATTAATCTTCTGATGATAAGGACAAGTTTAGTATTCCATTCAGACCATCACCAGACGATTTTATTCAGCTGAGTAAGTACAGGAACCTGGAAGTGTTGATACTGTCATCATTACCTGTCTTATGGTCTGCATCAGTCTAGTACTTTATTCCTTCTAACGCCAGACTGCTTTTACTTAGCTGTGAATTTGTCGTAAGAGCCTGAGTGTCATTGGCTGTGGGCGTTGTGATTGTTGATTCTTTCATTGACTGGACGTTTTATACTTTATATTTCATTCCTGCGTCTCTAGGCAAATTTATACAGCTTAGGAGAAACTTCACAAATTGTAGATATTGGAATTTATTTTGTTCTTGTATCTCGAGACGAATTTATTCAGCTTAGGAGAGTCTTTACAAACTGGAATTTTTGGATGTGGGTTTCTGTAATCCTGCCACTAGCTGAGCTCTCTCCTAACCTAATAAAATCACTTATACCCTTTTTACATTATCTTTGCCTAGATTTTTTACCTTTTGAAGCTTATTTCACGTGCCTTAGTGGTAGAAAATGACAGTACTACGACTTACAATACTTTTCATTGCACTTCTTCGTGACTAAAACTGAATTGTTAATGTATAATTATAGCTCAGCATATAAGAAGGAAGGATGGAAAATTTAGTCCAAGTTAGAATCAGAAATAGGTTAGTAGCGGCAAAAATGTACTACATTGCAGTCGTATTGAAGCGGATGATCAATCTTTCCATCCTTACTTAGTATTTATTTAATCTCATGCGCTGCTTGTAAACATTAAATCAATCGCGTTTTACCCTCATCGACATATAAGGGCCCAAGCCTAGACTGTCGTAATCCAGTACATTGTAGGGTAGATGACCATTCCCTTTTTAATTTAACTTGGCCCAAAATTGCCATCTTCATCTTGAATACTGGGTTGTAACAGTACAGTATCACTATAATATATTGATGGTCAAGCAGTAGTGCTCTGGGTTGTAACAGTACAGATTCACTATAATATATTGATGGTCAAGCGGTAGTGCTTTAGTTAAGTTATAGTGTCTTTTTTTTCCCTGTTACTGAGGTACATGAAATAACGTAAGGTGAAGAAGGGCAAAAATTTGAGCCAAGTTCGAGAAAAGAGATATGCCATATTTCCCTTGCGGACTTACATGAGCAGTAATAAGCCTCCAGTCACCTCTCGAGGATTGAACCTATGCACGGCCAACATTTCGACTTGGGCTTTTAAACTGTGAGATCTCAAGGCGCCCTGTGTGTGTATTGTGATTATTCCATTATGTAAATCCATCACATAGAAAAAAGGGGGAAGACGGAGGAAAAAAAAGAAATGAAATGGAATAAAAAAGAAAGAATGAAAACCCATATGCACAAAACGCTGACGAACTACAATAATTGTTTGTTGATGCTGCGGTAACACGCAATAAGAGTTTTAAAATGTAATTACTTGCAGTTATTGCTGTGATAAAGTGAATAATTGAAAAATTGATTGAAAATTGTGGAGGGGTGGGGGAATTACATGAAGAGGCAATATGCTTAAATTATTGACTTATTGTCTATGTACACTACGGTAATTGGGTTATTGTGGTGGAGTGAGGGATTTGGTGATTACTGGATGGCTGTTGTTGGTTTTGGTCTGGACAGTGGAACAATATTATTATTGTTTATATATTCGACTTTCGGCAAGGTATTTCCTATAAAAATATTATTTTTTCTCTATGAAGGTAGAAAGGTATTTTTCCATATGGAGAGCTTATTTATTTATATCAGCGCTTCCTAGGTCCACAACAGTATCGGGCCATCTTTTGGGAGAGAGAGTGATAACCAGAATTAATCATTCCCCCGCAGGCAAAGTACGGATGGGGAAGGGGTGTCTGTAGGAAGAGTGATGTATGTAAAAGTAGATGTGCTGCCGTTACTGTGTCTGTGTGTGTATAAACCATCAATAGATTCTACAAAGTGTGAACACTTGCAAGTATATGAAGGAACCTACAATTTCCGCCACGGTTTGAGTTCGAACATTAAACTGCATATGCAACGCGAGACGAGCACAGTACGCGACCGATTAAGCCACTGGAACTTCATATGAGAGCTATAATCGCCACCATCCTAATACACACACACACACACACACACACACACATTTTATCAATCTGTCTATACCTATAATTATCTATATATATATATATATATATATATATATATATATATATATATATATATATATCTGTCTTTCTGTCAGAATTTATATTAGCCTGTCTCAGGTTCACTGCAGAGGCGTGTCTTCTCTTGGAGGGAGAATGTTTACTAAAATAATAACCCTTTCCTATGCCAGCCTAGTTTGAAGCAGGATATGATGTCTGTAGTGAGAGCAGAGCAGTGCATATGAAGCTGGCAGTATAATGCTAACAGAGTCTGCTTGTGTGTCAGTGTCTGTGTTGCTGAACCGACCGGTACAGACATATACAAACATAAAACGGACTCAGGACTAACACACTAAAATTTGCCCCCGAGGTTTGCGTTTCGAACTACAAAGGGCACACTGAGATTACAGGACGGACACGGCAACCACTAGACTCTCATGGTTTCTATTGTTCACTTATAACAGGGATAGGTAAATTCCAGTATTAGAATTCTTGTGTTACAAAACTGTACTGGAGATGCCTAGGTAAATGGAATTACTGTTGGAATAGTAATTGCTACATAGGTATTTCAACCTTTTCTAATAACCATTATGTTTTTTGTCATAGGACGTGGAATAATTTTTTAGCATTTGTTCGTGCTTCTATAAAGAATATAACATTTTTTTTTTACCGTTATGCTTCTTTCACAGTCAATCAATCAATCAGTCATTTCCTGTGACACCCCACGGGATGCACAGGGCCTCGATGAACTCTCTCCACCAATATTTGTCTCTTGCCATCTCCTTCAGGTCCCACCAACACAGCTCTCCTGCTTCCTTTTTCATTGTCCTCAACCAGGTTTCCCTCGGCCTACCTCTACCTCTTCTTCCTCTAGCAGTCCACTCTGGCACATCCTGTATTAAACTACCTTCTTTTCTGTATATGTGCCCCAGCCACTTCCAACGAGACAGTCTCACATATTCATTAACTGGTTCCACTCTCGTAATATCCCTTACTCTTGCATTTGTAACTCTGTCTTGCCACTTTACCCCAAGAATCCTTCTCAGTATTTTATTCTCAAATCCTAATACTTTCTGATCTGTTGCAATTGTACTGTACCATGACTCATGCCCATAAATTAAAATTGGTCTAACCATGGACTTGTAAATTTTCACTTTAGTATGTACCGAAAGCATATTATTATTCCAAACAGATTTCAACATTCCAACAGCTCGCCAAGCCTGTCTAATCCTCTCCTCAATTTCATTGTTTAATGATCCATTAGATGATACAATCGTTCCCAGATATTTAAAGTTTTCTACATTCTTCACCACATTATTCCCAATTACACAATTGATTTGGTTCTCCACGTTCATATTAATAATTTCAGTCTTTCCACAATTTATTACCAATCCCACTTTTTCTCCTTCCTCCACCAGACAATCAAGCACTCTTTGCATCTCATAAATACTTCCACAAATCAGTACAATATCATCAGCATAGTCCAAATCCATCAGCTTCTTATTTTCTTTCCAGTTAATTCCTGCACCTGTTCTCCATACAACCTTTTTCATAACATAATCCATAAACAAAACAAACAACAATGGCGAAAGAACTCCTCCTTGAATCACTCCTGACCTAACTTGAAATGGATCACTCAAAGAACCACCCACCATTACCTTACAAAAAGTACGTTCATGCAGACTTCTAATAATATTTAGAACTTTTCTGGTATACCATAGAATCTCATAATTTTCAGCATAGCTCCACGTGAAACACTATCAAACGCCTTTTCAAAATCCACAAAACACATACTAAGTGGCATTTTCATCTCATTAGCTTGTTGCATTAGATGCCTTACAATAAAAATCTGATCATTACAACCTCGACCCTTTCTAACTCCCGCTTGTTCTTCTCTTAAAATTTTATCAATTACTGGCTCTATTCTGTTCAACAAGATTTTGGAAAAGACTTTTGGAAACTACAGGTGTCAAAGTTATCCCCCTCCAATTGCCACACACACTTAAATCTCCCTTTTTTGGTATTTTTATAATCACTCCATTTTTCCACTCTTCTGCAATTCCACCATTATCCCAAGCCACATTAAAAAGTTTCAAAAGAGCATTCATCAACTCGTCATTTTCCACCTTAAGCATTTCAGGGAATATTCCATCCTCTCCTGGGGCCTTAAAATTCTTTAACTCCTTTATAGATTTTGCTACCTCTTCCAAAGTTATATCCCCTGTTTCTATCTGCAAATCTCTCTCGGCTGGCAAAATGTCCTCTTCAGCTGGGATTGGTCTATTTAGAACAGATTCAAAGTGCTCTTTCCACCTTCCTTTTATATCCAAATCTTTAGTCATCAAATTACCATTTCTATCTCGTACAGGTATTTCCTTCCTTCTCTTTTCAGTCCCAGTTAACTCCTTTATGGCCTGATACGCTGCTCTTGTGCTCTGACCGTCATTTTTACTTAATTTAATTTCTGTCTCTGTCGCCTTTTCATCATATAGCCTCCTCTTATCACGTCTAACGAGTCTTTTTACTTCAGAATGTAAACTCCAGTAAGTAAAATAATTTTATTATAATAGTTTCACATGTACCTTAAATTATTACAGTTTAACGAAAGATAATGCAGTTTGAATGATACTGTATATGAAGATGTTTAATTATTCTCGCTGCGTTGATGGAGAGTCCTGGACGCGAAGAAAATCCATCTATCTATCTGTCTATAGCCAGACTCCATGATCATGTAAAGGGTGGCCGCTTATCACTGAGTTAGTTGTTTTACAGGGAGGGACACTAACCCACCGCCAACCCACTTGTTGAAACACAGGGAACACGTATGGTTTGGTTATATGGTTACCACCCAGCGCTGTAAATGGTTTCCTGGCTTACAGGAAGCCATTAGGCTTCTCACTCAACGTAAAGGCACATGAAAAAGAAAGATGAGTAATAAAAGGTTATAGGAAAGATGGGAGAAATAGGAAGAGAGGAGGGCAGACACAGAAAAAGAATGATAAAGGTGAAGGAAGAAGTAGGCATCACTTCATCAGATGAATGGAAGATGGTCGCCGCAACCTACCACAATACTGAATCATATTGTATGGGTCAAGTGTTTTCTGCTGCAAGGCTCAGTTTCATGAGAGCCTGCAGTATCTGTTCCATACATATTCAAATGAAAGGTGAATAATGCGAACATAACTAAAAATTATTATTTAAGTTTTGGTCATCATCATCATCATCATCATCATCATCGCCGTCGATGTTATCATCTTTACCATTATTTTTAACCTGTAACTGTTTCTAGTCATAAGTTGTGGTTAGAATCCACAGACCAAGCGAAGAGACTGGGAAGCTGTCATAAAGCCTGAGAGGTAGGACAGAGCACTTGTGGATATTGCCAGGTTATAAATAGTAAATGCAGCGTTGTCATATACACTGCTCCGAAGGCTTCATCTGTTTGTTTCTATTCTGAGAAGCTGAAAAGCATCTCTGGCACTGATTATGTACGCAAGTTATTTTGGGAACGAGTTAAAATTAAGTCAGAGAAGAACAGAGTTTTTGGTAATGTCATGGAATTCTGAAGACTTTTGATCCAGTTTAAACCAAACGTACTAAAAGGGTTGTGGGACAACCAAGGACTTGAATTATTGTTTTTGAGAATGATAGGTCAGACGTTAAGATCTTAGACAGAAGTAAACTTAAGCAGTTTGAATTCGCCTTAGACCAATCATGGTGCAGTGTTTGGGATGCAGAAAAAAGAAAGGAAGTCGATTTTGAGAATCATCAAAGGTCAAGATCACAGCGCAAGGTCAAAGTTTGACTCTTGTGTGTCTGTGTGTGAATAAACTTATTGGTGATGTTGATGGTCACTCAAGGTTTTGACGTATTATTTGTTTAGAATAATTGGTCAATGGTCAGGTTTACAAGGCTACGTCACCTCAAATAGTTTTTATACAGGTTAGATCAAACATGGGGGAAGGGTTCAGTATACGACAAGGATGAAGAAACTCGATTTTCAGAACAACCAGCAGAAGGTCAAAGTTACAGCGTAAGGTAAAAGTTCAGCCTGAATGTACTCTAATGTACTAGTACTTATTTGATTTGTCAGCAAATATTGTGCATTCCTTAACAAGTTTATTTCTACTTTTGTGTCCTGAACCGTCGTAGGTCTCCATATTGACAGTCAATAACGCCTTCAATACACCTGCCTTTGCGAATTAAGAACAGGTGTTATGTTTCGAGCAGCACGCGTGCGGGCGTGTGTACCGTATAAGGGTTGTGTGTGCGCATGTGTGCGTGCGTGCATGCATGTGTGTGTGTGTGTGTGTGTGTGTGTGTGTGTGTGTGTGTGTGTGTGTGTGTGTGTGTGTGTGTGTGTGTGTGTGTGTGTGTGTGTGTGGAGAGAGAGAGAGAGAGAGAGAGAGAGAGAGAGACTAAAACAATTTTTATCCGATTGTAACCCAACTCAGCGGAACAGCCAATGAGGAAACATTAATTTTAAGAGCAATAGATCAGAGGTCAAAGACACAGGGCTAAGTCAGAACTTTACATTGCAAAATCAGTTTAAAAACTTTTTATCCAATTTAGACCAAACTTGGTGAAAATGCTGAGGGTAAAGCAAGTATGAAGTGATCCAGTTTTGAGAACCATTTTTCGGAGGTAATCGTTAGAGGCAAGGTCGAAAATCGACCTTCGTTTGTGCTAACAAAATAACATCAGTTTTTATTAGATTTTAGTCAAGCTTGGTGGGAGGGTTTGAGAACAATAGGTCAAAGGCCAAGGTCACAGAGTCAGGTCAATTTAAGTTTTTTATCCTATTTAAACCAAATTTTGTGGAAGTGTTGGGGATTAGGTACAAAAACAAAAGTGTTCGATACTGAGAACAATCAGAGAGAGGTAAAGGTCAAATGGTCGAAGACAAAGGTCGCAAGGAAGGGTCAAAGCCTAGGTCACACAGCAGATTCAATTCAACAAGCTTTTATTGAAGGAACCTAGTGGAAGTGTTAAGGGTCAGGCAAGAACTTAGGGATTCTATTTTGATAAACTTTCAGAGGTCAAGGTCACACGACAAGGTCAAAGTCGATCCCTATGTCAGAGTGTGGGCAAAATACCAAACAGTTTTATCTAACTTGATTCAGCCGTGGTCCATGAAATGAGGATCACTCAAGGGATTACCTATTGTTGTTTAGAACAGTATATCAGAGGTCAAGGTCACTTGGCAAAGTCATCTTTCAAAGTCTTTATCCGATGTAGTCTAAAGTTTCTGGATGGATTCAGGTCAAAACAAGGAAAAAGAGAATCTATTTTGAGAACAGTCAAAGGTTAATATCACTGAGCGAAGTGAGTCAGTTCAGATCCAATTTAGATCAAGTTGATGGGATGGTTAAGGTTTAGACAAGAAGTAATTAAGATGATTTTGAGAGTAGGGTAATCTGTCGAAGGAAAGAGTCAAATATTCGGTCCAGTTGGTGGGTGGGAGTGTTGTACTCTCTTAGTTTTCCTTCCTTTTCAGTTCTAGGTTATTCTTAGTACCTCAAAACGACTTCTGTTTGTTCAGGGAAACTTTTATTTTAAGTGAAGCGATTTATGAAGGCTATATTTTACTTTTACAGCTAGAAAAAAATTCTCCTGATTAAGGCAGAATCATCTAGTGATAGTAAAATTGGCAAATAAGATTCATCATCGTAATGAAGGTATTATCATTACCACGAAATAATCTACTCGGCCCGCTGTATGATCATCTACCGTGAGTGTGACGTACTTAGTCCTTGTTATTTTCATTACATTCTCCATATCAGTTGCTTCCACGTTACGGCTCCGTTTAATCACAAGCACACCTATCCTCTAAGCATCTGCATACTCGTTTAACTGCGGCATAAAAATTTTCTTTTTTAAAATTATTCCTCCATTAGATAACCCCTTCAACCTAAAGACGTCATTTATAGGTATTTCTAACCATTATAAGATTACTTTGCTCAAGTTCGTACAAAGCTTACTTAGTAGTGAGGTTTGTGAGGACTACAGTATTTAACGTCTGCATTTTGAAAAGTCTCTCTTGAGCTGTATACAATCGTCTGCAAACACCAAAAGCAAAATGATAAGACGTCTTCGCACCTAAGAGTGGCTGAATACACACTCTGTACGCTCTAAAGGTCCGAAAAATATCACGTCACAAACTTCTTAAGTAATAATTGTTCAGCCACTACATCTATTAAATCTCAGCATCGCCTCACTCGGCTAATGTAGTCATGTACTATAGTTTATGTACCAACTTTCACCTGCTTATGCTCGATGCTCTAGAAATTCAATACCATCAATACTAAACCTCCCCATCGCCTCACAGTTTTATATCAGCAATTCTGCTTTCGCATGCATGTGCTTGTTGCCATAAAAACTTTATACCATCACTGTGTATGCAACCACCTCATCTGCAATGTATATCTGGGGTCCGCACCAGCCTGCACGTTTACCTCCTCTCTGCATTCGGCCACACAGCACGACTGCATATGGACGGCTGGCAGTGGAGGAGACTCGGGAATCTCTCTTTACATTTGTATCAGTCCATGTTGCCCTCCACAGTACGACAGGATGTATTCCCCGGAGGAAGAACGATACACAGAATTTAACCCTTTCCCGTAGTGACAAACGTTCGCTCCACAGGTGAGAGGATCTGGAATTGGTTCTCAGGCCGGTGGGATTGTTAGTACAATTTGGGTGTAGGACGACTGGCAGGTCGTGTTCTGAGGGGAAGAAATTACAGATTCGTAACACACACACACACACACGCACGCACGCACGCACGCACGCACACACGCACGCACACACACACACACACACACACACACACACACACACACACACACACACACACACACACACACACACACACACACACACACACACACACACACACACACACACACACACACACACACACACACACGAGTGAGTGACTGATTCAGACACACCAGACACCAAATTTCTCACATGCTCTTTTCACCAATATCAACCATTTCCCAGCGTGGGAAGGTTTACTGGCTGTAGCCTTCTGTAATGGAATAGTTCAGTCATGTAGTCGACTGTAAGGAACTGCACATTCATGCTGGCAAAGTGCTAATGAGGAAAGGGTGTTTGTGGGAAAACGCATGCATGTGAACGTCAGTGTTGTATTACATGTGTGTGTGTGTGTGTGTGTGTGTGTGTGTGTGTGTGTGTGTGTGTGTGTGTGTGTGTGTGTGCGCCCCGAAGTTAGATTATGTCATCGGTTGAAGCGACAGGATGCAAACATAATGAAAGTATATGAAAGTGCAGACTACCAGCACGCACTTTTAATACCCGCGATTGTTTGAGTGTGAACACTGTTATAGTCACGCATCACACGAATCGCGGGACGGGTACAATAACCACTGAGACACCGCAGCTCCTATTAAGGGAGAGCGAGGCCGGATTTTCGTTGGTAAAATAAATTCTATAATACTTTTTCCTTTCCTATTTCTTTTCACATATTTTCCCACGTCAATTATGTTCGTTCACTATTGAGAGCTTGCGTTAGGAAGAAACAAAAGGATATCAGGATGTGATAAGGCAAAATATATCGCTGAGTTGTAGATATTACGAAATCTTTGCCATTTGTTGGAGAGGGACGCCTTCAAGTAGTGACACCAATATAACCAGACGGCAGAGTAGCCCAGTTATGCAAACGTTGCTCAATCCCCTTTCTCTTCCCCAACAGGAGGAAGATGGACTGCCGTCTACTGGGTCCACATTCAAACGAGTCTGGGATTGTAACCAGTACTACTGCAACCATTCCTCTCCTTAGAAAACGGGAATGGAGAACAGTATGATTGATGGAAGAGATTTTCATGAAGGATATATGAACCAGAAACTGAATACGTAGGTTAATTATAACTGACTAAACAATATATGAAATTCTCATGACGTGACGTAAAAAAGTTTATATATATTCAATCCTGCCTGAACTATACACCGAAAAATGTTTGGAAACAGGAGGAAACGTAACGCAGGGAAATGGGATATGTTTTAAAGTTTCTTTTATTACAATACTTTGGTCTTTAAGCGTCCATTTTCAGGAGTAACCGGCAGTAAAAGTAAGTTAAAGCAGTAAAACTCAAGCTGCCCTAATGTTCAAAGGACCATCATTATTAAGGAAAGTTTATTACAAGTCGTATTTAATCCTTATAGTCCAATATTTTTTGTCAGATATCCATATATGGCTGTGCACATCAATGGAAAAAAATGGTGAAAGTCAAATAATGATTTTGTAGGCCAGATTCTGAAGGTCGTGATACGACGGATACACAGCTCGTGAAAATCTAGTTCCCCAGTGATTAAATGATTGTCCAGTTGTATGTACTTGTTACGTTTCGTTTACATCTGTCCAGTTAAGTAACACGTTCACTACGACGTTGTACAGTTTCTTTCTAGACGACTTCATTGCCAGACGAGTTTATTTACCTTGTTGAGTCGTCTGGCAGTGAAAGGATTACTGGGGGCTATTATCTAACCTGTCCAGCTGGGGAAACCTCTCCAGTTCTGAATAAAATCGTCTGAGGACAGAGAAGAAAACTGGCCATGGGATTGAAGAGGATAAGTGGAATTTTGGCGTTTGAAGGGGATATGTAGGTGTGGAGGTTGTGGAAGGGAAACTGTGGTTGTAGTGGTAGCGGAGGGGGGGTGTGGGTGTGGGTGTTGTGGAGGCGGGATGTGGTTGTGGGAGCTGTAGATATGGGAACTGTGGAGGGGGAGTGTGGGTGTGTAGAGTTGTGGAGGGGGAGTGTGGGTGTGTAGAGTTTTGAAGGAGGAGTGTGCGTGTAGGGGTTGTGGAGGGGGAAGTTTGGGTAGGGTGTAGTGGAGGCGGGATGTGGATGTAGTGGTTGTGGAGGGCGAGTGTGGGTGTAGTGGTTGTGGAGTGGGAGTGTGGGTGTAGGGGATGTGGAGGGGGAGTGTGGGTGTAGTGGTTGTGGAGGGGGAGTGTGGGTGTAGTGGTTGTGGAGGGGGAGTTTGGTTGTAGGTGATGTGGAGGGGGGAGTGTTGGTGTTGTTGGTGTGGAGGGGGAATGGGTGTGTACAGTAGAGCTGGGGAGGGAGAGTGTTGGTGTAGGGATTGTGGTGGAGAAGTGTGAGTGTAGGGGTTGTGGAGGGGGAGTGTGGGTGTAGTGGTTGTGGAGGGGGAGTGTGGGTGTAGTGGTTGTGGTGGGGGAGTGTGGGTGTAGTGGTTATGGAGCGGGAGTGTGGATGTAGTCGTTGTGGAGGGGGAGTGTGGGTGTAGGGGATGTGGAGGGGGAGTGAGGGTGTAGTGGTTGTGGAGGGGGAGTGTGGGTGTAGTGGTTGTGGAGGGGGAGTGTGGGTGTAGTGGTTTGTGGAGGGGGAGTGTGGGTGTAGGGGGAGTGTGGTGTAGTGGTTGTGGAGGGGGAATGTGGTGTAGTGGTTGTGGAGGGGGAGTGTGGGTGTAGGGGTTGTGGAGGGGGAGTGTGGGTGTAGGGGTTGTGGAGGGGGAGTGTGGGTGTAGGGGTTGTGGAGGGGGAGTGTGGATGTAGTGGTTGTGGAGGAGGAGTTTGGGTGAAGGGATTGTAGAGGGAGAGGAGGGATGTGGGTTCCGTAGAGGCGATTATGTGGGATTAGTGGTTGTGGTGGGGGAGTGTGGTTGTGGGGGTTGTGGAGGGGGAGTGTGGGTGTAGGGGATGTGTAGCGGGAGTGTTGTTTAGGGGATGTGTGGTGTGAATGTGTTTGTGGCGGGGGAGGGTGGGAGTAGGGGTTGTGGAGGGAGAGTGTGGGTGTAGAGGTTGTGGAAGAAGTGTGGGTGTAGAGGTTGTGGAGGGGAGTGTGGTAATGGATGTTGTGGAGAGGGAGTGTGGGTGTCGGTGTTGTGGAGGCGGGGTGTGGTTGTGGGGGTTGTGGAAGGGGAGGTGTTGTTGTGGAAGATTGTGAAGAGGGAGGTATGGACGAGATGATTTGTGATGTGTCAGATTATGGTATGGGAGGTTGTAGAGGAGGTGTGAGTGTGGGGTTGTCGAGTGGGAGGTATGAGCGAGAAGGGGGGATGAAGGGAGAAGTGTTGGCAGAGGGCGTGGAGGGGGCTGTGGGTGGGTGGAGTTTTGTAGGGGAAGGTGTGGGTGGGGGAATTGTGGAGAGGTTTGTGTGAGCAGGAAGTAATGGAGGTTGAATATGGGGTGGAGGGAGTGTGGACAGAGTATGTGGGGATAGTGTGGGAGGGGGATGCTGAGTTATGTGGTTGTGAAGATGTGAGTGAGGGAGTGATTGAAGAATGACGTCTAAAGCAAGGAGGGTGGTGGGGGAGGGATGTGTCTAGCTAGAGGCTGAATTTTCAGCCTTCCATTTCATCCCCTTTTTCGTCTTTCACAATGGTTTTTGAATGCACAAGATATTGTAATAGTTGAGTGTAGCAATAAATGTTAGTCCCTTCATAAACTAATTTTAAAAACAGCCTGAATTGGTCTCATGGGGATTAAAAGTTGATTGACTGGTGAAAAGCCATTGGTAATTAAGCGTTCTTAATCTGGAACAGACTCAGCGATGTTCCTTTTCGCCTACAAAACCATGAGTACCCTTATTGTTCTTTAGATCTGGCTGGCGTTTCAGTGAAAATAAGATTTTTTTTTTTTTTTACTTAGAGAAAGAGAAAATTCAGCAGCTACCGAAAAATGATTGTGTAGTTGCCGAGGAGAAAAACATCCCTGTATCTAACATGAATAATAGTCTCTGTTTACCGAGGGAGAGGTTTGCTGCTACTGAGGAAACACAATTACTAGTTGTTTTCCGGGATTTGGGTGTCTGGGATGTGTACTACGAAATATGATGTGACTTTCCGATATGTGTCCCTACCGATTACGATGTGACTCTTCGGGATGTAATTCTCTTAGGTGTGGCCCTATGGACTGTGATGTGGCCGTCCGGGATGTGACTGTCTGTGATGTGGCTCAATGGAATGTGATGTGACCGCCCGGGATGTGGCTGTCTAGGATGTGACTCTGTGCACTGTCATGTGGTTGTCTAGAATGTGACTGTGGACTGTGATGTGGCCGTCCGGGATGTGGCTGTCTGGAATGTAACTGTGGACTTTGGTGTAGCCGTCCGGGATGTGGCTGTCTGGAATGTGACTGTGGACTGTGATCTGGCCGTCCGGGATGTGGCTGTCAGGGATGTGACTCTGTGAACTGTGATGTGGCTGTCGAAGATGTGGCTGTCAGGGATGTGACTGTGTGGACTGTGATGTGGCCGTCCAAGATGTAGCTGTTTGGGATGTGACTCTGTGGACTGTGATGTGGCCGTCCGGGATGTGGATGTTTGGGATGTGACTCTGTGATTGCGATGTGGCCGTCCAAGATGTGGCTTTCTGGGATGCGACTCTGTGGACTGTGATGTGGCCGTCCGGGATGTGGCTGTCTGGGATGTGACTGTGTGGACAGTGTTATGGCCTTCAGGGATGTGGCTTTTGAGATGTGGTTCTATGGGCTGTGATAGAGTCGTCTGGGATACGGCTGCCTGAGACATGGATCTATAGACTGATGTGACCACCAGGGATGTGGCTGAGATGTAGCCATCTGGGGTGTGGCTTTCAGCGATATGGCTTTTTGGGATGTGACTCTGTGGACTGTCTTGTATTTGGCTCATTGGAATATGGCTTTATGAACTGTAAATGTCTATCCAGGGTGTGTCTGGCTGGAGTGATTTGTTGCTCACAGGCAAATTTCGTCCTGGAATGTGGCTCTGTATCTGGAATTTTTCTCTCAGGAATGTGGTTGTTTCTGGAATGTGGAATTTATAGAGGTATGGCTGTCTATGGGATGCTGCTTTCATCGGAATGTGGTTCTGTCTGTTCACCGTAACGTGGCTTTCTGGAATGTGGCTTTTACTAGAAATGTTGCTGTCTGTGGGGTGTCCCGTTCACAGGAGTGTCTCTCTCTAGAATGTTCCTGTATGAGAAATGAGGCTTTCACTGGGGTGCATCTTTCTAAAATGTGGCTTTCAGGGTAATAGAATAAGGCATTCACCAGAATGTGGCTCCCTTTAATGTTTCTGTCCTAAATGTGGCTCTCTGGAATGTGGACCTCCCCAAATCCCTTCAGTAATACCTGGCTCTCGGGTCCTGCTAAGCCCGGAACAGTCGTCCAATCAGACCGCTGGGATAGAGTGGGTATTACCGCTGAATTAAAATCTATAATAAATGGGAAAAAATTATTCTTTCATTGGTATAACACGGCTGGGGAAAACTGCGGTCATATTTTACGATATTATACGTGTATTCAGTTTTCCTGTACCTCATATTGAACCCTGAACAGTCCCAGGAGGCTTATAATGTGTATTACTACTACTACTACTACTGCTACTACTACTACTACTACTACTACTACTGTTATTATTCTTATTCTTATTATTATTATTATTATTATTATTTATAGTGTGGTAGGTGGGGGCGCTCCTACACTCCTCATGGGGCAACGTAGGATTGGATGATGGATGGGTGGATTATTATTATTATTATTATTATTATTATTATTATTATTATTATTATTATTACCGTTCGAAATTGTGAGGTTGCCTCTAGTATTTAACCCGTTCAGCCCTGGTACGACTTTTGATACATTGCTATCTGTCCATTTATCTATCAATCAGTCAGTCTGTCTGTCTGTCTACTGCCAGACGCATCAATCCCGTAAGGGGTGGCCACAAACAAATCACCTCTACGTCGCACTGTCGTCTGCCTTTGGCCGCCCTCCTTCCAACTGACACATCCCCTCTCTCATAGATCTCTTCATTCCATCCCTCCATCTTTCACTTCCACGACGATGGCTTATAATAAATTTGATTTATACTACCACTACACAGTTTCACTCAGCTGTGGCGAGATTGTATGAGCTGGAGGGATAGAGGTGAACCTGAGTTACTCTTTCAATACCAAGGACTCTCCTTAGTTAAATAACATAGCCTGGCAGCGCCAGAAATAGCTAGCCGTAGCCTATACATCATTGGAATGAAAGGATTAATGTTTTATTCTTTCCACCTGTAAACGATTATATTCGAGACAATCAGGTATACAGGGTGGAAGAGCGCTCCACCAGAAACTCACCTGACTATATCGTACGTGTTGCAGGGACGGCTCTCTCACTTAGTGAGGGCGTGATTATGGCAGTGGGAGTAGGAAATGAATAAATGATGAAGGGTAGATTCTGAAATCACTGAAATAGCCTTTCCAACACACGAGAAATCGCCAGACGGAGTGAGAGTTGAGCGTAATATATGGGCCGCTATGTATTTCAGCAGGTTGAAAGGGATGAAACTTAGCTTCGTTAGTTTGAAACCCCAAGACGTGTAAAGGGATTACTAACTCCCTATGTACATTTACATTGAGTACACTGTAGCACCAGTCGAGTAGGGCAGGACTCCCAAGGTGGATGGAAAGCTGATGACAGGGAGAGCTGGAGCTCCCGTTTCATCAGCCCTTGGGACTAGTTCCTGACCATCCCCCTTTGCTGAACTTTTTCAGTGTTTCAGTAACACAAAGAGTAAGCCAGCATTCTCTCCAGTAAAAGTTTCTCTAACTGTCAACACCAAACTACAGGCACAGTACACATTACACTTCCCTTTCAAAAAGAAAAAAAAAAGAAAAATGGCGACTAATAACCGAGCCTCGGAGTCCCCCGGGGGGGGGAGGGGGCCGTAAATGCATCCATCATCCGCCCCTTTCCCGGTGACGACTCAACGAGCTACCTGGAACCACGTCTGACTCACTTCATTTCTGCAACATTCGGGGCCTTTCCTCTAACTTTCGCTTTGTTGAGCACCACCACTCCTCTAAACCTCACCTTCTCCTCCTAACTGAGACTCAGCTGTCTGAGGCAACTGATAGCAAACCCTTTTCTGTATCCTCCTACTGTCTCTATACTCATTTCAAAGCCACAGGTGGCTGTTGTGTATACCTATGCAATGACATATCTTGCTCTCGTGTTCCTTAACTTGATTTTTCTGAATTCTCTACTCTCTGGCTTTGGCTTTCCTGTCATTCTCTGACTAAATACATCTGCGCAGTTTACTTATCCCCTAATTCTACTGACTATGAAAAATTCTTCGTTATCTTACTTCTACGATGGAAAACATTCTGTCCATTTCTCCTTTCTCTGAAATCTCCATTCTAGAAGATTTCAATGTTCACCGCCACCTCTGGCTCTCCTCTCCTTTCATTGATCCACCTAGTGAAGAAGCCTACATCTTTTCTATCCTTAATGACCTAGAGCAGCTTGTACAGCACCCTACCCATATCCCTGACCGTCTTGGAGAGAGCTCCAACATACTTGACCTCTTCCTTACAACTAATCCTTCTGCATACACTGTTAATCTTTCCTCTGTGTTGGGTTGCTCCGATCACAACCTTATTACCTTAACCTGATTATCGCTCCAGTGCGGCCTGTGGACCCTCCAAAGAAACGACGATTGTGGCACTTTGGAGCTGCGGATTGGGAGGCCCTCAGGCAATACTTCTTTGATTATCCCTGGAATGATTATTGCTTCCATGACTGGGAGCTATCTGAGTGTGCCTTGTGCATTACAGAAGGTTATTCTTTTGGTCTTGGAAGCATACATTCCTTTCTCATATCCTTTGACTAATGCAAGAAAGCCTTGGTTTAATCACTCTTGTTATAATGCTGTCCACAACAAGAAGAGGGCCTATAAAACGTACCAGGGCCAAGCCCCCCCACCCGAATCACATCTTTGTTATATTTCTGCCCAGAATCGTGCTAAGGTCTGTTCTTCGCTCTGTTGAAAATAATTTCATCCGTACTAAATGCTGTGAATTCTGCAACTCGAATTCTTCCCGCTCCTTCTGGCACCTTGCCAAAAACCTTTCTAACAACTTTACCTCATCTTCCTTCCCTCCTCTTTTCTACTCTGATGGCTCTGTAGCTATTTCTTCTACGGATAAAGCAGATCTTTTTGCGCAGACTTTTTCCTCCAATACCATGTGGAGAGGATGGAGGGTGGAGGGTGAAAGATTGACGAAGAGAGTGTATGTGAGTGAGGTGGAGGGTGGAAGAGGGAGGGGGAGACCGAGGATGAGATGGAGGGATGGGGTGGAGAGGTATATGAGAGAGGGGGGTGTGAGTTGGGAGCAGGGCAGTGAAATGGCGGGGGACAGGGCGACTTGGAGGCGATTTGTTTGTGGCCACCCCAAACGGGATTGAGGCGTCTGGCAATAGATAGATAGATAGACCACCTTAGATAATTCAGGTGCAGTTCCTCCATCCCTTCCCCCCTCTGACTTCCTTGTGGCTGATGATAAACTTTCTCCAGCCGGTGTATTTTCTGCCATAACTGGCCTCAATACTAACAAGGCATATGGGCCTCATGGAGTCCTTCCTGTTGTCTTCAAGAACTTTGCTTCTGTGCTTACACCCTGCCTAGGTAAACTCGCCTTTGTCTGTCAACTTGTACCTTTCCTTCTTGCTGGAAGTTTGCTCTCATTCATTCAGTCCCAAAGAAGGGAGACCATTTCCAACGCTCTAACTATCTTTCCGTTGCTCTAACATCCTGTGTCTCAAAAGTTTTCGAGTCATATTCTTAACAGAAAAATTTTAAAGCATCTTTCCTATCACAACCTTCTTTCTGACTGTCAGTATGGGTTCCATCAGGGACGCTCCACTGGTGATCTTCTAACCTACCTTTCAGATTCTTGGTCATCCTCCTTTTAGACTTAGGAGAAAGCTTTGCCATTGCACGACATCTCAAAGGCTTTCGATCGAGTTTGGCATAAATCTTTAATTTCCAAACTACCCTCTTACGGTTTCTATCCTTCTATTTGTGCCTTCATCTATAGCTTCCTTTCTGGTTGTTCCATAGCCAGTGTTGTAAACGGCCATCGTTCTTCTCCCAGATCTATCGACAGTGGTGTTCCTCAGGGCTCTGTCCTATCACCAACTCTCTTCCTTTTATTCGTCAATGACCTTCTAAGCTGTACATCTAATCCTGTCTACTCGTACTCTGATGATTCCACCCTTCACCTTTCCATTCGGTTCCCACAACGTCCATCTCAGCAGTTATTTCAACAAATAAGGGATGAGGCTATCGAACACCTAATGTCTGATTTGGCTTGTATCGCTGACTGGGGTATAAATAATCTTGTTGTTTTTAATGCATCAAAGACTCAGTTCTTGCACCTATCAACCCGACAGAATTTTCCACAGGAGTACCCACTAATGTTTAATAATATCCAGCTCAGTCCTGCATAAAAGACTCAGTTCTTGGACCTATCAACCCGACAAAACCTTCCACAGGAGTACCCATTAATGTTAAGTAGTATCCAGCTCAATTCTGCATAATCCTTGAACATGCTTGGGGTTTCATTCACTCGGGACTTATCTTGGAAACTTCATATTACATCTCTTGTAAAATCTGCTTTCAAGAGATTAGGTGTGCTAAGCCGACTCCGTACCTTCTTTACCCCTGTATGGTTGTTGACTTTTATACACTGGTTTTATTCGCCCCTGTGTAGAGTACAACTCTCATGTGTGGGGAGGCTCCCCACATACAGCTCTTTTCAATAGGGTGGAGTCAAAGGCTTTTCGTAACATTACCTCTCCTCCTCTTAGTGGCTCCCTTCAACCTCTATCTCTTCGCCGCACTGTTACATCTTTATCTCTTTTCGGTCGCTACTTCAATGGTCACTGCTCCTCTGAACTGTCTGCTTGCATCCCTCCACCTCTACGACGGGCGCGTAGCACCCGTCTAGCAAAAACTCTCATCCCATTTCTGTCCAACTCTCTAATGCAAGAGTTAACCGTTACTTCCAGTCTCTCATTTATGCAACAGGTCAACTCTGGAACTGTCTCCCTCTGTCTGTATTTCCTACTTTCTTTGATCTCCAGTCTTTCAGACGCAGGTGTCCAGGCATCTCGAAATGAACGGACCTTGAATTTGGTATTTTTTGTATCGGTTTTGTTTTCTTTCTTGGAAGGAACGGTTTGTGGGCTTCTGCTTTTTGGTTCCTTTTTCCTTGCATTAAAAAAAAAAAAAAATCTGTAAGGACAACACAGCTTCAGTGATATGACGTCTTTCTACAGTTCGCTCTTGTTACCTTCAGAAGACTTTACGTAGCCTATTTGAGACTTTTCGAAATAGGGGGGTTTAAGACATGGGTTTATCTTAATTTATCTCTGCTACGGGTCTCTGAATACTAATGGTCTAGCGATGGGAAGAAAAACGAAAAAGCTATCATAGTACTGAAGGGATTAATTTCCAGGTATATGGTTAACTGTAATCCTTCATAAATCTTTATATGAAACCGGGTGGCAGATTTCCGTTCTGTCTACCATTTTTGCACTACCCCCTAAGTCTGATTTCCCCAAGATGATCATTCTTCAATTTTTTTTAAATTTTAACCTAAATTAACCTATCCTAACCCTGCCCAACAGTTAACCTAACTGGTTGACCTAAGTTACTAACAGACTAACCTAACCTCATACTAAGAAAATTAATCTCCTAGACTTTCCTGGATAAGAAAAAGTGAAAATTAATGGAACGGAAATCAACAGCCGGATGGCCTGAAGATTTCTGTATTGCGAATTCCCATTGTTTAGTTACTCATCATCTTGTTATTATCAGTAAGAGTCATAAGTCTTTCCAGTAATGTTTGGGGGCAACTGACAACTACCGGAACATGGCAAACGTCAGTTTATATTAATATCACACGGTTCGACACATCAGCAAATTATTCATCAGAGATTAGAAAAACGTATACATGACAACTTATTTCGAGGTAAATTATTAACAGTCTTTTGTATCAGGTCACTGTGTAAGCCTGTTCCTGGAAAATACGTTTTAATGTGAGCGATGATGAAAATAGATTTTTTTTTTTTTTGGGGGGGTGCTTGCATTTTCGATATAAGCTGGCAGTAATACCTTTTAATTGAATGAGAGTGTATTAAATGCCCTCCTCAGCACGACTTTCCGTAGACAAATGGCTCAGAGGTGCTTGAACTATCCTAACCGAAATGTGAACATCGAGGGATCTAACATTATTTTTGACCTAGTCACATAGAGAAAAGCTGACAGTAATCCCTCGTAATTGAAGGAGTGTGTTGCGTCCTCCTCCTCCTACCTTTCATCCAGAGAAAGGCAGAGCTGGCATTAACTTCATATCTTTGCCCTCGAAAGCCGCTTTTGTTACGCGCCCAATCACGGTGGAGGAGGGATCCAGTATAGGAAATATCAATTTGACAGAAATATTTAATGGTCTGACCGTGACTGAAAGACATTTTCTGTGAAGTTAAGGAGATTAATACTGACTCACTCAGGCTCTTTTGACTTACTCTCAGCTCCGTAAAATGGTCCTGCATAGATGGAATAGAATAATTCAGTTTGTGGACAGTGAGAGGATGCTGGATTTATAGAGAAAAACCTTGATTCAATGTTCACTATATTCAAGCAATACGTTCCTTTAATCTTCCTTCGAGGGTTCATTAGTAAAAAAGTTTAATGTTTTTATCGTGATTTGTTTGTATTTAGTAATGTTACCACCTACGGCCAGATATTGTAATGAAATATCAAATTTCCAGAAATATCTTTTGTTGTAGCCGTGATTATAGCGTCTTCAGTAAAGCTATGGAATTTTATATTACTTGACAACAAAGTAGACAGACAGGATAGAGATTAAAAGGTGGTTACTATTCAGACCAATAATGTATCCCAAGGGCGTTTTATACATATAGGGAGCTTATATATTCCAACAGCTCAGACTAACACTATGAGTCAGGTGTATTCTGTAAATGTGAGGAGCATACATTACATCACACTAGTGAAGTCAAAAATGTTACCTCCTCCAACGAAGAGGCAGGACGTTATGTATTAACCCGCGTCAGTCTGTCTGCGAACAAGACTCTTAAAAAGCTGTTATCGGATTTCATTGAAATCTGGCGGATACGTGGGGGCTAGGTGAAGGAAGAGTTGATTAGATTCTGAGGCGGATTCGGATCAGAATGCAAGAATAGATAATAATTTGTGTTGGCGTCGGTGAAGGTATGCTTTGTCTCAATGTGTATATTGGGGGCAGACTAAAACTAGAATTAATTATCTTCGTCAACAGCGTTGGACAGAGGTAGGTACGCAAGACATATAATGCAGTTTCGTTAGCGGATGTCCACTCTGAGTGCATTCCAGTTGTAATATGTTCAGATCACCGATGTGACTCCTCTTTGTTAACCTCTTCACTACCATATCGTATCACAGGTCTGCAAAAATAACAAAGTCATAATATATTGTATTATTCAGTTCAATTTCCATGCCCTAAATTCAAAAATTTTGCTGGAACTTTAGTATCACGTACAGTTTCTTCACAAAATTAGATTTTGAAATCATAGAGCCCAGATAATGTTGAGTTAGAACAGAAGGCAGAGGAAGATTCGACAGCCCCCTTGCCCTTCTTGCAAATTAAAATCAAAGTTACGTCAGATTGATCATAAGCTCGTTTGTGTATCCAGGTCCTGAGGAGCATCGTCTGGAAGTAGTTAGGGTAAATAAAAATTACGTCAGCCAGTTAAAGGAGTTAAAAGATTTCGCAAAGCCTTTTTGTCAAATCTATATTCTTAATACACTTTAAACTGTTTCATCTCGAAGACGCTGTCTGCATTTTTATTCCTCTAGTCGACAGACGATCTTGATCAGCTCGAGATATTTTTCCTATTGGAGAGGCTAGTTTCAGCCCTCATTAGCCTCCTCATCACTACGGTGCTTTTCTCCAATAAACAAAATCGTCTGTTATAGCGAAAATAAAGTAAATATACGTCCACAGGTTGGAAGGGTTGCCAAATATAATTTATTGCTGATGTGAATTGTACTGATATTAAAACGGTACCGGTATGAATGTCCGAAAACATTTTTTTTTTTTTTCATTTTGTTCTAGTTAAGGTTAAATTTTTCAATTTAGAAAACCATCTTATCATGAAGAGATTAATGAGCGCTATTGGCAAATCCAGAAGTTCGAAACTGCTCTCAAGAGCTGGATAATATGGTTTGCAAATGGCAAGAATAAAGAATACAAAACGCCACCATACTGAGAGGGTTACAGTGTAATATACAAAATCAGTCATTAACTCTTTCATTCCTATGATGCTTATCATATTCAAATCATGCTGCCAGAAGATTGTATTCAGCCAGAAAGAGACTTATTGAGGGGTTAGATGTAGCCCTTATTAACCACTCCAGTATCGGGAGAATCACCCTAAGCTAACCAAGGTCGTTAAATGGTAACAACACGATGGAACACTCAGAGATTATTGCAACACCCTAGCCCACCAGTGGGTCTAAGAGCCCATTGTGTATAGCATGATAAAGTGAAAAATTACAAACCAATCGAAGTGAATTAAGGAGCAGATGGAGAGAATATTTTGAATGGTAATAGTGAAATCAGAGCAGAGAGGGAAAGAAGTGTCGGGAAATGTGACATCGCAGACGTAAAGAATGCTGTGAAGCGGTTGAAGAATGGGAAGGCAGCAGGTGATGATGAAAAGAATGTCAAGAGATGATGAAGTGTAGTGGAGAGATTAGAATGAAGTATTTGTTGGAGAAACTGGCTTAGCCCTGTGGCCTTGGTCATGGCCGATTGCTCTCAACATCAAATAATTTCATTCTTGTCTGACCCTTAACACGTCCACCAATTTTGGTCTAAACTGGATCGAAACTGCCTGACCTCACCTCGTCCTGTGACCTAGATATCTTCATTTTTTTATTGACTCTTAGTCCTTCCACAAACTTTGGTCCAGGTCGATTCAAATTAGATTGACTTATAGGGCAAAACGTTTGCTTTACGAAGTGTTCTCGAAATCGAATCCCTTACTTCTTTCTTTACCCCATACTCTGTCACAAAGTTTAATCAAAATTAGACCAAGTCTGTTTAAATCGACCTTGCTATGTGACTCTACTTTTTATCGTATCCTGTGACTTTGACATTTAATTGTTTTCAGTATCGAATTCTTTTATTCACACGTTACCCTGAGCCCTTCCACAAAGTTTGGTCTAAACCGGATAAAATGTTTAAGCTGTCTTAACCACGAGACCTTGACCTTTTTGATTGGTCGTTGTCAAAATTAACTCCTCATTCTTGCTGTATTGTCAACTCTTGCATGGTCTAAATCGGATAAAAACTGCTCAAGTGGATCTTGCTAGATTGAACTTTGAACTTGTCCTGTAACCATGATCTTTGACCTATGGTTCTCGAAAGACAATAGACTTAATCCATTTCTGGCTCTCAATCCTTTCATCAAGTTTGGAGTACATGGGTAGAAACTGTCAGAGTTACCCCTCTCTCTCTCTCTCTCTCTCTCACACACACACACACACACACACACACACACACACACTAGAGCAGTACCCAGCTCTTGCTTTGCGAGCGGTGTTGTAGTAAAGCATGAAGAATGTAATCGACTTGAATTTTAAAAAATAATAATAATAATACTAACTCTACCGTGTCGACGAGACTACGGCCCAGTGCCTTAATTCCCACAATACAATGGGGTTTGTACTACTGGATGGAGAGAAGTTGAGGGTGAGAGCAGTGGAAATGAATTATCCCAGAGAAGCGTGTTAAGTCACGAGGAGAGAGACAGACAAACAAACGAGCAGATTGAGGAGCGTTGTGATGTTGATGTGGATGTGCTGTATTGCATTTGGCAAAGATGGTTTGGCCAAGTGGAGAGGACGGAGAAAGCGAGACTGGCTAACAGAGTGTATATGAGTGAGATGCAGGAGGGGAGGGGAGGACTTGGGAAGAGATGGGAGCATAGGATGTAGAGGAATCTGAGAGTCGGACGTGAGTTGGAGATATGGCAGCCTGATGGCGGGGTGGGGGACATGGAGACGATTCTTTTGTGGCCATCCCTTACGGAATTAATGCGTCTGGCTATAGACAGATACAGATGCATTATTTTTATTTCATTGTTACGATTTCCTGACGCACTTTCTTCTTAGGGTGAAAGTTCAGCACAGTGTTAATAATCCCTTCAATAATACTACACCTGATATGAATAAAGTCATCTGAGTATAGTCTATCTATCTATCTATTGCCAGACGCCTCAATCCCGTTTGGGGTGGCCACAAACAAATCGCCTCCAAGTCGCCCTGTCCCCCGCCATTTCACTGCCCTGCTCCCAACTCACACCCCCCTCTCTCATATACCTCTCCACCCCATCCCTCCATCTCATCCTCGGTCTCCCCCTCCCTCTTCCCCCTTCCACCTCACTCACATACACTCTCTTCGTCAGTCTTTCACCCTCCATCCTCTCCACATGGCTAAACCACCTCAGTGTGTTTCCTCATAACGCTTCCTATCACATCCACATCCACACCACAACGCTCCTTTATATCCTCATTCGTCAGCCTGTCTCTCCACGTGACTCCACAGGCTCCTCTTAAATAACTCATTTCCACTGCTCTCACTCTTGACTTGTGTCCTTCCAACAATGTCCAAGCTTCACTTCCGTACGTTAGAGTTGGTATCACAATACTGTCATGTAGTAACTTTTTCACTTCCATGCTCACTTCCCTGTTTCTTATCACTGCTTTCAAGGAACCAGCAACCTTTCTTCCCTGCTGTACCCTTTCAAGCACTTCACCCTCCAAACCTCCATCCTTACTCATCACACTACCCAAATACTTAAACGTACTCACATTTTCCAATTCCTCACCATCTAACCTCGCTGTACATTCACTAACTTCACCTCTCTCAAAGACCATCACTTTACTCTTCCCTACATTCACCTTTAGGTTCCGTTTCTTACACACTCTCTCAAACTCATCCACCAAGCCTTGCAGCTCCCCTTCGTCTTCACTCAACAACACAGTATCATCTGCAAACAACAGTACAGGGAGTTTCCAAACACTATCCTCTCTCACCAGGGCCACTCCAACATCCACTCCAACATCTGAGTATAGGGAGGAATAAAATAAGAAACACATCATTTAAATAAGAAACACATCATTTGACATAAGGTGCTCATGGCGAGAAGATGGCTGGATGTCGTGTTTTTTCCACGTCTTAAATGGGTCGTGTGTTGTTCGTTAGGTGTGGATAACCTTTATTTAATACCCAGGCTTTTATAGCATACTTTTAGCTGAAATCGGGAATAAAATACTAGATGTGTCTCGATCAAGTGAATTAGTGGTGGCAGTAGTAGATTTCTAATGTTTCTGTGATTCACTCTCTCCTATATATATATATATATATATATATATATATATATATATATATATATATATATATATATATATATATATATATATATATATATATCTGGTGTATGCTGGAGATGAACAGTAGAGTAAGCCTTGTTATAAGAGAGTTAAGCCCTTAATACGATGGTATCTTTATATTTTACTACAAGTAGTAGCTTGGTAGTGAAAAGGTTAGAAGTACTAGCCATTAACCCCTTTTACTAAGAAGGGCCTCCCATTATGTTGAACGGAATCGCTTGATGATGAGAAAGCTACAATGTTAAGGACGTCGGCGGACTGATGGAATTTATCCCTCTTATAATACCCGTACTGCGCATCACTGGTAGCGTTTCGACATGTCTTTTTTGATCAGTGCGTGTGCACCTGGAGTCTATGTATGTTTTTACCCCTGTCATACTCCTCCAAGACATTATACCTTATATCTTCTTGTTTGGTTCTGTTGCGAAGTATGCCGAGGCTCAAAAGGTAGGCTATATATTTATAACGTGTAATAAACATATAAAGTGTAATATGCTAAATAAATCGCTTGGGATGAAGCGCTACAAAATCACCTATCCAAATGAAAATAGTAGTAAGAGGATTATTGAAGACTATGTCACACTACACCTTTTCGAAAAGTTTCCCGGAAAGTAAACAAAACCATCTGATAGTAGCAATCGAAATATATAAAAGAAATCCTTGGTTGAAGGAATTAAGTGTCATGTAAAACCTTCAACAGAGTGGGGTGTCTCTCAGAGATAAATAAAACCGACAACAATGAATTAGAATAATAAAGTGCCTAATCCCCAACGTTGCAGTGTTGAAGGGACTGTAATTAATCTAAGTAGGATTTATCTCGGCAGAAGAAAATCATCCAGGAGTTCATGAGAATGTAATACTTAAGTTTGAACAGCGCAGTCAAAGCGTTCATTCCTTCACTACGATGACGTACTTCTTTTTAATGTTAGACGAATTTGTTAAGTTTAGGAAAGATGCCTTCAGTGGAAAGAATTTCAAGCAAGAAGGAGGTCAGTTAATGGTGTATTTCATCTCTCCAGTTGATACTCTCTCTCCAAAACGTAATGAAATCGTCCCGAGATACGTAGCAAGAGTTAAAAGAATTATATGTCATTGGAGTGAATGAATTAAGCAAGTTTCCGGCATAGGCTGCCCCTCCTTCCCCTCCTCCCTAATACACCCGCCTTCAACTTTCAAACACCTCTGAAAAATAACCCATAGAAAATTCCTTCAAATTACCTTTAACTTTTTTACCACGAAGTATAAAGTAGCCTAAGAATGTCCTGAGAAATTTTTGGCTGAAAAGACCTACGTTAACTTTCTCTGTTATTTACATGAACCCTGGGAGGGGGAGAGGGATAGAAAAATTCTTTTTTTTTTTTTTTTTTTTGGGGGGGTGAGTCATCTCCGCTCTTTTGTTGTCTGCTTCTTTGCCTGTCTTTCTGTTTATCCGTCTTTGCGTTTTCGCTGTAGTATTCCAAAGCCTTTCTGACAAAGGTAAAATAATAAGCTTATGGTAATGTCTCATTTAAGCATCTAGGAATTCCTTGAATATACTCATGATACGCTATACTAATTCACAAAATCTCTGTTTCTTGTGAGTATTGTTGACCAAGAAACCTGGATGCGTGCATACCGCAGACATTAGTCCATCCCTGCAAGAAACCCGGATACATTGAGAGGTACACAATGGTTATAGCAGCGCTGACGAGGAGCCTACACGTGGTGGATCTGTGTACCCAGGGTGAATCATTTGCGGCATACACCCGGGAAACAAACATCCAGATATTTCCGTGCACGTCGCAGTGGGAAGGATCCTTGTCCGACTCTGCTGAGAGGCTGTCTATAACAAGCGACCCCGGATCATTACATGGTATATATATATATATATATATATATATATATGTAGTGGAGAGACACACATTACACGCGTGTGTACAAATATATTTGTACTGATCCTGACTGGGAATCAAACCCTGGACTTCTTATATAGAAGTCAGGCACTGATGCCACTTGACCACGGCGTCATAAAAGCTGTGATCAGATTTTTTTTTTTTTTTTTTTTTGACATACCAGGTAAACCCATTATGGGAGGATATAGTTCACTCACAACACATTAGGATCATTTCACAGCCCCACGCAACTCGGCAAGTGATAGAGGAGTTTTAATCTATCCCAGACACAACACGAGCGTCTTTAGATGTTGGAGAGAAACACATTACACGCGTGTGTATAAATATATTTGTACGCTCCTGACCGGGAATCGAACCCTGGACCCCTTACATAGATGTCAGGCACTGATACCACTCGACCACGGCGTATTTACACATGCGTGCAAATGTCCCTCTCCAACATCTAAAGACGCTCGTGTTGTGTCTGGGATGGATTAAAACTGCTGTCACTTGCCGAGTTGCGTGGGGCTGTGAAATGATCCTAATGTGTCGTGACTGAAATATATCCTCGCATAATGGATTTACCTGGTTCGTCAAAAAAAAAAAAAAAAAAAAAAAAAAAAGTCAGGTCATAGTTTTTTCACGCCGTTGTCGAGCGGTATTAGTGCCTGACTTCTATCGAAGAGGTCCAGGGTTCGATTCCCAGTCAGGAGCGTATATATATATATATATATATATATATATATATATAACAGGATACATACACATCGTCTAGTCAGTTCGGTAAACAACGTCGGCCTGTCTATTTCACCAGCCAATACATAAAATAAAGCATACATAAAATTTTTATTAAGAGAACTTTTATTAACAAGACTGCACTGCTGAAATGCTTCAGCACTTCCTCATTCAGCACATGCTTTTCATATTTTTAATTTTTAGTCAGATGCAGTCACTTTGCTCTTCAGACTTTATTTATTCTACTTCTGTCTTTTTCTTTTTTTTAACATAGTACCAAATTCCCATTCCAGGGCTTGTATTCCCCTCTTCTGATTGCCTGTCAGTACCTCATAATCCTTCAACTCTTTACTCCGAGGAATCTTTTTCCTTTTTGTCTTTACTACCCTCACGATTTTATTGGAAGAACATTTCTTAGTGCAGGTGCTTGACGAAGACTATAATCCTTCCAGTTCTAAAAGTCACTCTCAACCACTTCCTTTGTAAGATGACGAATTAGATTAGTTCATTCTTGCCACTTCAGATGGGCGTATAAATATAACCGTACTGTCTCGGATTGAAGGGATTAACATGAATAAAATAATTTTAGGGTAATAAAAATGATACATAAATAGCGTCTTTGGGTTGTAGGATGGGGAATGAGAGACTGACTAGAAGCGTGTATGTCAGTGGAGTGGAGAAGGATAGGAGGAAGGGGAGACCAAGGATCAGATGGCGGGATGGACTGGAGAGATGCATGAGAGAAAGGGTTGTGAACTGGAGGGAGATCAGGCAAACAATATAGGACAGGGTGACGTGGAGACGATCCGTCTGTGGCCACCCCTTACTGGATTAAGGCGTCTATGGCAATGAATAGATAGACAGATAAGCTTGAAAGCGTTTAGCTTATCACTCATTGCCTCATCCCAGAATCACTCCAATCCCATGTGATCTTGCTTATTTCCCTCTCCGTCCCCCATCTATACAGGTAATGAAAAGCCATGGTGACATGACAGTATGTTTCAATCCAGTATTAAAGACGAACCTCTCACTCAGTGCGCCACCCAGTCTCTTAGTTGCTCTTTCTACATCATATCTACTGTATAAAGCCTCGTATTATCTACCTTCATTCTCTTAGTTGTTCCATTCCCATCTGACATACTCCGATTTGCTTCACACTGTCTACCTTCAATCTCTTGCTGTTCTTGTTCCATGATACGTACAGTACTCTTAACAGGGCCGCGACTGATGTACTTTGCACTCAGTATGCTCTTGGGTACCATCTAGTATGCATGATTTCTGACTTAGCAGGTGAATTGTCCAAACTGTCAACCTTCCGTTTACTTTGTTTTTGTTTTTTTACAACTTTTTGTGACAAATTCTGATCCGTGCTTTCCTTCATCCTTTTAATCAACACTTTCTTACAGCTCTTGCAGTAACTTATTAGCAGATATCGGCATCATGTCCTCTCTCTTAACTCATCATTGAACCTACGTTTCTAGCGGCCATTAGGCGCTCTCGCTTGATTTGTGTTATTCTACACATATGCCAGGTTCAGTCGGTTGCTTTCGACACTCCTCATAACTGCAGTTATCAACACAAATGTACATTTCACCCCAACTTTCTTCCTGTCTTGAGTTTTCCAATGCCAGGCAAGCATCCAGTCTTTCACTGTTAATCTCTGTTTCCTCACGATGACTCTTCGTCCAACTGATTTAGATAGTAACTAACCTTAAAGATGACCCTATGGGATTTTAGGAACTGCTAGAAATGTTGTCTGCATTTTCCCAGCACGTAACATTTTCCATTTACAGTTTCAGTTTTGGAAAGAGCTTTTTGTTGTTTTCTTGCTATGTTCAGACGATCTTAATAACCTAAGGGTAATTTTTTTTTTTAACTGGAGAACTTAGACACGGTCGTTATTAACGCCTTCAGTACCAGGTGGCTTCAGCTGAATAAAATCGTCTGGTAGCAGCGAGAACAAAATAAAAGACGTCATTGGATTGAAGATGTTAACCTCTACCATCCCATCCTTCATTTGTCTAGCGCCACTCAAACTTCCCTCCTTAATTGCCGTCACTTCCTTCCAAAACAGCTTCTTATTGCTTCACAGTTTACTACTCCGCTGCCTCTAATGCCCCTCACTTAATCTCTTCCGACTTTTCCTTGCCTCCCCCTTTGCTTCACTCCTCCAGATCATGCCTGTCTCAGTTTTGTCCTCCAACTTCCTTACTGCGTCTCTTTCCGCTTCTCTAACCTCACTTCACAAACCGTCATCCTGATCCCGCCTCTGTTCCTCACTCATTCTACTTAGTATGTCCTGCACATACAACCACCCTACCCTTTCAGTACGATGACGTATTTTTCAGTGTAATCAGCCCTCCACCAGTCTGGGAAGGACCTCTTGTAGCAAAGGGAATCGATGGCTGTATCTGAAATCTTTAGCTCAAAATCTCTCCTAAACCTAATGAAACCCTCAGCCGACATCATGATGAAACAGTCATCGTATCGAAGTGGTTCAAACCTTAATAATTCCTCTTCAATAACTTCACCTACATCATACTGATGCAACCTTCATGTAATTGCTTTTCTAAACTTCTTCCTTTCACCAATGTTCTGACGCCACTACACTCAAAACACTGCGCTGACACTTTTCATCAACTCAGGTAATCGATAAGATGGGTCAGTGATCGGTAAGCCAGCGTCAAAATAGTCGAACTGCTCTCCTGTCTAAAAGTCTGGTATTCATTCCTCTCTGCTTTATCACTTTTACATGTATAAACGTGTGTGTCTGTGTGAGTGTGTGTGTGTGTGTAATTCACCGGGTCGGTCAGGATCACGTGATGGTCGTCATGATCGACAGATTTTTACCCTCCCGGAAGAGAGCTGAGAGCTCATTATGTCCGATCTAAAGGCAAGGTTGTGACTTTTCACACACGCACACACCCATCCCCTTCTTCAAGGGTGACAGTAACCACCCACTTCGTTAGTGAAACTTTTCGCTTCCTGGGCAGGCGCGAACCCTCGTCTGCCAGACGCCAGGCGAGAGCATTACTATTGAGCCACCGAGTGGTAATTCACCGGTTCGGTCAGGATCACTTGATGGTCGTGATCGTCAGCTTTTACCCTCCCGGAAGGGAGCTGAGAGCTCATATAGTCCGATCTAAGGGCAAGGCTGTGACCTTCACACACGCATACACCCGTCCCCTTGCTCAAGGGGGACAGTAACCACCTACTTCGTCAGTGAAACTTTTCGCAACCTGAGCGAGGCGCGAACTCTCGTCCACCAGTTGGCAAGCGGGAACGTTACCACTGCACCAGCGAGCGGTGTAGTGAGTGGTGTGTGTGTGTGTGTGTGTGTGTGTTTACCAAATTGAGTTTGCATTTCATACTTGGCCAGTATTACGACTGCAGAAATTGCCGATGTATATAAGCTTCTATTTTTGATAATTTATTCGCTGATGTATTACATGCAACATCGTTACCGTCATCAGGATCGTCTTTTTTTTTCTTTTTTTTTTCCGTATCAGCACTTGTGATAAAAGCAGTTATTGTAATTCGAATTTTCACAGTGCGCTGTTTTATCAGGGATGGTGTGAGCATAATAGTGTTGTGTCTGTGTTTATGCATTTAACCGTGTTCACATATATAACGACATCCCGGCAGCTGACGCGTTTCCAATTTCCCGACTGACACAACTTTTGGCGAATTCTATATCCCAACGCTGCCGTTTCCATCGTTTTTTTTTTTTTTTTTCCGCTGCATAAACTAGCGTGATTGTCCTAATTTCAATATGTGTTTCCTTCCCGGCAACTCGTGCATGTAAGATTTTGATTCAGGCAATGAAATATTTAATAGAATTTGTGTTGGCTGCTGGTTATTCCCTTCTGCCCGATAACGTATAATTTATATTTGCTTCATCCAATTGATATTGCTTATAATTAGGGAGACCTTTTCTAGTGAGGGGTTAGACACAGTCTCAGTAAACCCCTTCACAACCTGATTTCCCTTCCTATGCTAAAAATCGTCTGAAAGTAACAAGAATATTTCAATGAATGCATCACCAGACTGAATGAACTTAATATATAAGGAATTTGGATTGACACAGATAAATGTTAAATAAGTTTAGTACTCGTACAGAGTAATTCTTTCAACTCCCCCCCCCTTCCGTTTCTCTCTCTCTCTCTCTCTCTCTTAGAGACGTTCTTTCAGAGAATATCAACTGCCAGGAATGAAGCGGAATGAAAGTACGGTGCTTTATAATGAAATATGCTGTCGTCCGATGTCACATCTTTATAACCACAAGAGCAACATAGAAGTAACTTTGGCAAAAAAAAAAAAAAAAAAAAAAGACCAACATGGCAAGTACCTGAATTGTTATGAGTCTCGCCACTAAGTCAGAAGGAAGGAAGGGAGGGACAGATGAATCTGCAAACAATTAGGACGTGAACTGCTCGAGCGGGGCCAAGTGTCAGGACTATTGTATATCCAGTGTTCTTGGGTAGTGTTATTCGGGTAGGATTCGGTCATAAACATACCCGAGATGAGCGTGGTTAAAAAGTGAAGAATATCAACAATTCCCAAAGCCTACAGTATGACTCGCGGCCATCAATTTACGTCTTGGATCGTATATTGAGTTCATGGAAACGAAAAGTCTTTGTCAAGGACTTTTGGTCATACTTGTAGGTCATAGTCGGTCCGGGAACTGAACAAGACTTTCAGTGCCAGAAGTATAATGCAGTAGTGCATTATGGAGCTGGTGTTGCATTGGTGAGGACATCCAGCTCATAACGGGAGGAAGTCGACATAGATTCTGGAACTGGTAGGACTGTTAGGCACAATTTGTTTACCTTTTGTCCCTCTTCACCCATCAGTACACCTTGGAAAATGGACATAAGTTTAATTGTTGCTGGTGATGTCCTGGGGTAAGATTCGGAGAGCAACACTCACTTCTCTGCCTCAATGACTTTGGCACAGTCAGTAGGCATTCGAGTTTTCCTATTACCTTTCATACTTTTTACTATATATTGGCGCAGATTTTCATCCTCTCGTAGCATATTTCACGCGGCTCACTGGCAGAAAAAGACAGTAGTATGGCTCTAAACTTTTACCATAGTGCTTGTTTGCGACCAGCATCATAGTTAAATCGATTAATACAACTTAACACTCAAGATGGGTATATGACAATTTGAGCCAAGCTGGAGTAAATTAGTCTCGAAAAGTCTCTGAAACAATTATGGAACCTTGCTATACTTGAGAAATAGCTTCACCTCGGCTGCTGCTAGTAGCTCTAAGTGTTCCATCAAAAAGGTGTTAGAAAAATCTATGCGGTAGAAAGGAGGCGGAAGGTGAAGCATTGTGTGGTGTGACTGTATGAAATGTGGTAGTCTGTGGTAGAATGCCTGTAGTGAGTGGTTAATTAGTGTGCGTAGTGTTGCCATGCGGGGTATGTGCGGCAGTGTGAGAAATGGCGGTGTGACATTTGCGTGGCTGCCTGAGGTATGTGTGGCAGTCTGGTGCTGTACTGAGTGCTGTTACAGTCAGTGGTGTGAGTGTATGGTGTGGCAGTGCAAGGTGTTACTGTCTGGTGTTAGTATGTAGTGTGGTAGTGTGTGGTAGGGTAGTGTGAGGTGTGGTAGTATTAGGTGTGGCAGCGCCTTTTTTTTTATTTTTTTTTATGTGTCCGACTCCGGGCATAGGCTTCACAGCCTGCTCCCAAGGCCCAGTAGTCCTCGTACATACCATACAGCTCTGCATGTCACCACATCGGCGCTAACACCCACCGTCCATATTGAGTACATGCTTGGGCTGTCTCATACAGGACTGGTGTATTGGTATTAGCGGGGGTATTATTACGACATGTCGGAGGGTCTTCTGGTAGATAAGTAAAATCTGCATTTATTAAATTCAAATCCTTAAACTGTTCCTTGCCCCAGCGGGGATCTGAACTTTGCAGGCCACTTCTTTACCGACGAGCTACAGCCTCCCCCAATATGGTAATTTTAGATGTGACAGTCTTGTCATTTGATACTTGTTTGTATAGCAGTCTGATGTGTGGCAGTGTGAGTTGTGATAATTTGAGGTATGGTTCCCTCTGATTCTGAATGTTTAATCTCACCCTATTTACTTCAACCTGGCCTAAAAATTATTGTCTGCACCTAGAATGCAGCGTTGTACTATTAGATTGGCAATTGAATGTGATACTAGTCAAGATAAAGTGCTGAGGAAAGGGTATAGAGCCATAGTTTTATGCTGAGATGGACTTTGCGGGAACCAATGGAAATGTGAAGGGTGGAATCATCAGCATACGAGTGGATAGGGTTAGATATACAGCTTGGATGGTCAATGATGAAGAAAAGGAAGAGCGTTGGTGATAGGACAGAGCCCTGAGGAACACCACTGTTAATAGATCTAGGAGAAGAATGATGGCCGTCACAACAGCAGCTATAAAACGACCAGAAAGGAATTTATAGATGAAGGCACAGATAGAAGGATAGAAACCGTAAGAGGGTAGTTTGGAAATTAAAGATTTATGTCAGACTCGATGGAAAGCCTTTGAGATGTCAAGTGCAACGGCAAAGCGTTCGCCAAAGTCCCGAAAGGAGGAGGACCAGGAGTCTGAAAGGTAGGTGAGAAGATCGTCAGTGGAGCATCCCTGACGGAACCCATACTGACGATTAGAAAGAAGGTTGTGATGGGAAAGATGCTTTAAAATGATTCTGTTAAGAATAGACTCGAAAAATTTTGAGAGACAGGATGTTAAAGAAATTGGACAATAGTTAGAGGGTTGGGAATGGTCATCCTTCTTTGTTATTGGCTAAATGATAGCAAACATCCAGCAAGAAGGAAAGGTACAAGTTGACAGACAAAGGCGAAAGAGTGTACCCAGGCTGGGTGTAAGCACAGAAGCACAGTTCTTGAGGACAATAGGAGCGACTCCATCAGGCCCATATGCCTTGTTAGTACTGAGGCCAGTGATTGCAGAAAATACATCAGCTGAAGAAATTTTAATGTCAGCCATGAGGAAGTCAGAGAGGGGAAGTGATGGAGGAACAGCACTGTAATCATCTAGGGTGAAGTTGGAGAAGAAAGTCTGAGTGAAGATATCTGCTTTATCAGTTGAAGAAATAGCTACAGAGCCATCAGAGTAGAAAAGAGGAGGGAAGGATGGTGAGGTAAAGTTGTTAGAAAGGTTTTTGGCAAGGTTCCAGAAGGAGCGGGAGGAATTCGAGTTGGAGAGTTGAGGGCATTTAGTACGGATGAAATTATTTTTAGCAGATTGAAGAACAGACTTAGCACGATTCCGGGCAGAAACATAAACAAGATGTGATTCAGGGGTGGGTTGGATCTGGTTCAGCTGGGGAAAGTTCCGCGTTGCCCACCTCCCGAAGTACTGGTGTGAGATAGGTGAATGTGAAGCGACAGCCAGACCTCCTATGTCTGGTAACTGTCAGTGTGAAGGAGGGGGAGGCGGGGGATTGGGGGCAGAGGAGGATTTAGTGATAGACTGGGAATCACGTGTAGGTCAGGAATGTATGACTTGGACGGTGTGTTTGAGTTACCGGTACTTTAGTAAGGATTGATGACAATATAATGCTAGCATTTTATGAAGAAGATTACGTAGATGTCTGTAGAGCTAGTGTTGGCAGGAAAGTTATGGAAGTTTGTTGGGTTCGGACAGAGGTCTGAATGCTTTCATTCCCTCTCGACTTTAACATGAGACGTTTCCCCAGGAGATATTCGTAACGATATAACATATATTTATATTATGTGGTGACTCGAAAACAAAACATCTATTATCTATCTATCAATTTTTCTATCTATACGTAAATTCTTATAAATTTGTTTACTTATCCTTTGTCATCCCACTGTAAACATCCGCCTGCAAACATTTCCAGTGTTATGTTGGTAATTCATCTCGAACTTAGAGTCTAAGATAGTATGTAATAATAATAATAATAATAATAATAATAATAATTATTATTATTATTATTATTATTATTATAAGCAATAACATTCAATATGAGCGTTTAACAGGTTTTTCGTTTTCTTTTAGACAATGAAATGGAAATTCCTAATTATAAGATCGATCTCTGTAGCTATCATTCCTATCGAACATTACAAAACGAAGGCATAGAAGCATACCTTTCACAGTAAACATGTATTGGTACTGTGACATGAGCAACTCTCCAAACCCTCCCCCCCCACGGCCACCCTCCCTCCCACTTACAGTTACCAGACACGTGGGTCTGGCTGCTGCATCGTGACTATTCGTCGACCACCAGTGCTCCGAACAGTGGGTAATGCGGAACTTTCTGACTGTACCTTTTATAGGCCCTCTCCTTGTTGTGGACAGCAGCAGAATAAGCATGATTAAACCAAGGCTTTTTTGCATTAGTCAGTGGATATGAGAAGGGAATGTATGCTTCCATGCCATGTGCAAGACACACTCAGATGGCTCCCTGCCATGGAAGCAATAATCATTCCAGGGAAAATCAAAGGAGTACTGCCTGAGGGCCTCCCAATCCGCGCCTCCAAAGTGCCACAGTCGATGTTTCTTTGGAGGGTCCACAGGCCATACCGGAGCGATGGGACAGGTTAAGGGTTGTGATCGGAGGAGCCCAACAGAGAGGAAAGATTAACAGTGTCAGCAGAAGGATTAGTTGTAAGTAAGAGGTCAGGTATGTTGGAGCTCTCTCCAAGGCAGTCAGGGATACGGGTAGGGTGCTGTACAAGCTGCTCTAGGTCATTAAGGATAGATAAAAAGTAGGGATGTTCACCAGGTGGATCAGTGAAAGGAGAGGAGAGCCAAAGGTGGTGGTGATCATTGAAATCTCCTAGAATGGAGATTTCAAAGAAAGGAGAAGTGGATAGAATGTGTTCCACTGTAGAAGTAAGATAGTCGAAGAATTTTTCAGTCAGTAGAATTGCGAGATAAGCAAACAGCACAGATGTATTTTGTCAGGGAATGACAGGAAAGCCGAAGCCATAGAGTAGAGAATTCAGTAGAATCAAGTTCAGGAATACGAGAGCAAGAGAAGTCGTTGCGTACACATACACAATGGCCTCTTTTGTCTTTGAAATGAGTATAGAGAAAGTTGGAGGATACAGAAAAGAGGTTGCTATCAGTGGCATCAGACAGCTGAGTCTCAGTTAAGAAGAGAAGGTGAAGTTTAGAGGAGGAGAGGTGGTGCTCAACAGAGAGAGAGTTAGAGAAAAGGCCGCGAATGTTGCAGAAATGAAGAAGTGAGTCAGACAGTAGTTCCAGGCAGCTCGTTGAGTCATCACCGAGAGTGGGGCGGATGGTGGGGGCATATGACCCCCCCCTACCCTGGGGACTCCTAGGCTTGGTTATTGGACGCCATTTTTCTTTTTTAATTTTGAAAAGGAAGTGTAGTGTGTACTGTGCATGGAGTTTCTTGTTGACAGAGAACCTTGTATTTACACCAACTGTTGTGTGATATTTTTCTTTATTTGCTTGACGTTTGTATTTTAACATAATTTATTCAACAATAGAGCTAAATCTACCATGGCAAAAAAAAAAAAAAGTTTCTCATAAGCTTCCCATTTTCTGCAAGTCACCTGGTTATGGGAAAATGTGACGAGGAGGTACCCCTCCGTCTCCACCCCTCCCCTCTCCTCCTGCCTCAGTTTGTTTACGTTTGTCTGCGTGGCTGGATGTGGGAGTGGAAATGTGCGTTTTTTTTTTGTTTTTTTTTTTAATGGCGTTTTCACGGTGTTTGGCGGCGACAATGAGTTGCGGCGATGTTGGTTGACGAGTGGCGGAGGACGAGTGAGCAGAATCATCGTCTCCGTGAACCAAGGTACAGTGAAATGATCCATCGTCCGGAGCTTGTCTCAAAGTTCCTCGCTGCCGGCAAGGCCAATAAGTCTTACTGGCCTTGGCTGCCGGCTTTTAGATTTCGTCTCTGCGGATTCCAGAATAATTTCATTGGTATTATGTTATGGATTCGCTATTAAGTTCATGACCTGGTGTTAATTTGATAATAATGAGGTCTCTAGGTTTAGTTTTCTTGGTTGAGGGAAGATACCGACTGCTGGATCAGATAAATGAAGTTGAGATATCGTAAAACCTCCATCCAGTTTTTTTTTTTTTTTTTTTAACCAAATACAAGATATTTGTATGATGTTGATGCAGACTAAACCGTTTATAATGCGATATGAAAAACATACGTCGAAATGGTAAAGTGTAATATGAAAGTAAATCACTAGGGAAGAATGTGTGTGAGAGAGAGAGAGAGTGACTCGGTGTTTCGATGTTCGAAGCACCACTTCCTCACTTTTTTTTTTTTTTTGTGTCCGACTTCTGGACATAGGCTTCACAGCCTGCTTTCAAGGCCCAGTAGTCCTCCTACTTACCACACACCTCTACATGTTACCACTTCGGCGCTAACACCCGCCGTCCATACTGAATACATGCTAGGGCTGTCTCATACAGGACTGGTGTATTGGTATTAGTTCTTTTGCATGTTACGCTATATTTTCCCCTTATAGCCTTTGTCGGATGGTTTCACGCAGTTCCCTCTTCATTCTCTGAAAAGGAGGAGGACAGCTGAACAAAGGTAGCTCCAGCCTGCAGTTCGCCGCGTTTGCAATCTGATAACTCTGGAATATTAACAGAAATAACAGCAGCAGCAATATGCTACTGATGGAAGCATTGTCGATATTATAAAACTGTATAGGCCTTGACAACATAGGAGGGAATATTAATTTAACCCTTAAAGGCATTCGTTTCTGAACCTGTCTTGTATGACACACGTTGAGTGTAACCAACTCTTTTTTTGAAAAATCAAAACACATGGTTGTAATCAATTTTTTTTTATTGGGTTTCTGGCCATGAAAAGAAAGAACAACTCTTCTACTTTACTGTGATATACTTACTTTAGTAATTATTGAAAAATAAAAATGTTTTATGGGTGACTAAAGGAACCTAACCAAAATTGCCTTTTTTTTTTACGTAACTGAATAAAAATTTAATTACTCGGCCCGTATGAGGATTTAAGATCTGAGATTATATATGCTGCTTCTCAGGTCCCGTGGCCGTATCCTGTAAGTGGCTCACACTTCTGGCTCATGAGGGTCACTGTGGGAAGACACCCTGAAAAGGGCTAAAAAAAAAAAAAAAAAAAAAAAAGGGAAATTTTCACTATACAAATTTTTTATGACGTTATGGTTCCCTGTATATACACCCTAATGACTTTGTAAATTTCGTTTGACACTAAACTATGATTTTAAGACCCAAATGATGAGGACTGATACTTTATATGACGATAATATGACGATAATATAAGACACAATGTTTAGTTTTCTTTTACTGACCTACATCCCCTCACAATCGGTACACAGGGTTTAGCTGTGGCTGAGACACACTGAGAGGTCACACTTGATGCACTGGTGTTCACAAGAGTCTCTAGTTCTATGTCTGACAGCAGTGTCTTTCCTTTTCCTTTTCCTTTGTCCTTTGCCTTCGATATATTCTTTATATTCACTTTAGTCTTCACTTTAGTCTTTTGTTCCACTTTTATCTTAGTCTTTATATAATATTACTTATAATCAGCAAAAAAAATAAAAAGAAAAATAGGAAAAACCCAATAAAATAATATAGTACATAAAGTATAATATAAAGTGTAATATATGTAGTATATATATAGTATTTCTATAATATATAATGTAAATAATATATATGATATATAATAACATAAGATACATAACAAAAAAACAGTCATACACATATATTTCCAAAAAAATAATGGCACACTCCTATAGTAGTTTTACTTGTAGAGCATACGCTAAGTCCTAAAATAGTGTGTCGTGCACAGGATACGATGAGTCTGATGGACTAAAAACGCAAATAAATCCCACAATGGGAAAACAAGAGGGAGCACACTTACTTCACACAATAGGCCTAGGCAAACACTTCACATACCTGGACGGCCTGGCCAGCATCTTCAAAGGAAGACAAGGTACCACATGTTTTACAAAAACAAAATCCCAAAATGGTGAAGAAATGCCCTTAAGGGTTTTAAAATGTATTGGGCACAATGTAAGTCACTAAGGATAAATATTATGAAGTCTCCTGCGCCACCTAAAGTACTGCCCTCATTGCCTGTGTATGCATCATCGTCATCATCATCCTCCACTGTGTTCTGGTATCATCATTATGATTGTAATATTGCTGTATTAGAATACACATTATTCCTATTACTGTTCATGACTGAATATACAGTACAGCCACTTTCGGTCATTGCGCTCTTGATGGTGCTTACTTTTTCGGGGTGTGGTGCTTTGCCAATTAAAATTCATGGAAACAAATAATTTTTTAAAATCCAGTCAAAAGAATTTCTGTCTTGTTAAAATCTCGCAAAACAGTTCAGTCAAAAGTCTTGAAATTGGCATCCAAAAATTTCCCTACCCAAAGGCTTCGCGGCTGGTGGTTTCGCTACCAAAGAGATAATGGTTCGCTACGAAAGTGTTTCACTACCAGAATATTTGCCACCTGTGAATTTGCGTTCGCTGCTACGTGGTTTCGTTCCTTATTACACATGGCTATATGTGCACTGTACGTAAAGATTAGCAGAAAAAATATTATACTGAAGAATAGTTTGTAATTGGTTTCAGAGATTGTATCTGAATATGTTTTGGCTCTAATACCCGTTGTTAAACCCTTCACTCACATGATGTATTTTTCATTTTAATCTCGAAGCCTTGAGACGATATTATTCAGCTTACAAGACTTCGAACTGGAGGGGTTACTAATAGCCTTCATTAACTCCCTCAGTCCAAAATGTCTCTCCTACTAAGGATTTCAGGGGCAGTGTCCAACTGTTTTTTTTAAATAACGTCTCAACAAAGCGTCGGACAAGGATTTAACTTTGGCAGTGCATGTTTGAGACCCCGACCTAATTTGTAAAATTATGCTTTTGTACCAAATGTGTATGATTAAGGCATTTATAAGAGTAAATGTAGGGTAAACTTAGCTAAAATCGTCAGAGGCATGTAGCGAGGCTAGTTTCGGTCACGATACAAGCCTCGCCCACAATTCGGAACGTGACGTCGGTGTGACGTAGTCGTAATCACCGACGCAAGTGGCAGTTCTGTCTTTCTACCCCCCCCCACATACTGTACTCTCTCTCTCTCTCTCTCACACACACACACACACCGAAGTAATATTTCACCCCTACTATACATTCAGTATGGTCCTTATATGAGAAGAATGTCTGCGAAATCTATCTATGCTCGCCATCGCTGAAGTTTCGGTTTGGTAACGTCTCGCCTGTCAGCGGCCGCCACATCACCTCGCCCAGCGGTGCCGGCTCAGGCAGTGATTACTACTCTTCAGAAGTGAATAAGTCATATTGACGTCACAATATGTGTAAGAGGGCGATGCATATACTATGTACTAATAGGGAGTCTGGAGGGATGTACAGTCACTCTAAAAATCAGCTGCAGCTCAGAAATATGAGTAACCCTGAGGCATTGACTCTGAAGCAGCTTACATAAAGACAGAACTGCCACTTGCGTCGGTGATTACTACTACGTCACACCGACGTCACGTTCCGAATTGTGGGCGGGGCTTGTATCGTGACCGAAACTAGCCTCGCTACATGCCTCTGACGATTTTAGCTAAGTTTACCCTACATTTACTCTTATAAATGCCTTAATCATACACATTTGGTACAAAAGCATAATTTTACAAATTAGGTCGGGGTCTCAAACATGCACTGCCAAAGTTAAATCCTTGTCCGACGCTTTGTTGAGACGTTATTTAAAAAAAACAGTTGGACACTGCCCCTGAAATCCTTAGTAGGCAGAATTAAATCGTCTGAAGTAGCACGAATAGGACAAAATAGGCCGTCGGATTGATGGGATAAAGGTAGCATATATAATGCTTTTGCTTCATGCCATTTCTTTCTTTTTCCTTTTTTTTCTTTTTTTTTTTTTTTTTACTACGCATACATTACACCGCGATCACTGCATATAATAATAGCTGGTTTGAAATTTGAGTGGTTTATGCTAGCATATCCGTGGGAAATCGGCAGGTTAAGTATCAGCTCTTATCTTGGTAGCGCTACTGCTGGCAGAAGCAGAGGCTGTTGACAGGCATATGCGGGATCATGTGCTTAATTTCATAAAACTGTAAGTCGCTCTTTGTGTTGAATGTAAAGACGATGGCCGAATAACTGCATCATGTTCACTAATATGAAGTAACATCCGGTAATAGAAAATGGAAAATCTTGAACGTTTGATAAATTTTCGGTGCATTTTGTTCAGCTGATATTTAGTGTTGTCAAAATGATCAGTAGAATTAATTTTGAAGATTCGGACCGCTAAGATTTCCATGAACTGAACAAAATTATATAGTGTTAACCTGTATAAAATATTCTACTGCGCCAATGGCAATGAAATATTTGAAATGTTTTGTTGGATAGCTCCAGTCCTCGTCTCTTGTACCGTATATACTGTATATATATATAATTTCACAGTACTAAACAGTGGTAGATGGTGGCGACCATCATCCACTCACTTGGTGTAGTGCTGTCTACTACTTCCTTCATCTTTTCTCATTCTTTTTCTGTTTCCTCCCCTCTCTCTTCCTATTTTTTCCTTCCTTTCTGTCACTGTTCATTATTTTTCTTAACGTTTTGAGAGGCTCTGCGCTGAGTGACAAACTTAGTGTTTCCTGATTTGCAGGAAACCATTTGCAACGCTGAATAGTGACCAAATTATTAAATAACAGGGGGTGATGAGGCTGCTATGGCTAACTGGGTGGAGAGGCACAAATGGGGCTTTCATCCAAGAACCAAACCTCCCCACTCTTCACCACGCCTCGTTGTGGCGAGGGGCTCTTTGTCACAAAGGACCATCGGTTCATTCCAAGGGACTGCACTGCAGGGGCGGTTCCTTGTTTGCGGTTGATGGGTATTGTAATCCAGATTGACCTGGGTTAACAACATTATTAATGTATATTTTGTTCGTTCAGTTTATCGATGTAGCCTGTAATACAAAACTTTTACAGTTCAGTAGCTCTGCCATTGTTTTACAGTTAGCGTGGGTTCATGATATGTGATGTAACAGCACACTGATTTGTTTTATAAATGGTAGGAAGCCAGAGTAACAAAACCAGGGTATGGCGAAACAAGTGCGTAGCAAAACACCTTCCCTTGAGTAGCTAAACTTCAGCCGTAACACGTATGAGGGCGAACTGTGTCATGTTGCGAAACGGTAGGTATGGAAATCTCATGTATAGCCTACTCTTGAAAATCAAGCAAAACAACTCAGTCATCAATCTTGCAATCTCAGCAAAACAGCTTATGTTCACAATTCTTAAAATCCCAGCAAAACAACTCGTGTTCACAAACCTTAAAATCCAAGCCAAACCGCTCATAGATAATTCTTGAAAGCCTTGTGGAACAGCTTTTAGTAAAAAAAATCTTTAACCTCTGTCAGAACAACAAGCTACTGCTGAGAATTCTTAAACCTCTATCAAAACTAGATTTAGTGAATGAAAATACTAAAATCTTAAGTAAAATATCGATCCAAATTCTATTTAAATATCCGATCGAATAAGCTCGCTTAGGCAAAGTATTAAGCTCTGTTAGGCTAAGTACTAAAAATCCCTGCTTAGCTTCTGTTGCAAAAATAAATAAAAAAATAAATTTTAAAAATCGCAGTCTGAAGCACCTGGGGGATGCCTCGAATCCCCTCCCCCAAAAATAGTCAAAATACTTAAAATCTCAGCGAGACAACTCTGCTTCTTACCAGATTATAAAAACCACCTCTCTGTTAAGCCATTAAACCATAAGCACTGCTCACAATCCCCACCCTAATAACATTATACCCCAAGTACAAATGAGAGAGAGAGAGAGAGAGAGAGAGAGAGAGAGAGTTAGCTCAAGATTGTGGGTAGCTCGGACTACTCAGTGTAATTGGCTCCACTGAACTCAGGTTTAAGTTGCTCAGTTTCGCTTAGTGCCGCTATAAACAGCAAGAACGGTGTCTCAGGGTTTCAGTGCCGTGTTAGCCACGAAGGGGTGTAGCTGCTCGTCCCTCCTGCTGGGATGTTGGTCATTATACTTAAACTTTCTTGAGTTTGGCCATTGCAGTCTGATCGTTTATTTTTAGTTATACTGAAGTTCTCTGCAGACCATTTTTTTTTTTTTTTTCAAGAAGATGCCTCCATTTCGATGACAACATTAGTTTTCCTGCTAGTACCTGAAGATTTTATTCAGCTTTAGACTGACCTCTAGTAGCGAAGGCTTTAATAAAAGGTATTTATATTTAATTCCTTCACCTTGAAAAGTCTTTCCAAATAATAATATTGTCTGAAGGCATTAAGAACAATCAGCAAAATACTTCGCCTGATTAAGGAAGAACTCATCTAGTGGCGGGGTTAATGAAAGTTATATCTAAGTCTTGCTGCTCCCTGACGATTTTGCGTAACCTAAGAGTTATAACTGGAGGGGTTAGATACTGTACAGCCTTCGTTAACACTTTTAATGCCTTTCCTCAAATGAATAAATTTGGCTGGTATCAGTAAGAAGCCTATAATACGTTAAGGTACCGAAGGGGGTAACTAATCCCATGTCCAGCTTTTCGTTTTATGCTTGCTGTCTTCAGGCATTTTCACTCAACTGTGGGGAAAAAAATCGTTTTCAAGGGACTAGTGACCGCTGTAGCTAACTCATCCGGCTTGAAAAAAAAAAATTGTCTGGGTGTAACAAAAATAAAATACTGATGATGTTCTCTGGTTCACGGGCTTAACCCAAACAATACCGGCATTTCCTTTATACAGGGTGCTCTAAAATACATAACTTTTTTTTCCCACTCCGTCGGGCGATTTCTCTTGTTTGACGGCTCTGTCAACGTTGTCTGTGTCTCCGGCAACATTACTTAATTTCCTACTCACTACCACACCCACGTTCACACCATTAGATTCACCGTTCTCATAACACACAAATACTGACCGCCTTGGAGAGAGCTGCAACATTCTTGACCTCTTCCTTACAATTAATCATTCTGCTTACACCGTTAATCTTTTCTCTCCGTTGGACTCCTCCGATCACAACCTTATCACCTTAACCTATCCTATCGCTTCGGTACGGCCTGTGGACCCTCCATAGAAACGTCGTCTGTGACACTTTGGAGCTGCGGATTGGGAGGCCCTCAGACAATACGTTATTTATTTTCCGTGGAATGATTATTTCTTCCATGGCCGGGAGCCTTCTGAGTGTGAATTTCGCATACGGAGGTTATTCTCTCGTGCATGGAAGCATACATTCCCTTCTCATATCCTTTGACTAATGCAAAAAAGCCTTGGTTTAATCACGCTTGCTCTAATGCTATCCGCAACAAGGAGAGGGCCTATAAAAGGTACCGGAGCCAACCCACCCCTGAATCACAACATCTTTTATACGTTTCTGCCCGGAATCGTGCTAAGTCTGTTCTTCGCTCTGCTAAAAATGATTTCATCCGTACTAAATGCTCTCAACTCTCCAACTCGAATTCTTCCCGCTCCTTCTGGCACCCTGCCAAAAATCTTTCTAACAACTTCACCTCATCATCCTTCCCTCCTCTTTTCTACTCTGATGGCTCTGTTGCTATTTCTTCTACTGATATAGCAGATCTCTTCGCTCTGACTTTCTCCTCCAATTCCACCTCAGACGATTCCGGTGCTGTTCCTCCATCACTTCCATTCTCTGACTTCCTCATGGCTGACATTAAAATTTCTCCAGCTGATGTATTTTCTGCCATCACTGGCCTCAATACTAACAAGGCATATGGGCCTGATGGAGTCCCTCCTGTTGTTCTCAAGAACTGTGCTTCTGTGCTTACACCCTGCCTAGACAAACTCTTTCGCCTTTGTCTCTCAACTTGTACCTTTCCTTCTTGCTGGAAGTTTGCTCTCATTCAGCCAGTCCCAAAGAAGGGTGACCATTCCCAACCCTCTAACTATCGTCCAATTGCTCTAACATCCTGTGTCTCAAAAGTTTTCGAGTCAGTTATTAATAGAAAAGTTTTAAAGCATCATTCCTATCACAACCTTTTTTCTGATCGTCAGTACGGGTTCTGTCAGGGACGCTCCACTGGCGATCTTTTCTCCTACCTTTCAGACTCCCGGTCATCCTCCTTTCGGGACTTTGGCGAACGCTTTGCCGTTGCACTTGATATCTCAAGGGCTTTCGATCGAGTCTGGCATAAATCTTTAATTTCCAAATTGCCCTCTTACGGTTTCTATCCTTCTGTATGTGCCTTCATCTACAGCTTCCTTTCTGGTCTTTCTGTAGCTGCTGTTGTAGACGGCCATCGTTCTTCTCCTAGATCTGTCAACAGTGGTGTTCCTCAGGGCTCTGTTCTATCACCAACTCTCTTCCTTTTATTCATCAGTGACCTTCTAAACTGTATATCTAACCCTATCCACTCATTCACTGATGACTCCATCCTTCACCTTTCCATATGGTTCCCGCAACGCCCATATCAGAAGTTGCTTCAACAAACGAGGGATGAGGCTATGGCACACATAATGTCTGACTTGGCTCGTATTTCTGACTGGGGTAAAATAATCTTGTTGTTTTTAATGCATCAAGGACTCGGTTCATATACCTATCAACCCGACAAAATCTTCCACAGGTGTACCCACTAATGTTTAATAATAGTCAGCTTAATCCTGCATCATCCTTGAACATGCTTGGGGTTTCATTTACTCGGGACTTATCTTGGAAAGATCATAATACATCTCTTGTAAAATCTGCTTCCAAGAAATTACGTGTGCTAAGCCGACTCCGTTCCTTCTTTAACCCAGCACAATTGTTGACTCTATACACGGGTTTTATCCGCCCCTGTGTGGAGTACAACTCTCATGTGTGGGGAGGCTCCCCACATACAGCTCTTCTCAATAGGGTGAAGTCAAAGGCTTTTCGTCTCATTAATTCTCCTTCTCTTACTGACTCCTTACAATTTCTGTCTCTTCGCCGCACTGTTGCATCTTTATCTCCTTTCTAATGCTACTTCAATGGTCACTGCTTCCCTGAACTGTCTTCTTGCATTCCTCCACCTCTTCGACGGGCGCGTAGTACCCATCTAGCAGCAAACTCTCATCCCTTTTCTGTCCAACTCGCTAATGCAAGAGTTAACCGTTACTTTCAGTCCTTCATTTATGCAACAGGTCAACTCTGGAACTGTCTCCCTCTCTCTGTATTTCCTGCTTCCTATGATCTCGTCTTTCAAACGCAGTGTGTCCAGGCATCTCGAAATGAACGGATCTTGAATTTGGCATTCTCTTGTATTTTGTTTTTCTTTTGGAAGGAACAATTATTGCGGGCTCGTGGCCTTTGGTTCCTTCTTCTTCGCATAAAAAAATAAGGCAAGTTACTAGTGGAGTGCTATTTACGGGTCACCTTGTATTTCATTCGTACGACACTCACACGATTTGGAGATACTTTATAAACTTAAGAGGTTCGAGTATAGCCGTCATTAACCTGTTCACAACAAAATGCCTTCCCTGAGGTGAATTAATTATTTGGAAGTATCAACAATAAAACAGACGACCCTACATTCATGGGACTCATGTTTTATTCCTCTAAGTTCGAGGAGGTCTTTTTCGCTTAACTGATCTTCAGTCTATTGTGTTGAACTTCATAAGTCCCTCTCGAAATGAAAGGATGAACGAGGGCTAAAACTATCCTCTCAAGTTCGATAAGCTTCCTACGATGATTAAAATCTGCCCAGTACAAAAAGTTCGCGATAACCGAATTAAGTTGTTTGAAGATATCTTACAAAAAGAATTTCTCAGAACAACACTCACGCTCTATAAATGGTCTTTGGGCCGAATAGTTGGCTTTGCCCTGTAACTCTAGCCTGTTGTTCACTAAATCAAATGCCTTCAAACTTGGCTCACCCTCAATACTTTCATCAAATTACCTGTAAGTCTAAATTGAATCAAAGTTGTTTGATGGACAGCCAAAGCATTCTCCCAGGCATGCGTATCGCCCGCCATCACTAAAAACATAGAGCAATAATCCTCTGGCAATCGGAGGCATATAATTACAGCTTTGCCAAAATTATTAACCAACAAGCCACATCTCCCGGGATACTACCCCAAAAATTGTGATGCAATTTGCCCACTTCATTTTGAGACATGCAGATGCACACACAGACACACACTGCGACGAGAGATTACAGGTACATTATAGACTCTCATGTCGGGCGACAGCAAATATGACAAAGTCTCGGAAAAAGAAGAGTTTTAGATTTTTGCCTGCTGGTTTCACTGTCTCTGCATCCCCCCCCCCCAAAAAAAAAGCAGTCTTCTGTCAGTCGGAAACTTATAATCGCAACTTTGCCAGAATTACCAACCAGCCAGCTACCTATCCCGGGATACTGCCCACTGAGTTTGGATACAATTTGCCCACATGATTTTGAGATATTTTGGTAACAGACAGACATACACACACACAAACATTATTGCTTTTCTAGGTGGGCTATAATTATGCAGCTGAACATTTGACCTTGTCCTGTGACCTTGACCTTCGACTGATTGCCCGCAAAGTCGAACTGTTTCATCCTTGATTGACCGTAAACCAGTTCACAAAAATTGGTAAAAGGGGTATAAAAATAACAAATTGATCTTGCAATGTACAGTAATTAACACCTTTGGCATATTGCTGTCAATAACAAAAGCTTATCCCCGTGCGTAACTCCCAACCCTTCCACCATGTTTGGTTAAGGCCAGATCAGAACCGTTTTAATTATTCTGTTCATACACAGACAAACACGGCTCGAACTCTGGCCTTGCCTTGTGACCTTAACAGCTGACTAGGTATTCTTGAAATTTAATCCCTTCGTCCAGGAATTACCATCATCCCTTCCACTAAGTTTGTTGTAAAGCAGATCAGTAGTGTTTAAGCTGACCCTGCCATGTGGTCTGCACATTAAATTTTGGACTTTCTCTATGATCTTGGCCTATGACTGGTTGTTCTCAAAATTGAATGCAGTCGTCTTTACCGCACCTTGACTGTCCACGAAGATTGGTCTGAATTGGAAAAAGAAAAAGATAAAAAATATGTTGGCCTTTTCATGTGACCTTGATGTGTCTTAATTTGGTCAAGAGACGGTTTCCAACCATGGCTGCCAGTCAGCATTATCAGTAAGGTTGGCAGCAGTCAGATCAAAACGGTTTCGGTTATTGTATTGACAGACACAGTTGGATCGATATTTTACCTTGCTCTGTGACCATTATCTTTGATTTCTTTTTTCGGCTTCTTAGTTCTTGACTTACTCTCAACCCTTACGTCAGGTCTGGTTAAATCTGATCAGAACCGAGTCGTTTTTTTCACACACACACACACACACACACACACACACACACACACACACACACACACACACACACACACACACACACACACACACACACACACACACACACACACACACACACACACACACACACACACTCTCTCTCTCTCTCTCTCTCTCTCTCTCTCTTCTCTGTATCCACTTAAGCCAACACTTTGAGATTAAGGGAGAGGGTGGCCGAAACAAGGATCTAAAGTATACATAAATTCACTATTCAGTTACACCTTGATGGTTTGTTTGTGGCCACCCTTTGGGAGATTAACCCACAGTGGTCGGGCATGTCTCCTTCATTTCCATTCTTTGACTGACTGCTTTATTAATTTCCTGAGTATTTTATTCATTTTGACACAGTTTTCGAACTGTTGGGGTTGGATATAGCATTCATAAACCCTTTCAGTACGAGAAGACTTTCCTAGGTTACATAAAACCGTCTGATACCAGCAAGCATTAATTTGAAAAGATCATCATTCAGAGGCCAGGGGGTTAAGGGTTATAGATGGAAAGAAAGAGAGGCGGGAGGTGGGGGGCAATATTTCTTCCGCTGAACTAGAATAAATTACTGTACGTCAGGCCATTGCAGTGAAAGCTTTCTTGGGATTGTTTTTTAACCCCTTCAGTGCCATGACGTCCTATTTACTATTGTTTTCCTACGACCAGACGACTTTGTACAGCTTAGGAGAGGAACGAAGAACTGAAAGGGGTAATGAAAATATCTAATCCCTCCAGCTCAGTCAGCCTCCCTTAAGTCGTGTGTAGATTACAAGAGTAAAATAAAAAGTCACGGGACTACAGGAATTACACCTATGGTTGCGTTCAGTCTCTCTCTCTCTCTCTCTCTCTCTCTCTCCAGTAAGTTCATCAGGAGTTTATCAGAATAAAATGCCTAAATCCTAACCTTTGGTCGAGAGGTTGACATAAGATACAGTAATTTGTAACCAACCTGAATTTTCAGTTCTTACAAAGTATCAGACATGCTGAATGTGTGGTAAATCATCACACATGTCCAGTTTCAGCCTACATAGAGTTTCGATGATAATTCGGTGTTAGTGTGTGTGTGTGTGTGTGTGTGTGTGTGTGTGTGTGTGTGTGTGTGTGTGTGAGAGAGAGAGAGAGAGAGAGAGAGAGAGAGAGGGAGGGAGGGAGGGAGGGAGGGAGGGGGGCCATATACTTTGGGGTTTAGGTACTGTACACCAGTTCTTAACCACATGTTTTCCATATTTTCCCAGTGTACACAATACATTTAAATATCACTGGAAATAGCACATCCAGCATCATAACATAAATGATAGTAAATTAGTAACGGGGAGAGAGTAGGGGAGGAAAGATGGAGAGACAAAAGCAGTAAGGGAGTGGTTAAAGACGAACGAGGAGGTAAAGCAAGGAAAGTTGGTAAGGAAGGTTCCACTTTCACCTAATGGCAGTTGCCTGTTCAATAGCGTTCTGGCAGAAAGGGAATTCCATCTGTCTCTATGTTGACTTTGCCTGTTCCGTTACGTTCCAGCACATAAATGAATACAAAGGAGTTCATCAGCGAATTTCTTTTTCTCTCCCGTCTCACTCGATATGTATTTCCAGTCAGTCTCCCTTGTTGCCCGCGTAACTATTACTTGTTTTACTAATAATATAACCTGCGAATATTTGTGTGTGTCTTCGAGATGTAATGATATTAACCTTTTTTCGAGTTGTCCCTTATCCCAGATGCTTTTAGTTTATATTGACATGTTACACCTAACTGCTGAGCACTTCTAAGTTTATGTTCTTCGGAATGTCTTATAGTTTTGGTTTCCGATCCACATTTTACAGCAGAAAGTACACAATATTAATGAACTTATAACACCGAGATAGTCATAAATCTTTACCATGTTTGTCTGTATGCCAAAATCCCTCCAATAGTCTATTATTCTTTGCTTAATTTTGTTGCCACGGACGTCTGAGCTGCTTTCTTTAGATAGTCGGTACGAGCATGGATATTTCAACACAGTAAGGCCAGTCCTTTTTTTTTTTCTGGAATAGGTTGAATATCTGACTGAAAGAACTTTCATTTCCTTCCTGTTCATCTCCAGACTCCCCTTTTAGCGCTGTAATTTACTGCCATTGAAGTTCCTCCCCTCATTCACTGAAAAGAATTGTGCTGTCAGCAAATAAATATATCTAGGCAGAAAAAGATATTGTGTATTCATTGTATGATTTATGCTGTCTCACCACTTCCCACTATTTTTTTCTCGTTGTGTGTGTGTGTGTGTGTGTGTGTGTGTGTGTGTGTGTGTGTGTGTGTGTGTGTGTGTGTGTGTGTGTGTGTGTGTGTGTGTGTGTGTGTGTGCGCTATTCATGTATGTATATATGTATGCATGAGTGTGTCCGTTTTGCAGGCGGGACGCTTATCGTCTCGAGTAACCCATCAAAACTTTTAGCAATATATTGGATATCTCTGGGCTATAACTTCACACTTTCATCTTGTTTGGGATATTAAACTTCGCAGGGCAAGGAGCGTTAAAATCCGCAATATTAAGTCTCTGAAAAACTACCAGGAATCCCAGGCACCCCGGCCAGCGCAGTCCCCTCTTCAAAACGGGATGAGTTGGGGATAAAACTCGTACTCCTTACTTGAAGGCTTCTCGGCACCTTTAAAAATTCATTTGGCACGTACTGCACTTGTCACATAATGCATTTAGCGAGTACTGCATTTAGCTTGATACATTTGGTTTGTACTGCATTTGACTTGTACTGCTTGTGGCTTGTACAGCATTTGGCTTGTACAGCATTTCTTACTGCATTGAGCACGTACTATGTATAACACGTCCTGCGCATGACACGTACCATTAAGACTGTGCTGCAGAAGATCGTCTTTATATGGTGGCATCCATATAGCGACATAGCCAGCAGGTGTGCGACTCGGTTTTCCAAATGTCCCACAACTCCCTTCCAGTCCCCGTAGGAGTGTAAGGTGGACTGCTGGAGAGGAACAGTTTCAGCCTGCAGTACACCAGTTTCACCTTTCAGTTGACGGTATTATGATTCACTCACGTTTTTTATCTGATGTTCGAAGTTATGCCCTTCACTACGACGACACCTTTTGTATTTTATTCTTGCTGCAAATGATTGGGTTCATCCAGAGAAGGACATCTCGTTGTTAATGGAGTAGATGGATCTCCTTCAATCTCATCAGTCCAGTGACTTCTCTGATTTACGGCCGTATTCTGAGTGGCATAGGAGGCTTCGTGACAACTCATTCTAAGCGATTTATTTTTAGTATCCGTAGCACCTATTCCTAAGCGATTTATTTTGCATATTACACTTTGACTTTCACGGATGTTCTATTCTTTTAGTACTGACATAATTTCCATCAGTAACATAGACTACAAGAGGATATTGAAGTGTAATGTGCAAAATAAAATCACTATGGAGAAGGTGTTGCGAAATCTCCAATATCAACTAGAAGTGCTGTCCTCATTGTTTTTGCCTCCACCATATTACTTTATGCAGCACAGAAGTGATTCCTTTGTGATGAAGGTATTAAAACGATGCAACCGACAAGGTAATATTAACGTGCTATATACAACAATGAACCAATATGAAAGAAATGCCAGGAAACCGCCGCTTCCAACGACAACAGAGGCGTTGCTGGAAAGGCCCGTATCCTTGAGAGCTGATAAGGCTTTCTAGCACCTGCTAATGAAAGAATGAGTGAATGACCGAAATAAAGCGACGCAACTACGGTGCCAGGGTCAAATCCCGCTGGTTATCAGGTTAAAGCACGACAATGAAGATATAATAAAACCAGACAATAAATAAACAATAGAATAAAATCAAGTAAAAAAAAATGATAACGTAGCCTGGCAGCCCCTACAGAGGAGAGCGTTACCCCCTCCCACCTATTTCTTAAGCGATAACTTCTTTATGTACTAAGTGAAAGGTACCTAAAATATTCAGATGTAATGTATTTGTTCAGTCGGTGTCGATTTTTATAGGAAAACAAACGCGCAGCGTGACACTGAAGTGCTACTTATAAGAAAATAATCCAGTAGGGAAGAAATATAAAGGATTCCTCCAGAATCCTCGAGAATGCGTCCCAAGGTGTCCGATAGGAATACCACGGTCGTGCATCAGGTATCCAGCAAATGAGAAAAGTTGTGAGCCGATACGGGGAGCAAAAATTAGTGAGTGAAGTTTGGTGTATGCAGACCTGATGGACGAGGGGGAGGGAGGGAGGGGGAGCAGGGGTGCAGAACCAGATTCACAGATGACGTTTATAAACTTCGGCTTATCCTGATGGATTCTTGCCTTCAGTAGAACATTTATAGAAAATTATTTTATCCAGCCGAATCCACATCATCTGAGGAAACCGGACATAAATCGGTTCAACTAAGTTACAACCACCACCACCACCTTTCATCTTAATCTTCACCACCTTCTTCGCAATTACAATCACATAGTTCAAATGCTAAGTCGTGGTTACAGGAAATTTGATGAACTTAGTTATTAGGTTTGAACCATTCAAGCTGACCGTCAGCCAGACTGAAAGGAGTTTGGGATCTTGTTAGCTTAGAATAAACCAGTTGTACACTCCACTTAAGCGTTACTGACTTCACTTCAAAAGGTGTTAGAAAACTGGTACAGGTAGGAAACTAAAAGGAATACCAAACCAAATTCACCGATGCCGTAGCTACACATGCTCTCAATCATCATCATCATCATCATCATCATCGTCGTCGTCGTCGTCGTCGTCGTCGTGTCATAATGTTTCGCACCAAAATGTTAGTGGACTTATTCTATGATAGTATCATGTCGTATAGAAAAATGATAAGGATGTTAAATTCATTTTACCAATTTTTTGCAAAATGTAGGCTATTGTTAGTGCTAAAAACAAAATGAGATATAGCAAAATCAGAAATGACTCTAACCTTGCGCTAAAAAGTTGTTATATCATTGCTAATATTTACGGCAGGCAGATTCCAGAGCGAAAAATACACAACCTCACCATGTAAGCCCTACTTCAAAGATAGCTTCTCCATTAACACGTCTGACCCACAGAAAATTAGCAAAAAGTATGTTCATATCGTTTAGTACGGTAGAGAGAAATTTTCGAACTGGTGGGGTGAGAAAACGTCTTCATTAATCCCTTTACTGCCAGAGTTCCCTCCCGTCTGGGCTGAAATAATCTTTCGGCAGTTACAAGAAATGGAGTCCTAAGAGTTCGCCCTTAGGCGTGGACAGTGTTCGAGTGAGAAACTTGCTTATACTGCCAAGTCAACTAAAAGAAGAAGTGTTTCCCTTTGCCTGTTATTTATGTACACTTTCAAATGATCCTTTTTTATTTCATAATTTGCACAATACTAGTTTAGGGACTTTGGAATCTTATACCAAAGCACGGCGAATTACACACCTGACTCAGTTCGAGGGCTCAGTTTAGCGCTTTTTGGCACGTGTTAGTCGTTTGTCGGCGAATTTTGAGAAAAGCAACGAAAATAACATTTTTAATGTACTTTTTCATAAGTTTTCAACGATGTGCGTAGGTCCAGTGTAACTTTGATAATTTGAGGTATATAACTCATTATCGGCGATCACTTTGGCAATTTTTGGCCTTTTTCAGCAGTATGGTGACAAGTTTTGAGAAGCCAGTTAAAGGAACATAAAAGTTTTTTTTTTTTTCCCATAAGCATACCATCGGTGTGCATAGATCCACCGTAGCTTTAATAGTGTCCACTTAAATAACACAAAGACCTGTTGTTTTTCCATTAACAGTCGATCGGTGCATGTACCTTATATCTGCCGTATCATTAATTACAGTTTTGGTGCTGTAAATGGTAGTTTATTGGCGTCCACACTCTGTTAATCATTTAATAGTGTTCTCGCATCCAATATATTACCAATATGCCGGGAATCGAACCCGGGACTCTCAGGTGAGAGCCAGGAAGCATACCACTACACCACGACCAGGTAAAAGTTAACTCACATTGTCACAATCTTGCAACCAATGTCCCTCCGCCCCCACTGTGGGCCTGAAGAGGATGAGTTAACCCCCTGGCACTCGGGCAAGTAGATGCTTTTAATCTATCCCAAAGTTTTTCCTTTGTACAGTATAGGTTTCTCTCTTCAGTGTTCTCGCATCTTCGCCCGATCGAACAGTTAATAAAAAAATCATAATCCTAGAGTCGTTTTACAGTAAACTGGCCCAGATTTTTGTCTTTTTGCAACTTATTCCACGTAGCCCATTAGCAGAAAAAGTTCTGTGGCTCAGTGTACCTTCCATCAAACTTCTTCATTACTAACATCATATTCCCTTACTGATCTTGCGCTAGAACTGAGCTTTGAAGGTGAAGAGGTGGCAGTTTTAGGCCAAGTTAGAGTAAGAAGTTCGAACAAAAGGTTAGCCGCTAAGGAAAAGATGACAGGAAAGCTAATTAGCCCACGAGACGTGGCCCTAGAACTTCCCACTCACTCCCAGGAAGAGAGGGCATGGCTGATGGAATGAGATGCTGGAGGCCCAAGTTTATGAGATCTTACACGTTGCTGGCATTTTTAACTCGTAAACTTTGGAAATGTGTAGGCGTCTGGAAGTCATCAGTATACTTGACTTAGTAATGTAGTTTTAATTGCAGTTTTTTTTTCCTGGCTTGTGGCAATGTCTCTAATCTGTTGCCACCAGTATTTGAAATAGGCACCTGGAAATGTAAGTAGGTGATTGCATGTCATTATCTTAGTACTGATGTTTGCTGGGTGCTTGGAAGTCTTCATTATACTTGGGATAGTGATGTAGTTTTAACTACAGTTTATTTCAGGCTTTGGGCAAGGTCTCTTTAGTCTGTCGACACCTAGAACTGAAATAGACACCAGTGTAAATCGGCGTTTGAATGTTACTATCTGGTTTAATGTTTGGTGGGTGCTTTCCTTATTAGTTAGGAGTTACGAAGGTGCTAGGTGTAAAATTTTGGAATACGTTTGAATGTTACTATCTGGGGTAATGTTTGGTGGGTGCTTATTAGGAGTTACGAAGGTGCTAGGTGCGATATTTTGGAATACGTTTGAATGTTACTATCTGGGGTAATGTTTGGTGGGTGCTTATTAGCAGTTACGAAGGTGCTAGGTGTGAAATATTGGAATACTATAATTAAAGTAAAACTCATTTGATATCTCAAGCTCCTTGAATTATACTTTTTTTTTTGTCAGTTAATATTTGCCACCGCCAGATGTCTTTCTTAACTGTGGATAAACCATTGGAAGTGATGGAGTTTTAAAATTTTACAACCTGATGTGTCTCCCTAACTTGAATAAAACCGGGAAGCAGTCAATGTAACACAAAGTACGCCACCGAATTGAAGGGGCTAAACTCATAAACTTGAACAATGCATGTCTGCCTATCTATCATCAGTATGCTTGAGGTCTTATACAAATGCCTGAGATTTTCACGTTACAAATCTCCCTGTCTATCATCAGCATACTTAAGGTCTCATCCAAATGCCTGGGAGTTTAACGTTGTGTCTTCATACAAATTTTGGCACGCGTGCACAGTTTGTCATGTCCGAAACTAAACAAAGAGTTTTAATTTTGTATACAAGCTCACACCCACGCATTACATCACATTTTTTCCACACTATCACGCCGTGAAGTTATCTGTGCCACATTATTGCATAAATCTCACCCAAGCACTGCTTCACTCTTGTAATGAAAACATACTTTTTTGAAGATATATTGTCTTTTGCAGTGAGGGATTAAGATGAACTAGAAAGTGAATGCCGATAAAATGAGAGGATAGTTGTTAAGCCTACCACCAGTCGAATTTATTTAGCGTAGGAGAAAAGGTCTCATAGTGCAGGTTTGACTGAATGCTATATATATCTAACCTCAGCATTTCGAAAAATGTCCCTTAAGGAAAAAAAAAAAAAGAATAAAAAAAGATTGGTATGACAGAATCAGAAGGCAACTGACGTTCTCGAGTGAAGATAAGAGGAATGCCGATAAGATCAGTAAATTCTTTATTGCCCAAGAATCTCAATGGTTCTGTATACATCAGTAAAGTTCATTAGATCCAGGGTAGGGCTCTAGACCATCACGTAAGTACACATCTATTTATAGCCAGAATCCTTTATCCACTACGTGCTATATTTGATTCTCCCAGCATGATCTCCATTACTCTCTCTCTCTCTCTCTCTCTCTCTCTCATCTAACTTAACCTGTCGTAAGTTAGAATGACCTAACCGATACTGGTTAATAAACTAACCTAACCTGGTACTAGGAAAGCAAACCCTTTCATGCATAAAAAAAAAAAAAAATTGCAAAAATGGTACGCAGAAAGGCTTCTGGAGGAGATGACCACAGAAGAATCACGCCTGTGTCAGCCTTTGTTCCGCAAACAGGCTGCCTTCCCTTCCAGCTCACGTCACTCTTATTCATATACCTCTCCTCATCATCCTTCCACTTTATTCTCGGTCTTCCCCTCCCCCTCCATCTCACTTACGTAGCCTACACTCTCGCCGTTTATCTCGAATTCTCCATTTCCTCCACATTGCCAAATCGTCTCAGTAGACTTCTGATATTCTCCAGTAGTTCTACATCGGCACTGCATAGCTTCATATATTCCCCATTTGTCTGTAGGTCTATCGGCTGCTCTCAGTTAACTCATTTACTCATCTCTCAGTGTAAACGTCTGTCTGTCCAACACACTACAAGCCTCACATCCCTACATTGGAATGGAGATGATAATAGTATTGTGCAGCAGCTTTTTCACTTTCATGCTCACTTCCCTGTTTTTTATCACTGCTGCCATTGTACAGTGGATAAGAAAAAAAGTTTCGGACAGGAGGGATCCGATGTTATTCAAACTGATTAATATAGCTTCTAATGAGCCAAGGTAATGAATCTGTTATCTGAATACAAATCTGCTGACAGCACTGACTAGGAAATGTCAAGCAAGCGATATGCCATTGTTAAGAAACCACTATCAACATAGGGTGGAATTAGCTACCTGGTATTTTGTAACAGCCATCGACTGTTAATGTCAGATTGTTTCGCGCGAAATGTACACCAATGCTTTTTTGGTCGAGTGTACCTGCAGCCTGCCTTCCCTATTGTACTACTTTCTTGCACTTTACCTCTAGACTCCCAGCCTTGTTAAGCTAAAATTACGGAATTGCAGTGACTCTCATACATACGCATGCACATTAATACGTATTAGCATATACAAACACACATATATGCAGTGTCGGACGTAGATCTAACCACACACACACACACACACACACACACACACACACACACACACACACACACATCAGCATACTCATATAATCTCGGACGTACTTCTAAAACACACACACACACACACACACACACACACACACACACACACACACACACACACACACACACACACACACACACACAGAATAAAAATGATAATAGACGGAGGGGAAGGGATGAAAGATTTAATAGAGGAAAGAGTAATGGAGATGATGGCTTGAGGGAGATATTAAAAAGGGAAGAAGAAAGAAAATATGAGACAGCTATGGTCTCTCTCTCTCTCTCTCTCTCTCTCTCTCTCTCTTTGAAACAGTACCGAAACTACCAACAACAAATTAAATGCCAATTATAACTTTACGGTTACACTTGAATTTGAACCTAAGTTGTGAGAATTACCAGCTTAGTACTGTTACCACCCGGCCACACATGCTGTAACAGGGGAGTGAATTTGGGAATAACTGTAAATACGACTTGGTACAATGATGGAAGTGCGTGTAAGAGGAGAGGAGTATCGAGGAAATTTGAGAAGTATTGGAGAGATGAGAGAGATGCCGATGAGAGAATATCCTAATGAGTAATAGCGGTAGGAGAATGCAGGTAAGATTATTGTAAAATATTTAAGAGCATCGACGATGAGATGAGAGGAATACCCGTAAGAAAAATTACAAAATGCCAAATCTGGAATGCTTATTAGATGAGAATATGGGACGACAAAATGAAACGCACGAAAAGAAATGAGCGCAGTGCCGTTATAATGAAGAAGGCATGGAATAAACAGAAATGAGTAAAGGAAAACACGAAGAAGTGGGAAAAAGGGAAGATGTAAGTGACAAAGGGAAACGCGATATGTGGAGTAGGAATGGCGGTATAGATGAAAAGGACGAGGGGAGAGGAAGGAAAATATAAGCGTGCTGGTGTGGTTGGACATTTTTATACCAACCTACCCATTGCAGCCTCAGACAATGGGCAGCAGGAGATAGGAGGGGGAGGGGAAGGGAGGGAGGGTGGGTGGGTGGTTGGACGAGTGGGTGGGAGCGAGAGAGGGAGGGGAATAGGAAAGAGAAGGTAAAAAGAGAAATGATGGAAAGACAAAGAATGAAGGATGGTGAGCGGGAAGTAAGGCGGAGGAGAAGGGCGCGGAGGGGAGGGAAAAGAAAGGAAATTGATGGTGAGACGAAAGGTAGGGAAAAAACTGAAAGAGGAAAATGGAAGGACGGGGACGGAGAGAAAAATGGATAAAGGGAAGGTAGAAAGAGATATAAGTGAATGAGGGGAAAGAACGTGAGTAAATAGAAGGGGAGGGGGTTAAGGAAGGTAGGGAACAGGGAGAAGAGGGTGAAGGAACCGAATGGGAAAAGAGAGAGGTTGGAAAAGGAAGGGAAAAGCGGAAGAGAAGAGGGAGGGAGGGGAAAAAGAAAAGTACAAGGAAAATGAAGGGGTTTGGGAGGGAAATGGTAAATGGGAAGATGAAAGGGATTCGATAATTAAGGAAGGGGAAGATACAGGAGAAACGGGGGCAAAAAATGGTGTAAGGGGAGAGGAAGGAAGGAGGATAGGGACGGGAAAGATGGAGATATTAAGGAATTGAATGGGTGGGGAAACTGAAACGAAGGTGAAGGGAAAGGATAAGAAGGAAAGTGGGTGGGGGAAAGAAAAAAAGAGAGTGGTTGCATAGAGGAAAAAGGGAATGGAGAGAGATAATGAAGGAAAGGGAAAAGGAAAAATAATGGAAAGGTACCAGGATGGATCGGGAGGTGGAAGGATGGTTTAAGGACGCAAAGAGTAAAGGAAAAAATAAAAGGGAAAAGGGAAAATAAGAGGAGAGGAATTAAGGGGAAAGAAAAAGAAGGAAAATCGATAGGAAAAGAAAAAAAAAGGAGAGTGAATAGATAGGGAGGTGGAAAGATGGGGAGAAAACAGGAAGAAAAGGGAAAATGATAAAGGAAAGTGAAAAAGAGAAAATAATGTAAAAAGAAAGGGAAAAAGATAAAATAATGTGAAAGGAAAGGGAGAAAAAAAAGGCGAGTATGGGAGGGGAAAGGGAAATGGAGAGGGGGGGCGGAAAGGCTGAACAATTTTATCCTGCCCTCCGCACTTCGGGTTCAGACAATGGAAAACACAGGTAGGGGGATAAAAGCATTCCAGTAGCCACATTTCAGCGCGCAACTGTAGTGGGCCTCTTTTCTATTAGGTTTCTAGGTGGAACAGTTTGCAATCCGTGTTTTTATCCTCTTCCTCCTGCGTGGGATTCTGATTTTGTGCTGTTGTGGTTTGTGGTTTGTTTTTTGGAATATGTGCAGGTAGGTGGGTGTTGGGTGGCGTGATGGGTGTGCGTTTGAGAGAGAGGAAATTTTGGTGGTATTTGGAGGTAGATGGGTGTTGGGTGGCGTGATGAGTGTGCATTTGAGAGAGAGAAATTGGGAGGTATGTGGAGGTAGGTTGGTGTTGCGTGGCGTGATGGACGTTTGTGTGTGTGTGTGTGTGTGTGTGTGTGTGTGTGTGTGTGTGTGTGAGAGAGAGAGAGAGAGAGAATTTGCTGGAGTGGATGTGGGGGAGAGAAGGGAGGGATGGGGGGAAGGGGAATGGAGGGGGGGGATGAAGGAGAGGGGAGGAGAGGGAGGAGGAAGAGAGAGAGAGGGGGATGGGAGGGGGAAGACATGGGATTGGGGAAGGGAGAGAGGGGGGTTGTAGGGTAGGGGTGGGGGTTGGCTCGGGGATTGATGGGTGGGAGTTGGGTGTGCGCAACCTCAATTTTTAGGTCTTGTTCTCGGTGAAATCTGCTGTTTTTAACCTTCCCATAACTCATACCGTCCAGTCAACAGTACCCATTTGCACATGCTGTATTACGCCTGTCCTTTCCCCCACCATCACTCCCAGTCCCCACACTCGTCCTATCCAGTCCCACGCAGTTCCTCTCCCTGTCCTCTCTTTACATCGATTTTCTAAGAGGAGTTCCGTTCCCATCGCAAACACTGGCCTTCATGCAGTATCAGTTTGCACATGATATATAAACACAAATCGTATCTTCCCTATGTTTGACGAATACATAGCGGAAAAATCGAACCATCTGAAACACACACTACTAGAAGAGATAGGGTTTTCATTGTATTTCGCCCACTGTAAATTTTCCTTAGACGGAAGTGGGGCGATACAAGTAGCTATTTCTTTGTACTGATTCCGACCTTTCCGACCACCCACCATCACTTCAGTCCATCCCGCTCGCTCCTCTCCGCGATCTTATACATAATTTGCTTCCACATCACGTAGTTAGGAAAAGACAGTGACAACCATCATGCCATCTGATCAACGATGTTCGTCTTCACAACATATGCTTCCTCCACCATACCCCACAACGCTCTTTTTACTGCCCACGCCACCCATATCAACGTTGATGTGGTGAATATCATCGGAAAGACTGACATCGCAACCGTCAGTGTACATTGCCAGTGTTTAGAGGTACTGTTCTTACCATTTATGTTACTGCCTTACCACATATTGTTCGTCTACCACATATTCTTTTTCGCCTACCGCACATTCCTCTTCGCCTACCACAAACTCTTCTATTCCTGCCACAAATTCTTCTTCGCCTACCACGTTATCTTTTTCACCAACAACGCATACATTCTTCTTCGCCTACCACATATTCTTCTCCGCCTGCCACATATTCTTCTTTGGCTGCAACATTCCTCATCGCCTGCCTCATATTCCTCATCGCCTGCCACATATTCCTCATCGCCTACCAAATATCGCCTACTACATATTCCTCATCGCCTACTACCACATATTCGCCTCATCGCCTACCACATATCCCTCTTCGCCTACCACATATTCCTCCTCATCGCCTGCCTCATATTCCTCATCGCCTGCCACATCTTCTTCGCTTACCCAACTCAGTCAAGACGTGACAATTGATGGTGTACAACTCTGGGACCGGGCAACGAACTCACCATTTAAGGAAGATAGATTACTTGTTCCAGCTAGTGAAGTAAGCGAGAATGAGGGTGTAGAGGGCTGTACCACACACAGCACCAAAACAGTTTTACCCTCCACCTGACGAAGTCAGAGGAGAGTATTGTTATCACTGGGATCAACAACAGTAGGCCTAGGTGGCGTAGAGATTTCGTTCCCGGGCCAGAACTCAGAAAGTATTCAGAATAGTCATGAAAAATCGCATAGTTATGTCTTATAGTGAACTGGTGCCTTTTGTTAGGTAGAATGTTGTGTCTTAAGTAGTTTTAATAATGAAAAAGTTAAAAAAAAAAATAGATTTCAGTGTGGCCTGCGCAGGGAATTTGAAGGGCCCAACGCATTTTTCTGTTAAAACTTTACAACTGTTACACCTGGGAGACAGAAACTGTACATGATAAATGATTGTATGAATATCCAATTATGTATGAAGTTTCATGGCGGTACCTATTATTTAATCATAGAAAATGGCTGCCTAAATGAAAAATGCATGTCATAATTTCTTCAGATCTGCTCATAACTTCATTGTTCCCATGGGCAAACTACTTACATTTTTATGTTTCAGTGTGTCTGTGTTATACGAGGGGGGGAGGGGGGAGTGAGGGCCGTTAAGCACTTGGTTAGGTGTGAATGGAGGTGGGGGGGTATGTGCTTGGTCAGGTGGAAGGTTCCAACAGCGTAGCGTTGCCTGTGTTTATTTTTATTCTATTAAGACCCAGACAGATTTACACACATTGGTGGAAACCTTATGAAGAAGTAAAAGGTGTTACTTAAGTGATTTTTCTGATAATTTGCCACTGTAGTGCGAGGGAAAAAAAAAATAGGCAACGCTGTGCTGTTGCAACTTTCTATCTGACCAAGCACATAGGCTACCTCCCACCTCCCTGCACACCTAACCCAAATGCATAACGGCCCTCAACCCCCCTCCGTCCCGTAAAAAAATTTCAGTGGTTTATCCACGGTAATAATGAAGGTATGACCAGATTTTATGTGCTTTTTTAATTTAGGCAGCCATTTTTTATGAATACATAAATGGTACAGTCGTGAAACTTTATGCATGATTAGATATTCATTTAATCATTTATCACGTACAATTTCTGCCTCCTAGGTGTATTAGTTGCAAAGTTTTTATAGAAAAATGCATTAATTTCATAACATCATACAGTATATTCTCATGACATTCTAACTACCAAAAGGCACCAGGAGGCATCTCAACACATATTTCTGGAGAGTTTGAAGCCTGTACCTGTACTAGTTTCTAAGTCCTAGCGGGAAAAGATTTTTTTTTACTTTATTATTATAAAAAAAAAAACTATTTAAGACACAGCATTCTACCTATCAAAAGGCCCAGTTCTCTATAAGACACAAGTATGTGAAATTTCATGACACTATACTCTGTAGTGAATACTTTCTGAGTTCTAGCCCGGAAACGAAATCTCTACTCCCGGCCAGCCGACCTGCCGCCCAGCCGCCCTGCAGACCAACTCTACGGACAGACACGTGTTGATTCCAGTGATTACAACACCCTCTTCTGACTTTGTCAAGTGGAGGATAAGAACCCAAAACAGAGCACGCATCTTCACCAAACTTGTTATTTCGAGTACCGTACCATTAAAGCTACACCAGGTCTTCTTATATTCCTGGAAAACTTATGAAAAAGTAACGCGTATTACTTAAGTTGCTGGAAAAGCTACAAAGCACCAATTAAAGCATGGCAAGTAGCAGAACTATATATATTTCCTAGACTTGTAAAGCTTAACGGGAATATACGTATATCGTTGGAGAACTTAAGAGAAAGTAATTGGTGCTACTTAAGTGACTTTTCTCAAACTTTCCCACCATATTTCTGTAGAAAGACCTAAAAGTGCCAAACTGAACACCAAACAAACCCAAAACAGTGATACTTAAGAGATTGTTGAAGCTACGTCAGATCTATGCTCATCATTGGCCAACTGACGAAAAATTAATAGGTTTTAGCGACGTTTCTCACAATTCCCCACCATATTGCTAGAAAAAAAAAAAAAAAAAGAACAAATGCATCATACCGAGCACCAGCACTGGGATATCTCTTAAGCTACTATGGCTCTCGTGGACCTGTGTACATCGCTGGAAAACTTATGGAAAAGTAGTGTGTGTTAATTGGCTTTTCTCAAAATTTCCAATGATATTAAAACAAAGCAACACCATATTGTGAAAAAAAAAAAAAAACTGACTTATCTTGGTGTTTATGAAAACTACGGTGAACATAAGCACCTCGATACATGCCTTTAGGAAAAGTAACAGTTCTCACTTTAGTACATCTTCATAAAATTTGCCAGCCTACTTCTGAACGGAACCTCAAAGCGCCAAACTGAGCACAAAAATCGTGTCATGTGTGTGATCCACCATTCTTTAGCAGGAAGTTCCAAAGCCCTTAAAGCTGAAATTATGGACATAATGAAATAAGATGTGCATTAATATCACTCAAGTGGGGTGACCCACTTGTTTTGGTAAAATAATAATATAAACAACGTTGTTTGCTGGAACACTATCATCATTTCAAGTGTGGACGTCTATAACTTCATGAACGTGCCTTTTTTTTTTTTTTTTTTCATATTTGTAAGATTCCTGTTCAATCAATCCTTCAAAGTTGAAGTGATTCGTTTTGACTGATGTAGGCTAAAACCACAATTTCTATATCGTGCTGAACTGCAGCAAGAAATTAACGATAAAATACGATGCTAGTCACGGTAGTGCAATGGAAAGGATGGAGATCCGTAATATTGCTGGATAATGTTATTCAACCACGGAAAATAAACTGACGTGGGAAGAAAATTTCCGCCAGATTAAAATGGACGACGTCCAGCCTTGTGCTCATGCCAGAGTTATGACAACAAGAAATCGACTGTATGTTTTCGACGTGTTTTTGCCGGAGTAACAAGGAGAGATGTGTGCAGCATGTTTCCAAGGCTCGAATAAATCATGGAGAAATCAAATCGTAGTTCCGAGAGGAAACATTATCGTAGGTTATAATTGTTTTCTGCAGGAATATTGGGACTTGGCAGTTGATCGCTTTAATAACCCGCGTGCAGTCAGTAGGCTTTAATCCTCCGATATAACGTACGAGCTATTTTCTGGCTTGTTTAATGGTTGACATAAAATCCAGTCTTAAGATGCGGCTTGAGAGTGCTTATCATGTTAAGCTGCCAGGAGTGTAGACGGGTCTGCTATACTTCTGTCAGTCTATTTATTCATCTATCTAAGCATATCTGTCTGTCTGTTTATTAATCTGTCTGTCTATAACTATCTTTTGCCAGACGCCTTAATCTCTTCCACATCGCCGTGTCCTCTGCCAGTTGGCTGCCATTCCCCCAACCCGCACACCCCTCTCATATCTCTCCTCTCCACACATACTTAAATGTTCTAGACTACGGTAGCCCAGCTTCGAACTCCATCGTAATGAAGAGGGGTAACATGAGCTGAGTTGTGTACATTATCGTTGTTACCGTTTCTTCCTTTCCTGTGACTATGGTGCTTTCGTGGCAGTTCTTTGTTAGTGATTTAGGCTACTTCGCATGTTGCACATTCGTATTCCTTTGTGCGTTGTTTATGCACATAATCTACATAATCTGCATCAGTATCATTTACGAGTATTATTAACCGACTGAAATCGATTACGTGTTTTTATATTTTAATCAAGCCACCACCAGACGATTTTATTAAACTTGGAAAAGATCTCTGGTAGTAAGGGATTATTGATGACTATATCCAGCCCCTCGAACAGGTTCTCTCAGGTTGACTATAATTGTCTGGAGGCTGAAAATAAACTAAACAAAAATAGACATTGGAGTGAAGGGGTGATCAGACCTTGCAAATGTGAAGCCCTCTCGGGAACGCTGCGTGCCTGGGATAAGGAATATTTTGCATCTCGCGTTGAAAAGGAAGCCAGGAAAAATATGGATTGCAACCGTAATTAAATCTGCATGGACAGAGAGATTAAAAATACTGTGGGTCATGCATCCGTTTGCAATTGCGCTCAAGAAAACAGATTAAAACGCATTTGCAGTCTCTGGCTTGATTTTCCTTTGTCTTTCCAATTCCTTTCTCTTCCCTTTTCCTTTATTCTCTCCTTTCTTTCCCTTTCTCCTTCCTTTTCCTATCCTGTCTTCATCTCTCCCTTCATCAGTTTTCTTGCTCATCTTTTCCCTTCCTATCCTTTCTCCCTCCATTTCCTTTCTCCTTCCTCTCTTCTCCAACTATATATTTTTTCCTTTCCTCTTCCTTCTCTGTACTTTCCCTTTTTTCTTTTTATTCTCCTTTTTCCTTTCCCTTTCATATTCCATCTTTCTCATTCTGTCTTCCATTCCCCTTTCATTACTTTTTCCTTTGTCCCTTCCGTCTTATCCTTCTCTATCCTTTTACATCCCCCCCCCACCCTGCTTCCTCTGTTTCCTCATTATTTTTCTTTTCTTTCTCTCTTTCCTCTTCCTTTCACTGCCCCTTCCCTTCCGTCGCTTTCCACTCCCCCTCTTTTCTTAACTTTTATCTTATTTTTCTGTGTCTGCCTTTCATCGTATTTCTCCCATCCTTCCTGTCACTTTTATTACTCCTCTTTCCACTTCAGCTGGCTCTGCACGAGTGACAAGCCTAATGGTTTCCTGTACCTCAGGAAGCCATTTACAACTCTGGGTGGTAACCATATGACCAGATAACTGGGTAATGTAGAACCCATTATGGTGCCCCCGTTAACAGGGTGGAGACGCAGATGAGATGTCCATCGGGAAACCAAACCTTCACACTCTTCTCCTCGCCTTGCTGTGGCTACATGTTGTCTGCAGCAAGGAGACATCGGTTGTCTGTACGGAACAGCTCAGCACGGGCGGTTGCTTGCCTGCTGTTGATGGGTCTGCTCGGCCAGACAGATAAGGGTTAACAACAACAGCCTCTCCATTTGCCCTCCTAATTACTTCGCCCTATCCGTTCCCTCGTCCTCCCCATTGCTCCCTCCCATCTTTTTTCTCCTCTCCCTCATTCCCTTCCCATTCTTTTCTCGCTCCATTTATCTCACTGTTCCCACCTTCCACATTTACTCACCTGCCCGCTTTCCCTGCCTCCTCCTCTTTCCATCCCTTCCTCACCAGCACTGTCTTCCCTCACCATGCAATCTGTGTCAGGATTTACGAAAAAGAACGCTGCTGTCAGAATGTACAATCACGAACGATAGTCAAGAATTTACGGGAGCAAAGGAAGCTGTCTGGATATACGGAGACAGCTCCCCAGTAATCTGTGGAAACAACAGTGATTTACGGTAACGAACGAAGCTATCAGGATTTACAGAACCGAAGAAGGCTGTCAGAATTTACAAAAGCGAACGACAATTTATGGAGATTGTCGATGATTTACGGAGGCTAATGATGTCACTGGATTTACATAAAAGAAAGATAGTTTCTTGGATATGAAAAGCAACAGTTTAGGCCCTTTTCACATTTGAGTTTTTTTGACGCGCGTCGCGACACTCGTCAGGCGACTTTGAAATACATGCAGGTGGACCGTTCACACGAGGTTTTAGTGACAAAATTGTCGCCGCGACAGCCATCACCGCACGCCCACCCGGCAAAGCAGCCTTTCGACAAATAAAGGTGTGCTAAATAGCTACATGAGAATATATGGGTCCGTTCACACGAGCGTGTTTTGTCGCGCGACAGTAGTTTCAGCTCTAGGACGGGCAGTACTTGCAGCCAGTCTTTAATCGGTATGTACTGCATTCTCGTTTATATGCATTCATTTTTCATAATTGTGAAGGTGGATGGAATTGTTGGTGATTGGGGTGTCCCTGCAGAAGTGGATGAAAATGGCAGTGATCTAGTGGACATTGTGCAGGGAGGGGGTTGGTGATAGCCAACACCCTCTTAGACACAAAATGATCCACAGGTATACGTGGCGAGTGATAAGAAGCGTGGATGGTGAAGTGAATGAACGGAAGGCGATGATTGATTGCGTGTGTATGATAGAATGAGAAGACGTGTAATGGATGCAAGAGCATACAGACGTTGGGAGAGTGGACTTTCTGACCACCACTTGGTGGTGGTGAAAGTCAAGGTTCAAATGAAATGAAGGAGTAGAAGAGAAAGACAGGAGGAAATAGTTTGTACAAAGAGGGTAGGAAGGTTACAAAAGGATGGGAAAAAGGCAGAATGTAAGAGATAAGTGGAGGAGCGATTGGGTAAATCTGATTTGGAGCAGTTTGGGGACGTGGAAGGTGTGTGCAAGATACTCACAGAAAATCTGTGCAGCATGGTATGTGGTGTGCAGTGTGAAGAGAAAACGAAAGGGGGTGCAAGGAACAGCATGGTTGAATAAACAAGTGAGACAGGATGTGACACAAAAGGAGAAAGCATATAGTGAGAGGATGAGTAATAGGGATGTAGAGGAAGTTGAGAGATAGGAGAGAGAGTTATATGTAGAGAGGAAGAGAGGGGTAAAAATATTAATAAGAGAAGGTAAGAAGAGAGTGGATGAGGACTTTGGAAGGAATGTGTAAAGTGGAGGGAATGTAAGAAAATGTTCTAGAAAGAGGTAAAGAGAGTTAGACAGGGTGATAAAGAAGTTAGTCGGGGAGTGAAAAATAAAAATGATAGATTGCTAGTGGAGAAGGGAGAAAAAGTGAGCGGATGGAGAGAACACTGTAATAAATTGTTAAACACAGAGAATGAAAGTTATGCGAATATAAGTAGCTGGGGAATGGCTGGGAGAAGGAGGGATGTAAGATGAGAGGAAGAAATCAGTAGGATGGAGGTTGTGGAAGTAGTGAAGAAAGTCAAAATAGGGAAAGCCCCAGGAATTGATGGAGTGTGTGATGAATAGCTGAAGGATGGGGGAGAGATAGTAGTAGAATGGATGAGGATGATGTACATATTGTCCTGGGAGGAAGCTAAGTCCCGGAGGATTGGAAGTCAGGTATAATCATTCCCCTGTACAATGGAAAAAGGGAAAAAGAAGTTTGTGGTAATCATAGGGGCATTCGTTTTCTTAGTGTAACAGGAAAAGTATATGTTAGGATACTTATTGAAAGAGTTTGGGGAATAACGGAGGAATTCCTTGCAGAAGAACAGGGAGGTTTTAGGAAGGGAAGAGGTTGTGTAGATCAGATATTCATTCTTAGGACTTTAGTGGAAAAGTTTCTACAGAAGGGAAAGAAGTTGTATGCAGCCTTCATGGATTTGGAGAAAGCATATGAGAGGGTAGATAGACAAGGAATGTGGAAAGTATTAAGAATATATGGAGTATATGGAAAATTGCTGAATGCCGTGAAGACGAAGGGGAGCTGCAAGGCTTGGTGGATGAGTTCGGGAGAATGTGTCAGAAATGGAATCTAAAGGTGAATGTACGGAAGAGTAAAGTTATGGTCTTGAAGAGAAATTAAGTCAGTGAATGTACATCGAGGTTGGATGAGGAGGAAATGGAAAATGTGAATTGGTTTAAGAACTTGGTTAGTGTGATGAGTAAGGATGAGATATTAGAGGGTGAAGTGCTTCAAAAGGAACAACAAGGAAGAAAGGTTGCTGGTTCTTTGAAAGCAGTGATAAGAAACAGAGAAGTGATCATGGAAGTAAAAAAGTCGCTGCATAACAGAATTGTGATAACTCTAACGTATGGAAGTGAAGCTTGGACATTGTTGGAGGGACACAAGTCAAGAGTAAGAGAAATGGAAATGAGTTATTTGGGGGGAGCATGTGGAGTCACATGGAGAGACAGAGTGACAAATGAGGAAGTGAAGGAGCGTTGTGGTGTTGATGTGAATGTGATACAACGCGTTTGGAGAAATACGGTGAGGTAGTTTGGCCATATGGAGAGGATGGAGAAAGAGAGACTGACGAGGAGAGTGCATGTGAGTGAGGTGGAAGGGGGAAGAGGGAGGGGGAGGCCAAGAATGAGATGGAGGGATGGAGTGGAGAGGTACGGTATATGCTAGAGAGGGGTGTGAGCTGGGAGCAGGACAGTGAAATCGCGTGGGACCGGGCGACATGGAGGCGATTTATTTGTGGCCACCCATTACGGGACTAAGGCGTCTGGCAATAGATACATAGTATTATACAGTATATATATATATATATATATATATATATATATATATATAGTGTATAGTGTGTGTGTGTGTGTGTGTGTGTGTGTGTGTGTGTGTGTGTGTACACGCGCGCGCATTCGCCAGCGGCAACTCCGTCTCCAAACAGGCCCACATAAAAATTCTCTCTCTCTCTCTCTCTCTCTCTCTCTCTCTCTCTCTCTCTCTCTCTGTATATACATTATCAATCTGTCTATAAACACAGGCAGATAGATAACCGATATTGATAAAAGTAGTTCCTTTGTTTACCAGCTTCCTTCTCATTTTTCGCTTTTGATTCACAATCATTGTCTGTCTGTTTATAGCCAGACACCACAAGTCCTTAAGGGGTGGCAGTTTGACTTTTGAGTTAGTTGTACGGGAAGGGACACGAACCCTCCGCCAACCCACATGCTGACAAGTAGGGAACACATATCCGTTGGTTATATGGTTACCACCCAACGCTGTAAATGTTTTCCAGGTTTACAGGAAACCATTATGCCTGTCACTCAATGTAAAGCCACCTAAATGGGAAAGAAGAGTAATAGAAAGTGACAGGAAAGATGAGAGAATTAGGAAGAAAGGAGAATAGACACAAACAGAATAATAAATGTGAAAGAAGAAGTAGGCAGCATTACATCGTTAGTAGATGATGGTTGCCACAACTTTCCACACTAATATAACCTATACAGTACAGGTATGTTTGTTTTATGTCACCTTGCCGCCTCTGGATACCAATTTGAAACTGGGTGAGTTATATAAGGCCTTCATTAGCGTCTGTCAGTATGTGAGCCTTTCTTAAAAAAACAAAAACAGATGGCAGTAAGAATATAGTGTACTGCAAAGACGTGGATGTAGTGAAGTGGCTTACTTTTATTCCGTTACTAATTCTTCGTCGTTATTATTTTTTTATTCATTTGTTTTTCCTTCCTTTCTGTTATAAAAAAAAAAAAACTATATCCACTTTTTCACTTGCATAGACCATTTAGCCTTTTCCTGTTTCCCCGTCACTCTTCCTTTCTTCCTCCCTTTTTGTTATTTCTCGCTCGCCAACGCCTCGCATTTTTGCGTTTACCTGTTTGCTTTTCTCCTTTGCTTATGCGATTTTCCCTGCCAGTTTTATTTCGTTTCTTCTATTGCTTCATTAAATTATGAAGCTATTTGTTATTTGTCTGTACCTTTACCTTGAACGATAAAGCCCTTCCGTGTTTTATTTGGCATATATATATATATATATATATATATATATATATATATATATATATATATATATATACACACACACACACATATAGATAGATAGATAGATAGATATAGATAGATAGATAGATTTAGATAGATAGATAGGTAGATATTATATATATACTGTATATATATATATATATATATATATATACTATACACACACACATATATATATATATATATATATATATATATATATATATATATATATATATATATATATGTGTGTGTGTGTGTGTGTGTGTATAAGATTGTGTGTGTGTGTGTGTGTGTGTGTGTGTGTGTGTGTGTGAGAGAGAGAGAGAGAGAGGGGTGTACTTTATAACCTAGGCAGGCATACAATAAAGTCTGTTTATCTTAGTCACAAAAACATTAATTTAGGTAAGGTGTTAAGGAGTCACGATGTATTTTTAATGTTTTTCTTTTGTCTGTGTATTCTTTGTGTCTGTTAATTTTCTTTGGTGTCTGGTTTTTACTGCTTAATTTCAATTCTGTGTTTATCTGTTCTCATTCCTGCCTACCTTCATTATCACATCTCACAGTTCATTTGTTTTTGCGATATTTGTATTATCCATTCTTCTGTGATTTGTTCAGTATCGTCTTATATGTTACAAACGCAAACTGCATCGATATTAATGCGAAAAAGACAACGTACCAGAGAATGTTAAGGTGGCGTATGCTAAGTAAATCACCACTAGAGAGATGCTACTTAGCCTCTTACACGGCGTATAGTGCGGTTCCCTTGTCTTTTCATTAACCTCTTCCAGTACGTCGACAACTTTTCTACTCAGTTCTTCCACTGTCAGACGAATTTTCAGCTCAGGATGAGCCGTTTTGTAGTTAGTTGGTTTAATAGGATTGCTTAAAACTTACTCGCTACCGGGAGTGTCCGAAACAGTTAGTTGTGAAAATAAAAAGAAAAATAAAATAAAATGAAGTTGATAATCGTTCAATGTACTTTTCGTAAATAATTCCTTTCCTCACAGTTTTTTCACCTACGCGCTTGTGGTATGGAATGTGTACTGGATTGCTTGGTACATGTTTGTTTGCTTGCTTGCACGCTTGTTTGTCTGTCAGTAGTATGGCTCAGGTACCTTGGATCGGATTTTAACCAAACTTAGTGTGAGGGTTGCTGATCAGCTAATGAGTAGACTTTTTTTTTTTTTTTTTTTTTATAACATCAAAGTTATAGTCACATAAAACGGTCAACTGAAATACCTTTAGCCTAATCTGAATAAAATCAGACTTCGACGAATGACTGAAGGTAAGGCAAAAACAACGGGATTCTATTTCGAGAACATTCTGTCGAAGGTTACGGTCACAGAACGAGATTAAGGTTCAATTCAAATGTGTCTGTGTTTGAGTAACATAAGTGAAGCAGGTTTGATCTCATTCGGATCACTCGTTGTGGGAGGGTTTAGGGGTTGACTTCTTTTTGTTATGAACAATGAGCCAGAGGCTGACGTAACATTGCTAGGTCAACGAAGACTGCTTTTGTTTGATTCAGACAAATTTTGTGAACGGATTTAGGGTAGGGCTTGGGTGAATTTAGTCGATTCTGAGATAAATTTTATTTCAAATGCCAGGGTCATTGGGAAAGTTAAAATGTCAAGTCACATGACAGAGTCATCTTAGAGAGTTGTTATCAAAATTAAATGTAGCTTGATGGAAGGGTTCAGGGTAAAGCAAGGACGAGGGAATTTGATGTTAAAAACACTCGAATAACGGTCACAGGGCAAGAGTAAAGTTTGACATGTGTATATCTTGTGTGGGCAAAATAACTAAAGTAGTTTTATTCGACCAGTGGAAGGGTTGAGGCCCAGCCGGGGTTTGATTATTATTATTATTATTATTTTTTTTTTTTAAAGCAGTAGATCTCACGGCAGGGTCAAGTTATACAGGTCCTATGCGATTTCTATCGATCATTGTGGAATGATTCAGTTTACAACTTGGATGGAGGAATTCAGTTTTGAGAGCACTCCACGAAAGATCAAGATCACCGGGCAAGATCAAATACTTAATCCTGCAGCTTAAACATATGCCCACTCGATTTTGAGAAAACGCGATGGAAAGTGATTCGATATTAAGAACAACATGTCTAAGGTTCGGGTCATAGGGCAAGGAAAGCGTACAATTTTGCCCCAGTTTTTACCAGACATGTAAAAATGTTGACGGTTAGGCAGTTATGAAGCTATTCAGTTTTAAGAACAATAAGTTGATGTTCAAGGTTGTCGGGCTAAGTAAAATATTCTGCATTTATACCATTTGTTTGGTTCTGATGTCGCACTTTCTAATTATCCTTCCTCTGTATATCAGGTCTGGAAGGATTAGTAATAGTGAAGAGATTTATCAAGACCATATCTAACGCTTTTACTTGGGAAGGTCTGTCCAATGCTGAATGAAATAGTCTGAAGGTAGCAAGAATAAAATAAATAAAAATCACGAGTGAATCCATTCAAATTTCCATCACTCTGGTCTTTCAAAACTGTTCGCTTGCATTGGAAATTCATCGTTAGTCTTCTGTATCATTGTTGGTTTTCCCTTCAGTTATTTCTTACCGCTGGTCACATGGTTCGTCGGATTTTTATCATCCCCTGCTTTGTTTCATTATATCTCCCTTTATCGTTTGTTGTTTTCATTTCCACTGCATCCATGAATCTGGGTATTTGGATGCATATAGTTTTGTTTTCTTTTATGTTTAACCACATCAGGCAACACTGTTCAATAATTTCCGCTGTGCACCATGCCGCAGAACGGTACACAACACCACACTACATCGCACGTCACACCTCACCTCGTCTCACCTCACCTCACCTCATCGCACCTCACACCTCACCTCACCTCGCCCCACCACACCACACCACATCGCACCTCACCTCACCTCACCACACCACATTGCACCTCGCACCTCACCTCACCTCACCTCACCTCACCTCACCACATTGCACCTCACACCTCAACCTCACCTCACCACACCACATTGCACCTCACACCTCAACCTCACCTCACCACACCACATTGCACCTCACACCTCAACCTCACCTCACCACACCACATTGCACCTCACACCTCAACCTCACCTCACCACACCACATCGCACCTCACACCTCACCTCACCTCACCTAATCTCACTACACCACACCGCACCACATCGTACCTCACACCTCACTTCTCCTCACCACACCACACCACATCGCACCTCACACCTTACCACACCACATCGCACCTCACACCTTACCACACCACACCGCACCACATCGCACCTCACACCTCAACACACCACACCGCACCACATCGTGCCTCACATCTCACCTGTCCTCACCTCACCACACCACATCGCACCTCACACCTCAGCACACCACATCGCACCTCACACCTCACCACACCACACCGCACCACATCGTACCTCACATCTCACCTCTCCTCACCACGCTACACCACGCCACACCACACCACACCACACCGCACCGCACCTCACACCTCACCTAACCTCACCTCACCTCAACACACCACACCACACCACTCCATTCCGCTCCACTCCACTCCGAACTTCGCCACACTATACTGCATCATATCATCTGTCACACCACACCACACTACACCACACCACACAGCCATTCTGGGTGTCTACTTCTGCTTTTGTCTCGTTGTATGTTTGAGCTTTACATGCACCGTTGACCTTCGCTGTCATGCTGCCATGTAAAAAAAAGAAAAAAACAAAAACAGGTGAGGTTATTCTTTCACCTCTTCTTATCTCCGACAAGAAGAGTACTGTATGTTTTCACTCCTGTTTGTTTGTTTGTCTTGAATGTTTGTATGTTAGCAGGATTAATCAAAAACTAAAAAGAGAGATTTGGACCAAATTTGATGGGTAGGTAGTCCATGCCCCAGGGAAAAATCGATTAACTTTTGGGACCGATCCGGGTCGTATTATAGATTCTGCATCCAGAAAACACATTTTGCGAAACCTAATCAGTGATGAGAAAACCTAACCCATTATGAAGATTGAATTGGAAATTACATAACCCTTGTCAGAGGGATGCGCTTCAGTGAGTGCCCCTCTAGTTTTTATCTGAACCTTCCGTGTCCATTTATAAATTTTCTTACACGTATCGAATCATGCATCTTTGTCTTGTGATTTACTTCTTGTCGTAATTATATATTTTTGAAAGGAGGCTACCTTTTTTTTTTTCTTTTTTACGAGCTGCCCAATGTATCTAGACCCAAGGTACCATATTAATTGTTTTACTATGAGCGGTATTGCTGCTCACGTTATGTGGTGTGTGTGTGTGTGTGTGTGTGTGTGTGTGTGTGTTATTCAGGCTGATGTTTCTTAGTGCAAAATTTATTCCTTATGATATTAACTCGTTACTTTCGTATTTGTGTAAAGTTCCTTCTTTATGCATGTCTGCAAAAACATCTGCATTCACCTACGAGAAAAGTTAGATGAGAGTGTGATCAGACTTTTCATCACAATATTTGAAAATGTAGGGACGAAAACTCTAAAAGACAGATGCATTTTGGAACAGTTGTATTTTACATGAAATGGAGGTCTTCAGCAGATAAATATGTGCTACACCATGAAATAAATGTGCAAGGCGTGGAGATCTGTATCAAATATATAGATACATTTTAAACCAATTGTAGATGGCATGGAGGTCTTCAGCAAATATCTCCTCAGCGCGCAAATACACTCACCTTCATCGCCGGACCCTTTCTCATTTACCCACGAAATTATATTCAAATCTGTTTCAGCGGGGCCATTTCTTCAGAGGGACTTCCTTCTTATTCAGCAATTTAAATTCTCGTCACGCGCCTCCCTTGTCCCAGAAGACTAGGCCGTGAGGAGCCAGTGTGGTGTATCTCGCCACACCATCATACCACACCATATCTTATCATGCTGCGCCACACCACGCCACACCTACAGTACACACCACAACTCACCACCATATTATGCCATTCCTGTTACCGCATCACCGCATCACGCCATACCTCACCACACCACACTATTCTTATCAACACACCATACATTTTCTTTCACTAAACCACACCACACCATAACATCACACCATCCCATACATATCACACAACACCACACTACACAACACCACACCACACGACATCACACCATTCCATACTGTACCACCCCATACCATGCTACAATGCCCTACAGTACACTTCACCAACCATCACACACACACACACACACACACACACACACACACACACACACACACACGAGTGGGTAATCAAAGACGGCAAACTATATGCAGCAGGATAAAAAGATATAGTTAAGATGAAAACGTGAACGAAGTATACGATGTCTGATGATATAATGAGTGAAGGAAATTTATAAAAAAAAGAGGTTTATTGCAACGGTAAGGTGTTAACTGAGACTGATTTAGAGAATACGGTAAAGAAAGTAGAAATAACAATGATGCATTCAGAACATATAACAAGCAAGAGAAGAAACAGAAAAGAATATAACACGGGAAAATGAAGAGAAGAACGCAAACGGTAAAGAGAAATGAGAGAAGAAAATATAATGTAAGCGAAGACTAATGATAAAAGTAAAGGATAATGCCGAGAGAGAGAGAGAGAGAGAGAGAGAGAGAGAATGTGGGAGAAGTAAATATTTTGGTTTTAGGGAATGAAAGCACACACACACACACACACACACACACACACACACACACACACACACACACACACACACACACACACACACACACACACACACACACACACACACACACACACACACACACACACACACACCGGTATATTTTTTCTTGTCCTTTGCAAACAATTTTATTCAGCATAGGCCTATGTGGGATACTTCCAGTTGGGGGAAGGACTAAACAGCTTTCATTAACCGCCTTATCATCAGAGATCCTTCCTAAAACTTGCCGAATATTATCTGACGACAGCAAGAAATAACCTCAAATGCGTCACCGAGGGAGTAAACATGAGGTCCCTGCTACTTCATCAGCCTCCCCACCCGTCTCCACGGGCCACTAAACTCTATAAATCTTTAATAACTTTCTCCTTGCCCGAGGGTGGAGGCTAAATCTCTACCCCCACCTCCCTAACTTGGTTATAGCCCACCAACGGCCTCCTGCCCCTGCTCCTTAACGTTGCCTTACCATCGTCGTATCAAGCCTAGCCTAACTTAATCCACAGTTTTTTAACCTAGCTTTACGTAACTTGGCATGACGTTATAAAACATGTATTTATCCATTTGGTGCTATGGATCCACCTATGTATATTATTTATCTTCAGCTGAATCTAATAAAACAATTACTGGCGTAATCAAACGTAACTCGAGCTTAGCCTAACTAGTCTGAGTCTTGCCTAAATAAATTAACATACTCTGTTGTGTATTAACCTTACTTGATCAGAATTAAATCTGATTAATTACTCTAACAAAGCGTCACATTGACGGATATAATTTTTTGCGATATTGCTAACTAAGCAAACATTTGTTGTTACGTCTTTGAGTTTCTTTCCTTGAGAACATAGCGGTTGAGTCAAATATTGTGTCATTATCAATAATTCATTTTGATGGTTTCCCTGCCACTTACCAGTAACTGGAATGTCATCTGTAGCTGAATAAGCATAACTAAATCCATTTTTTTTTTTTTTTTTTTTCACTGTCGGTTTGCATCAAGAGTACAATTAATAGGATTTGTAAGGCTCCATGTAGAAAGTCTGTAAACAACAAAGAGAGGATTTATTGATCTGTAATTTTGTAAAGCCATAATGTCACTATGTTAGTGTATATATGTGTCCTACACACGTTTTTAATGACTTTTTATTACCTTAATGTCTGATAATTTTTGTATTTGTTCATTTTGTACCTTGCCATATACAGTAATACCTAAAGCACATGTATCCACAACTCCCTTTTGAACTCTAGGACGTATTGTTTATTGCATTCTTGCTGCCACCATCCGATTTCATTCAAACATTGGAACGATGCCGAAAATGAAAAGAGTTAATTGACATTGCCATTCTCCTCCATTTTCAGAGATCTCCCTCTACAGAAATAAATTGTCCTGTTGTACAAAAATTACTTGTCAAAAACGTCCACGCTCTGACTTCGACGGTAAAACTGTCTTAAGTTGTCTTTTACCTCTTTGGTCCGAAGACGCCCTTTTTTTTTTTTTTTTTTTTTTTTTTTTTTTTTTTTAAATACCTGCAGTGGTTTAATTCATTGTTTTATTTTGTGTATTTGATGGACTGTTTAATTTAAGGGAGCCATTTTTATGTGTTTTTTTCATTGTGTATACAGTATATGTATGTGTATATTTTATCTTTGTTAAGATTTTAGTCTTGCTGGACATCGGAAATGACCTCTGTGGCTTCGTTGCCATGATCTCTTTATAATCATTCAGCCAATCCTGTCGGTATTGTTCAGGTTAGGGCAGACTTTTAGAACTGTCTAGTATACCATTCTATGCACGAAGCAGTTTTAAGGTTGAATATGATCATTTGGAGGTTTCAAGAATATAAAACACGTAATAGAACTGAAGGGATTAACTCTTCTGAGGTATTACTGGGAATCTGTGTCCTAATTTCCTTCATTCAAAACTCATACCTCCGGAGATAGCCGCGATCTCAAAGTATAGCATAAACTATACTTCAGTCAGTATATCCCAACTATGCCTTGTATATTTAGCATTACTTCCAATGTATATATACTTCCAGCTTTTCCACCAGCTTTTCCACCAGTAATAACACTAGTGTCTGTATAACTCCAGTTTTCTAGCAATGTCTTATAATATCTCCAATTTCTTATTAAGTCTTCAGTCACCAGTAAGACATTTAGTCTCCATTTGTAAACTCGTCTCCAATTATAGCTTCAACCTCCAATTTTATGTCCAGCCTCTAGTTAGTCCACCAACCTCCATTTATACCTTTCATTACACATGTGTCCTGTCATAACCTCCAGACTATAATGATACGTCCAATCTCCAGCCATCAACATGCAATAATACCTCCAGTGATGCCTGCAACAATATCCTATTCCCACCACCCAAGTTTGACCAATCGATAGCAGTTGTGGTGGCAGTGAGCAAGGAGAGGACACGTTGCCGCAGTGATAATGGCACTTTTTACGCTGATTATGGTGCTTATTGCGAGAGCCGGGAGCTTCACGCCATAATGAACGCCTACCCTGCCTGCTGCGGTGATGCGGTAGGGGGTGGTGGGGGCGAGGGGTAAGGAAAGATGTTTGAGAATGGAAGAAAGGAGGGAGGTAATATGATATGTGGGAATGGGAAGTTTGAACGTGTTGCGTTGTTACATACAGTTGTCGTCGTGAATGAATCAAAATCTAATAGCTAAGGAGACATGGTGGAGGCAGGAGAAAGATGTTAGTGGATGGGTAGACGAGGTGAGTTGTGGGCGGGGTTGGGAGTGGGGACTGGGGAGTATGGAAAGAGGTTTGAGAATGGGAGAAAGGAGAGAGGTAATGAGATATGTAGGAGTGGGATGTTGTTTCTTACAGTTTACGTCGTGAGTGAGGCAAATTCTGATCTCCAATGAGAGGTGGGGAAGGTAAAAGAAAGGTGTTAGGGGTGGGGAGAAGAGGGGAGGTACAGTATGTAAAGATGGGGAGGGGGGTAGGGGAGAGCTGTCGTAGGTAGGACAACAGGGAGGAAGATGGTATCAGATTGCTTCGTACGGCTGAGGTCCAACATCCCAAAACCGAACGAAAGATTGGGAAGGAAAGTGAAGGTATTGGGAGTAGAGAAGTGGGGGAGAGGTGTGGGCAGGCTTGGTGGATAGGAGAAGGGTGTTGTAATGGGGTGCATGTAAGCCCACGTTGCTAGCTATGGCCAGTGGGGTACTTTGCCACCCCCATTTTCAGCTCATAGAACAAGATAATAGTCCTTTGGCTGTATAGGGATGGTCGTGTGCATGAAATGTGCCCCAAGTTGGTCTTCACATTAATAAACTATACCATTAAACATTACAAAAATTGAGGGTAGACTTTTGTTATATTGGCAATAAGTCAGCAAAGGAGTTTTATTGGCATCACCAAATTTCTTACCACTGTAGGATAAAAACAAGTAGAAGACTTTCTTATATGACATTTTAATACCTATAATTAGAAAAAAGAAGAAGCATGCACTTTGTATGTATAGTTGACATGCTAATATCACCACCAGGTACTAAATATTCCATGTATATATAATCGTATTTAATATGCAGTGCAACTTATGTACATATATAAGGCACCATCACCCTAAATAAGTAAAAATATCTATTTCTTTCTTTCTTTGGCAACAACATCTGTACATTCAATTTTTCCCTGGCCACTGGAAGTGCATAATCATTATATGAATACATAGAAGACTTACGTATGGCATTTTAATAACAATATCTAGCAGAAAAAAAAAAAAAGGACGGACGTCATGTAGCTATGTAGTTCACATGCTAGTATAACATGCAAAGAAGGACGGACTTTATGTAGCTAAGTACTGTAGTTCACATGTTAGTATAACATGCAGGTACTAAATATTCCTTTTATAATCATACTTAACTATAATGTAACCATACCCCCTAAAAAAGAAGGGCAAACTTCAAGATATTTTTATCATAACTAATTTCTCACCTCTTCACCAATTAGGAGGGTGGCACTGTTCAATGAAACTGTCTGGATAATATGTTTCTCCTCTACCAGTGTGGGTTTTATGAACAAAAGTCTCTAACTTCATTGACAGAAGTAACGAATCTCTTTGTAAAGGAAACAGTATAATCTTTCATCATACGTGTCTAAGTAATATCTAAGTTTTACATACACCCCAAAGGATGACTGTAGCTTGTGCCAGAATCAAGCTTTTCCGTTTGACACTTGCCAAACTTACAGCATGGTTTCTCTTTCCATCTACAGGTGCACCTAATATATACGCATTTTAGACAATTGCAACACATAACATACTCTTTCGGTATAGGTCTGAGCCCTACTACTGGCATTAAGAGTTCATCAACCTCCTCTAATCCAAAATTAGTGGGATCTGATGAGTGTGGTTGACAAGACAGAAGAGGGACCATCTGATAAGTTGCATAATATGCTCTCAAAGTGTGATGTCTTATGGCATTGCTTGTTGGAGGTAGTTCCTCTATTTTCAGCCCTTTACTGTGATGGTACATATTATTTCTTAGTTGATTCATTGTTATGCATTTGGTCCCATTCTTCAGCACCTGTGAAAGGTATTCCTCATTCATTTCAGTCATCTGTTCAAGTTTGGAATCATTAGTGTTTAGTCCAAAACCCATCAAGTAGCAGTCTGGGTGTGCTGTCATTGCTGAACATTTAGTTCCCACTTTACTTGTGTAATCATGACCTGTTAAAGTGTGAACAGCAGGCAATACTTTACAGAGGTCTACGCCTACAACAAAAGCCAAAACGTGTACAGGAATATAGCTTATTGAGTCACCATGAACCCTCTTTACCCAAAGCTCTGAAAGCCCAGAAGATTAAAACTCATCCCAGTACTACATTAACATTACAAAAACATCAGTGTCAGGGGACAAAACTATGGCCTTGGAGGTTCCTTTCTGAACAGCATGCAGCACATGAGGAATTATATGCTGATCAGCTTCAGTGTCAACATTTGGCCCAGGGATAACTGTAGAAGAGCCTTCAAACACACCTTGGCAAAGTACTGCCCTCTCACCTGAAATGTGACTCATTACCAAGCATACAGATGAAAATTTTTCATTACCTGTAGTTACAGCTTGTTCATGAAAGAAACACTGAAGATTTTGTTTGTAATTGGAGCCCCAGAATTTGTCTGTTTTTTAATGGTAATGGCGTCTCTTCTTTGATCTTACTCAGTTCAGTAGAAGTGATCTGACGTCTTCTCCTTTCAGAGTCTTATTGACTTATCAGTGTATGAGTCAAAGACTAAATCAATTCTCTTGGCATACTTGGCTGACAGTTTGACATAGTTCAGTGCAGCATCACAGAAGTCTCCAAAAGTGCTGAAATGTTTTGTTTTCATCTTCTATACATTAGCCATCATGTCCACTATATATGTTGTATGGAAGCAATCCTTTGTTTGTGGGGCTTGGATATTCTTCACAGGAAGCTTTTCTTTTAGTTCATTGACAAGAGAACTTTTTTCATATTTTTTTCATCATACCCGCACTGTCAACAAGATAAGAGGATGTTGTTAAGTCTTACCGCAATAACTTCTCCATTGGGCTACCCCTAGCTCCGGCAGCTTCTATGACACGTTGCTGGCAGCACTTATCTTTTGTTTTAGACAACTTTCCTGAACCTTTTCCACATTTCATTGGTTTGTTTATACTCTGGAATGTTCTTAGATTAGTTCTGCGGATAGGGTCACTGATTCTGATCAACTTCTTGACAAGACGCCCTTTTCAAAACTTCACATATGCAGCACGTCCAGTGTCAATCACTCCTAAGAGCTGATTACGGATATCTTCTGGCATGACTTCTTTGGTAATAATATTATGAAGCTTTGGCTCTACAGCTGATGCAAAAGGATTCTCATGTGTTCCAATGAATGTCAGAATAACCTGGACGTTTCTCTCTCCCATTGCTGTTTCTGAATGACTGATATCATGGCTAACTGTGATTTCATAGCCATTTGTTTTAAAACCACTTAGTTCTCTTTGTACGTTACAAATTGCCAGCATTTCATGGTAGATCAATTCCCATTTGGCAAAAAAACGAGAGCAACCAATTATTGCAGAGCTACTTTTTTGGGATTTGTTGACTGTTTGTTCCAAAGCCGTGTCTGCTCCAGCAGCTTCAAAATGTCCATTTGGATTTTTGACTGCAAACTTTCCTTTCTCAAAGGCCATATGAATTTGTGGAGCAGATTCACTTAGCTTCCGCATGTCCTTCAGATAAAGTGAACACCAGCAGAGGTAATTTGTTGAATCAAAGGCAGCAAATACAATTCTTGAACCGTTTGTAAGTGTAAGAACCAATTTCCTTCACGATCACTCCAAATTAAATTTTATACAAGAGTTACAAGATATATGAAAATATCCCAGTATTTGAAGGTTTCACTGGGTTATTTGCTTTTGTGACAAGGCTAATGGGTTATCAGAATGTTTAATGTTTCAAAGGCTTAAATATTTCATCAGTTTTCAGTTCGTAAAAACGCATTTAATTTTATCAATGTAATAATAATGCCTAAAGATCTTTGGTGAACTTAAATTTATGTAATTTCAATTATTATTTTTTTTACATTTAATTATAGTTCCCGGTCTGTATTACGTCTTTGTTTTCTGTCACAGAAAATGACCCATTTTCATGCCCTTTGTACATAACTGTTTTATCTATAAATTCCAACCTTATTATCTATTTCATCCTTTATTGCCATAATTCAGAGTGGCTGTCCTAACTTTTATGCTACTTAAATCGTTCTAGTTTGTGAATTTCAGCAGAAAATTCGGGCACATTTTATGCACGCGAAAACCCTCCCAGCCAATGGACTATAATTATAGTAAAGTAGATATCATACTCTCTTGGCTCAACGGTAATGCCGTGCCTTTGGATCGCATAGGATCGGGTTTGAATTCCTCCCAGGACAGTGAATAATTTGTTAAGCTTCATAGATCACAGTGTTAGGGTATTGGGGATGGGTAGAGGAAGGTGGTGCTATGCTTCTTACAGCAGAGGTCGAAATTGTGTTGAAACCTAATGAAAAAGGGAAGGGGGGGAGGTAAGACCCCGTCACACATTCCATAATCGAACCATGATAGCGCCACTAATTCGGTTTGTAACGGCATCATGGTCCTGATTATGGGTCTATTGTGATCGATCGTTACACTCGTGGCGCACTCGGCCGAGGCCACAAGAAATTAATGCAAGTTTTAATTTATCGGGAAACTCCCTTATTTTTGTACCCAACGTAGCGCTGTCGTCAGTCTTATGTGACCCTATCGTGATCTTCGTTGCAGCTACGTGACTGTGTCGTGGCCGTCGTATGTCCTTTCGCGATTCTGTCGTAACAAAAAAAAAAGTTACGAGTGAGTCGCGATAGCCTCAGTATTACGCCGAATGCCTCACACTAGATGCAAGCATGAATCACGATAGAACTAATAATTTTGACAATCAATTAGGGGTTAACACACACGTCTCACGATGATCCTAAGTTGGAGTCACGATAACCCTAAGAATACGGCGACTGAGTCACGATAGAGCTAATTATGGGTAATGATAGAGTCACAATAGACCCATGCACTTTTCGCGGATGTACTGTTGGCGGCTGAGACAGGACTGGATAGGGCATCTCTTCGATCCACCTCAAATGCTTGGGGGGGGGGGAGCGTGTGGGCATAACTCTTGACACTATCGTGGTACATTCATGGCACTGTTGTGACTGTCATGGCACTATCATTGTGATCGTGGACTCATCATGACGACAAAATGACCATTAAAATTTTGAAAATCTGCCAATCATGACTCAGTCTTATAGCTGTCACGACTCCATCGTGACCATCTTATGACCATCGTGACACAGAGCCTACTTACAGCCACCGTGACATTGTTTGTTATCGGCGTTTATCATTGTCAAACTTCACGACAGCGCCAATAATTGAATTAGTGGCGATATCATGGTTCAGTTATGGAATGTGTGACGGGGGCGGGGGCTGTACGGGAAAAGTGTTCAGAGTAGTTAGTAGGGTGGGGAGAGTGAGAGAGAGGGAAACAGTGCTTTTTCTTTTCTAAATGCATGAAAGAAGAACAGAAGGCCAGAAGCATGCAAATAGTTCCCTTCAAGAAGAAACAAAAACAAGATAACAGAGAGCCAAATTCAAGCTCCATTCATTTCAAAATGCCTGGACACACTGCATTTGAGAGAGTGATCATAGGAAGTAGGAAATACAGACAGAGGGAGACAGTTCCATGGTTGACCTGTTGCATACATGAAGGGCTGGGAGTAACAACTCTTGCATTAGAGAGTTGGACAGAAATGGGATGAGAGATGTTGCTAGACGGGTGCTACGTGCCCAGCGTAGTGGTGGATGGATACAAGCAGTCAGATCATAAGAACAGTGACCATTAGAGTAGCGACAGAGAAAAGATAAAGATGCAACATTGCGGTGAAGAGACAGAGGTTGATGGGAGCCAGCAAGAGGAGGAGAGTTAATGAGATGAAAAGCCTTTGACTCAACCTTGTTGAGAAGAGCTGTACGTGGGGAGCCTACCCACACATGAGAGTTGTACTTTACACAGGGACGAATAAAATCCGTGCATAAAGTCTGCAACTGTGCAGGGGTAAAGAAGGCTCAGAGTCGGCTTAGAACACTTAATCTCTTGGAAGCATATTTTACAAGAGAGGTAATATGATCTTTCCAAGAAAAATTCCGAGAGAATGAAACCCCATGTAAGTTTTAAAAAGATGCTGCACGATTGAACTGAATATTGTTAAAAATTAGAGGATACTGCTGTGGAAGATTTTGTCTTGTTGAAAGATGTAAGAACTGAATTTTTGAGGCATTAAAAACAACAAGATTACTTTAACCCCAGAGATATGAGCCACGTCAGACATTAGATGTGCTTTAGTCTCATCCCTTGTTTGTTGAAGTAACTGCTGAGATGGAGGCTGTGGGAAGCAGATGGAAAGGTGAAGTGTGGGGTCATCAGCATGTGAGTCGATAGGGTTAGATGTACAGCGTAGAAGGTCATTGATGAATAGAAGGAAGAAAGTTGGTGATAGAACAGAGCTATGAGGAACACCACAATTGATAACATTAGAAGAAGAATGGTGGCCGTCTACAACAGCAGCTACAGAACAAGAAAGAAAGCTGGAGATGCAGGTGCAAATAGAAGGATAGAAATCGCAAGTGGGCAGTTTGGAAATGAAAGACTTAAAGCCAGACTCGATCGAAAGCCTCTGAGATGTTAAATGCAGTGGCAAAGCTTTCGCCAAAGTCCCGAACGGAGGATGACTAAGAGTCCAAAAGGAAGGTGAGAAGATCTCAGTGGAGCATCCCTGGTTGAACCAATACTGACGATCAGAAAGTAGGTTGTGATAGGAAAGGTGCATTAATTTTTTTCTAATGAATAGACTCAAAAACTTCCGAAATACAGGCATTTAAAGCTATTGAATGATAGAGGGCTGGGAATGGTCGCCCTTCACTGGGACAGGCTGAATGAGAGCAAACTTGCAGCAAGAAGGTACAAGTTCACGAAGGCGAGTTTACGTAGGTATGGTGTAAGCACAGATGCACAGTTCTTTAGGATAACAGGAAGGACCCCATCAGGCCCATATGCCGTGTTTGCACTGCGGCCAGTGATGGCTGAAAATACATCAACTGAAGAAATTCTAATGCCAGCATGAGGAAGTCAGAAGGGGGAAGTGCTGGAGGAACAGCACTGGAATTGTCCAAGGTGGATTTGGAGGAGAAAGTCTGAGTGAAGAGTTCTGTTTTATCAGTAGAAGAGATAGATAAAGAACCATCAGAATGGAAGGGTGATGAGGTAAAGTTTTAAAAAGGTTTTTGGCAAGGTATCAGAAGGAGCGGGAAGAATTTGAGTTGGAGAGTTAAGCACAGTTAGTATGGATGAAATTATTTTTAGCAGAGCGAAGAACAGACTCAGCACGATTCCGGACAGAAACACAGAAGAGATGAGACTGAGGGATGGGTTGTCTCTGGTACCTTTTGTAGACCTACTCCTTGTTGTTGACAGCATCAGAACGAGCGTGATGAAACCAACTTATTAGTCACAGGATAAGAGATGGGAATGTATGCTTCCATGCCCATGAAAATAACCTCTGTAACTAATTCGCAAATCACATTCAGATGGCTGTCTGCCATGGAAGCAATAATCATTCCAGGAAAAATCAAAGAAGTACTGCCTGAGGGCCTCCTGATCAGCAGCTCTGAAGTGCCATAACCGACGCTTCCTGGGTGGGTCCATATTAGTCTAGTCTGGTTTTCAGGTATTTGGACAACTCCAGGCATTTTGGAGTCAAAGTTGGCAGATAACCTTTTCTAGGGTGTTTTTTTGTGCAGAATCCATTTTTGCTGTTTGCCAAGCTGTATCTCTCAAGCTGACACCGTCAGACGGGTAAATCCAAGATGGCCGCCTTAAACTTAAAAGCATCATTGTTACAAGTGGTGCCTCGTCCGAATATCATTATGACGACCGTAAAACCTTATTAAAACCCACTATAAAGTTATTGTACATTAATTATTTTATTGATATTACTTTTCTCTTAAGTAATAAACATAAACATAAATCCAGGATGGCTGACAACACATTTATATTACAAGTTCTATCTATCTATCTATTGCCAGAAGCCTCAATCCCGTTTGGGGTGGCCACAAACAAATCGCCTCCAATTCGCCCTGTCCCCCGCCATTTCACTGCCCTGCTACCAACTCACACCCCCCTCTCTCATATACCTCTCCACCCCATCCCTCCATCTCATCCTCGGCCTCCCCCTCCCTCTTCCCCCCTCCACCTCACTCACATACACTCTCTTCGTCAGTCTTTCACCCTCCATCCTCTCCACATGGCCAAACCACCTCAGTGTGTTCCTCATAACGCTTCCTATCACATCCACATTAACACCACAATGCTCCTTTATATCCTCATTTGTCACCCTGTCTCTCCATGTGACTCCACAGGCTCCTCTTAAATTGAGGAACAGGCATAGTGGCAGTGTGTTTTATACAGTGTCATTGTTGGGCTTCGACATTGCTACAATCGTCATCGGATGTTCTACATTTGCATGCTGCTGTACAACGGAAGTGGGACTTTTTACATTTGCAACTTGCACTCATACATCGGTTGGCGCAGTTGCAGGTGATCAGTTCCACACATGAGTCTGGGACTGGGGGTAGGGACATCAGCGTTGGCACCAGTGATGCACCTTCCATCCTCCATCCCATCGTCTCTGGTTGAGGTAGTTCTGGATACTGTTCATTTGCCTGTCGCCACACAGCTGTTTGATAGTGAGCTCTTTGGATGTGAAACGAAAGGGCACCAGTTGGAGGAAGAGTCTCTGGAGCACTGGACTTCACGAACAGGATTTCACGCGCCTTGTTGACTGTTGTGACGTTGGGGACATTGTACAACTTACAGATGAATAATTCAGCGTTCTTTGCTGTCGCGTCAGCGAGTTCACCTTGACCTAGACCTTCAAGAAGGCGAGAGTGTTCTTGAAACACTTTCCAGCAAGTTTTCTTTCCGTGCCTGAAGAGGTATGAAGTTGTGTCACTACCAGTGATGGCGTGAAACGCTGTAATGGATTCCATCTTATCGTTATCAAATGCAAGCCGTTCCACAATGGTGTGTATAGGAATATACTTCCTGTTTGCAGCTGTTCCTGCCTTCAACCAAAGTTTGTCACTGGGCATTTTGTGGAAATGTGCAAGTGGTAATACCAGGACATCTGTGTCACGTGCAGCTATCACAATGCTAGAGGCTTGAATTTCTGTACAATGCATAATTATTCTTGTATCTGCCTCTTCGTGCCAAGCTCTGAGTTTGTCTGTGTCCACTTCTGGATCCGATGATTCCACCTGTTCTTCATCGACGAATTCACCAGATACCACAACAGTTTTGTTTGCTGAAACCTTCAGCATCAGTTGTTGTGAGAGGAAATTGGCCAAGTCTGCCTTGTTTTCAGGGTGTGCCATGAAAGTATCCCACTTTGCTGGGAGTGGAACATTCCTGCCTTCAATCAAACGTCGGATCGCCACTGATGCTTAACCACGTCGTGTCCTTGTTCCCTCTTTGATGGATTTCTCGTAGTATATGTCAAACACTACATCAATTCGTTTCAACAATGTCCCACCTTGAAGAACAGCTTCAATGAACACGTCAGCTAGGTCTCCAAATGTGGCTGCTTTGGGTGGTTTCCCAATGGAACAAACCATTGCTTGACCATCAGTTATGAGTGTTGCTGTTTCCCAAAGGTCTGCAACGCCTATGCTGGGAGGACATTGTATTCCGGAAGTGAGTACTTGATCCAAGTCTGCTTTTGATCCAGATCGGAGTCAACCGTTTGTCTCGGCTAGAGCCTGGGGGACTGTTAAAAGTTCATGCATCATTACTTCTGACAGGTTTACACGTCGGCCACTTTCGTAGGCAGTGATCAGGCGCTGGAATTCTTCAAAACATGCATTTTCTAGAAAAATGGCGGCCATCTTGGATTTTGTCCGCTAGGAGCAAAACCGCACGAGATACAGCTTGGCAAACAGCAAAAATGGATTCAGCACAAAAAAAAAAAAAAAAAAAAAACACCCTAGGAAAGCTTATTTGCCAACTTTGACTCTAAAATGCCTGAGGATTTTTATACAGCCACATTTTCCAGATATTCCACTAGTCTATATGCCTTACTGGAGTGATATCACAGGTTAAGGTGATAATGTTGTGATTGGAGGAGCCCAGCAGAGAGAAAAGGTTAACAGAAAACAGATGGATTAGTTGTAAGGAAGAGGTCAGGTACTTTGGAACTCTTTCCAAGGCAGTTGCGGATACAGGTAGGGTGCTGTACAAGCTGCTGAAGGTCGTTAAGGATAAAAAAGGTGTAGGCTTGTTCGCCAGATGAGTCAGTGAAAGGAGAGGAAAGCCAAAGTTGATGCTGAACATTGAAATTACTTAGGATGGAGATTTTAAGGAAAGGAGAAATTGATAGGATGTGTTCCATCTTGGATGTAAGATAGTCGAAGAATTTGTCAGTCAGTAGAATTAGTGGATAAGTAAACATCACAGATATATGTAGTCAGAGAATGACAAGATAGCCGAAGCAAGAGGGTAAAGAATTCAGAAGATTCAAGTTCAGGAACACGAAAGCAAGATATGTTGTTGCATACATATACACAACAGCCACCTTTCTCTTTGAAATGAGTATAGAGAAAGTAGGAGGATACAGAGAAGGGTTTGTTATTGGTCGCCTCAGACAGATGAGTCTCAGTGAGGAAAAGGCTAAGTTAAAGGAGGAGAGGTTATTCACTGGAAAGAAAGTTGGAGGAAAGGCTGCGAATGTTGGAAAACTGAAGTGAGTCAAACAGTGGTTCCAGGCATATCGCTTGGTCGTCGCCGGGAGAGGGGCAGACGGTGGGGGCTTTGACGCGTCCCTCCCCCCCCCCTCTCTCTGGGGAGTCCAAGGCTTGGTGATGTGTGTATAGGGAAGGGGGTGAAGAGAAAGGGGAGGAAAGAGAGGTGAGGAAGAAGTGCTGAAAGATAAATTTGCTTTACTTTTTTCAGGTATGGCTTCGAGGTTCTGCCAGTGTGCACCAAGTCTGTGTGTACCCATACAATGAACTGTAATTAGGGGTATTCCACGGTTGATCACATAACTCCGATGGTGTTTCCTTTTTCTACAATCAGGTGATTTTACTTTTCAACATATGGGTGTTTTCTTGTAGTGAAGGGATTCATGCAGGCTATAAACTGTCTAATCTCTTCAGTTTGATAAATGCCTTCATGAAGTAAATATGTTACAGATATCTCGTCATAGAATGAAATACACATCATCGGATATTAGGGCTTAACTGTACTAGGCCCATCCCTATTGTCCGTACTCCATTAGCTACCCCATTAGTTGTTTTTGTCGTACAGTAAGGGGAAAAGGTGGAAAACTCAAATCATCCGAGGTATTTATTAGCTCAGTTTAGACCCTGGTTATGTTTTGCTAACTTAAAATAACATATTCAGGCAAAAGTGGAAAGAACTTTTTTTTTCCCGTATTGCACACTTCCCCGATACGAAATGTTTTCACTCTTTATCTCTTGTTTTGATTCCTCGTCAGTTACGATTTTTCCCTGGCTCATCGTCCGGCTTATATTCCTCAACTTTACCCATCCTTGAAACTTTGAGCATGACTGCCTTGATAATTATTTGGTGGACGTAAACTGTGCTCATTATCCTGTGCTCAGGTTTTGAAAAAAGCGTATTTTCGATATAAGAGCCGACTCCAGGGTTTGGTTTTATAATATATTCTAGCCCATTTTTACGCCAAACGAATGTATAACAGTAAATTAATATCGGAAATGATTATGTTTATGCACTTATTTTTTTCACATTGATATTCACTGAAGTTTCGTTTTTAAATGTTTGTTAGCTGCATGAGTGAAGACAAAGGTGCAGACAAACGACCATATGGACAACTTATGCTTATAATAGATTATAAATATGGCGTACGGTCTAGCTTAACTGGCCCACAGGCTTTTCGTAAAATTGTTTTATTAGTTTTTTTGTGGGATCTCCGTCTCCATGACAGCAAAACACATAGTATTATTGGGTAAAAAAAAAATATTTCCTGTAATTTTCTGTGTGAAATTTCATTGTGTATGCTGTTCATGGTTTAAACACGCTCTTACTTTCTGTTTCCTTGCTTTCCGGACCCTACATCACCCTGTCCTTAGATAGGAAAGTAGGTCAGAATCTAAATAATGAAGTCAAGTTGTGTGTGTGTCAGTCTGTACGTTTGCTTGTTTCTTTCATGAGAACACTTACTATACGTATATCTACCTAATTCCTCTTGCATTAAGTCAAGTTCGAGAAGTGTCAGAAAAAAAAAAAAAAAAAATGGCGGTCTCGCGCGACGCAAAACTGTGTGAAATTGGGACACGCAGAAATATGCGATAATCATATTTTCAACTGTTTGGTCAGAATTGGTTATTGCAGGCCCAGTAACGGTATGGAAACAAAAATAATGGTATGTGCAAACTCTTTGTGATGTAAAGGCTATTAGTTAGTCAGGCAGATTTTTGCTGGGAAGCACAAGTAATGATTTAAGATGGTGATTAGTGACACAGACACGAATATACCAATATTCGTTCTGGTGTTCACAGTAGAGTTAATAGTACTGTGCACTTGTAAAATTTTTCTTAAACGTGATCCTCAGTTATTGTGTATATAAACTTAAGCTACGCACCATATAATAAGGTTACCAGTAGTAATCCGCAACTCTCAAGAAAAAAATAAAAATAACCATTTTCTGTGGAAATGATATATCAGTGTTTAGCTGTTTGGAGGTAATTTGACTGTTCAATGAAAATCATCAGTTTGGCTGAGATTTTCGTTCCGTTCCACCCATTTTCTCATAGCTTAAAAGTAGAGTAAGCCAGGTTTAAGACTCTGCATCATTTCCATGGGATTGTGTGTATGTCGGTGTTCTTTTTTTTTCTTTTCTTTTTTTTTCATTACATCATAATCCATAGCAGCGTCGCGTGACTCTGAGGTTGTTATTATCGTGCCCTGGCAACCTACCATTCAAAAGTGCGTCTGATTTTGTGTATAATATGAGACGCATGTGATTCGTGTATGATATGTTCGCGTATAATAATACGTGAATAGTATATTCGTGCATAATAATTTGTGGATAATATGATACGAAATCGGACGCACTTTTGAATGGTAGGTTGCCAGGGTACGATAATGACAACCTCAGAGTCGTGCGCCGCGACTATAGTGTGTTTACAGTTGAGCAAACAAGATCAAAAGAGAGATGGCTGTTTTACACCATAATGTGTAAGGATAAGATTAATAATAATAACTCGTTAAGTAATATGCCGGGATAGTTACTGCAGTGATCCCATATCTAATATACCTGTATATAATAATATGGAAGAAATATGTATGTCTGAAAATATCTATAAATAAAACATGACTAATAACTAACCACTTGGGACAAAAAATAATAAACGTATCTTCAGTAGGTTTAAGCATACAAACGGCACACGAAAAGCACTTTATTATAATATATAAACATTCATAGCAAAATAGTCTCTTTTTCACTATAATTGTACATGCTGATACATCAGTAGAACAACATAACCAATGAATGTGAAGGTAGTGTCCGCTGTAATTGTTTTCCTTACAGTACCATCTTAAAACTCTACTCAGGCTGGTTATTCGTATTAATGCTGTGTTCACTATATTCATTTCTAAACTGTCATAAGTCTGCCTTATTAATCACCTAAATATGCTGTAACTAAAGGCTCACCAGTCGCATCTTGTTCAGTCTTGGTGCTCTCCTGTATTCAAGTTTCATTTAGCTTCATTTTGCGCTTAAGTTCCATACCTCAACTGTAATAAATAGTTCAAGGCCAATAATAATAATAATATGAACAGATGAAGGCTGAACGACACTTCCATTCTCAGCCTACTACTGACTACATGTCTTTATTACTTTGTCTGTACACCTTTTTTCGTATCAACAAGAACACGACCCATATTCTGGGTCCAACTCGAACCTGGACAGCTTCTCTGCCTGAACTAAGATTTAACACACTTTATACTTGGCTCGGAACTGAAATCTTCGACCTCTTGAATCCGACGACGTATTTTTTTCATTTAAGTAATCCGTCCCAGACAATCTTTATTCACCTGTAAGAGGGATCTGTAGCGCTGAAGGGGTAATTCAAAGCTAAATCAGACGCATCTCTTTCTAAAAATATCTCCTAGGCTAAATAAAGGCGTCTGGTGATCAGAAGAATTAAATGTACAATACGTCACTGGACTGTAGGAGTTAATTTTAGACCAGTGAAGTGTGCTTTGCGAACTTGTGACGAGCGAGCTAGCGACAAGTTATCATAGTTTCCCTCTGATATAAAATTATAGGCTGAATCACCGATACTTAATTGCTAGAGCTGAAGCCAAAAAACAGTGTTACGACGGAAAATCTTTTTTTATTTTATTTCGTAATTGAGGCGTTCACTGATTAGAGCCGAACACTCGTTTGGAAAACTCGAGATTTCAAGGAGTTCCTACGCCTTTATGGGCGAGTTTTTGGGTTGATAACAAAATTTATTGAATTAATGTATCATGCAGAAGAAGTTCCTATCTGCTTCACATAGTAAAGTTATTAGCCTATGCTTAGGTGACGGTCGGGTCGAGCCGGGCTACTTATTTCCATACTTAACTGAGAGTAAACATCTCTCGTTCGCTTCGGTCGGTCGTAATAATCAGAGGCCAGATACAAAGTGGCTGAGAAATCTAAACTCAGACTTTGATTAAGGATTCCTTTTACACCGGATATGCCATCATATCTCACAACTAAAGACTTGTCCCATTTCTGAAGTTTTTGTCTTAAAGTGTAACAAAGAAAAAAAAAGTTGATTATTATTATCAAAATTGAGAAATATGGCTACTGTAAGAGCATTGAGCATGAAGTTCATTTCAGCATTTATGTATATATCAGTTTTAATTTTCTTAAATTATTGCTTAATATGGTGATTTGATGTGTTTAGTATACTCTAAGTGAGCGTTTTGCGGGTTACAAAAGATTCAAGCTTACCACTGTATCTGAGTCAAAGCATGATTCATGTGGGTACCTAGTTAACTGTTCAGAGAACAAACCTGTTCTTAAAATCTTGAATTTTTGCCCTAGTTCACTTTTGCTTACAGTTTTAATGTGTTTTGAATAAACATACCCTGTAGCACTGAAGGTTAACATCTTGAGCAATTATGTATTTGAATCTAGCAATCATTGACAGACTAACGCATTTTTAGTTCACGCATCTTATAGTAGTAGATTTATTCAAGGTCATTTTTATATTCCAAATCCATCGATCACTGGACTAGAGTAACTGCGGTTGAAAAATAAATGTTTTGGCAGTCAGAGCATTGGTTGCTGCTTTACTGTAAGGAAACATAGAGCCATCGTGGTGGCATTTTTTTCTTCACGCTTACACTGGTTTAGAGCATCAGACAGGCTGTGCAGACGTGGACAACAGTTGAGATGGGCCATTCACGGCTTGAATACATCCTGGAGGGTTAGGGTAATGATCATGCAACATTTTGAGACACAATATCGAGGCACATTGAATGAAGGATGTTTGCTGCGTTTTCATCACCTGCGTCACAAAATCGGTTCCTCTTCTGGCACACAGAATGAAGGTTGATTGTGTCACTTTCATTACCTGTGTCACAAATACGTTTCCTCTTCTGGCACATTGACTGAAGGTTGTTTGTTGCGTATTCATCGCTTGCTTCACAAATGTTCCCTCCTGTGACACACTGAATGAAACATGTTGTAGCGCATTCATTGCCTGCTTCACAAAGTACTTTCTCAGCGTTGAGCTTAAGTAACCTCTGTCATCTTGTCGAACATTGTTTAAAGAGCCTTAGGTCAAAAGAGCACAGTTATAACGACAAATGTAAATCAGAGGTAAAAAATTCCTCTGACCTCGGGATGTAATCTCGTCAGATTAATGAGGCTCCTGGCACCTCTTCCTTATCACTTTTTCCTTTATATTTTATGACACGTTAATACTTTCTTTTCATGCAGTCTGACTGGAAATAAAAAAAAGACTGACATCATACAAAAGTTTATTAACTCCCTCATGGTCGCGTCCACCTAACATCAGACTATTTCACAGAACTGAGTTGAATCATATTAACATGGGATAGTAATACAGAGGACACCAGTAATCTGGTGTATGGATTATTTTTTTTTCTCCATTTGTTTTTCCTTCCTCCGTTCTGTTATTAAAAAAAAAAAAAAAAAAAAAAAAACATACGTGTCTTGAAACGATTGAAGCTTGATGAACAAAATAAATGACTAAGGAAGAGATGCAGTAAAGCCTACTAAACCTTCTAGAATACGGCTTCCTGTATACATGACCCCACACTCACAATAGCTTATAGAGACGTCACAGATAGGACGATGTATACCTTCTCACATTCAACTTGAGTTTAAATGAGTAATAACCAATGTTGTCTTATGTATATCATATTGCCTACTGTTTGCACCTGCATCAGTTAAGGTTAACGGGTCTAGATAAGGCTTTTTGGATCTTTGTATGAAGAGTTGAACTGTCTGGGATCAAACAGTTTCATAATGGATATAAACATCTATATATAACTCTGTACATACTGTAGAGGGATATGCGATGTATATAATTCCGATGTTATGATGATCAGGTATCGCTGATGTGAAAGGCTTGGGTTGATGATGCTGTGATGTATGGGAGACTCTGACACTGGGCAGGGTCTTTTGACTCCTGGTCTGTCCGCACCGAGAACTGGGTTAGAGACCTGGATTGTAAGTTCGACGGTTGTGTACCATAGTCTGGATGAGTATTTGGGTGCTTTTCCGGGAATCCTTCAGTGCGATGAAGTTTTAGGTTATTTTTGCCACCTCCAGATGATTTGATTAAACTAATCACTCCATTGGAAAGAGCTTTCGTAAAAGAAATTTATTTGTCTGGAGATAACAAGAGTTAGATATACAAAGACGCCCAGGGACTGAAGGAGTTAAAACTTAAACGGGGAAGGGGAATGCAGCGCCCTGGTATTTGACGGATAGTGTGCAACAGTTATAATTAGTGGATGCGACCAGCCTGAATTCCACATTTCAAAGTGCAGTCGCAGTGATACAAGGCCAAACACATTCTGTCCTTGGCACCTGCTTCAGAATTCATCATCATGCAATCCCAGTTTGACCCATTTAAACAGGAGCATTGGGGTCGGGGGCTAGGCTACTAACTCCCGACATACAAGGCATCAGTGACCAACCTAAGCGACCCCCTACTGGCATTACGCGAACAAGAAACCCTGACTACCCCTCAGATGGAAGGAACCAATACAGAATCTATCGGGTTGGAGAGCCTTAACCCACTAAAACAACAGGCGTCATTTTGGTTTATGGTTTTACTCTGTGTAGGAGATGGTTTTAAAAATGGGGCTTGCATTCTTCTTTGTGATTTAACCTCTGTCTGGCGACGTCTTCATTGAGTTTTTCCATTACCTGACAGTCTTTAGTGTTTTTCAGCACCGATGAGACCTTTTGTGTGGAGTATGATAGAAATTGTTTAAACACCTTTACTGCGGCAGGTTTCCCTAGTACTAAATAAAATATCTAAATCTATTTTTCATCCAGTAATATATCGCCTCATTGGGAGGAAAGGGGCCGGGCTAGGCTCTTCATTCAGACATTTAAAGCGGTAAAGTCGCCTGCCAAGAATGTCATTATGTAGGTAATAAACTCCAACAGTCCCAGTTGGAGTGCCTGAACCCATTAGGCCACCAGGCGTTTGAATGTAGCATGAACTGAATTTTTAAAATGACCCTCGAGCTGAAGGGGTTACTTTTAAACATAGAAGGTTTAGCCAAAGTGGGCAGACAATATCATCTTTTATTAAATCTCTCATTACTATGGCTTCTCCGGTCATTGATTCCCACTAACCCCAGATGGTTGTATTGAACTGAGAGTGAGCATAGGAGCTGAGGGTGTGAAGAGTGCGGCCATTATGATCAGGACAGTATGATTAACCAATTGTACGAGTATCATTGCTTAGTACGCTGTGTAGGTAATGTGGGTTGCAGGCTGATCGCATTCTCTCCTCCTCCTCCTCCTCCTCCTGGATATTAGCCGTGCTTGGTCCACTCACAGCGTGCTTTCGAGTGGGAAGGCCATGAGACGTAGCAGGTTTCTGCAGTTTCCTTTCCTTGCCCTTACTGCAAAAACGGATTTTAGGAATTCGAAAGACAAAACATTAAGCCCTTCGGCCTGATTGGTAGACCCATGCGTGAAAACACGAGAGCTTTACCTATTTAGTATGGCTTGTCTGTGCATCTGTTCGTGTGTGTGTGTGTGTGTGTGTGTGTGTGTGTGTGTGTGTGTGTGTGTGTGTGTGTGTGTGTTAACAAGATTATGAAAAACTATTGGATGCAGTTGCTCGAGATTTGGCATATTGAATAAGGGCCATCAGACGAACAGGTACTTATTTTTTTCCAAAAATGGTCGTAGGTCACTGGCAAAGTCAGCTCAAACAGCCTGAATCATATTCGACACAACCTGGTGGAAGGTTTGAGGGACAGGAAAGGGCAAAGTGAATCAATTTTGAAACAGTTGGTTAGAGGTAAAGGTCAGCGGGCAAGGTCAGTGCTTGTGCTTTTTAACTTAATTAGCTTTTATTAGATTTGGATCAAGCTTGGTAAATAGGTTCAGGATTAGCAGAGAATGAAATTATTCTACGTTCGGAGCTATAGGTTAAAGGGCAAAGTCATAGGATAAGATCAACTTAAAACAGTTTTGATCCAATTTAAGCCGGTCATTGAGGATGGGTAAAAAGTCAGGTAAGGATGAAATGATGGTTATATTTCGAAAGCAATCAGTCAGATGCCGAGTGCACAGCGAGGCGTCAGAGGTTGGGCCTTTAGGTTCATCACGGGATCGGTGATTATTATAATACAGCATTACAGGTGTCCACCGTGGGGACGGGCCCGTAGACCGATTGTACCATGCTAGTGATGCACTCTCTGAGTTCTTTTTTGTTTTGTTCTTGCTGTCTCTGGATGATTATATTCCTCTTTAGGGTTAATACAATCTTCAATAATCCTCTCAGTACAAAGTGGCTCACCTTTTCCTGAATAAAATCTAGTGGCGAAAAAGAAAAGAAAAGAAAAGAAAAAAGAGAAAAGCTAAACAGAAAGTGTGGTACTCGACCTGAAGCGATATTTGATAATTATGGTCTAAGAATTCACGAACAAACCTTACAATCAACTCCCTCTCACAGTTAAGAATTTGAATTGCAGGAAGAAGAGACACGGCAAGATACCCTCACTTCTTTTTCTTTGGAGGAAAGAGCATATTAGTGAGGAAGGCTTTGGAGGAAAAGGGTTACTGGAAAGAGTATAAGAACATAAGAAGAAGATGTAACTCCAGTAGGCTAGTTGGACCATGTTAGGAAGCCCCTACGTGCTAGACTCCGCCGACTCCGCTCTTTCTTTACCCCTGCACAATTGTTGACTCTATACAGGGGTTTTATCCGCCCCTGTGTGGAGTACAACTCTCATGTGTGGGGAGGCTCCCCACATACAGCTCTTCTCAATAGGGTGGAGTCAAAGGCTTTTCGTCTCATTAACTCTCCTCCTCTTACTGACTCCCTTCAACCTCTGTCTCTTCGCCGCACTGTTGCATCTTTATCTCTTTTCTATCGCTACTTTAATGGTCACTGCTCCTCTGAACTGTCTGCTTGCATTCCTCCACCTCTACGACGGGCGCGTAGCACCCGTCTGGCAGCAAACTCTCATCCCTTTTCTGTCCAACTCTCTAATGCAAGAGTTAACCGTTACTCCCAGTCTTTCATTTATGCAACAGGTCAGCTCTGGAACTGTCTCCCTCTGTCTGTGTTTCCTTCTGCCTATGATCTCCAGTCTTTCAAACGTAGTGTGTCCAGGCATCTCAAAATGATCGGATCTTGAATTTGGCTCTCTATTGTATTTTGTTTTTCTCTTGGAGGGAACTGTTACTGCGGGCTCATGGCCTTTGGTTCCTTCTTCCTCGCATAAAAAAAAAAAAAAAAAAAGAATGCGTCTTGTAGGAAAAGGCTAATTGGAGAGGATAGTTTTAGAAGAAAAAGATTATGGAGAGGATAACTTTAGAGTAATGGGTATGTAGGGGAGGATAATTTTGGAGATAAACTATTATTGTAGTAGATGGTTTTTGGAGGAAAATAATTATCTGAGAGGATGGTTTTGGAAGAAGGAGCATATTGGAGAGGATGCTGTTGGAGGGAAGGACATAGAGTTTTGGAGGAAAGGACATATTGGAGGGGACGGTTTTGGAGGAGCGGACATCTGGAGAGGATGGTTTTAGAGGAAAGACTTTAATGAGAGGATGATTTTGGTGAAAAAGGCAAATTAGTGAAGATGGGTTTTGGAGGAATGTGATTGTGAGTGGTATCAGCCTATTTTGGAGGCTGCGGTACTGTTAGCTCTGAAGACTTACTTTAAGTACCGTATCTGTGACCGTTTGAATAAAGTAACGTAGCTACTTTATAGTTTATTCATACTACATTCAGACGATTTTTTAGAGGAGACTTTTACACTGAAGTAGAGATAATAAAGAAAGTATCTAACCCCCCTCATTCATTCTTCATCCAGACGATTTTATTATTCTTACGGGAGAAATTTTGTGGTGATGTACTTGATGAAGTATCTGCCCCCCCCCCCCTCCCCAGTTCGAAAAGTTTTTCTTAAACAGACAGATTTTTCTGGAGGTAGCAAGCATTATGTAAAGAAACACGTCAGCGGACTGAAAATATTAAAGCTTTCATTGCTGAGTGGAAGGCAGGCCCTTAGTTATTTACAAGCATTATTGGAACGCCCAAGGGATACGATTTTATTTACCTGCATCCCAAATTATACAGTGAAGTTATCAATATTAAAGAGGCCAGACATGTTCTGTCTTTGTCACGTGCCTCATAAGTTATCGCAAAACTATGAAGGCATCCCTCATCACCTCCTTCTCCTCAGTTAACCCCTTCACTGTGATGATATATTTTTATAACATTCATGTCGTCTCCTGACGATATTATTAAGCTCCCAGTTACGTTTCTCACTCCTCTTACTTTTTCGCCACCACTATACCCTTTTCACTCAAACCTGGCACAGATTTTACGTCCTTCCGCAGCTTATTCACGTAACTTGCTTTTAGACAAAGTGTTATCGCCCTACACTTTTTTCATAGCACTTGTTCGTGACTAGCACCATATTGCAGTGTGTCGCATTTGTTCAAACGCACCATTCAAGATGGAGAGATGTTAATTTTAGGCCAAGTTAGAGTAAGAAGAGTATAGTTAATTCAGTTTGACCTCACAGTCGTAGTTCCTCCTATTCAGCTTGTCATTATACTTTCCACTATCTCCACCTTCTGTCTGTTCTTGTCACCATCAGACGATTTTATTCAGCTTGTTCTCACATTGCTTAGTTCCACCTTGTCTTCATTCTGGCCACCACCAGACTATTTTAAAAACTTTTTTTCCTTACAGGATTCAGTTCCGTCACTCAGTTTCTTGCTGTCCTCAGATGACTGCTCATTTTGTCCTCAAACTTTCTAATCCTTCACCCTTTCTCTAGTCTAGTTACCGCCAAAAGTTATTCACTTTGCCCTTCTTACTATACTGTTTTTACTCTAACCTGGCCCAGATTTCCGTCCAGTTACAGTTTACTGAATGCACTAGCTCCGTGGCAGAAGAAGACAGTACCGCGGCTGTACTGTACTTTCTTTCCATGGCACTTTTTTTTTCTTTTTTTGAGACTAGCACCATATTCTAGTGTTAGTCTGTTGTTACAGCTCCACATTCAAGATGTAGAAATGGTATTTTTAAACCAAGTTAAAGATAGTATAGTTCCTCCACACTTTCTCCCTTCTTGCTACTATCAAACCATTTTATTTATCTTAATCTGGAATCACGTCTCAGTTCCAGAATAAACTAAAGAAATCACCGTGAGACGGTTTTATTTACGTTTAAGGCCTATCGTAGTGAAGGGGGTGGTGGTAGTCAGGTGCATCGAGAGGTAGTCTGCTGCTCGAAAGGACACGAGTTCGATTCCAGACTGGGCAGGGTGGGTCTCTCCTGAGCTGTGTCAAATGATTTGGTGGTCACAAAAAAAAAAAGTCTGTTTGTAGCATATCCTCGAGGGTGACTGGAGTGTGACGGAGCGGAGCCGTTGAAGTAACTTGGCTGCCGGATGACTGAGAGTGAGATTGTGGTGGTGGGTGCTGGGTCGTTGATGGTTGGATGGGCCGTAACTGGAACACTGGCAAAGGGAAGAAAGAAAACGTGGTTAATTACTGAATGTGGTGAATAAAATATATTGTTTCCTAATAAGGAGATTAGTACTCTTTAAATATTATAGGTACAATAATTTAGGGGCTGAGTGTTGATGCCTGGATACGTCATGACTGGGACCTGGAGAAAGGACAGAAAGAAGACTGTGAGTAAGCAGATCCTCTGTCTGATGCATGGGCAGATACTAAGTGCTCTCGCCTGCACATACAGACATGCTCACGCAAGCACATATAGACACACACGCATGCGCACATTCATAAGCACACGCACAGGATTCCATCAGAGCTAGAATGGCCAGTTGCAAACACAGCACCATCTCAACAACTGTTAATTTTAACACCTAGCTCCTAGCTTTTGTACCTTTATAATGATTTACCAACAGATCACGCCCTAGCTTTTTAACTTTTATTAAGTTTAGTAACTAGTTTCAACATTCACTATCTTTTTCTTCTCTTCACAGTAACTTTTCACAGTCAGTTATATCTTTTGCATTTCTATGTATATTTTTAACATTTGGCTACTTGTATTTACCATTAAGCCATTATTATTATTATTATCATTATTATTATTATTATTATTACCATTATTATCATCATTATTACTGTTAGTATTATCATCATCATCATCATCATCATCATCCGGACGTCCTTTCCCATCCAAGGGCAGGGTGAGGGGTAGCAGTGTCCAGACAGCCCAGTTTTGCCCAGTCCAATGGGTCATGCTTCCATTCACTCATCATTCAACCCTTGGAATCCTGGCTCTGTCGGATACGCCAACAACATTCACCACGTTCTGTAGCTTCAAATAAACGTATCCAATAGACTCAATCCGGACGCTGCCACGCTGAAAAAAAAGGTGCCAAAATCCCTAGTCATGCACTTCTCCTCACAACATTTGTCCAGCCAGCTCGATCTCTTGTCAGTTCCCTAGCCTCACCGACTTCCAAACCTCTCTTTCTCACACACTCATCCACCATATCTCTCCACCTTCTCCTTGGCCTACCTCGCCTCCTCCCTCCTTCAAAGTCGCTCAGATATACCTTTTTCACCACTCTGTTGTTATCCATTCTCTGCACATGACCATATAATCTCAGTACATTGTTATTATTATTATTATTATTATTATTATTTATTATTATTATTATTATTATTATTATTATTATTATTGTTCACACGCACACGCACCTGTGTGTATATGCATGTACGTACAGTATCCGTGCATATATACCGGGTATATATATGGTATATCTATCTATCTATTTATCCATCTATCTATATCTATCTATCTATCTATCTATCTGTCTGTCTATCTACACACACACACACACACACACACACACACACACACACACACACACGAGAGATGTCCAAAAAGAAACCCAAATTTCAAATAGCGCCCCAACTAGCCGACATAGCGTGATCTCGACGGGATCGCTGTGCAGCGGCGACTTTTGAGCTTTAGTAGCAGCAACACGCCACGACTTAGTCGACGAGGCTCATGTGCTTGCGTGAACGTGTGTTTAGTGCACTTGGCGAATTTTCTTGTCACTTCTGTCGTCTGAAATCGGCGACCTTTCAGGTTGGATTTCAACTCTGGGAACAAAAAGGGGCCACAGGGGCCAAACCCGGCGAGTAGGGCGGCTGTGGGACGATAGTCGTCTCGTGCTTCGTCAAAAGTCATGGATAAGGAGCAACGCATGAGCAGATGCGACCAGATTTTGTTTTTCCACGCCTTAGGTTCCTTTCTTCGGACTGCCTCCCACAAACGCTTCAGGACGTCCAAGTAAAACTCTTTACTGACTGTCTGATCACGCAGAACAAACTCGAGATGAACGACACTCTTCCAGTCAAAAAAGCCGATCAACATCACCTTCACATTTGGACGACTCTGATGCGCTTTTTTTTGGTCGCAGTGGCGATGTTCCAACCCATTGCCACGACTGCCATTTTGTTTCGATATCATAACCGTATATTAACGTTTCATCATCTTTAATAATATTTTTCAGAAAGTTTTCATCAGCATTCGAACAATCAAATAACTCCTGACTGACAGTGACACAGTTCTCGTTTTGCTCATCTGTCAACAGACGCAGTACAAATTTCTCGGCAACACGTTGCATCTAAAGCTTTCCGGTTAAAATCGTTTGGCACGAAATTTTACGGATGCCTATTGCTTCAGAAACTTTACGGAGAGTCAGGCGACGATTTTCATCGATCACAGCATACACTTTCTCAACGTGATTGTCGTCTTTTGATGTGGAAGGCTGTCCAGATTTGGGATCATCTTCGGTGGATGCTCTTCCCAATTTGAACACTGGAACCGCTTGTGACATTGCGTGTGGTTCAAACAATCCTCCACATAAACCTGTTACAACATTTGAAAATTCTTCGTTAAAGTTTTTTCTCAGTTTGAAACAGAATTTCACGCAAACACGTTGCTCTTCAAGACCCTTCAGTTTTCAGCATGCAACAAATCGCCAAGTGCACTAAACGCACGTTCACTCAAAAGCATGTGTACCTCGTTGGCTAAGTGACGTGGCGTGATGCGGCTAGTGTTAGGCTGAAGCTCAAAGTCGCCGCTGCACAGCACTTCCTTCAAGATCACGCTGTGACGGCTAATTGGTGCCTTTTTTTTAAAAAGTTCGGTTTCTTTTTTGGTATAATGTGTGTGTGTGTGTGTGTGTGTGCGTGTGTGCGTGTGCGTGTGTGTGTGTGTATGTGTATATGTGTATATGTGTGTGTGTGTGTGTGTGTGAGAAGAAAGTAACCCATACAGTTTTTATCCGCTTAAAACCAGTCGTGGTGGAAAGGCTGACAGTCGTCACTGAAGCTGACCTATTGCTTTTAAGAATAAAAAGTTAAAGGTCAGCGTCACAGAGCTAGGTCAAAATTTGACCTCGGAATGTCAGCTTTACCAATTTTTTCGTGATTAAGACAAAACTTGGTGAAAGGGCTGAAGTCAGGAACGAATTACTTCAGTTCTGAGAGCAATCGATTAAAATTCAAGGTCACGTGACAAAGTCAACTTACATTTTTTCCGATTTAGACCAAATTATGTAGAAAGGTTCAGGGTGAGACAAGAATAAAGGGATTCAGCTTTGAGAACATCATTGAACGGCCAAGGTCACAAGGAACGGTCAGTCACATGATATGGCCATCTAAAACACTTGTAATCCGATTTGGACGATAGTTGGTGGAACGGTCAAGGGTCAGGAAAAAATGAAATAATTCGATTTAAGAGCAATTGGTCGAAGGTCAATGTCACGGGGCGAAGTCAGATGTCTGGCCCTTAGACCATTATTAGGGCGTGGGTGTTGCACTCTTTGATTGCGCCTTCTTGTTACCTGTTTCATTATCCCTTCTATAACTATCATCATTATTGTTTTTTCTGTACTTTCTCGTGCTTGATCTGCTTCACCTCATTTATTATCGCTCCTATAATGTAATTCTCTGCGCAGTTTAACATCCTCATTCTTAGACACCCGTACCGTATTCTTGATTGCTCTTTCCGCTGCGCCTGTTATCTGTCTCATAATCTGGTCCTGTTTCCATTGCTCCTCTTGGAATTAACGTACGAGTATTTCTCATTCTTGGTCTGATCCTACTCCTCGCATGTTGTCTCATCATCAGCTTTAGTTAGTATTTTTATTCTTGGCGAACCTGTCTCTCCGTTTTCTTTTTTTTTTTTTTTTATTAGGCCTGTCTGTCTCTCCTCATCGTTTGCCGTCTTTGTTTTTCAGTCTTCCTCTGTTTATCCTCAGTTTATCCCCCTCCCATCTTCCTAGAAGCTCCTCTAATTACTCCATTACTGATACGGAACGCTGCCTGGGGGACCTTAGCTTGCCTGATTACTGCAAAAAGATAACATCGTACATATTCAGAGCTTCAGAGTACCCGGATTTAAAGTTGGAGTTAGCCCTGGCTTAGGGAATAAAAATAACACTTCTTTCAAAATAACCCGCCACGACGAGGATGATTTTCATTCTACTTCCGACTATTCTCTTTTCACTCTAACCTGGCCTATATTATCGTCCATCCACAGCTTATTCCACGTAGGTCAGTGGAGGAAAAGGACAATAATAGGGATCTTCATACTTGCCATACTACATCTTCGTGACTAACATCACACTGTGACTTTAACCTCTTGTTTCACCTCAACATTCAAGATGGAGAAATGGCAGTTTTAGGCCAGGTTAGAGTAAAACCAGTATAACTCATTTAGCTAAAGAGAGAATTTAGAGCTCAGCTGGGTCTTGCAACAACCAGATTTTATTTTGCTGAGGTGAAATTATACGAACTAGAGTGGCTGGACATAACCTCGAATCCACTTTCAATGAGACTTTTTTTTTTTTTTTTTTTTTTTATGTGTCCGACCCTGGGCATAGGCTTCACAGCCTGTTATCAAGGCCCAGCAGTCCTCCTACATACCATACACCTCTACATGTCACCACTTCGGCGCTGACACCCACCGTCCATATTGAATACATGCTAGGGCTGTTTCGTACAGGACTGGTGTATTGGTATTAGCGGGGGTATTTTTACGACATGTCGGCTGGTCTCCTGGTAGATCAGTAAAGCCTGATTTAATGAAATTCAAATCCTTAAACTGTTCCCAGCCCCAGCCGGGATTCGAACCTGGGTCCGTAAGGACTGCAGGCCACCTCTCTACCGATTGGGCCACCGCCTCCCCCAATTATAAATAAATTCTTGTGGACCTACAAGGAATATGCGTAAGAGGCCATCGTAATGATGGGGCTATGTAATTTGCTACCCATACCAAAACTGCAGAAAAAATTTAGGAACTGTGATGGAAGACAGCACTGGGCAATGCTACAAACAGAGGGATGAATGAACAGAGAGATAGACTGAAGAACACAAATAACTAAGAGAGAAAAAGATAGGTTTTGATATATATATATATATATATATATATATATATATATATATATATTTTCCTTACCTATCCAAGAAGCTGCCGCCGTGGTCATCCTATCGTCTCTCGGTCCTCAGGTGACTGCGGCCAGGCCAGATGTAGTGAAGGTGAGGTGAAAGTGAAGGGCACGTGAGGTGTAGGTGAATGTGGTGTGATTGAAGATGACGATGTGAAAGTGGGTGAAGCTGAGGTGTGACTGAAAGTGAGGATGTGGAAGTGGATGCAAGTGAGGTGTGAGCGAAGGAGAGGATGTGGATGTGGATGGTAATGCGATGTGATAGTGAAGGGCAGATGGAATGTGTGTGAAGGTGAGGTTTGGTTGAGGTTTAAAGTGAGGTGTGATTGAAAGTGATGGTGTATGTGGGTATGAGTGAGGATGAAGGTGAAGATGTTTGTGTGAAGGAAGATGTTGGCGCGTGTTTAAGGGTGAAGTTGATGGTGAAGGTGAGAGTGAATATGATGATGTAAGGAAGTTTGAGGGGTAAAGGTGTAAATTGTGGTGAGGTGTGTGGGGGAGGGGGGTGATTAAGGCATGACGATGAGGGTAATGAGGTGATAATGACAGTGAGAGTGAAGTATTGGTATGAGATGTGAAGATGAAGTGAAAGTAAGTAATGAGGGGTAAGGATGTGTGGGTAGTAGTGAAGGTGACAGTGAGGATAGTGAGGAAGGATTGAAGGTAGATACAGATGGAGTAAAGTCGACTAAGGATAAGAGAGAAAGAAGATGAGAATGATGCTGATGTAGGAATGGAATGTGTGTGTGTGTGTGTGTGTGTGTGTGTGTGTGTGTGAATGTGAACGCGCGTGCTTTGAACTGAATGATTGGTGTTCATAAATGAGGTAAGAGAGGAAGGTGGAATGTGACTGAGAGGAAAGGCAATGTGTGAGTGGAAATGAGGATGGGATATGGGTGATGACAAAGAGTGTATCTACCCGTAAGTGAAGTATAAGTAATGGTGTAAGTGTGATGTGTTGGTGAATGTGAAGCAGAATTCGATATGAAGACCTGATTTTGCGATGAAAGTGAGGCAGGTGTGTAATATAATTAAAAACCATGAAAAAGATATGAAATTAGAAGGCTGGAAAAATGAAACTCTTGATTATGAGTTAGTGTCACTGAATATAATGAGGGAAAAAATCTGGATCAGGCATGAATAGTGATGTTAATAGCATATGAATGATGACAATGATGAATTAGAAAGACTGATGGCACATAAAGATCAGACAGTATATGCTGCATGAAAGTGACTAAAAATGAATGAACGTCCACAAATGTCCGTGAAAATGTGAATAGATGTAGAAGAGAAAAAACAAAAGGTGAGTAAGCTTGACTTGAACGTATCGGAGGCGAAGATTAGACTAAATATGCAAGATGAACGTGACTGGAAATGAGTGAGCATACAGGAAGATGAGGGAAAGTGATTAAGTGCTTAGTAAATAATAAAAATGAGAGGAAACATGATGAAAGGTAGTTGTGAAATAACTGAGTAAAATTGAATGCAACCGTACATGAAGATGCTCGAAAATGAGCCTGGTGATAATGGATGAAAGTCACGGCGTTCACATATATGATTGAACACGTGCAGAGATTAAAGATACAGTGGCTGAACATACATGAAAGTGAGAGAAAATGATTTAGATTAAAGGGAATGAAACTGAATGACCGAAGACAATGTTGATGGGTAGTTAGAAAATGAATGAAAATGAGGGCCCGAAAGTGAAGGCTTTTATAAATGAATTATAAGAAAGTGAAAGAAAGTTGGTGGTCAGAAATGAATGTGGGGGAAAATGAGATGAAACTGAATGAAAGTGAAAGTGAATGAGTAAGTAATGGAACAAGTGAATGAATATGTGGATCGATATATGGGCGATGCAAGTAAAAAAAAAAGATGAATGAGCGTACATGAAAGAGGGAAAAATGAGACGGAAGTAAGCAGTAATGTGATTACTTATTAAAATGAAGAACAGTATGTAAGAAATTAAGAAATATGGGTGAAAGTGAATGTGTAAATGAATATGAAGTTCATTTTTTTTCTTGTACATCTACTGTAAGTAGGAGAAAATGAGTATGTACAAGAAGGTGAGAAAAAGTAAGCAGCTAAGGATGGGTGTATCTACATTATAATGATCCGCTTTCTGTATGTTTGTTGGTTTGTCCGTTTATGACCGTAACACAGCAAAAACGGCGCGTTGTAACGCAATTTTTATTAGCTCAAAGTACCGTTAGTATGTTCTTGAAGAATAAAACAATTTCCAGTTTAATCGGGCCACCGGTTCCCGAGTTATAACTCATATCTGGCCTTTTACTCGGCGGCCTTTTTGCGGATCACTTTCTTTGTGGCATTGAAGTTACCGTAATACAGCCGAAAATACAGAACGTAGTGCAATTTTTGTTATAGGAAGGTACTGTTAAAATGCTCAAAGATGAAGAATGAAAACAATTTCCAGTCCAGTCGGGCCACCGCTTTCCGAGTTATGACCCATTTCTGGCCTTTTGACATCGAGCGGAAAGGCTGCCGAAGGCGGTCTTTAAGCGAGTAATAATAATAATAATAATAATAATAATAATACCTAGCGAACGTACATACATGAGAGGAATATGAGCTGCATGAAAGTAAATGAAAATGAGAGGTGATAATGCAGTGAGTGAGGATGGATGAAAATGAGTGAAAAAGCATTGAACCTGTATGAAGATGAGAAAAATGACTGGGTAGAAGTGAATATGAACGAAATTATTGGAAGTGAGCATACATAAGGAGAGATATAGTGCGAATGAAAATGAGTATGTGAATGTAAAAGAAATGATTGAATATAAAGGTATTGAAAGGAGTAAGAATGGTAGAAAAAATGATTGCATAAGGACTGATGAAGGGTGAGTGAAAATGCCTGAGCGTACGGTACATGAAAGTGAAGGGGAAATGTGTTCGTACAAACGGAAATGGAAGAAAGTGAAGATGAATGTTTCCGTGAAAATGAAAGAGCGAATGAGGACAAATGAAATATTTGTGAAAGCGATCGTTGGCTACTTGAGAATGAGGAGGGAAGGTGAGTCGTTACTGATGAAAGTGAACGAAGATGAGTGAATATGAAGATGAGTCAAAGTGTGAGAATCAGTGAATGGGGAGACAGAAGGAGTGAGAGTATGATTATGAAACAATGGGTAAATGAATGGACGCGGTTTGAGATGAGTCAGATGTATATGAAAGTGAGTGAATATGAAGATGAGTCAAAGTATACGAGGATTGATGAATGACGCTTATGAATGAGTAAGGGCATATGAAGAGACGAGAAAATGAGTGGCCGTACATGAAAGTGAGCAAAAATGAGGCTGTGCAGATGAAAGTGAATGAAAATGAGTGACGTACTATGAAAGTGAGGAGGAGGAAAATGATATGGCGCAGATGAAGATGAGGGAAAATGAGATGGTACAGATGAAGGTGAGGGAAAATGAGTTCGTCAGTACAGTGAAGGTGAATGAAAATGGAGTGAGGCATGGAGAAGATTTAGTTGGTAGAGATGAAGATGAAGGAAAAAATGAATGAGCAGTTGTGGTAGAAAGTGATTGAGCATACATGAAAGTGAATCACAAATGAGTCGGTATACAAGAGTTGAACGTGAAAAATGGAGATAGTGAGTCATGATGTGTGGGAACATGAGTGAGCATTCTTTATGATCAAAGAACGATGAGTCGATCGGGGAATGTGAATGGATATGAAAGAGAGAGCTGGCATGAAGATGGGGGGGGGAGGAATTAATAGTTACAGCTGAAGATGAGGGGAAATGAGATGGAGTATGATGGAGATTGAGTCGTTGTAAATGAAAGTGAGCGAGAAAACACTGATGGAGGTACGATGAAGGTGAGTGAAAGTGAGTTATTATTAAGACAACTGCGTGTGATGGGCTAGGGGAGTCGAGGCAGGGTCACTACTAGAGCAAGCCAGCCAGCCACCACCAGCACGTCCACGCCACCACCGCGACTATACCCACTCCATCACCACCTCCATCACTTTCCCGGCCCCCGCTATCTGTAAGGGAGAGAAGAGGAATATGAGTATAAATTTTTCTTACGTGACTACAGCTACTACACCACCACCTCCATTTTCTCTCAGCCCCTGCTGTCTGTGAAAAGAGGGAAGAGAAGAGTACTTGGGGGAATATATTGATTTTCCTTTCCCTAGAATGAAACCACTACACTGCTATAGCCATTCCACCACCACCTCCATCATTCAGCCGCTGTTATCTGTAGAGTAGAGGAGGGAAAAGCACTGCAATGAATATACTGATCCTGCTTCCACGAAAGTCAAACCACCACTCGATATAGCCATTCCACCACCACCCCCGTAACTCTACCACCATTCGATATAGCCATTCCACCACCACCTCCATAACTCTACCACCATTCGATATAGCCATTCCACCACCACCTCCGTAACTCTACCACCATTTGATATAGCCATTCCACCACCACCTCCGTAACTCTACCACCACTCGATATAGCCATTCCACCACCACCTCCGTAACTCTACCACCATTCGATATAGCCATTCCACCACCACCTCCGTAACTCTGTCAACGTCCTCTGTCGGCTAGGGAGAGAACAGATATTTTGTGTTAAATACAGTTTACCCCATCAGTACCAGAAGGGCGTCAGTTTCGTATTTTACACTAATTTACGTGAGTGCGAGGACGTCATTTAATTTTAACAACACTTAAACCTTTTAGCAGTTTCCTTATCACAGTGCTCAACGCATTTACTCACAGCCACATGAATACGAGGACGTGTTTTAGTACGAACGTCTCTTTATATTATACTCAATTCTTTAAGGAACCCTTCAATAAGAGGACGTCTTTCTTTTAGTTAACGTGCAAAATAAAGGTGCTGCCTGAGGGTTTTATTCGCACAGGCGAAACCCTTCGTAATGAAGGGGTTAATACCATTCATACTAGCATAATGAATTCGATATTAGAAGTCAGGGTGGGGAAGGAAGGATGAAAATGAGTGAAAATGAGATGCTCGAAATCAAAGTGAAAGCCTATATATTTCAATTGCTTTCGCTGGCACAGTCATTAAATTGTAAATTTCCTTCAACAGGACAGTATCATCACCACCATCGTCGTCGTCGTTGTTGTCGTCGTCATCTTCATTTATATTCATTCTCACCATCATCGTCATTATTGTCATCACTGTCATTATTATTTTCCCGACCATTTTCACCTGTAGCTTCTTCAGGGGTGCTGAAAAACTCACGGACTGGCCGAGCTTATATGCAGGTGATGGGGACTCGCCCTCTGCCGGCTGTCAGGCTATGCCCTGAAGAAGCCACAGGCGAAACTAGTCGGGAATAAAACTCACCTCTGTTTCACCCGTGTTTCCTTCCACCTCCTTCCGACACTTGTCATAATGTCTCTACATTATGACTTTCATCAGCGTCTTCGTCGTCATCGTCCTAATTCAGTTTCCTGTTCCTCCAGTATATTACCAATATGCCAGGAATCGAACCCGGGACTCTCAGGTGAGAGCCAGGCAACATATCACTACACCACGACCAGGTCAAAGTTATCTCACTTTGTCACAGTCTTGTAACCAATGTCCCTCCACCCCCACTGTGGGCATGAAGAGGATGAGATAATCCCCTGGCGCTTGGGCAAGTAATATATTGGATGATTTTTCCTGTGTACAAAACGGGTTTCTCTCTTCAGTTTCCTGTTATTTCAGAGAGGCTGGTATGATTTTGAATCTGGCAGAGAAAAAATGAAAAACATGGGCTGTCACCAGATTGCCCCACCCAGTGAGATATGCAACACATCTATTCATTCATTCATGCATGTTTCAATGCATTCATTTATTCATACATTCCATACATTCATATATCCATTAATTCGTTTATTTATTATTACTTTTCATTCAAGGCTTCGAAATGTTCTCAAGTAGATAATCAGAAAAAAAGGACCAATGTATATATATATATATATATATATATATATATATATATATATATATATATATATATATATATAAATAATATTATATAAACTGTGGAGAAACACACATAACACGCATATGTGGAGCTCTTGATACTCAAGCCAGGAATCGAACGGGAACTCCTAGATAGGAGCCAGACGCTGTTGCTGTACAACGGCGTGATATAAGCTAAATCACCCGATTTCTGTGACGAACCAGCTAAATCCATTATGGGAGAATATTTTACAACTCGAACTCAGATGATGATGGCGTATTTTAGAGTTATCTGGATTTTTTGCTTAGCGCCACGCAACTCGGCAAGCGACATACATTGCAGTTTTAATCTGTTCAAGGCAATACAAGCAAGTTCTTATATATACAGTATACTCTCTCTCTCTCTCTCTCTCTCTCTCTCTCTCTCTCTCTCTCTCTCTCTCTTCTTTATATATATATATATATATATATATATATATATATATATATATATATATATAATGTATTTACATATGAGAGAGGGGGGGAAATTAACTGGTGGACGTTCGCGCTCAACTCAAGCACCGATCATACTGACAACAACTTTCTCTGAAGTCTGCTATATCTGTCACGAAATAGTCAGCAGAGAACTCGTGTTAAAATAAGACTTCTAGCCACACAACTCTGTCCTGCATATGTCATATCAATATCACATGCATAATCAATTCTCAGCGTTCGTCTACATTACACCATGCCAGCATATTCTGTCTTGCGCTTATGATAGTTGAGACTACGCTAAATTTATGAAGACCAGTAACCCCAACACAGTGAGTTAATACAGCTTGTCCTGAAGTTGCCATACTAATCATAGAAATACAGCCAATGAAGCAATGGTCTTATAAATTCATTAAGCCAGTCTCGTTAAGTCATGGATGTAATTATTTGATCCATGTTCAGTTAATCAGTCTCAGAGATCAAATCAAAGGAATCTATTAAGAGAATTGTATAGCAGGTGCGAAGAGTAATTTACCACTTTCAATATTTTAGTCAGTGACTGGAATTACCATTTATGTGGGAAATAATAATGGAGGAAAGTATGAGTGAAGGAAAGTCGACGACATATTTTCTGTTTTGCTCTTGTCTTCAGTATGCATTTTATTTACCTGTAGGATGGACCCTCCGAGTCAGAGAGGTTATATGTAGTCATAATTAATATCTTCTGCATTAATAAGATAGCTGAATAAAATCGTCTGGTGGTAGTGAAATAAAATGAAAAAAGGCGTCATCGCGCTGAAGTGGTTAAGAAATATTTCTGGACAGCCTTAAAATTACAGTGGGAAACCTACTCAAGGAGAAAAATATTCAGACAACTACTGTATACCCCATCTACTCTAACTTGGTCTTAAATTGCCATCTTTTCATGGTGAATGCTGAGTTGTAACATTAGATTAACGCTAGAATATGGTGCTAGCACAAGGAATTGCTGTGGAAAGGCGGTGGAGCCACATATTGCTTTTTACTACCGAGACACGTAAAATAAGCTGCAAAAAGTATGAAAAATCTTGAAGCTGAGGTGATTGATCTCTAGTATCATATGTAGAGGATTAATAGTAAATGATTATGAGCTTCAGTATATTTCGGGAAAAAGTTGAAACAATGCAGGTCGTTGGTAAATATTGGAATGCTATGATACGGGAGGTAAAATGGAATACTCAGAATTTGTTGAACATTATAGTTTTTGGTCAGTGTCACAAACACATGGTAATGCTGCAGATGGAGCGCTATGAAAATAATTTAGCCATTTCTTTGAGAAAAATCGAAACTGTTCTGGCTGCTAGTTTAGTTTCTGTCATCAGAGAATTGAAGTCAAAGGTATAATGCATCCTTCTTTGAAATAATCTTTAAACTTCCCTTCAGTGCCATATCGACACATTCCAGGTATCAGAGACGATGCTATTCACCTTAGGAGGGATCCCTGCCTGACTGGATTAACAGTTCCTAAACTGTATTACTTAATCGTTGTTAAGTTATTTATAACTAATGTAAAGAGTCCTTATGTGTACCCCTTGTAACTCATGTTATTAATAGTAAAATATTGGCAATATTACGTAATGTATGGTTCATTTAAGAGTGAAGGATACTACATAGTATAGTCCTGCTGTCTCCAGGCGATCATATTCAGTTTTTGACCATGAATTGGCAAAAGTAACTAGAAACCACACCAACTATCACAAATACAGGTCTTTCCCGAGGTCCATATCATTGTTCTTTAGTCACAGTAAAACACTTAAGAGGCGTTTAAATATGTTAATGAATACCAGTTAGTGTCTGTAGCAGCCTCTTCTTTCTGCGAGTCTTAATTTACTCAAATACATTATAGTCAAAGATTAATATATCGTTCATAAACGATATGTTGTTACTTACTGTATGAACGCGTTGAGTAGGTGGTTCACAACTTTCAAAATTCGTCGAGAATGGTGTGCAACTTTTAATATGCTCAAGATAGGGTGTTTCACCCTTGGGTACTCGTATCCTTGAGCAAACAGAGCTGACCCGTGGGTACGATTAACATGGCATCATCTTGCCAAGAGTGTGACAAAAGGAAAGTCATACCAACTATGTTTTGCCACTATCAAATCACACATGTATTAACGTCAAGTTTTAATGATTATCAGCTGCTTTAGTTGGCACATATTTGTTATTACTGTGGCAGTGATCATCTCTGGATTTGAGCGTGCCACCTTCAGTGCTTGACATGATGCCTCCCTCCCGCAGTGCTTAGGCAAGAACTGTCCTCATGAGCTGTGGACGACGTTGTTATTTCTCTAACTACCTTCGCCTATCTAAGTCTGAGGGCCTTATAAATGTTGCATTTACACTGAAACAAGCCATTACCTCTCAGATCCGAAGCTTATTTTTTTATATACTTTTTCAATCGAATGATTAACTCCAGTAAAGTGACATTTTCAGGTCTCGCAACCTACAGATGTTAATACTGCCGGCCGCACGAAGTGGCGTCCATATCACGAATGTTTCATGTGTTCTTGCCATCAGCCGACGATTCCACCCAGTTCAGGGGATATTTTTCAAACTGGTGGAATTAGTCATGACTTTCATTAACAACTGAACCTCGACGACTTTAATATTCTGCTTTGTAGGCAATTTTATTCAGTATATATATATATATATATATATATATATATATATATATATATATATATATATATATATATATATAAGTATTTGGGTAGTGTGATGAGTAAGGATGGAGGTTTGGAGGGTGAAGTGCTTGAAAGGGTACAGCAGGGAAGAAAGGTTGCTGGTTCCTTGAAAGCAGTGATAAGAAACAGGGAAGTGAGCATGGAAGTGAAAAATTACTACATGACAGTATTGTGATACCAACTCTAACGTACGGAAGTGAAGCTTGGACATTGTTGGAAGGACACAAGTCAAGAGTGAGAGCAGTGGAAATGAGTTATTTAAGAGGAGCCTGTGGAGTCACGTGGAGAGACAGGCTGACGAATGAGGATATAAAGGAGCGTTGTGGTGTGGATGTGGGTGTGATAGGAAGCGTTATGAGGAACACACTGAGGTGGTTTGGCCATGTGGAGAAGATGGAGGGCGAAAGACTGACGAAGAGAGTGTATGTGAGTGAGGTGGAGGGGGGAAGTGGGAGGTGGAGGCCGTGGATGAGTTGGAGGGATGGGGTGGAGAGGTATATGAGAGAGGGAGTGTGAGTTGGGAGCAGGCCAGTGAAATGGCAGGGGGACAGGGCGACTTGGAGGCGATTTGTTTGTGGCCACCCCAAACGGGATTGAGGCGTCTGGCATATATATATATATATATATATATATATATATATATATATATATATATATATATATATATATATATATATATATATACGTATATACATATATCCATTCTTCCATCCATCATCCAATCCTACATTGCCCCATGAGGAACGTAGGAGCCCGGGAGCTAGGCAGTTGGTCCCGACATTTAAGATGAGGGTGACCAGCCTCACTCATCCTGAGTGGCATTACATGAGGAATCAACCCCAACCCTCCCTTGGATATAAAATTTCACCGGCTCAATCTGATTGGAGCGCAGTAATTACCCACTAAACCACCAGGCCCCCAAATTTGGTTATATGGTTACCACCCAGCGTAGTAAATGGTTTCCTGGTGCACAGGAAACCATTTGGCTTGTCACTCATTGTAGAGTCACCCACAGGCTGAAGGAAGTGGAAAGAATGAAGGAAAGAAAGAAGAGAATGGAAGGAAAGAAGGATGGAGAGGAAAGGGCAGACACCCGAGAGCAGCACTACATCGAGTGAGTGGATGGTGAGCGCCCACACCTACCACACAAAATATATATATATATATATATATATATATATATATATATATATATATATATATATATATATATATATATATATATATATTGCCAGACGCCTCAATCCCGTTTGGGGTGGCCACAAACAAATCGCCTCCAAGTCGCCCTGTCCCCCGCCATTTCACTCCCCTGCTCCCAACTCACACCCCTCTCTCTCATATGCCTCTCCACCCCATCTCTCCATCTCATCCTCGGCCTCCCCCTCCCTCTTACCCCCACCACCTCACTCACATAAACGCTCTTCGTCAGTCTTTCACCCTCCATCCTCTCCACAAGGCCAAACCACCGCAGTGTGTTCCTCATAACGCTTCCTATCACATCCGCATCAACACCCCAACGCTCTCCTTTATATCCTCATTCGTCAGTCTTTCTCTCCATGTGACTCCACAGGCTCCGCTTATATAACTCATTTCCTCTGCTCTCACTCTTGACTTGTGTCATTCCAACATCGTCCAAGCTTCACTTCCGTACGTTAGAGTTGGTATCACAATACTGTCATGTAATATATATATATGTATATATATATATATATATATATATATATATATATATATATATATATAATGTGTATATATATATATATATATATATATATATATATATATATATATATATATATATATATATATATATATATATATATACATACATATACATATATATGTACATATACATCTATACATGTACATATATATATATATACACACACACACACATATATATATATATATATATATATATATATATACATACTTATGTGCAGTATAATTCTAAGAGTCTGTGTATGTACGTGTGTATGCGGGTGTAGCGCAGCCAAAACTGAAAAAAAAAATATTTTGAAACTTGGCAGGATGATTGGCATTGGGTCCCAGGTGTGCAGGGTTCAGTTTCATGTCGACTGGAATTTTCTGACGGTGTTTTTACCCCTAACAAATGTCCCAGTTGATGTTACACATTGCGTTTGCCGAAAAATGTGGCAGGTCACATCCATTTAGTTTCATTTATCGAGAGAGAGAGAGAGAGAGAGAGAGAGAGAGAGAGAGAGAAGAGGGGGTTGCATATATACATTTCAATGTCTGTTACTTCATTGATGCTAAGAAGACGATTTTATTCAGCAGAAATAGGAATTCGCTGTGATGATGGTGGTGGTGGTGGTGGTAGCTGTGATGGTGATAGCAGCAGTGATGGTGGTGGTGGTGTTAGTTGTTGTGGCGGTGGTGGTGTTAGCTGTGGTGGCGGTGGGGTGTTAGCTGTGGTGGTTGTGGTGCGATATGTGGTGGTGGTGGCGGCGGCAGCTGTTCATAAACGACTTATTTAGAATATGTGCTCTACAAAGCACTTGTTTCAGAGCGAAGCGCTGTTCTGAACCGGCTCTTATTTGGACAAGTGCTGAGCGACCCGTTAGGATCACAAGGTTCTTTTCTTAGTATATCTATCTATCTATATGTATATATATATATATATATATATATATATATATATATATATATATATATATATATATATATATATATATATATATATATATATAAGAGAGAGAGAGAGAGAGAGGTAGATCGATAGATGTATATATAGATATATGTATATATATGATTTTATATGTAATACGTACGGGTGTGAGACCTGGAAACTGACAAAATCGATGGAAAATCAACTAATCCGTTCTCAAAGAGCGGTGGAGAGGCATATGTTGGGAATATTTTTAAGAAACAGGAAAAAATCGACTTGGGTAAAAGAGCAGATTAAAGTAAAAGACATTATAGAAGTTATAAACGAACAGAAATGGAAGTGAGCAGGTCATGTAGCAAGAATAAGGGATAACTAATGGAGCAAGAGGCTGACTGACTGGACCCCAAGAGATTGTAAGCGTAGCAGAAAAACACCAGTCTGGAGGTGGAGAGACGAGATAGAGAAGTTTGCACACAAAACTTGGCAGAGATTGGCTCAGTGAAGAAATTTGTGGAAAAAAGTGGGGGAGGCCTTTGTACAGCAATGGACTTCCAGTGGCCGATGATATAGGTATGTGTGTGTGTGTGTGTGTGTGTGTGTGTGTGTGTGTGTGTACTCATTACTCTGCTTTTTATCCTGTTGTTAAAGGCGGCGATGTCCTCTGTTGTTACGCTGCCATGATCTTTTTAATAAACTAATTTAATCAATCAACCAGTCAGTCAGTCTGTAAATAGGAGGGACAGACTGGAACAACACGTCATCGGCTTAGGTTTATCCTTCATTAATTACCTTAACACTAGAGATCTTAATTGTAAATTCGCCTTTAAATAGCAAGAAAAACAAGAGAACAATGCGGAATTGGGCTGAAGGGGTTGATGAGGTTATTTTGTTAACCCCTTCTGTACGATGATATCTTTTTTCAGTAGGTTTTTGTTGCCTCTGGACGACTTTCATTGATCTCATTAAAATCCCCCGAGTTCCACGAGTCTTTTCAAAGTTGACAAAAAAGCGTCTGAAGACAACAAAAAGGATTATGAAAAATGCTTAATCGTAGTGAAGTGGTTAACCTCGGTGACGTCAGAAAGTTACTGGAGCTAGTTGATCTACAGGTTTACTTAAAGCTGATTACAGTTTTGCCCTTGATCTAAAAGGCCCGTATTCTCGCTGGTCTAGAAGACTTTAACTTCTTTTTTCTCAGCAATTTGCTTTGTCTCATGCACATTAACCCCCATGGTCAGGGCTAACCTTGTAGTGTATCCCAGCTAAAGTCAGGTGATTTTTTTTTTTTTCTCACCCGAGAGGGTCATAGGAACTTTAGTGTTAATACTGTCATCATTAACAACTCCATGGTCGTGACAACTCTGGTATGTTATTTCCGCTAACGCCAGAAGATTTATTCAGCTGTAAGTCTTAAATGACTGGGAGGGTTGATATCCTTTTGCTGGAGATGCAGTTATGCCGTTATTAAATGGATATAAATAACATACCAGAAAATATTAAGATGTAATAAGACACGATTCCCATACGATTAGCATTTCCAGGTACTAAGCTGTCGGCCTGATAACGTCAGGCTCAAATCCTGGATGCAGACTGTTGGTGCCACTCGACTCGGTTGTCCATCCAGCCTTTGTGTGAGTACCGAGGGCAGCACATAGGGGAGATAACTGTGGTAAGATCACTTTATGTCCTTGGATGATGCAGTGGCCCTCTATCCCAGGGTAGTTGGTGACTTAACTTGCCATAGACCCGAATTCCTAAGTTATGGAGATAACACCAGCTAAGCACCTCATGGCGTCTGTCCTCAACTTTAAATGAAAACACTAAATTTTCCGTGCCAAAGAGAACACGGCTCAGTATAAGAATAGTACCCTAACCCTTCGACTGCGATATTCCTCCTGTGTATTTTGTGCAGGCTAACTTTATGCAATTTTATTATCATTAAGCCCAGAGAAGCCCATAGTGGCAAAAATTTAAAGAATCATCTGGATAAACTTTTGAAGCAAGGACTGAAAACTCATTAATTTAATTCAAGCTGAGTTCAAACGTTTTTATTTACTTATATTCACCGCAGCCAAAGAGTTATTCCTTCAGTCCGATGACGTATTTTATCTAGTTTACTCTTGCAACTACCAGACGAATATATGCAGCTTTGGGGAGAGCCCTGTTAAAGTAGGGGTTAATGATGGCAGTATTGAACCAAAGCGGAAAAATCGTCTGGTGATGACAAGAATGAATATAAAAGACGTCACCATGTCAAAAGGAGTGAAGCACTTCACTTGGATGACGCATTTTACATTATTGCTAATACCAGACGATTTTATTCTGCTTTGGAGAGAGACTCCAACTGGTAAAGTTATATATAACACTTGCATTAACCCCTTCGCTGCTAGAGTGCTGTTGTAAGCGAATAAAATCGTCTGATGCAAGAATAAAAAAAAAAACATCCTCGGACTGAAGGGGCTGACATTAAACGGAAAACACTAAAACCAATAGGAGGCAGAATATCTTACTTGCTTTGGTGTCTAAAATATTTATCCTAGCTATGTTTTTGGACTTTCTGGTGCCATAGTGTTGGTCCCTGGAGGGCGCTGACTGCACCACTGGGTCTGGGCGCGTCAGGACAGAGCAGAGAGCAGCAGTGGCAGAGACAGCAGACAGCGGCAAACAGGGCAGGGGGATGGATGGTGACAGGACGCCGCCAGGCAGCACGCAGCCAGAAGTGAAGGAGAGAGGGAGTTACTATGTTGTCTTAATTTAGGAGGAGAAATATGTGGTGCATGTGCTGGGCCAGAATTCTCGTCAGCATGGAGGCTCTCTGATACCTCTTGCGTATCAGTTGGCAAACTAATATTTTCGACATCCCGGAAGGGCGAGGGACGTGGGAGAGCCAATAATAGGCTACCGTGGGCCTGGTCATTTAACCCGTGGGAGACCAGCCAACGTCCCCGGACCTGATTTTACACGACAGGAAAGCCTCCACCATAACATGTTAATTCGAACCGTGGCCCGTTATCGCCCGGTTTCCTGCGACCATCACTCAACCACTGTACTGCCGAAGTGTAACATGAGAAACATACTGCCAAGGAAAAGATATAAGAAAGCCTCCTAAACGCATGAGAATACGGCCCTTGGTCTAGCGACATGATTCTTTGTATTGGCTAGTTATGCATTCCTTCACTGAGCTGACTAAACTGGGTGAGTATGGCATTCATATTTGTCCAATAATGCTTTATATTGTATGGTAAGGGACAGATACAACACCAACCATTGTTATATAGGCAGGAATCCTGCACTTATCCAATTTAGTCTGCACCATGAAGGAATGCATATGTAGCCAGTACACTCTGGCTACCTAGGTGGAGCAACTTTTAAATAACCCCTTCAGTACGATGGATGTCCTTTTTAATCTGTGTTACCAACACACGATTTTAGTCAGGTTAGGGCAGAACTCTTGTACTGAAGAGGTTAGAGGCAGTCTCCATAAACCCCTTCAATACGATTTCTTGTTTATATACACAGGATAGTTCATATATAACACTCCTCTTCCACTCCGCCGCGTGATTTCTCATGTGTTGCGGGGGCGGCTGAGTCTGCGTTATCAGGCAACGTTAATTAATTTCCTACTCCTGCTAGCACACCCACGCTCACATCAGCAGACTGAGCCGTCTCCGCTGCATGCTACATATCGCCAGGTGAGTTGGAAATGGAACACTGTTTACCAACCATCTTATATGTTCCTGCCACTGCTGGACGATTTTATTCTAGTTAGGAGAGACCCCTCGTAGCGAAGGAGCTACAGCGATATTCTAAACTTCTAGACCAACAGACTGCAGTGGATTGAATGATTAAGGCTGTATTCTAGGTTGCGTGGGAAACTTTGTAGCACCTATTTCATAGCGATTTTTTTTTCATGGTAATATTTTACATGGTGTGTGTGTATATATATATGTATATATATATATATATATATATATATATATATATATATATATATATATATATATATCTATCTATTGCCAGACGCCTCTTGATTATGAGTCGGTGGTCTAAATCACATACACTCTCTTCGTCAGTCTTTTCTAAGGTCCATCCTGAATCAAAAATCCAGCACCTCAGTGTGTTTCCTCAACAACATCATCCACATCCACACCACAACACATCCTTTATATATCCTCATTCGTCAATCAGTCTCCCATGTGACTCACAGGCTCCTCTTAAATAACTCATAGTTTGTATAAATAACATACAAGATGACAGTGACGTGTAAAATGCAGAATAAATCATAAATCGGAAAGGTGGACGTGTTACAAAATCTCCAGATACACCTAGAATACAACCCAAAATAAATGAATGGACAAATAGGAACCCACCGTGAGTCTGAGATGATAAGAAAATGACAGCTAAGAAGGCTTCCTAAGCATTGCCCCAACTAACACTTAACCCTACAGAACCATGACGTGTGAATTTAGGGTTTACACTCGCTACAACCACACGATTTTATTCAGCTTGTGAGAGACCCTGTGTGGTGAAGGTGTTTGAGGTAATCCACATTTATCCCCATTCCAACAGCCAGACAATTTTATTCTGGTTTTAAGAGATTTTTGGTAGTGAACCGATTAAATCATGACAGTAATACTAATCATATACCTTAGAATGAATTTATCATTATTCAGTAGTGATCCGCCAAGCCGTTTATCCAGTAAGGTATAATCAGTTATAATGTCCGTACACTTGTTTATGATCCACTCATTAATAAGATAAGGTCATTAATAAGATAAGGATTCTCCTTCATTACCATGTTGCCATATCCACGATCAAAAACCGGTCAGAAAACAGTCAAGGAATGGATGGCAGTATTAGAGAGTGCCAGATTATCGTCCATTATTTAACCTTGGCCAAGCTGGACCACGCCCCCAACTTTGAATGCTGAGCCGTGACTGGGTGTGGGTGAATCTTGAAGGGCCACGAGCGAAAAAGTTTGCAGTTCTCGTTATACGAGTAAATGTGTTATATCACCATCAACATATACGGTAGCAACATTTTTTTTTCTTTTTAATTAGAAAAGAATGATAAATTAATATTACTCTCGTAAGACCGCCATCAGCGCTTTTTTGGTCAGTCACCATTTGTTTATTTTCCTGAACTTTAAAATAAACAACATGTGTGTAAATAAACTAATATATGGTAAAGCCCGAAGAAAATGGACTTGGCTCCGTTAGAGAAAAGAGACCATTGAGGGGTAAACGATAAGAATTTCGCAGATAAATTATTTATTTTGAGCCATAAATGTTTTTGCAAAGTCTAGGATCGTAGGGAGTGTTCCAGCATAGTTTCATCAAAATCAGTCCATGCGTCTAGGAGTAGCTGGCTAAACCCTTAAAGAGATACATTGTTACACAGATATGATTATGACATAGATATGATGTGTGGGTGATGGTGACACATTAAGCTAAATAATGTACATTTAGCTAAATGAAACTGGTATTAGGAAGAGCTGATGCAGTACCTTACTCACATATACAAGGTGGCCAATATGTAACTCTCTGTTTGCACTCCGCTGGACGATTTCTGGTGTGTTGTGGGTATGGCTCAATTAGCATTAACAGTATCAGTCTTCCGTCATTTATTAGTTTCCTGCTCCAGATGCCACAACCAGGCCCACACTAGCCGAATGACACGTTCCCGCAACACACATGATACTGCCACGTGAATTTCTAGAGGAGCGCAGTTTACGGATCATTCATTATACGTCAGTTGAGTAGATGCAAGGTGGCGGGGTACCTTTGCCAAAAAACTTAGCGAACTATAATCATTTCAACCTTTCTGTGGACATGTCACCGCTATGATGAAAAAAAGACTATAGAAAATAAGGAAGTTGAGTATAATTAGAATTTTTCTGAATGTAACATAGAATATTTAACCAAGTGAAAATGGACGTCCACCACCAAGAGTTATAAATGAGAGAAGGTTCACATTAGTGCGAGAGGAAATTTGTGCTTAGCAGGTTATGACAGGAATTAGAATAGTACAACACCATTACACCCACCACAGTATTACCACCTGTACAAACACCTCCTGATTCACACACACACACACACACACACACACACACACACACACACACACACACACACACACACACACAAAACCAGACAACAGAATATTCCCTCTCTGTCAGACGGCTGTTTACACCTGGTCATTGTTCTGGTGGGTGCAGTCTCAGTGTGCGCTCCTTAATATTCCGTAATGGGCTATAAAGAGCCAGCGTCAGACTCGGGGCATATTAGTACAGGGCAATCACAGCAGGAGATGTTGCTGCAGTTCGCGGTGCTGGTTGTGTCTGAGAGCCGTAGCATGCCCTGCTTTGCGATTTGCTTTGCGTCTTATGCTGATTCATGTGCAGCTACACCCCTTTCACCTTAACTTGGCCTAAAAATGACATATTTTTTAAATGCTGAGCTGTAGCAATAGATTAACGCCATCATTATGTTGCAAGTCACGAAGAAATGCTATAGAAAGGATATAGAGTCACAGTAATGACATTTGCTGCCACTAAGCTGCCAGAAATAAGCTGCAAAATGAGAAAAATCTAGGATAGATTAAGGTGAAAAGAGTATATTATTTAATATCGACATGGCCCTGGCTTGACATCGTGGTTCAATCACGAAATCTTTGGAGTTTGTCTCGTTACTCCAGCATATTAAACTGTACTTCGAACAGAAATAGGCACCTTGCTTTGTAATCGACGGTTGCGTGTTTCTTGGGGAATTTTTTTTGAGTTATTTCCGCTCCAATTACATTGTTTTCGACTAGACTAGAATAATAAAATCGTTCATCATCGTCACCATAATCCTAAGCCTGCTTTGCAGTTATTTATGGGGTGAGATAGCTCCAGCAGGAGGAACAGGGGAGCAAATAACTTTACTCTTTTTTCTCTAACTTTTCTTAAAATTTCCATCTCTGCATCTTGAATCCTGAATTGTAACAAGAGATTAACACTAGGATGTGATGCTAGTCACCGAGAAGCGTTATGAAAATTGTACTGAGCTGTAGTGTTGTCTTTTTCTGTAACTGGGGTACGTGAAATGAGCTGAAAAAGGATAAAGATTAGCGTCAAGTTAGCGCGAAGGAAGTATCGAGAGTGACGAATATAATGCTTTACTCGGTCGTTCGAAAATCATTGTGAAGCCATTGGTACTGTACCATCGCCAAGGTGGTAATATTTTTTATTAATTTTTTTGTCTGTTTATCTGTATGCATCTAACATCAATAGCATAATTGTTTTATGGCATTACATCAATTTTGATGCGCTCGCGGGCTCGCGCGCACGCGCACACACACACACACACACACACACACACACACACACACACACACACCACGACCTACAACAACACGACCTCGTCTTCGGACTCACAATTAAACCTTCAGTCACTTCCTCGTTGTTCCTCGGATATATGCAGAAAGAACAAGAGCCAGGTAAAGAAAAAAAAAAGGTGCTCTCCTATTTTCGTCCTCCCCACGAAAATAAATCTAATTTATGATAGGAAACTGATTGTAAATTTATTTGTGAATGAACGTCCGAGTTCACAAGAAACTTCAGATCAATTATTTCTTTACCGTGATTTTCATTTTTGCGCAGTGGGAGAGAGAGAGAGAGAGAGAGAGAGAGAGAGACAGAGACAGAGACAGAGAGGGAGAGACAGAGAGGGAGAGTTAGTGGTAACCTGTCAATGAACCTTCGTCTTTACATGAATAATAATTAGTTCTTGGCTCGTCCTATTCCATACACATTGTGAAGCAAATGTTCAGCTTCGGAGGTCTTTACTAGTCCGTAGTAAATGAATAAATTGGTGGCGGTGGTAGCCTACTAGTCGTGGTTTTGTCATGAAACCTTGCGTTCGATCAGGGTAGCCGAGCAACATATCATCATCATCATCATCCACCTATCTATCTACCTATCCACCCATCCATCGATCTATCCATCTATTAATCTTCATCACAATCATCCTCCTAAACATGTTACATGATCATGATCAACCATCCATCCTTCCATTAATCTTCATCACCATCCCCACCACCACCACCACCATCAGCCTCCTAGCCCTACCGATATGAAATATGATGTGTCGGATTTTACAAGCGCGTAAAAATATTGGAAACAGCATCCCTATGGCTTCCGACCTTTGTGCAATACGTTTATGATGTATAGCGTGGCCTATGACATTTCATTCCACTCCGCCGGGCAATTTCTTGTGTGTTGTGGGGACGGCTCAGTCAGTAGTATCAATATCTACCCTGCGTCTTTTATTTTCTAATACTGCACTGACACATCCACTCCCACACTAGCCGACTGATCCGTGCCCGCAACACATAAGATGCCGACTGAGACTTACCCGCAACACATAAGGTGCTGAGTGAACCGTCCCTGCAACACATAAGATGCCGACTGAACCGTCCCTGCAACACATAAGATGCCGACTGAACCGTCCCCGCAACACGTAAGATACTGGCATGTGAGTTTCTAGTGGAGTGCTGTTCTTTTACGAGCCAGCCTGTAATTTCCTCTGGTTGCCGCTAATATGTGGTTTAATAGTGCCCCTCGCTGTGAAGCTTTGTATCAGTCTACAGTTATATGACCTTTTTGTGCGACGGTGAACACTGTGTGTTTCTCCTACTGCCGGCATTCGATTTTATTCAATATAGAAGTTACCTCTTCGTACTGAAGGGGATAACTTTTGCTAGCTATGGTAAGGAGGATTATATTGAGAGTTACTATACACTTTTCACTCTTGCTTAGCCTAAATTCTGTCCATCTTGAATGCTGAGTTGTAACGGACAATTAACGCAAGAATACGGTGCCAGTCACAAAGAAGTGCAGTGTAAAGGATGCAGAGCCGTACTGTTGTCTTCTTTTCTAGCATTTTCTTCCAAGCTGCGTGAAGCAAGCTGTAAAAAGATAAAGAATATGGGCCAAAGTTAGAATCAATAGAAGTAAACATCCACTGACCTCTGATGACGACTTGTTCATATTATCACTTGCCACCTACAAAGCGATTTTAGTCCAGCTTACCAATAGTCTCTCTCACTGAATAAGTTTGAAAAAATCTCCATTATTTAATTCTGTAGCATGACCATTATGTTTTTTTTCCGTACTCTTTCTCTTTTCCCAGACGATCAGAGTTGGTAAAAATTACAAAAGACCACAATAGTTCAAGAGATTAACCACTTCTGAGTTAGGTGGGGATTTTCTCGAAGAACCGTAGCGATCAGAATGTAGGACCGTATTGTAAGTGCTTTTGGAGATTTCGTGGCATACCCTCTTCCTTTACGATTTATCCTGGCACAGTACGACTCGAGTATCGACCTGTATGTTATTGCTGCGAACTGTGTGTTAATATTAAAGCGATATAAAAAAGTACACAAAAATGTTAAAGTATAATACTTAATACAAATCACTGAGGCGTTACAGTATCTAATCTGTCACTTGGAACACGCCCCTTGGTCTTCAATATTCATTTGGACAGAAGAGATCTTCGTGGGAACAGATGTTAATGTCTTGCCTCTGCTCCTGTTCTTTTTTCTGTGAAATGGACAACTTTTCGAAGTTTCCAGCATTTGGATCCACTTCCTTTTGCATGAATAAAATGTCAATTATCAGGAGGTAATCTAGCAAGAATAAAATTCAGGTCTCTTTGTCTTTGGGTATTATTATTATCATTATTATTATTATTATTATTATTGGAGGCCCGATTTTGTTTGTGTGCCCCAAACGGGATTGAGGCGATACTGGCAACTAGATAGATAGATTAATTATTATTATTATTACCATTATTCGCTTCATCCATTGCATCAGTCCCTTCAATCAGAGAACAAATCTTTCAAGCATACAATTATAGCAATTTCCCAGACAAGTTTTGTTCAGCGGAGGAGAGACTTTGAACATGTAGAGGTAATGCATATATTCTTGATTAACTTTCCAGACAAGATCATTCAATAAAATCGTCAATGCAGAGGAATGTATTAAAACACAAAACACCTGCCATCGTATCGAAAGCGTCAAGAAGTAGTTTAACTTTGGGTGTCTTTTTTGCGAGGCGGGGAAAGACCTGTCGTAACTCTTAAAAGTTTAGGGGGTCCTCAAATCCATCGTGAGAAATTAACTTGGAGAGACACCTGGTAGAGGTCCACGGGGAAAGGAACACATTTATTGGCACAATTTCGGAGCGTTACTGGTAAGATCATTTCTGCTCATCATATTTTATTTCAGCCTTTTTCTTTTTTAATCTGCTTGGAAAAAATTTAGTAGTAGTATGGATCTCAACACTTCTCTCCTTCACTGACATATCATATTTGTAGTTCAACCCCTATCATAGTCGCAGCGAACATCTCTTTTTACAGTTTTATTCTTGTTTATACTGTTTAGAAAAAGTTTTCTGTACTGGAAGAGGCTATTGGAAGGCTGTATCCATTCCCTCCAGGTTGAGAAAAGAAGTCTCCACTACGCCGAAATAAAATCTTTTGAAATTAAGTAGGAACAGAATGGAAAGTACAGTCATGTGGTGTCAAGATGAACAGCACCTGGAAACAACTGATGTATGATTAATTTTATTCATATAGGTACCCGCTTGTTTTTCTTCAGGATAAGATAACTGGTGATGAAACCGGCAATGAAGACTGTATGTAACCACTCCATTTCGAAATGTATTACCTAAGACTTAAATGTAATCGTCGGGTGATAGCAAGATTTAAATGAAAATATGTTTTCATACTGAGTGACATGATTTATTTCAGTTATGTAGTTACCCGAAACGTTTTAAATTCAAGATAAGAGAGCGCCTTGGGATGAAAGAACCAACATGGAAGCGGAGCCTAGGCTCAATAAACCCGTCCCCGCGCAGTCATCATTTAGTGCCGACAGTATAGACACAACAGGATATCAGGTCAAAGATGTCACATATCAAATTTTGAGTAAATCGGGTGAAAAATTGACGGTTTTTTGCCCAATTGAAATTTTGGGCCCGACCCACCTGACATTGACCTCCCTACGCCTGCGCTGAACTGAGGGATGACCCCCCTGAGGTAATGAGAACATTATCAGGATGCAGATTTGAAAGATGCACTTTTAGGTGTTGGTTTCATATCGATATGACGAATTTGGAAAAGGAGTTATAGCGAAGAAACAATTTTTCTTTTTTTTTACATTTTTTGGGCATTTCTACAGCCTTGGCGTTGTGCCAAATTTGGCCCATTAAATTTAATCAGATGATCATAAGGTTATAGCCCATCATCCTTATAATCTTAGTCAAAAGCGCACCAGTAGATTTCGCGTAAACTTGTTAACAGACAGACAAGACACAAACAGATGACCAAAACAGACAAACCGAGTGATGCACAATACCCGTCCGCGAGCCCTTTCTAGGGCGGGGGACGGGTAATTAAGACTATAGACAACCTAACTTCAGTTCAGACACTTTTATCTAGAAGATGCAAAATACAATCTTTTGGGTGACAGCAAAGACCGACTTTTAAAGGTATTTTTCCTTTGGTCTAGAAGAGGATAAAACTTAAGAGCCTCGCTCCCTTGAGAAATTAACTTAGACATCAGGCGAACCGTAGAGATACAACTTCATCTCAATTCGGAGCACTACCAATTTTTTTTTTCTTATTTTCCTTCTCTCGCGGAAAAGGAGCTTGGTAAATGGAATTTAACTTCCGAACGATGACATCATTTGCCATTTCTTGCCACCAGGCACTGATGTTCCATATACCCTCCTAGAAATGTTCATATGACCACGTTCAATGTTTCTCTTTTCGGAAAGATTTAATATACCCTTTTTTTACCTCTATCCAGACCCAGACTTTCGTCGCTTTGCTGCTTATTTCACGTAGCTTAGTGGAGGCAAAAGACAATACTATGGTTCTGTGCATCACTTTTCCATAGCACTTCTTCACGACAAACCTGATAATTTTAGTGATAAATTCTGTTTTTACAATTTAGCAGTCACCTTAAAAGATGACAGTCTAATGATTCAGGTTAGAGTAAATACAGTATAAAAATTGTTGTATCGTCCTTTTACTGTGGACAGTGACCTAGTTTTACTTACTTTTTAATAGCTCTATTTGTTTGCTCTCTCTCTCTCTCTCTCTCTCTCTCTCTCTCTCTCTCTCTCGAAAAACTTAGGATTTGTATTTAACTCTTCAGTACAATGAAATTTTTTACTTCTATATCTGCAACCTCACAGTTTTGCCTTCCCTGGTTCATGTGTTTTTCAGCATTTTTTTTGTCTCGATTAATTGTTTTAGGTATGCCATTAATATACTTCCGCGCTGTTGGCTATTTTTTTTTTTTTTTTTTTTTTTTCTGTCTACCACCAAGGGATTTTATTTGTCTTTGTGGAGCACACTGTTAGTGGGGGAAGTAAGGCGCAATCTCCACTATTTACTGCGAGTACGATGGCGTCTTTGTTAAGTTATTTGGTATGATTCAAACTTTGGGAAGAGCTTCTTGCTGTGAAGAGGTTGAACATTCATAAGATAAGGGAACACATCCCGTGAAAGGATTAGAACTGCCCGAATAGCCCCTTCACTACGATTACTAGTGCTGGAGAGGAAGTCTTGCCTTCATGCGATGGCACTCGGTATCATTCTGGAGCAGCTCCGCTGACTGAGTCATGTAAGCGCCCCTTACTCTCCCTTTCTGTCCTCCGAAGGGAGTGATGGTGAGACTGCAAAGAGAGGGGTAACCTCAGCCTGCAGTCCATTGAGTTCACGTTCATATTAACTTATGGCTACAGTTACACACATCTTCCACGATGTCTGTTTTTTCTTTTTCTTTTGGTTATTACAGGAACGATTTTATTTAAATTAGTACTTCAAACCTCTTACGACTCACTATCGGGTTGATTATGCAATCGTCGGCATTGGCTTACTCTTAGAAATCGAAAAGAACAGTCACTCCTTTAACTCCTTCATTGACGCAGAGTTCTATGAGGGCTGGGTAAAATCGTGTGGCGGTGGCAAAAGGAAAATATTAAATGTGGCTTCCTCTAAATATTGAAGGGGTTATAAGCGATATAAATAAAGACCTTACACACACACATTGATACATAGGCTCAAAAGTTCACAGTAATTCACAACAAGAGCCCAGTACTTATATATGATAGTAGTGAACTGGTTAGCTTGGCACTAGGATGTCAACTTGGAAGGCTTTGTCTTTACCTCTCCATCTCCTTGCTCCAACACTCACTCTTACCCCCACTCACTTTGCCTCCACGTACTTTACCCCACTCACTTTATCCACCTCCATACTATTATCCTTCATTCCTACTACTTCCCATCCACCCCACTACTCTCCTTTCACCTCCACTGTTCTCCTTTCGCCTACTAGCTTCTCGTCCTTTTGCTTCCGATCTCCCCTCCTACTTCCCTTCCCCCTACTTTTATCCTTCCACTCCTCTGCTTCCATTCTATCCCATTGCTTCCCCCTCACCCACCATTACTACTTCCCTTCATACTACTACATTCCTTCCTCCCTAGTACGTCCCTTCCTCCTACTACTTCCCACTTCAAACCTACTACTCTCTCCTTCCATCCAGTTTCTGCTCCTTCTACTACGCACCACATCCCTAACTCCAAAATACTTCCCCTTCCCCTTTGGTTCTTTCCATGAACACTTCCCGTACCCCATATCTCTCTGACTTCCCCCCCAATCCCCAGTCCCCCTTTTTCCAAATGCTGCTCTCTCCCCTTTTGATCCCCCTACTTCCCCTTCTTCCTTGTTTCCACACGTCACCGTTTTTCATCTTTTTTTTTTTGTTATGTGTCCTGCTTGCCCCTTTCCCACCTTTCTCCCTTTTACCCTCCTCTACTCTGACTGGCTCCTCTGCTCCTTCTGCCCCACAATACCCCTCCTAAATCCATCTCCACAATATTACGCATGTAACTTCTTTTGCCTCCCAATTCCATTTCTTCCTATTCTTCCTGCACCCCACTGCACCTCCTGCCTTCCATTCCTTCATACCCTCTTCCCAGCTCCCCTACTCAGACACTCCTCTCCCTTCCCTCTCCTTTTCCCTCATTCCCTACTCCCCTCACTTTCTTCTCCTCTTCCCGTTCTTCCTCTGTCTTACCATCCAACCCCCCATTCCTTCTCCCACTGCACCCCCACGTCCCCTCATGCTGTATGGCCCTGCTCACCTTTTGCTCGCGTCCGGTGAGAAGTGTTGACAACAAGAGGCTGCTGTCAGGTTTCTTGGCGTCATCGTCTGTAGTCATCCAAACATCTGTCGTGGGGGTGGTGGCATGGTGGTCGTGGTGGTGGTTGTCGTGGTCGTCGTGGTAGTCGTGGTGGTCGTTAATTAGCTCTTGCAGGAAGACATTGTGATGTTTTTTGTGTTGGTTTAAGTAGTAGTACTAATGCTTTCGTCGTCGTTGCTAGCGGTCGTTATTAGCCAGTGGCAAAGGTAGTGTGAATCTTTTGTATCGTCCCTTCATTTGTGTCATTGTGTGTGTGTGTGTGTGTGTGTGTGTGTGGAGAGAGAGAGAGAGAGAAAGAGAGAGAGAGAGAGAGAGAGAGAGAGACTAACTGATTGACATTATAGAACCAGATAAGGTAGAAAGATACATAGAATAGATACAGATAGTCGAGCAAGACTGAAACTATTTACCCTACTATAGATATTGCTGTATCCATCATTGGATTCCGCATCCCACAACATGAGAGTATCGCTACATTGGTGAGTCAAAAATCGATGGAGAACCAGTGCTTGAAGTCTACAGACACAGTCAGCCCTGGACTGGATCAAAAAGTTACGTAAAGTTGACCTGGATCTTCAGTTTCTCAACACCTGTCAGATTCAATGACCTAACTTCGACATTCTTAAACTTTAAAACCTATAGTAAACAGCCTCTTCAATTAGCCTACCCGCCTGTATAAAAATTGCCAAACGTCAAACTTAAATGGTGGAGTTAAAAACGAACCGTAAACACTTAAAAACAATTAAAACTTCGTTTAGGATAAGTCTTTGGTAAGAGTTATTAAAATCTGCGGTTTCTTATATTGATTGTGGTACATCTGACCAGCTTAACTGAACGCAATAACGTAAACACCCTTGTTTTGAACTGTAATTTGTACATCAGCAAAAAAAAGAAAAAGAGGAAGAAGGAAAGAAAGAAAGAAAATGTTTTGTAGACTCCCAAAGGTTTGTCTCCTGACAGAGCAATTTTATAACTTTTCGTCTAGAAGTCTCTTCAGTGTGAAGTTCCTTTTATCTATGGGGTTCAAGTTTTCATTCCCTCCCGACGAAGCATAGTTTTTTATTTCACTTCCTTCCTTTTGAGAATCCATCCATCCATCATCCAATCACTACATTGCCCCATGAGGAGCGTAGGAGCCCGGGGTTAGGCAGATTGGTCTCGACATTTAAGATGAGAGTGAAACTTTTTAAAATTTTACCAAACCATGCCTTTTTTTTAGACAAGGGTGAGAACCTTTGATTATTTTAAGGAATAGTTTAAGCAGTTGGTTTTTTTCTAGTTTTTATAAGTGAAAAACACAAAATTCTTTCTCGAAGGGAAGAATATGCTGCATCGCAAGGATTTGAAATTTGAAAACTCCTTAGTTATTTTACGGTGACCTGACAAGGGTAACAGGAGTAGTGTTACTGGATAGAGACAACTTATAGGTATGTATATATAGTATATTTGTATATAAACATACATGTATATAGAGTGTGTTTATGTACATACGATTTGTAAGTGATTTTTTTGCATGCACAGTATTTATTTGACAGTGTGTATATATAGATATATAGATAGATAGATGAATGGATAGATAGATAGATGTATAATGAATTCATGCACACTCCTGATAACGAAAAAATCCATCCATCAATTAGGTTGCACAGTTTTAAAGCTCTTACCTTGGAGGGACCCTATTTCCAAAATCATGAATTTGGACTCTGATGATTCAGCATCATTAGGGATTATAAGGGACTCCAATAGGGAGGCTGCCAATGATCAGAGCAGCGTGGAGAGCCTATCATTTGGTGACAAAGCAGACGCATGCAAGACTATTGCAGTGCCTTTATAAACGATACGGTATATAAATACGTATACGCACCAGAAGACCATAACATAAATACATATATCAGAGCACCCTCACGTACAGTACTTTTGTAACACAGAACAGCGAGTTCCGAATTAATAGTCATTCAGACTGACCAGACACTGAAGCATCTGGGTGAACAGAGCTTGGGTCCACATGCAAGTGGGTCATGAAGGTTGCTTTTGTTTGTTGTGTTAATTGAACAGTAGCGGACAATAGCAAGACCACTTTTTAGCTGGAAAGTATTGAAACACATACGGTAATGCAGCAGAGATCCCAGTGGACTCTATAGGTAGCATCTGGGATTTCAGAAAGCCATTATTTCACGGTCTCCGTTGTTACCGTAATGAGGTGGATCAATGGCTTTTGTATCTGCCAATACATGAAAATTCCTCCGTATTCTATAGCAGCTACAAGCCGGGAAATGAATCTTAAATAAGCATAAGCTAATAACTTTTCATTGCTCAGAATGTGAACAGATAGTGACCAAAGTAATATTGAATACTAGGGCAGATCTGGGGATTTGTCCGCGTGGTGTCGTTCCACTTGTTCAAAAACAAGAAGTAATACATGTACTATCGGCAGCAAAAGTATTGTGATATATTCTGCCTCTCTCTATGGGGAAAGTGGTAAATTCTCGTTACTCAGAACCAACCGATAATGATTACACTGATCTTTGATTTTATCTGTGTCTGTTGTTGCGGATTCATGAGATAAAGTTCATGGAGAGGGAAGCTTAGGAGAGACAACAGGGCACACCTTCCCCTATACTGAAATCTAAGTTGTGACAGGTCTTTCTTCATAGAGTGTGGAGCCTCAAAAATAGAGCATCCCAGTGCATTTCAGTATTGAAATTATTAACAACAAAAATCTCACTAGGGTGTTGACAAAGTTTCAGAACTTGTAGACATGGATTATTGGCTATTAGCCAGCATGTCGTTTTCAGGGAGACTTTCAATAATACAGTTGTTAACATATTATTAGATGCCAGAACAAGTGAGGGAGGCTCTTTATGACTCTTGACTCAGCTTCCTTAGACACAAGGGGCTTTTCAAAGTCTTATATAGCCATTGACATTTAACTCCTAAAGGTTTATCAGGCTCCAGAGCACGTAGAGTGCTTCACTCTGTTAAACCCCATATGAGCAGTTCACGCCAGCAGTGCCCTATCATGATTACAGAATATCATTCTCTGAACCTCTGCATTTGTAAACAGACTGTTCTTACTGTGCACAGATTTGGGATAAACCTTTGAAAACAGGAGGATTACTTACTACAGCAGCACATGTATTCTACTTTGGCATTTGAGAGTATTTTGTTTAAGAAAAAAATTGTGGAAAGTATTTCTCCCAGAAGGAAGTATCCTGTGTACTGTATATGGTGTATGCGCACTTTTTATCATAGTTGTCCTTGTTAGTTGTTAAAAAACAGAGGGTACCAGGGAACATATAGTGCTGGTTCAAAGAGGTTTTAATAAGCTTGAAGTTTGCTCTAGTGTTCTGGTTTATGTTGTTTAGTGTTAATAAATTAAATGCTACTGTGTTTAAGCTTTTATGTACAATAATCATGTAAAAACATGTGCATAAATTTCCAATAGATTTATAACAATATTCCATGTACAGTACATGACTGCGCTAATGCGTGGTATGGTGACGTGGAAAATGGAAGAGATCCTTATACATCTAAACGTAAATAAAACGAATATTTGGCTTTGGTACATTAGAAACTAAAGTTAACTTGTTAAGTTATATCAATCGGTGTAAATTTCTTGAAGAAATTAATTGAGTTTTAGTAATTGTAATTAAATAATATTAGGCATCTCTGAATCCAGCTGAAGGAGGAGATGCGCCATTTTTGGTTCCAGTTCAAGTCAGCTGACTTTAACAGGAGAACACTGTATATACTGCATTAAGAACGCATGGATTTGATTCACACCAACCCAACCCAAGACATAAACCATCATTATCTGACAGTCCAACTTATCTAGCTACGTATCAGCACAGATTTGGCCAAATAAAGGGGAACTAACTAGGATACAAGGAAGATAATAATGAGTGGGATAAGTTAATACAGTTTATACCCCACTCATTCCAAGAGACTTTCCTTAACAGAAGAATACCTTCAAAATTTCTGACATTCTGGTGCCCCAAGTGAAGACCCCAGATGTGTGCAGACGCTTTAAAGCAGTTTTAGAGGTTGACATTTGTGGAACATAGTCTGACCCTGCGCATGGTAGGGTTGCCAGACACAGAAATATGTAAATACCGGGCTCTGAGAGGAAAAGCTAGATCCCTTTTAGAGTGATGAGACCAGCTAAATACAGCATTGGATTGGGGAACACCACCTTATAATAAATATTTTCTGGGAGATAATGATATTTATGAGGATGTGGAAGTTAATGACGTTGTGAAGAATATTATTGCTGTGATTGGGGCTATTGAAGGGTTGTGTATTCTTCTGTAATATACTTCTACTCAAGAACTTTCAAGAAATCTACCTTATGATGCATAATTAGCTATGACACATAAAAATTAGTCAGTGAGACCTGATAATAGCAAGTTTCTGAGAATATGCAGCTAAAAGAGATTATATTCATTTTAATACTGATCATTCCCTGGTAACCCTTATAAAATGACAATTATTTATTGGAACAAATAAGAATAAAGAGATAATTCATAAATTACATAGAAGACGGAGGGGGTGCAAGAGGCTGGCGTCTGGTGGACTGAAGAAGTGAGACAGGCTGTAGCACAAAAGAAGAAAACATACAACAGATGGATGAAAAACAGGGGCGTGGAGGAAAGTTGAGAGGCAGAAGGGAGAGTTATATGTAGAAAGAAAGAGAGAGGTGAAAAGGTTAGTAAGAGAGAGTAAGAAGAAATTGGATGAGAGACTGGAAGGAATTTGGAGTGTAAAGTGGAAGGACATAAGAAAATGTTTGACTGGAAAGAGGTGAAGAGGCTGAGACAGGGTGGGATATAGAGGTTAGTAGGGGAGTGAAAGATAAAAATGGTAAATTACTAGCTGGAGAAGGGAGAAAAAGTGAGCAGATGGAGAGAACAATTTTTGGAATGGTGGAGCATACAGGATGGAAGTAATGCGAGTATAGAAGTGGCTGAAGGTAATGGCTGGGAGAGAAGGAGGGAGTGTGAGAGGTGGGGAAGAAGGTAGTAGGATAGAAGTTGTGGAAGCAATGAAGAAAGTTAAATCAGGGGAAATCCCCAGGAACAAATTAAGTGCGTGGTGAAATACTGAAGCATGGGGGAGAGATAGTAAGTGAGAATCTGGATGTGGAAGATGTGCAGATTGGCTTTGGGAGGAAGAATACAAGATCGGAGGATTGGAAGTCAGGTATAATTATTCCTTGGCACGAGGAAAAAGGGAGAAAAAGCAGTGTGTGGTAATGTGGAAGGGCATTTGTCTTCTTTTTACTCATTATATTAGGAAAATTGTATAGTAGGATTCTTACTGACAGAGTTAGAGAGAGAACAGAGGAGGAATTAGTTGGAGAAGAACAGGAGGCTTTCGGAAGGGAAGAGGTTGTGTGAATCAGAATTATTAATTTCTTAGATCTTTGGCGGAAGAGTTTCTAGAGAAGGGGAAAGAGGATTGTATGCAGCTTTCACTTGGATTTGGAAAAGCATATGACAGGGT
>NC_136991.1:30860436-31028109 GCF_032717465.1 Coenobita brevimanus | reverse complement strand
CAGACTTTATTGTATGCCTGCCCAGGTTATAAAGTACCCCCCCTCTCTCTCTCACACACACACACACACACACACACACACACACACACACACAATCTTATATATACACACATACATACATACATATATATATGTACGTATGTATGTATATATATACAGTATATATAATATATATATATATATATATATATATATATATATATATATATATATATATATATATATATATATATATATATATATATATATATATATATATATATATATATATATATATATATATAAATAAAACACGGAAGGAGCTTTATCGTTCAAGGTAAAGGTATAGAACCAAATGAACAAATAGCTTCATAATTTAATGAAGCAATGGAAGAAACGAAATAAAACTGGCAGGGAAAATCGCATAAGCAAAGGAGAAAAGCAAACAAGTAAACGCAAAAATGCGAGGCGTTGGCGAGAGAGAAATAACAAAAAAGGGGAGGAAGAAAGGAAGAGTGACGGGGAAACAGGCAAGGGATAAATGGTCTATGCAAGTGAAAAAGTGGATAAAGATATCTTTTTTTATTTTATAACAACGGAGGAAGGAAAAACAAATGAATAAAAAAAATAAAAACGACGAAGAATTAGTAACGGAATAAAAGTAAGCCACTTCACTACGTCCACATCTTTGCTGTACACTATATTCTTACTGCCATCTGTTTTTGTTTTTTTAAGAAAGGCTGACATTCTGACAAGGGCTAATGAAGGCCTTATATAACTCACCCAGTTTCAAATTGGTATCCAGAGGCGGCAAGACAATATAAAACAAACATACCTGTGCTGTATAGGTTATATTAGTGTGGCAGGTTGTGGCAACCATCATCTACTAACGATGTAATGCTGCCTACTTCTTCTTTCACATTTATTATTCTGTTTGTGTCTATTCTCCTTTCTTCCTAATTCTCTCATCTTTCCTGTAACTTTCTATTACTCTTCTTTCCCATTCAGGTGGCTTTACATTGAGTGACAGACATAATGGTTTCCTGTAAACCTGGAAAACATTTACAGCGTTGGGTGGTAACCATATAACCAACGGATATGTGTTCCCTACTTGTCAGCAAGTGTGTTGGCGGAGGGTTCGTGTCCCTTCCCGTTCAACTAACTCAAAGTCAAACTGCCACCGCTTAAGGAATTGTGGTGTCTGGCTATAAACAGACAGACAGACAATGATTGTGAATCAAAAACGAAAAAATGAGAAGGACGCTGGTAAACAAAGGAACTACTTTTATCAATATTGGTTATCTGTCTACCTGTGTTTATAGACAGACTGATAATGTATATACAGAGAGAGAGAGAAAGGATTTTTATGTGGGCCTGTTTGGAGACGGAGTTGCCGCTGGCGAATGTCGCGCGTGTACACACACACACACACACACACACACACACACACACACACAATATACAGTATATATATATATATATATATATATATATATATATATATATATATATATATATATATATATATATATATATATATATATTGTTACATACCCTATGATTTCATCATCCTTTGTGTAATTTTAACGCAGAGTATGCTGCATGTTTGATCACGAGCGTGTTCTGCCTCAGTCCCCCCTTCTACCGTTATAGTAGAGTAAGTCGTCCTTTCTGTTGTTCAGAGTAGGATTGTCAGCTCTTTGTCCCCTATGGCTTCATTTGCGCGTCCTTCTTACAAGTTGTATCGAGCTCTGCTGGCCCCTATATAATGAGCTCAGTCTCTACATTAATTGCCACTTAGATCTACTCCTCATTTTGTTCACATCTCTGTCCTCCCCTGTACAGTTGTTATTATTGTGAGTGCTCAGGAAGTCTCCAGCCATCTAGCAGCTGTGTGTAATTTGAGTATAACTGTTGTCGCATTTTTTTCTTGTACTGTGTAGCATAAGGTTGATTCTTAGGCCTAGTAAAGTTTTTGTAATTTATGTAAGGTTCTTATTGTCAGCCATCATTAATAATATTTTGTATCTGTAATAATTTATCTTGGAATTAACTGAGCATTACCCAGTGTATTTTCATTTCATCAGGGCTGACTTAGATAAATTTACTCATGCTAATTTCGTGTTAATAGAGGCTATTGCAGTTAACCATATATTTAACCTGTTTTTTTGCCATTACATTATCCTTATGAGTCCTGAATGTTTTGTTGTTTGTTTGAGCATTAAACTTTAACTTGTAATTTTACCTAACTCTTTTGTTTTGAACCTGGAACTTTACGGGACAGTAGTGACTCTTAGTATTCTCAATTAATGTGTACATTATCTTTCTCTGTTCCGTAACATAAATTTGGCGACCTCGCCAGGATATTCAGGATATTATCATAAGGATATTGCTTGATATTTTGTGACTGTGATTTATTCATGATGTCTACTATTACTACACTTGATGAAGCCAAAGATTTTTTGTCAAATGTGCAAACAGTGTGTGATGTAGAAAACAGAACAAAGAATGAACTTAAGCTTGTTGCTCAACAATTGGGAATTGCAGTTCACTCTCATCATTCTAAAGATCAAATTGTTGGCATGATTAATATAGGCTTGTCTAATGTAACTCCTCCAAATGAGCAAACGCAGACTGAAATAGCTAAGTTACAGCTAGCCCTGCAGGAGGCCCGTGTTAAGGAGGCTGAATTTGAAGCACGTGCTAAGGAGGCTGAGTCTCAGGCTAAGGAGGCGGAGTCTCATGCTAAGGAGGCTGAGTTTCAGGCTCGTGCTAAGGAGGCTGAGGCACAAGTTGAAATTGCTAGGATTCAGGCAGACCATGAGTATCGCATGAAACAAGGTGGAACTGGATCATCTAGCTCTGATGATTTTGATGTGGCTTAAAATGTTAAACTTGTCCCTCCTTTTAATGAATCTGATTTAACAAAATATTTTCAGTTGTTTGAGAGGGTAGCTACAGGTTTTAATTGGCCAAAAAAGTATTGGCCAGTACTCCTTCAAACTGTTCTCACCGGTAAAGCTCAAGTAACTTATGCATCTTTGCCTCAGGATAAATCTGATAATTATGAGGTAGTTAAGAGCTTGATTCTTAAGGCCTATGAGCTTGTTCCTGAAGCCTATAGAGTAAAATTTAGGACAACTTATAAGCAAGATAAGCAATCCCATGTTGAGTATGCAAAAATCAAAGAAGATCTGTTAGAGCAGTGGTTAAATTCTAAGAATGTGGATTCTGATTTTGGTAAATTTAAGCAGATGATTTTGCTGGAGGACTTCAAGAGGTGTGTTAATAAAGATGTAAGCCTATATCTTGATGAGAGAAGAATAGATAATTTGTCTGATGCTGCAGTTTTAGCTGATGAATATGTTCTCACTCACAAGAGATATTCTAAAGAAAAAGGGAAAGCTGAGAGTAAGTACGTTGCCTCTACTCAGAGTACAGGTAACAGGAAAGAGAATAAAGATGATGTTTCTCAGGAAGTAAATACCAGCTTCACCTCTAGATTTCAGAAAAGTAAATGTACTTATTGTAGTAAGCTTGGTCATACTACGGAGAAATGTTTCAGGAGACAGCGTGATGTGAACAAAAAGGAGTCTTTAAATATTCAGTCAATTGGTCTAGTGTCCACTCTTGAGAGTTCCCAGAATTCTTTAACTGAGTTAACTGAACCTGCTTTGAGGGGTTACTTAAATTCTCATGATGGAGCTCCTCTTTTGAGCAGTAACGTGGGTGACACTCTCAAGAGTTCATGTGCTAAATCCAGTCTGATGGTTTTGTCAGTCCTCTGGACAGTAATGACAGGAAATCAGTTCAAATATATCGTGATACAGGTGCTTGCCAATCCCTTATGCTGACCAGTGTTCTAGGCTCTAATGTTAATTCCTCTGATGAAACTAATCTTACAAGGTGTAGGGAATAATTACTTTTCTGTCCCTCTGTGCAGAGTGAATTTAGAGTCTGGTTTTGTTAATGGTTCCGTTATGGTTGGGTTGGTTGAGACACTCCCAATGTCAGGTGTAACTTTCTTACTTGGAAATGATATTGGTGGAAGTCAAGTGTGTCCAGCTCCTCAGTTGACTAGTGAGCCAGTGGCTGCGACCCGGGATTGTGATGTCCCTGATGTGTTCCCTGCATGTGCTGTCACTAGGGCTAAGTCTAAAGTTACTGGTGATTTAGAGGATAATGATGATGGTGATGTTATCCTAGCTGACACTTTTCTTGCTAATTTGGACCACTCACCAGATGAGGCAGTACCCCGTAGTGTTGATAATTTGTCTCGTCAAGAGTTGGCTGAGTTGCAGGTTGCTGACCCTGAGTTGAAAGGTCTAGCTAACTCTGCTTGCAGTGAGGAAGAGTCAGCTGGTGCTTCTACTTGTTAATATATAAAGTCAGGAGTACTTATGAGGAAGTGGAGACCCCCAACAGTATCAGCCGACTGTGAATGGGAGGTTGTACATCAAGTTGTCATCCCTCGTGTTTGTAGGCAGGATATCATTAGAGTGGCTCATGATTCCAGTTTGGGAGGACACCTTGGAGTGAGGAAGACTGTGGCACGCATTTTGAAACACTTCTACTGGCCAGGTATCTTCAGGGATGTTTCCTGGTATTGTAAGTCTTGTCACACCTGTCAAGGTGTGGGGAAGTGTAATCAGACCGAAAAGGTTGCACCTCTAGTTCCCATTACTCCTTTCGAGGCGCCATTCACCCGTGTGTTGGTGGATATTATGGGCCCTCTTCCTAAGACTTCTTCAGGATTTTCTTATGTGTTGACCCTGATTGATATGGCTACTCGTTATCCTGAAGCCATTCCACTTAGAAATATCTCAGCAAAGAACGTGGTTAAGGAAATGCTAGGGTTCTTCACAAAGTTTGGTCTGCCCAAGGAGGTACAGTCAGACCGGGGAAGTAATTTCATGTCAAACGTTTTCAAGCAGTCTCTGAAAGAGTTGGGCATCACCCAGATCACGTCTTCAGCTTACCATCCCCAGACCCAAGGAGCGCTGGAGAGATATCATCAAACACTCAAATCGATGCTCAAGAAATACTGTTTGGAACATCAGAAAGACTGGGATAAAGGTCTTCCATTCGTTGTGTTTGCCGCAAGAGAATCTCCAAATGAATCACTGGGCTTCTCACCTTTTGAACTACTGTTTGGCCATGAAGTAAGAGGACCCCTTAAGCTACTCAAAGAATGCTGGCTGTCGGAGGAAGATGACGTCAACCTGCTGGAGTATGTGATGAACTTCAAAGAACGGCTGTCCACTGCTTTACAGCTGGCGAGAGAGAATTTAGGAGCTGCTCAGGAGAAGATGAAGACTTGGTATGATAAGAAGTCCAGGTTACGCCACTTTCAGCCAGGCGATCAGGTTTTGATTCTGCTACCGGTTCATGGGCAACCTTTTCAAGCCAAGTTTAGTGGTTTTTATTTCGTGGAGAAGAAACTCAGTGATGTCAAGTATGTCATCGCCACACCAGATCGTAGAAAGAACAAGCAACTTTGTCACATCAACATGCTAAAGTTATATCACAGGCGGGACGAAAATAATCCAGTCTGCACTGTAGCTGTTCCACCCGAGTCTGCAAGTGAAGTTCTCCCATGCAGCATGAGCCTGAGTGATAGTTTGGGGAAGAATCCTGATATCATGAATGATCTCCAGACTAAGCTTTCTCATCTACCTCCCGAGGAAAGGCAGGAGTTTTCGGCATTACTGCAGGAGTACCCGCAAGTGTTCCGTGCCACTCCCAGGAAGAACCACTGTGTTGATGCATGATGTCGATGTTGGAGACCCAAAGCCAATTAAACTGCCTCCTTACCGTGTGAACCCAATGAAAGTTCCTCTCATCCAGAAGGAGCTTGGCTACCTGTTGGACCACAAGATGATTGAGCCCCTGTCAGAGCTACCTGTTGGACCACAAGATGATTGAGCCCTGTCAGAGCGAGTGGAGTTCTCCTGTCACTCTAGTCCCTAAGCCAGGTGGGTCACAGCGGCTTTGCATTGACTACAGACGTGTTAATCAGATAACCAAAACAGACACTTACCCTCTCCCTCTCATGGAAGATTGCATAGACAAGATCGGAAAGGCTAGGTACATAAGTACATTTCAGAAGCTCATGAATGTTGTAACAGAGGGTTTGGCAGGGTGTGTTGTTTATATTGATGATGTATTAATCTTCAGTGACAACTGGAAAGATCACCTATGCCATGTCAGTAAATTTCTTGAGCGTTTAGTTCAGGCTAATCTTGTAGCTAATTTATCAAAGTGTGAGTTTGGTCAAGCTAAAGTTCAGTACCTTGGGTACGTAATTGGTGATGGACATGTTGCACCAGCAGCAGCTAAGGTTCAGGTTATAAGTGATCTTCCCAGACCTAGAAATAGGAAAGAGCTACAAAGATTTTTGGGAATGGTAGGTTATTACAGGAGATTTGTTCTTAACTTTTCTATTCTTGTATCACCACTTACAGACCTACTGAAAAAGGGAGTTAAATTTGTCTGGACCGATAACTGTGAATCCTCTTTCAACAAACTTAAAGCTATCCTATAAAGTCAACCAGTGCTCGCTACTCCAAATTTTGTTAAGCCTTTTAAGATGGCTGTTGACGCAAGTGATACAGGAGCTGGGGCTGTTTTGCTGCAAGAGGATGATCAGGCTATTGAACATCCTGTATCTTATTACAGTAAGAAGTTCACTCCACCTCAAAAGAACTACTCAACTATTGAGAAAGAGCTCTTGGCCTTGATTTTGGGTTTACAGCATTTTTCATTTTATTTGTGTTCTGGTTTTGACCCCATAGTCATTTATACCGATCATAACCCACTGAAATTCCTTAGTAAGTTTAAAGATAAAAATCAGAGATTGACAAGATGGAGTCTACTTCTTCAGGAGTATTCATTAGACATACAACATGTCAAGAGGAAAGAAAATGTTATTGCAGATTGCTTATCTAGACTTTAGACAGATTGTTTTAGAGTAATACGAAATTTCCTTTGTAAATTTCTTTTTCTTTGTGGGGAGGTGTTACATAGCCAATGATTTCATCATCCTTTGTGTAATTTTAACACACAGTATGCTGCATGTTTGATCACGAGCGTGTTCTGCCTCAGTCCCCCCTTCTACCGTTATAGTAGAGTAAGTCGTCCTTTCTGTTGTTCAGAGTAGGATTGTCAGCTCTTTGTCCCCTATGGCTTCATTTGCGCGTCCTTCTTACAAGTTGTATCAAGCTCTGCTGGCCCCTATATAATGAGCTCAGTCTCTACATTAATTGCCACTTAGATCTACTCCTCATTTTGTTCACATCTCTGTCCTCCCCTGTACAGTTGTTATTATTGTGAGTGCTCAGGAAGTCTCCAGCCATCTAGCAGCTGTGTGTAATTTGAGTATAACTGTTGTTGCATTTTTTTTTGTACTGTGTAGCATAAGGTTGATTCTTAGGCCTAGTAAGGTTTTTGTAATTTATGTAAGGTTCTTATTGTCAGCCATCATTAATAATATTTTGTATCTGTAATAATTTATCTTGCATTACCTGAGCATTACCAGTGTATTTTTATTTTATCAGGGCTGACTTAGATAAATTTACTCATGCTAATTTCGTGTTAATAGAGGCTATTGCAGTTAACCATATATTTAACCTGTTTTTTTGCCATTACATTATCCTTATGAGTCCTGAATGTTTTGTTGTTTGTTTGAGCATTAAACTTTAACTTGTAATTTTACCTAACTCTTTTGTTTTGAACCTGGAACTTTACGGGACAGTAGTGACTCTTAGTATTCTCACTTAATGTGTACATTATCTTTCTCTGTTCCGTAACAATATATATATATATATATATATATATATATATATATATATATATATATATATATATATATATATATATATATATATATATATATATATATATATATACTGTATAACACTATGTACCTATTGCCAGACGCCTTAGTCCCGTAATGGGTGGCCACAAATAAATCGCCTCCATGTCGCCCGGTCCCACGCCATTTCACTGTCCTGCTCCCAGCTCACACCCCTCTCTAGCATATACCCTACCTCTCCACTCCATCCCTCCATCTCATCCTTGGCCTCCCACTCCCTCTTCCCCCTTCCACCTCACTCACATACACTCTCCTCGTCAGTCTCTCGTTCTCCATCCTCTCCATATGGCCAAACTACCTCAATGTATTTCTCGAAACGCGTTGTATCACATTCACATCCACACCACAACGCTCCTTCACTTCCTCATTTGTCACTCTGTCTCTCCATGTGACTCCACGTGGTCCCCCCAAATAACTCATTTCCATTTCTCTTACTCTTGACTTGTGTCCCTCCAACATTGTCCAAGCTTCACTTCCATACGTTAGAGTTATCACAATTCTGTTATGCAGCGACTTTTTTACTTCCATGATCACTTCTCTGTTTCTAATCACTGCTTTCAAAGAACCAGCAACCTTTCTTCCTTGTTGTTCACTCTGAAGCACTTCACCCTCTAAACTCTCATCCTTACTCATCACACTAACCAAGTACTTAAACCAATTAACATTTTCCATTTCCTCGTCATCCAACCTCGCTGTACAATCACTGACTTAATTTCTCTTCAAGACCATAACTTTACTCTTCTGTACATTCACCTTTAGATTCCATTTCTGACACATTCTCCCGAACTCATCCACCAAGCCTTGCAGCTCCCCTTCGTCTTCACGGCATTCAGCAATTTTCCATATACTCCATATATTCTTAATACTTTCCACATTCCTTGTCTATCCACCCTCTCATAAGCTTTCTCCAAATCCATGAAGGCTGCATACAACTTCTTTCCCTTCTGTAGAAACTTTTCCACTAAAGTCCTAAGAATGAATATGTGATCTACACTACCTCTTCCCTTCCTAAAACCTCCCTGTTCTTCTGCAAGGAATTCCTCCGTTATTCCCCAAACTCTTTCAATAAGTATTCTAACATATACTTTTCTGTTACACTAAGAAAACGAATGCCCCTATAATTACCAAAAACTTCTTTTTCCCTTTTTCCATTGTACAGGGAATGATTATACCTGACTTCCAATCCTCCGGGACTTAGCTTCCTCCCAGGACAACATGTACATCTTCCTCATCCATTCTACTACTATCTCTCCCCCATCCTTCAGCTATTCATCACACACTCCATCAATTCCTGGGGCTTTCCCTATTTTGACTTTCTTCACTGCTTCCACAACCTCCATCCTACTGATTTCTTCCTCTCATCTTACGTCCCTCCTTCTCCCAGCCATTCCCCAGCCACCTATATTCGCATAACTTTCATTCTCTGTGTTTAACAATTTCTTGAAGTGTTCTCTCCATCTTCTCACTTTTTCTCCCTTCTCCACTAGCAATCCATCATTTTTATTTTTCACTGCCCGACTAACTCCTTTATCGCCCTGTCTAACTCTTTACCTCTTTCTAGAACATTTTCTTACATTCCATCCACTTTACAAATTCCTTCCAAAGTCCTCATCCACTCCCTTCTTACGCTCTCTTATTAATATTTTTACCTCTCTCTTCCTCTCTACATATAACTCTCTTCTGTCTCTCAACTTTCTCTACACCCCTATTTCTCATCCCCTCACTATATGCTTTCTTCTTTTGCGCCACATCATGTCTCACCTGTTTATTTCACCATGCTGTTCCTTGCACCCCCTTTCGTTTTGTCTTCACACCGCACACCACATAGCATGCTGCACAGATTTTCTATGAGTATCTTGCACACACCTTCCACGTCCCCAAACTGCTCCAAATCAGATTTACCCAATCGCTCCTCCACTTCTCTTATATTCTGCCTTTTTTCCATCCTTTTGCAACCTTTCTACCCTCCTTGTACGAACCATTTCCTCCTGTCTTTCCCTTCTACTCCTTCATTTCATTTGAACCTTGACTTTCACCACCACCAAGTGGTGGTCAGAAAGTCCACTCTCCCAACCTCTGTATGCTCTTGCATCCACTACACGTCTTCTCATTCTATCATACACACGCACTTCACCATCCACGCTTCTCATCACTCGCCACGTATACCTGTGGATCATTTTGTGTCTAAGAGGGTGTTGGCTATCACCAACCCCCTCCCTGCACAATGTCCACTAGATCACTGCCATTTTCATCCACTTCTGCAGGGACACCCCAATCACCAACAATTCCATCCACCTTCACAATTATGAAAAATGAATGCATATAAACGAGAATGCAGTACATACCGATTAAAGACTTGCTGCAAGTACTGCCCGTCCAAGAGCTGAAACTACTGTCGCGCGACAAAACACGCTCGTGTGAACGAACCCATATATTCTCATGTAGCTATTACGCACACCTTTATCTGTCGCGAGGCTGCTTTGCCGGGTGGGCGTGCGGTGATGGCTGTCGCAGCGACAATTTTGTCACTAAAACCTCATGTGAACGGTCCACCTGCATGTATTTCAAAGCCGCGTGACGAGTGTCGCGTCGCACGTCAAAAAAACTCAAATGTGAAAAGGGCCTAAACTGTTGCTTTTCATATCCAAGAAACTATCTTTCTTTTATGTAAATCCTGCGACATCATTAGCCTCTGTAAATCATCGACAATCTCCATAAATTGTCGTTCGCCTTTGTAAATTCTGACAGCCTTCTTCGGCTCTGTAAATCCTGATAGCTTCGTTCGTTACCGTAAATCATTGTTGTTTCCACAGATTACTGGGGAGCTGTCTCCGTAAATCCAGACAGCTTCGTTTGCTTCCGTAAATTCTTTGCTATCGTTCGTGATTGTACATTCTGACAGTAGCGTTCCTTTTCGTAAATCCTGACTACAGATTGCGTTGTGAGGGAAGGGCATGCTGGTGAGGAAGGGATGGGAAGAGGAGGAGGCAGGGAAAGGGGGGAGGTGAGTAAATGTGGAAGGTGGGAACAGTGAGATAAATGGAGCGAGAAAAAAATGGAAAGGGAATGAGGGAGAAAAGAAGAAAGATGAGAGGGAGCAATGGGGAGGACGAGGGAATGGGTAGGGCGAAGTAATTAGGAGGGCAGATGGAGAGGCTGTTTTTGTTGTTGTTAACCCTTATCTGTCTGGCCGAGCAGAACCATCAACCGCAGGCAAGCAACCGCTGTGCTGAGCTGTTCCGTACGGACAACCGATGTCTCCTTGCTGCAGACAACATGTAGCCACAGCAAGACGAGGAGAAGAGTTTGAAGGTTTGGTTTCCCGATGGACATCTCATCTGCGTCTCCACCCTGTTAACGGGGGCACCATAATGGGTTCTACATTACCCAGTTATCTGATCATATGGTTACCACCCAGAGTTGTAAATGGCTTCCTGAGGTACAGGAAACCATTAGGCTTGTCACTCGTGCAGAGCCAGCTGAAGTGGAAAGAGGAGTAATAAAAGTGACAGGAAGGATGGGAGAAATACGATGAAAGGCAGACACAGAAAAATAAGATAAAAGTTAAGAAAAGAGGGGGAGTGGAAAGCGACGAAAGGGAAGAGGCAGTGAAAGGAATAGGAAAGAGAGAAAGAAAAGAAAAAAATGAGGAAACAGAGGAAGCAGGGTGGGGGGGGGGAGTAAAAGGATAGAGAAGGATGAGAGGGAAGGGACAAAGGAAAAAGTAGTGAAAGGGGAATGGAAGACAGAATGAAAAAGATGGAATATGAAAGGGAAAGGAAAAAGGAGAATAAAAAGAAAAAAGGGAAAGTACAGACAAGGAAGCGGAAAGGGATAAAATATAGTTGGAGAGGAGAGGAAAGAGAAAGGAAATGGAGGGAGAAAGGATAGGAAGGGAAAAGATAAGCAAGAAAACTGATGAAGGGAGAGATGAAGACGGGATAGGAAAAGGAAGGAGAAAGGGAAAGAAAGGAGAGAATAAAGGAAAAGGGAAGAGAAAGGAAATGGAAAGACAAAGGAAAATCAAGCCAGAGACTGCAAATGCGCTTTAATCTGTTTTCTTGAGCGCAATTGCAAAACGGATGCATGACCCACAGTATTTTTAATCTCTCTGTCCATGCAGATTTAATTACGGTTGCAATCCATATTTTTCCTGGCTTCCTTTTCAACGCGGCATGCAAAATATTCCTTATCCCAGGCACGCAGCGTTCCCGAGAGGGCTTCACATTTGCAAGGTCTGATCACCCCTTCACTCCAATGTCTATTTTTGTTTAGTTTATTTTCAGCCTCCAGACAATTATAGTCAACCTGAGAGAACCTATTCGAGGGGCTGGATATAGTCATCAATAATCCCTTACTACCAGAGATCTTTTCCAAGTTTAATAAAATCGTCTGGTGGTGGCTTGACTATAATATAAATACATGTTATCGAATTCAGTCGGTTAATAATACTCGTAAATCATACTGATGCAAATTATGTAGATTATATGCAAAAACAACACACAAAGGAATAAGAATGTGCAACATGCGAAGTAGCCTAAATCACTAACAAAGAATTGCCACGAAAGCACCATAGTCACATGAAAGGAAGAAAAGGTAACAACGATAATGTACACAACTCGGCTCATGTTACCCCTCTTCATTACGCTGGAGTTCGAAGCTAGGCTACCGTAGACTAGAACATTTAAGTATGTGTGGAAAGGAGAGATATGAGAGGGGTGTGTGGGCTGGGGGAATGGCAGCCAACTGGCGGAGGACACCGCGATGTGGAAGAGATTAAGGCGTCTGGCAAAAGATTGTTCTAGACAGACAGACAGATTAATCGACAGACAGACAGATATGCTTAGATAGATGGATGAATAGATTGACAGAAGTATAGCAGACACGTCTACGTTCCTGGTAGCTTAACATGATAAGCACTCTCAAGCCGCATCTTAGAGACTGGATTTTATGTCACCCATTAAACAAGCCAGAAAATAGCTCGTACGTTATACCGGAGGATTAAAGCCTATTGACTGCACGCGGGTTATTAAAGCGATCAACTGCCAAATCCCGATATTCCTGCAGAAAACAATTATAACCTACGATAACGTTTCCTCTCGGAACTACTATTTGATTTCTCCATGATTAATTCGTGCCTTGGAAACATGCTGCACACTTCTCTCCTTGATACTCCGGCAAAAACACGTAGAAAACATACAGTCGATTTCTTGTTGTCACAACTGCCTTGAGCACAAGGCTAGAAGTCGTCCATTTTAACCTGGCGGAAGTTTTCTTCCCACGTCAGTTTATTTTCCATGGTTGAATAACAATATCCAGCAATATTACGGATCTTCATCCTTTCCATTGCACTACAGTGACTAGCATCGTTGCTATTTTAGTGTTAATTTCTTGCTGCAGTTCAGCACATGATACAGAAATTGTGGTTTTTGTCTGCATCAGTCAAAAAGAATCACTTCAACTTTGAAAGACTGCCTGAACAGGAATCTTACAAATATGTTCATGAAGTTATAGACGTCCACACTTGAAATAATGATCGTGTTCGAGCAAACAACGTTGCATATATTATTGTTTTACCAAAACAAGTGGGTCACCCCACTTGCGTGATATTAATGCACATCTTATTTCATGATGCCCATAATTTCAAATTAAAGGGCTTTGGAACTTCCTGCTAAAGTATGGTGGATCACAAACATGACACGATTTTTGTGCTCAGTTTGGCCAATTGAAGTTTCTTTCAGAAGTAAGTTGGAAAATTTTATGAAAAGCTACTTAAGTAAGAACTGTTACTTTTCCTAAAGGCATGTATCGAGGTGCTTATGTCCACCCTAGTTTTCATAAACCCCAAGATAACTCTTTTTTTTTTTTTTTTTTTTTTTTTTACACAATATGGTGCTGCTTTGTTTTAATGTCATTGGAAATTTTTAGAAAAGCCAATTAACACACACTACTTTTCCATAAGTTTTCCAGCGATGTACGCAGGTCCACGAGAGCCATAGTAGCTTAAGAGATATCCCAGTGCTGGTGCTCGGCATGATTTTATTTTTTTTTTTTTTCTAGCAATATGGTGGGGAATTGTGAGAAACGTCGCTAAAACCTACTAATTTTTCGTCAGTTGGCCAATGATGAGCATAGATCTGACGCAGCTTCAACAATCTCTTAAGTATCATTGTTTTGGGTTTGTTTGGTGTTCAGTTTGGCACTTTTAGGTCTTTCTACAGAAATATGGTGGGAAAGTTTGAGAAAGTCACTTAAGTAGCACCAATTACTTTCTCTTAAGTTCTCCAACGACATACGTATATTCCCGTTAAGCTTTACAAGTCTAGAAAATATACATAGTTCTGCTACTTGTCATGCTTTAATTGGTGCTTTGTAGCTTTTCCAGCAACTAAAGTAATACGCGTTACTTTTTCATAAGTTTTCCAGGAATATAAGAAGACCTGGTGTAGCTTTAATGGTACGGTACTCGAAATAACAAGTTTGGTGAACATGCGTGCTCTGTTTTGGGTTCTTATCCTCCACTTGACAAAGTCAGAAGAGGGTGTTGTAATCGCTGAAATCAACATGTGTCTGTCCGTAGAGTTGGTCTGCGGGGCGGCTGGGCGGCAGGTCGGCTGGCCGGGCGTAGAGATTTCGTTTTCGGGCCAGAACTCAGAAAGTATTCACTGCAGAGTATAGTCTCATGAATTTTCACATACTTGTGTCTTATAGAGAACTGGGCCTTTTGATAGGTTGAATGCTGTGTCTTAAGTAGTTTTTTTTTTTTTTTTTTAATAAAAAGTAAAAAAAAAAAAAATCGTTTCCGGCTAGGACTTAGAAACTAGTACAGGTACAGGCTTCAAACTCTCCAGAAATGTGTTAATATGCCTCCTGGTGCTTTTTGGTAGTTAGAATGTCGTGAGAATATGCTGTATGATGTTATGAAATTAATGTATTTTTCTATGAAAACTTTGCCACTTATACGTCTAGGAGGCAAAAATTGAACGTGATAAATGATTAAATGAATATCTAATCATGCATAAAGTTTCACGACTGTACCATTTATGTATTCATAAAAAATGGCTGCCTAAATTAAAAAAGCACATAAAATCTGGTCATAACTTCATTATTACCGTGGATAAACCACTGAAATTTTTATACGGGGAGGAGGGGGGTTGAGGGCCGTTATGCATTTGGGTTAGGTGTGCAGGGAGGTGGGAGGTATGTGCTTGGTCAGATAGAAAGTTGCAACAGCACAGCGTTGCCTTTTTTTTTTTTTTTTTTTTTCTCAGCACTACAGAGGCAAATTATCAGAAAAATCACTTAAGTAACACCTTTTACTTCATACGGTTTCCACCGACATGTGTAAATCTGTTGGGGTCTTCACAGAATAAAAATAAACATAGGCAACGCTACGCTGTTGCAACTCTCCATCTGACCAAGCAAATACACTTCCCACCTCCCTGCACACCTAACCAAGTGCTTAACGGCCCTCACTCACCCCCCCCCCTCGTCTAACTCAGACACATTTAAACATAAAAATGTAAGTAGTTTGCCCATGGTAACAATGAAGTTATGAGCAGATCTGACGAAATTATGACTTATGCATTTTTCATTTAGGCAGCCATTTTCTATGATTAAATAATAGATACAGCCATGAAACTTTTTACATAATTAGATATTCACACAATCATTTATCATGTACACTTCCTGCCTCCTAAGTGTAACAGTTGTAAAGTTTTAAAAGAATAATTCATTAAGCCCTTCTGATTTCTTGGGCAGGTCACACTGAAAGCTGAGATGTTTTATTTTACTTTTTCATTATTAAAACTACTTAAGACACAACATTCTACCTATCAAAAGGCACCAGTTCACTATAAGACATAACTATGTGAAGTTTCATGGCTCTACTGTGAATACCTTCCAAGTTCTGGCCCAGAAACGAAATCTCTACGCCACCTATTGTTGTTGATCCCAGTGATAACAATAACCTCCTCTAACTTAGTCAGGTGGAGGGTAAAAATGTTTTGGTGCTGTGTGTGGTACAGCCCTCTACACCCTCATTCTCCCTTACAGTACTTCACTAGCTGGAACAAGTAATCTGTCTTCCTTAAACGGTGAGTTCGTCGCCCGGACCCAAAGTTGTGCACCGTCAGCTGTCACGTCTTGACTGAGCAGGGTGAGAGAGAATGATAGGTGGCAGGCGATGAGGAATATGTGGTAGGCGAAGAGGAATATGTGGTAGGCGAAGAGGGATATGTGGTAGGCGAAGAGGAATATGTGGTAGGCGAAGAGGAATATGTGGTAGGCGAAGAGGGATATGTGGTAGGCGATGAGGAATATGTAGTAGGCGAAGAGGAATATGTGGTAGGCGATGAGGAATATGTGGTAGGCGAAGAGGAATATGTGGTAGGCGATGAGGAATATGTGGCAGCCAAAGAAGAATATGTGGCAGCCAAAGAAGAATATGTGGCAGCCAAAGAAGAATATGTGGTAGGCGAAGAAGAATATACTGTGTGCGTTGTTGGCGAAGAAGAAAACGTGGTAGGTGAAGAAGAATCTGTGCTAGGAGAAGAAGAATTTGTGGTAGGCGAAGAGGAATGTGTGGTAGGCGAACAAGAATATGTGGTAGACGAAGAACATGTGGTAAGGCGGTAACATAAACGGTAAGAACAGTATCTCTAAACACTGGCACTGTACACTGACGGATGCGATGTCAGTCTTTCCGATGATATTCACCACATCAACGTAGATATGGGTGGTGTGGGCAGTAAAAGGAGCGTGGTGGGGAATGGCGGAGGAAGCATATATTGTGAAGACGAACATCCTTGATCAGATGGTACGATAGCTGTCACTGTCTAACTATGTGATGTGGAAGCAAATTATGTATAAGATCGGCGGAGAGGAGTGAGCGGGATGGACTGCAGTGATGGTGGGTGGTCGGAAAGGTCGGAATCAGTACAAAGAAATAGCTACTTGTATCGCCCCACTTCCGTCTAAGGAAAATTTACAGTGGGCGAAATACAGTGAAAACCCTATCTCTTCTAGTAGTGTGTGTTTCAGATGGTTCGATTTTTCCGCTATGTATTCGTCAAATATAGGGAAGATACGATTTCTGTGTTTGTACATCATGTGCAAACTGATAAATGAAGGCCAGTGTTTGCGGTGGGAACGGAACTCCTCTTAAAAAATCGATGTAAAGAGAGGACAGGGAGAGGAACTGCGTGGGACTGGATAGGACGAGTGTGGGGACTGGGAGTGATGGTGGGGGAAAGGACAGGCGTAATATAGCATGTGCAAATGGGTACTGTTGACTGGACGGTATGAGTAATGGGAAGGTTAAAAACAGCAGATTTCACCGAGAACAACACCTAAAAAGTGAGGCTGCGCTCACCCAACTCCCACCCATCAATCCCCGAGCCAACTCCCCTTCCCTCCCACCCCCCTCTCTCCCCTCCCCTATCTCCCATCTTCCCTTTCCCCTCCCCTCCCCTCCCCTCCCCCTCTCCTCTTCCTCCCCCTCTCCTTCCCTCTCCTCCATCCCCCCTTCCATTCCCCTTTCCCCCATCCCCCCCTTCCCTCCCCCACACCCACTCAAGCAAATTCTCTCTCTCTCTCTCTCTCTCTCTCTCTCTCTCTCTCTCTCTCTCTCTCACACACACACTCACACACACACACACACACACACACACAATAACATCCATCACGCCACGCAACACCAACATACCTCCACGTAACCCCAAATCTCTCTCTCTCAAACGCACACTCATCACGCCACCCAACACCCATCTACCTCCAAATACCCCCAGATTTCCCACTCTCTCAAACGCACGACCATCACACCGCCCAACACCCACCTACCTCCACATATTCCCAAAACAAAACCACAAACCACCACAACACAAAATCAGAATCCCACGCAGGAGGAAGAGGATAAAAACTCGGATTGCAAACTGTTCCACCTAGGAACCTAATAGAAAAGAGGCCCACTACAGTTGCGCGCTGAAATGTGGCTACTGGAATGCTTTTATCCCCCTACCTGTGTTTTCCATTGTCTGAACCCGAAGTGCGGAGGACAGGATAAAATTGTTCAGCCTTTCCGCCCCCACTCTCCATTTCCCTTTCCCCTCCCATACTCGCCTTTTTTTTTTTCTCCTTTTCCTCTCACATTATTTTATCTTTTTCCCTTTCTTTTTACATTATTTTCTCCTTTTCACTTTCCTTTATCATTTTTCCTTTTCTTCCTGTTTTCTCCCCATCCTTCAACCTCCCTATCCATTCACTCTACTTTTTTCCTTATCTTATCCATTTTCCTTCTTTTTCTTTCCCCCTAATTCCTCTCCTCTTATTTTCCCTTTTCCCTTTTATTTTTTCGTTTACTCTTTGCTTCCTTAAATCATCCTTCCACCTCCCGAGCCATCCTTGTACCTTTCCATTATTTTTCCTTTTCCCTTTCCTTCCTTATCTCTCTCCATTCTCTTTTTCCTCTATGCAACCACTCTCTTTTTTTCTTTCCCTCACCCACTCTCCATATCCTTTCCCTTCCCCTTCGTTTCGCTTTCCCCACCCATTCAATTCCTTAATATCTCCATCTTTCCCGTCCCTATCCTCCTTCCTTCCTCTCCCCTTACACCTACTTTTTGCCCCTGTTTCCCCTATATCTTTCCCTTCCTTAATTATAGCATCCCTTTCATCTTCCCATTTACCCTTTCCCTCCCAAACACCTTCATTTGCCTTGTACTTTTCTTTTTTCCCTCCCTCCCTCTTCTCTTCCACTTTTCCTTTCCTTTCCCAACCTCTCTCTTTTCCCATTCGGTTCCTTCCTCCTCTTCTCCCTGTTCCCGACCTTCCTTAACACCCCCCCCCCTTCTATTTACTCACGTTCTTTCCCCTCATCAATCATATCTCTTTCTACTTTCCCTTTATCCATTTTTCTCTCCGCCCCCGTCCTTCCATTTTCCTCTTTCAGTTTTCCCTACCTTTCGTCTCACCATCAATTTCCTTTCTTTTCCCTCCCCTCCGCGCCCTTCTCCTCCGCCTTACTTCCCTCTCACCATCCTTCATTCTTTGTCTTTCCATCATTTCTCTCTTTACCTCCTCTTTCCTATTTCCCTCCCTCTCTCGCTCCCACTCACTCGTCCAACCACCCACCCACCCTCCCTTCCTTCCCCTCCCCCTCCTATCTCCAGCTGCCCATTTTCTGAGGCTGCAATGGGTGGGTTGGTATAAAAATGTCCAGCCACACCAGCACGCTTACATTTTCCTTCCTCCCCCCCTCGTCCCTTTCATCTATACCGCCATTCCTACTCCACATATCGCGTTTCCCTTTGTCACTTACATCTTCCCTTTTTCCCACTTCTTCGTGTTTTCCTTTACTCATTTCTGTTTATTCCATGCCTTCTTCATTATAACGGCACTGCGCTCATTTCTTTTCGTGCGTTTCATTTTGTCGTCCCATATTCTCATCTAATAAGCATTCCAGATTTGGCATTTTGTAATTTTTCTTACGGGTATTCCTCTCATCTCATCGTCGATACTCTTAAATATTTTACAGTAATCTTACCTGCATTCTCCTACCGCTATTACTCATTAGGATATTCTCTCATCGGCATCTCTCTCATCTCTCCAATACTTCTCAAATTTCCTCTGTATTCCTCTCCTCTTACACGCACTGCCATCATTATACCAAGTCGTATTTACAGTTACTCCCAAATTCACTCCCCCGTTACAGCATGTGTGGCCGGGTGGTAACAGTACTAAGCTGGTAATTCTCACAACTTAGGTTCAAATTCAAGTGTAACCGTAAAGCTATAATTGGCATTTAATTTGTTGCTGGTAGTTTCGGTACTGTTTCAAAGAGAGAGAGAGAGAGAGAGAGAGAGAGAGAGACCATAGCTGTCTCATATTTTCTTTCTTCTTCCCTTTTTAATATCTCCCTCAAGCCACCATCACCATTACTCTTTCCTCTATTAAATCTTTCATCCCTTCCCCTCCGTCTATTATCATTTTTATTGTGTGTGTGTGTGTGTGTGTGTGTGTGTGTGTGTGTGTGTGTGTGTGTGTGTGTGTGTGTGTGTGTGTGTGTGTGTGTTTTAGAAGTAGGTCCGAGATTATATGAGTATGCTGATGTGTGTGTGTGTGTGTGTGTGTGTGTGTGTGTGTGTGTGTGTGTGTGTGTGTGTGTGTGTGTGTGTGTGGTTAGATCTACGTCCGACACTGCATATATGTGTGTTTGTATATGCTAATACGTATTAATGTGCATGCGTATGTATGAGAGTCACTGCAATTCCGTAATTTTAGCTTAACAAGGCTGGGAGTCTAGAGGTAAAGTGCAAGAAAGTAGTACAATAGGGAAGGCAGGCTGCAGGTACACTCGACCAAAAAAGCATTGGTGTACATTTCGCGCGAAACAATCTGACATTAACAGTCGATGGCTGTTACAAAATACCAGGTAGCTAATTCCACCCTATGTTGATAGTGGTTTCTTAACAATGGCATATCGCTTGCTTGACATTTCCTAGTCAGTGCTGTCAGCAGACTTGTATTCAGATAACAGATTCATTACCTTGGCTCATTAGAAGCTATATTAATCAGTTTGAATAACATCGGATCCCTCCTGTCCGAAACTTTTTTTCTTATCCACTGTACAATGGCAGCAATGATAAAGAACAGGGAAGTGAGCGTGAAAGTGAAAAAGCTGCTGCACAACAGTATCATCATCTCCATTCCAATGTAGGGATGTGAGGCTTGCAGTGTGTTGGACAGACAGACGTTTACACTGAGAGATGAGTAAATGAGTTAACTGAGAGCAGCCGATAGACCTACAGACAAATGGGGAATATATGAAGCTATGCAGTGCCGATGTAGAACTACTGGAGAATATCAGAAGTCTACTGAGACGATTTGGCAATGTGGAGGAAATGGAGAATTCGAGATAAACGGCGAGAGTGTAGGCTACGTAAGTGAGATGGAGGGGGAGGGGAAGACCGAGAATAAAGTGGAAGGATGATGAGGAGAGGTATATGAATAAGAGTGACGTGAGCTGGAAGGGAAGGCAGCCTGTTTGCGGAACAAAGGCTGACACAGGCGTGATTCTTCTGTGGTCATCTCCTCCAGAAGCCTTTCTGCGTACCATTTTTGCAATTTTTTGTTTTGTTTTATGCATGAAAGGGTTTGCTTTCCTAGTACCAGGTTAGGTTAGTTTATTAACCAGTATCGGTTAGGTCATTCTAACTTACGACAGGTTAAGTTAGATGAGAGAGAGAGAGAGAGAGAGTAATGGAGATCATGCTGGGAGAATCAAATATAGCACGTAGTGGATAAAGGATTCTGGCTATAAATAGATGTGTACTTACGTGATGGTCTAGAGCCCTACCCTGGATCTAATGAACTTTACTGATGTATACAGAACCATTGAGATTCTTGGGCAATAAAGAATTTACTGATCTTATCGGCATTCCTCTTATCTTCACTCGAGAACGTCAGTTGCCTTCTGATTCTGTCATACCAATCTTTTTTTATTCTTTTTTTTTTTCCTTAAGGGACATTTTTCGAAATGCTGAGGTTAGATATAGCATTCAGTCAAACCTGCACTATGAGACCTTTTCTCCTACGCTAAATAAATTCGACTGGTGGTAGGCTTAACAACTATCCTCTCATTTTATCGGCATTCACTTTCTAGTTCATCTTAATCCCTCACTGCAAAAGACAATATATCTTCAAAAAAATATGTTTTCATTACAAGAGTGAAGCAGTGCGTGGGTGAGATTTATGCAATAATGTGGCACAGGTAACTTCACGGCGTGATAGTGTGGAAAAAATGTGATGTAATGCGTGGGTGTGAGCTTGTATACAAAATTAAAACTCTTTGTTTAGTTTCGGACATGACAAACTGTGCACGCGTGCCAAAATTTGTATGAAGACACAACGTTAAACTCTCAGGCATTTGGATGAGACCTTAAGTATGCTGATGATAGACAGGGAGATTTGTAACGTGAAAATCTCAGGCATTTGTATAAGACCTCAAGCATACTGATGATAGATAGGCAGATATGCATTGTTCAAGTTTATGAGTTTAGCCCCTTCAATTCGGTGGCGTACTTTGTGTTACATTGACTACTTCCCGGTTTTATTCAAGTTAGGGAGACACATCAGGTTGTAAAATTTTAAAACTCCATCACTTCCAATGGTTTATCCACAGTTAAGAAAGCATCTGGCGGTGGCAAATATTAACTGACAAAAAAAAAAAAGTATAATTCAAGGAGCCTGAGATATCAAATGAGTTTTACTTTAATTATAGTATTCCAAAATTTCACACCTAGCACCTTCGTAACTCCTAATAAGCACCCACCAAACATTACCCCAGATAGTAACATTCAAACGTATTCCAAAATATCGCACCTAGCACCTTCGTAACTCCTAATAAGCAACCACCAAACATTACCCCAGATAGTAACATTCAAGCGTATTCCAAAATTTTACACCTAGCACCTTCGTAACTCCTAACTAAGGAAAGCACCCACCAAACATTAAACCAGATAGTAACATTCAAACGCCGATTTACACTGGTGTCTATTTCAGTTCTAGGTGTCGACAGACTAAAGAGACCTTGCCCAAAGCCTGAAATAAACTGTAGTTAAAACTACATCACTATCCCAAGTATAATGAAGACTTCCAAGCACCCAGCAAACATCAGTACCCGGTACTAAGATAATGACATGCAATCACCTACTTACATTTCCAGGTGCCTATTTCAAATACTGGTGGCAACAGATTAGAGACATTGCCACAAGCCAGGAAAAAAAAACTGCAATTAAAACTACATTACTAAGTCAAGTATACTGATGACTTCCAGACGCCTACACATTTCCAAAGTTTACGAGTTAAAAATGCCAGCAACGTGTAAGAAGATCTCATAAACTTGGGCCTCCAGCATCTCATTCCATCAACCATGCCCTCTCTTCCTGGGAGTGAGTGGGAAGTTCTAGGGTCACGTCTCGTGGGCTAATTAGCTTTCCTGTCATCTTTTCCTTAGCGGGCCACGTCTCGTGGGCTAATTAGCTTTCCTGTCATCTTTTCCTTAGCGGCTAACCTTTTGTTCGAACTTCTTACTCTAACTTGGCCTAAAACTGCCAACTCTTCACCTTCAAAGCTCAGTTCTAGCGCAAGATCAGTAAGGGAATATGATGTTAGTAATGAAGAAGTTTGATGGAAGGTACACAGAGCCACAGAACTTTTTCTGCTAATGGGCTACGTGGAATAAGCTGCAAAAAGACAAAAATCTGGGCCAGTTTACTGTAAAACGACTCTAGGATTATGATTTTTTTATTAACTGTTCGATCGGGCGAAGATGCGAGAACACTGAAGAGAGAAACCTATACTGTACAAAGGAAAAACTTTGGGATAGATTAAAAGCATCTACTTGCCCGAGTGCCAGGGGGTTAACTCATCCTCTTCAGGCCCACAGTGGGGGCGGAGGGACATTGGTTGCAAGATTGTGACAATGTGAGTTAACTTTTACCTGGTCGTGGTGTAGTGGTATGCTTCCTGGCTCTCACCTGAGAGTCCCGGGTTAGATTCCCGGCATATTGGTAATATATTGGATGCGAGAACACTATTAAATGATTAACAGAGTGTGGACGCCAATAAACTACCATGTACAGCACCAAAACTGTAATTAATGATACGGCAGATATAAGGTACATGCACCGATCGACTGTTAATGGAAAAACAACAGGTCTTTGTGTTATTTAAGTGGACACTATTAAAGCTACGGTGGATCTATGCACACCGATGGTATGCTTATGGAAAAAAAAAAACTTTTATGTTCCTTTAACTGGCTTCTCAAAACTTGTCACCATACTGCTGAAAAAGGCCAAAAATTGCCAAAGTGATCGCCGATAATGAGTTATATACCTCAAATTATCAAAGTTACACTGGACCTACGCACATCGTTGAAAACTTATGAAAAAGTACATTAAAAATGTTATTTTCGTTGCTTTTCTCAAAATTCGCCGACAAACGACTAACACGTGCCAAAAAGCGCTAAACTGAACCCTCGAACTGAGTCAGGTGTGTAATTCGCCGTGCTTTGGTATAAGATTCCAAAGTCCCTAAACTAGTATTGTGCAAATTATGAAATAAAAAAGGATCATTTGAAAGTGTACATAAATAACAGGCAAAGGGAAACACTTCTTCTTTTAGCTGACTTAGCAGTATAAGCAAGTTTCTCACTCGAACACTGTCCACGCCTAAGGGCGAACTCTTAGGACTCCATTTCTTGTAACTGCCGAAAGATTATTTCAGCCCAGCCGGGAGGGAACTCTGGCAGTAAAGGGATTAATGAAGACGTTTTCTCACCCCACCAGTTCGAAAATTTCTCTCTACCGTACTAAACGATATGAAGATACTTTTTACTAATTTTCTGTGGGTCAGACGTGTTAATGGAGAAGCTATCTTTGAAGTAGGGCTTACATGATGAGGTTGTGTATTTTTCGCTCTGGAATCTGCCTGCCGTAAATATTAGCAATGATATAACAACTTTTTAGCGCAAGGTTAGAGTCATTTCTGATTTTGCTATATCTCATTTTGTTTTTAGCACTAACAATAGCCTACATTTTGCAAAAAATTGGTAAAATGAATTTAACATCCTTATCATTTTTCTATACGACATGATACTATCATAGAATAAGTCCACTAACATTTTGGTGTGAAACATTATGACACGACGACGACGACGACGACGACGACGATGATGATGATGATGATGATGATTGAGAGCATGTGTAGCTACGGCATCGGTGAATTTGGTTTGGTATTCCTTTTAGTTTCCTACCTGTACCAGTTTTCTATCACCTTTTGAAGTGAAGTCAGAACGCTTAAGTGGAGTGTACAACTGGTTTATTCTAAGCTAACAAGATCCCAAACTCCTTTCAGTCTGGCTGACGGTCAGCTTGAATGGTTCAAACCTAATAACTAAGTTCATCGAATTTCCTGTAACCACGACTTAGCATTTGAACTATGTGATTGTAATTGCGAAGAAGGTGGTGAAGATTAAGATGAAAGGTGGTGGTGGTGGTTGTAACTTAGTTGAACCGATTTATGTCCGGTTTCCTCAGATGATGTGGATTCGGCTGGATAAAATAATTTTCTATAAATGTTCTACTGAAGGCGAGAATCCATCAGGATAAGCCGAAGTTTATAAACGTCATCTGTGAATCTGGTTCTGCACCCCTGCTCCCCCTCCCTCCCTCCCCCTCGTCCATCAGGTCTGCATACACCAAACTTCACTCACTAATTTTTGCTCCCCGTATCGGCTCACAACTTTTCTCATTTGCTGGATACCTGATGCACGACCGTGGTATTCCTATCGGACACCTTGGGACGCATTCTCGAGGATTCTGGAGGAATCCTTTATATTTCTTCCCTACTGAATTATTTTCTTATAAGTAGCACTTCAGTGTCACGCTGCGCGTTTGTTTTCCTATAAAAATCGACACCGACTGAACAAATACATTACATCTGAATATTTTAGGTACCTTTCACTTAGTACATAAAGAAGTTATCGCTTAAGAAATAGGTGGGAGGGGGTAACGCTCTCCTCTGTAGGGGCTGCCAGGCTACGTTATCATTTTTTTTTCACTTGATTTTATTCTATTGTTTATTTATTGTCTGGTTTTATTATATCTTTATTGTCGTGCTTTAACCTAATAACCAGCGGGATTTGACCCTGGCACCGTAGTTGCGTCGCCAGTTTATTTTGGTCATTCACTCATTCTTTCATTAGCAGGTGCTAGAAAGCCTTATCAGCTCTCAAGGATACGGGCCTTTCCAGCACGCCTCTGTTGTCGTTGGAAGCGGCGGTTCCCTGGCATTTCTTTCATATTGGTTCATTGTTGCATATAGCACGTTAATATTACCTTGTCGGTTGTATCGTTTTAATACCTTCATCACAAAGGAATCACTTCTGTGCTGCATAAAGTAATATGGTGGAGGCAAAAACAATGGGGACAGCACTTCTAGTTGATATTGGAGATTTCGCAACACCTTCTCCATAGTGATTTTATTTTGCACATTACACTTCAATATCCTCTTGTAGTCTATGTTACTGATGGAAATTATGTCAGTACTAAAATAATAGAACATCCGTGAAAGTCAAAGTGTAATATGCAAAATAAATCGCTTAGGAAGAGGTGCTACGAAGATACCGGTACTTGAGAATGTGTAAGGTGTAATATGCAAAATAAATCGCTTAGGAATAGGTGCTACGGATACTAAAAATAAATCGCTTAGAATGAGTTGTCACGAAGCCTCCTATGCCACTCAGAATACGGCCGTAAATCAGAGAAGTCACTGGACTGATGAGATTGAAGGAGATCCATCTACTCCATTAACAACGAGATGTCCTTCTCTGGATGAACCCAATCATTTGCAGCAAGAATAAAATACAAAAGGTGTCGTCGTAGTGAAGGGCATAACTTCGAACATCAGATAAAAAACGTGAGTGAATCATAATACCATCAACTGAAAGGTGAAACTGGTGTACTGCAGGCTGAAACTGTTCTTCTCCAGCAGTCCACCTTACACTCCTACGGGGACTGGAAGGGAGTTGTGGGACATTTGGAAAACCGAGTCGCACACCTGCTGGCTATGTCGCTATATGGATGCCACCATATAAAGACGATCTTCTGCAGCACAGTCTTAATGGTACGTGTCATGCGCAGGACGTGTTATACATAGTACGTGCTCAATGCAGTAAGAAATGCTGTACAAGCCAAATGCTGTACAAGCCACAAGCAGTACAAGTCAAATGCAGTACAAGTCAAATGCAGTACAAACCAAATGTATCAAGCTAAATGCAGTACTCGCTAAATGCATTATGTGACAAGTGCAGTACGTGCCAAATGAATTTTTAAAGGTGCCGAGAAGCCTTCAAGTAAGGAGTACGAGTTTTATCCCCAACTCATCCCGTTTTGAAGAGGGGACTGCGCTGGCCGGGGTGCCTGGGATTCCTGGTAGTTTTTCAGAGACTTAATATTGCGGATTTTAACGCTCCTTGCCCTGCGAAGTTTAATATCCCAAACAAGATGAAAGTGTGAAGTTATAGCCCAGAGATATCCAATATATTGCTAAAAGTTTTGATGGGTTACTCGAGACGATAAGCGTCCCGCCTGCAAAACGGACACACTCATGCATACATATATACATACATGAATAGCGCACACACACACACACACACACACACACACACACACACACAACGAGAAAAAAATAGTGGGAAGTGGTGAGACAGCATAAATCATACAATGAATACACAATATCTTTTTCTGCCTAGATATATTTATTTGCTGACAGCACAATTCTTTTCAGTGAATGAGGGGAGGAACTTCAATGGCAGTAAATTACAGCGCTAAAAGGGGAGTCTGGAGATGAACAGGAAGGAAATGAAAGTTCTTTCAGTCAGATATTCAACCTATTCCAGAAAAAAAAAAAGGACTGGCCTTACTGTGTTGAAATATCCATGCTCGTACCGACTATCTAAAGAAAGCAGCTCTGACGTCCGTGGCAACAAAATTAAGCAAAGAATAATAGACTATTGGAGGGATTTTGGCATACAGACAAACATGGTAAAGATTTATGACTATCTCGGTGTTATAAGTTCATTAATATTGTGTACTTTCTGCTGTAAAATGTGGATCGGAAACCAAAACTATAAGACATTCCGAAGAACATAAACTTAGAAGTGCTCAGCAGTTAGGTGTAACATGTCAATATAAACTAAAAGCATCTGGGATAAGGGACAACTCGAAAAAAGGTTAATATCATTACATCTCGAAGACACACACAAATATTCACAGGTTACATTATTAGTAAAACAAATAATAGTTACGCGGGCAACAAGGGAGACTGACTGGAAATACATATCGAGTGAGACGGGAGAGAAAAAGAAATTCGCTGATGAACTCCTTTGTATTCATTTATGTGCTGGAACGTAACGGAACAGGCAAAGTCAACATAGAGACAGATGGAATTCCCTTTCTGCCAGAACGCTATTGAACAGACAACTGCCATTAGGTGAAAATGGAACCTTCCTTACCAACTTTCCTTGCTTTACCTCCTCGTTCGTCTTTAACCACTCCCTTACTGCTTTTGTCTCTCCATCTTTCCTCCCCTACTCTCTCCCCGTTACTAATTTACTATCATTTATGTTATGATGCTGGATGTGCTATTTCCAGTGATATTTAAATGTATTGTGTACACTGGGAAAATATGGAAAACATGTGGTTAAGAACTGGTGTACAGTACCTAAACCCCAAAGTATATGGCCCCCCTCCCTCCCTCCCTCTCTCTCTCTCTCTCTCTCTCTCTCTCTCTCTCTCTCTCACACACACACACACACACACACACACACACACACACACACACACACACTAACACCGAATTATCATCGAAACTCTATGTAGGCTGAAACTGGACATGTGTGATGATTTACCACACATTCAGCATGTCTGATACTTTGTAAGAACTGAAAATTCAGGTTGGTTACAAATTACTGTATCTTATGTCAACCTCTCGACCAAAGGTTAGGATTTAGGCATTTTATTCTGATAAACTCCTGATGAACTTACTGGAGAGAGAGAGAGAGAGAGAGAGAGAGAGAGAGAGAGAGACTGAACGCAACCATAGGTGTAATTCCTGTAGGCCGGTGACTTTTTATTTTACTCTTGTAATCTACACACGACTTAAGGGAGGCTGACTGAGCTGGAGGGATTAGATATTTTCATTATCCCTTTCAGTTCTTCGTTCCTCTCCTAAGCTGTACAAACTCGTCTGGTCGTAGGAAAACAATAGTAAACAGGACGTCATGGCATTGAAGGGGTTAAAAAACAATCCCAAGAAAGCTTTCACTGCAATGGCCTGACGTACAGTAATTTATTCTAGTTCAGCGGAAGAAATATTGCCCCCCACCTCCCGCCTCTCTTTCTTTCCATCTATAACCCTTAACCCCCTGGCCTCTGAATGATGATCTTTTCAAATTAATGCTTGCTGGTATCAGACGGTTTTATGTAACCTAGGAAAGTCTTCTCGTACTGAAAGGGTTTATCAATGCTATATCCAACCCCACCAGTTCGAAAACTGTGTCAAAATGAATAAAATACTCAGGAAATTAATAAAACAGTCAGTCAAAGAATGGAAATGAAGGAGACATGCCCGACCACTGTGGGTTAATCTCCCAAAGGGTGGCCACAAACAAACCATCAAGGTGTATCTGAATAGTGAATTTATGTATACTTTAGATCCTTGTTTCGGCTACCCTCTCCCTTAATCTTAACAGTGTTGTCTTAAGTGGATACAGAGAAGAGAGAGAGAGAGAGAGAGAGAGAGTGTGTGTGTGTGTGTGTGTGTGTGTGTGTGTGTGTGTGTGTGTGTGTGTGTGTGTGTGTGTGTGTGTGTGTGTGTGTGTGTGTGTGTGTGTGTGTGTGAACAAAACGACTCGGTTCTGATCAGATTTAACCAGACCTGACGTAAGGGTTGAGAGTAAGTCAAGAACTAAGAAGCCGAAAAAAGAAATCAAAGATAATGGTCACAGAGCAAGGTAAAATATCGATCCAACTGTGTCTGTCAATACAATAACCGAAACCGTTTTGATCTGACTGCTACCAAACTTACTGATAATGCTGACTGGCAGCCATGGTTGGAAACCGTCTCTTGACCAAATTAAGACACATCAAGGTCACATGAAAAGGCCAACATATTTTTTTTCTTTTTCTTTTTTCAATTTAGACCAATCTTTGTGGACAGTCAAGGTGCGGTAAAGACGACTGCATTCAATTTTGAGAACAACCAGTCATAGGCCAAGCTCATAGGGAAAGTCCAAAATTTAATGTGCAGACCACATGGCAGGGTCAGCTTAAACACTACTGATCTGCTTTACAACAAACTTAGTGGAAGAGATGATGGTAATTCCTGGACGAAGGGATTAAATTTCAAGAATACCTAGTCAGCTGTTAAGGACGCAAGGCAAGGCCAGAGTTCGAGCCGTGTTTGTCTGTGTATGAACAGAATAATTAAAACGGTTCTGATCTGGCCTTAACCAAACATGGTGGAAGGGTTGGGAGTTAGGCACGGGGATAAGCTTTTGTTATTGACAGCAATATGCCAAAGGTGTTAATTACTGTACATTGCAAGATCAATTTGTTATTTTTATACCCCTTTTACCAATTTTTGTGGACTGGTTTACGGTCAATCAAGGATGAAACAATTCGACTTTGCGGGCAATCAGTCGAAGGTCAATGTCACAGGACAAGGTCAAATGTTCAGCTGCATAATTATAGCCCACCTAGAAAAGCAATAATGTTTGTGTGTGTGTATGTCTGTCTGTTACCAAAATATCTCAAAATCATGTGGGCAAATTGTATCCAAACTTAGTGAGCAGTATCCCGGGATAGGCAGCATGCTGGTTGGTAATTCTGGCAAAGTTGCGATTATAAGTTTCCGACTGACAGAAGACTGCTTTTTTTTTTCTTTTTTTTTTGGGGAGGGGGATGCAGAGACAGTGAAACCAGCAGGCAAAAATCTAAAACTCTTCTTTTCCTAGACTTTGTCATATTTGCTGTCGCCCGACATGAGAGTCTATAATGTACCGGTAATCTCTCGTCGCAGTGTGTGTCTGTGTGTGCATCTGCATGTCTCAAAATGAAGTGGGCAAATTGCATCACAATTTTTGGGGTAGTATCCCGGGAGATGTGGCTTGTTGGTTAATAATTTTGGCAAAGCTGTAATTATATGCCTCCGATTGCCAGAGGATTATTGCTCTATGTTTTTAGTGATGGCGTGCGATACGCATGCCTGGGAGAATGCTTTGGCTGTCCATCAAACAACTTTGATTCAATTTAGACTTACAGGTAATTTGATGAAAGTATTGAGGGTGAGCCAAGTTTGAAGGCATTTGATTTAGTGAACAACAGGCTAGAGTTACAGGGCAAAGCCAACTATTCGGCCCAAAGACCATTTATAGAGCGTGAGTGTTGTTCTGAGAAATTCTTTTTGTCAGATATCTTCAAACAACTTAATTCGGTTATCGCGAACTTTTTGTACTGGGCAGATTTTAATCATCGTAGGAAGCTTATCGAACTTGAGAGGATAGTTTTAGCCCTCGTTCATCCTTTCATTTCGAGAGGGACTTATGAAGTTCAACACAATAGACTGAAGATCAGTTAAGCGAAAAAGACCTCCTCGAACTTAGAGGAATAAAACATGAGTCCCATGAATGTAGGGTCGTCTGTTTTATTGTTGATACTTCCAAATAATTAATTCACCTCAGGGAAGGCATTTTGTTGTGAACAGGTTAATGACGGCTATACTCGAACCTCTTAAGTTCATAAAGTATCTCCAAATCGTGTGAGTGTCGTACGAATGAAATACAAGGTGACCCGTAAATAGCACTCCACTAGTAACTTGCCTTATTTTTTTATGCGAAGAAGAAGGAACCAAAGGCCACGAGCCCGCAATAATTGTTCCTTCCAAAAGAAAAACAAAATACAAGAGAATGCCAAATTCAAGATCCGTTCATTTCGAGATGCCTGGACACACTGCGTTTGAAAGACGAGATCATAGGAAGCAGGAAATACAGAGAGAGGGAGACAGTTCCAGAGTTGACCTGTTGCATAAATGAAGGACTGAAAGTAACGGTTAACTCTTGCATTAGCGAGTTGGACAGAAAAGGGATGAGAGTTTGCTGCTAGATGGGTACTACGCGCCCGTCGAAGAGGTGGAGGAATGCAAGAAGACTGTTCAGGGGAGCAGTGACCATTGAAGTAGCATTAGAAAGGAGATAAAGATGCAACAGTGCGGCGAAGAGACAGAAATTGTAAGGAGTCAGTAAGAGAAGGAGAATTAATGAGACGAAAAGCCTTTGACTTCACCCTATTGAGAAGAGCTGTATGTGGGGAGCCTCCCCACACATGAGAGTTGTACTCCACACATGGGCGGATAAAACCCGTGTATAGAGTCAACAATTGTGCTGGGTTAAAGAAGGAACGGAGTCGGCTTAGCACACGTAATTTCTTAGAAGCAGATTTTACAAGAGATGTAATATGATCTTTCCAAGATAAGTCCCGAGTAAATGAAACCCCAAGCATGTTCAAGGATGATGCAGGATTAAGCTGACTATTATTAAACATTAGTGGGTACACCTGTGGAAGATTTTGTCGGGTTGATAGGTGTATGAACCGAGTCCTTGATGCATTAAAAACAACAAGATTATTTTTACCCCAGTCAGAAATACGAGCCAAGTCAGACATTATGTGTGCCATAGCCTCATCCCTCGTTTGTTGAAGCAACTTCTGATATGGGCGTTGCGGGAACCATATGGAAAGGTGAAGGATGGAGTCATCAGTGTATGAGTGGATAGGGTTAGATATACAGTTTAGAAGGTCACTGATGAATAAAAGGAAGAGAGTTGGTGATAGAATAGAGCCCTGAGGAACACCACTGTTGACAGATCTAGGAGAAGAACGATGGCCGTCTACAACAGCAGCTACAGAAAGACCAGAAAGGAAGCTGTAGATGAAGGCACATACAGAAGGATAGAAACCGTAAGAGGGCAATTTGGAAATTAAAGATTTATGCCAGACTCGATCGAAAGCCCTTGAGATATCAAGTGCAATGGCAAAGCTTTTGCCAAAGTCCCGAAAGGAGGATGACCGGGAGTCTGAAAGGTAGGAGAAAAGATCGCCAGTGGAGCGTCTCTGACAGAACCCGTACTGACGATCAGAAAAAAGGTTGTGATAGGAATGATGCTTTAAAACTTTTCTATTAATAATTGACTCGAAAACTTCTGAGACACAGGATGTTAGAGCAATTGGACGATAGTTAGAGGGTTGGGAATGGTCACCCTTCTTTGGGACTGGCTGAATGAGAGCAAACTTCCAGCAAGAAGGAAAGGTACAAGTTGAGAGACAAAGGCGAAAGAGTTTGTCTAGGCAGGGTGTAAGCACAGAAGCACAGTTCTTGAGAACAACAGGAGGGACTCCATCAGGCCCATATGCCTTGTTAGTATTGAGGCCAGTGATGGCAGAAAATACATCAGCTGGAGAAATTTTAATGTCAGCCATGAGGAAGTCAGAGAATGGAAGTGATGGAGGAACAGCACCGGAATCGTCTAAGGTGGAATTGGAGGAGAAAGTCAGAGCGAAGAGATCTGCTATATCAGTAGAAGAAATAGCTACAGAGCCATCAGAGTAGAAAAGAGGAGGGAAGGATGATGAGGTGAAGTTGTTAGAAAGATTTTTGGCAAGGTGCCAGAAGGAGCGGGAAGAATTCGAGTTGGAGAGTTGAGAGCATTTAGTACGGATGAAATCATTTTTAGCAGAGCGAAGAACAGACTTAGCACGATTCCGGGCAGAAACGTATAAAAGATGTTGTGATTCAGGGGTGGGTTGGCTCCGGTACCTTTTATAGGCCCTCTCCTTGTTGCGGATAGCATTAGAGCAAGCGTGATTAAACCAAGGCTTTCTTGCATTAGTCAAAGGATATGAGAAGGGAATGTATGCTTCCATGCACGAGAGAATAACCTCCGTATGCGAAATTCACACTCAGAAGGCTCCCGGCCATGGAAGAAATAATCATTCCACGGAAAATAAATAACGTATTGTCTGAGGGCCTCCCAATCCGCAGCTCCAAAGTGCCACAGACGACGTTTCTATGGAGGGTCCACAGGCCGTACCGAAGCGACAGGATAGGTTAAGGTGATAAGGTTGTGATCGGAGGAGTCCAACGGAGAGAAAAGATTAACAGTGTAAGCAGAATGATTAGTTGTAAGGAAGAGGTCAAGAATGTTGCAGCTCTCTCCAAGGCGGTCAGTATTTGTGTGTTATGAGAACAGTGAATCTAATGGTGTGAACGTGGGTGTGGTAGTGAGTAGGAAATTAAGTAATGTTGCCGGAGACACAGACAACGTTGACAGAGCCGTCAAACAAGAGAAATCGCCCGACGGAGTGGGAAAAAAAAGTTATGTATTTTAGAGCACCCTGTATAAAGGAAATGCCGGTATTGTTTGGGTTAAGCCCGTGAACCAGAGAACATCATCAGTATTTTATTTTTGTTACACCCAGACAATTTTTTTTTTTTTTTCAAGCCGGATGAGTTAGCTACAGCGGTCACTAGTCCCTTGAAAACGATTTTTTTCCCCACAGTTGAGTGAAAATGCCTGAAGACAGCAAGCATAAAACGAAAAGCTGGACATGGGATTAGTTACCTCCTTCGGTACCTTAACGTATTATAGGCTTCTTACTGATACCAGCCAAATTTATTCATTTGAGGAAAGGCATTAAAAGTGTTAACGAAGGCTGTACAGTATCTAACCCCTCCAGTTATAACTCTTAGGTTACGCAAAATCGTCAGGGAGCAGCAAGACTTAGATATAACTTTCATTAACCCCGCCACTAGATGAGTTCTTCCTTAATCAGGCGAAGTATTTTGCTGATTGTTCTTAATGCCTTCAGACAATATTATTATTTGGAAAGACTTTTCAAGGTGAAGGAATTAAATATAAATACCTTTTATTAAAGCCTTCGCTACTAGAGGTCAGTCTAAAGCTGAATAAAATCTTCAGGTACTAGCAGGAAAACTAATGTTGTCATCGAAATGGAGGCATCTTCTTGAAAAAAAAAAAAAAAATGGTCTGCAGAGAACTTCAGTATAACTAAAAATAAACGATCAGACTGCAATGTCCAAACTCAAGAAAGTTTAAGTATAACGACCAACATCCCAGCAGGAGGGACGAGCAGCTACACCCCTTCGTGGCTAACACGGCACTGAAACCCTGAGACACCGTTCTTGCAGTTTATAGCGGCACTAAGCGAAACTGAGCAACTTAAACCTGAGTTCAGTGGAGCCAATTACACTGAGTAGTCCGAGCTACCCACAATCTTGAGCTAACTCTCTCTCTCTCTCTCTCTCTCTCTCTCTCTCTCATTTGTACTTGGGGTATAATGTTATTAGGGTGGGGATTGTGAGCAGTGCTTATGGTTTAATGGCTTAACAGAGAGGTGGTTTTTATAATCTGGTAAGAAGCAGAGTTGTCTCGCTGAGATTTTAAGTATTTTGACTATTTTGGGGGGAGGGGATTCGAGGCATCCCCCAGGTGCTTCAGACTGCGATTTTTAAAATTTATTTATTTATTTATTTTTGCAACAGAAGCTAAGCAGGGATTTTTAGTACCTAGCCTAACAGAGCTTAATACTTTGACTAAGCGAGCTTATTCGATCGGATAATTAAATAGAATTTGGATCGATATTTTACTTAAGATTTTAGTATTTTCATTCACTAAATCTAGTTTTGATAGAGGTTTAAGAATTCTCAGCAGTAGCTTGTTGTTCTGACAGAGGTTAAAGATTTTTTTTACTAAAAGCTGTTCCACAAGGCTTTCAAGAATTATCTATGAGCGGTTTGGCTTGGATTTTAAGGTTTGTGAACACGAGTTGTTTTGCTGGGATTTTAAGAATTGTGAACATAAGCTGTTTTGCTGAGATTGCAAGATTGATGACTGAGTTGTTTTGCTTGATTTTCAAGAGTAGGCTATACATGAGATTTCCATACCTACCGTTTCGCAACATGACACTGTTCGCCCTCAAACGTGTTACGGCTGAAGTTTAGCTACTCAAGGGAAGGTGTTTTGCTACGCACTTGTTTCGCCATACCCTGGTTTTGTTACTCTGGCTTCCTACCATTTATAAAACAAATCAGTGTGCTGTTACATCACATATCATGAACCCACGCTAACTGTAAAACAATGGCAGAGCTACTGAACTGTAAAAGTTTTGTATTACAGGCTACATCGATAAACTGAACGAACAAAATATACATTAATAATGTTGTTAACCCAGGTCAATCTGGATTACAATACCCATCAACCGCAAACAAGGAACCGCCCCTGCAGTGCAGTCCCTTGGAATGAACCGATGGTCCTTTGTGACAAAGAGCACCTCGCCACAACGAGGCGTGGTGAAGAGTGGGGAGGTTTGGTTCTTGGATGAAAGCCCCATTTGTGCCTCTCCACCCAGTTAGCCATAGCAGCCTCATCACCCCCTGTTATTTAATAATTTGGTCACTATTCAGCGTTGCAAATGGTTTCCTGCAAATCAGGAAACACTAAGTTTGTCACTCAGCGCAGAGCCTCTCAAAACGTTAAGAAAAATAATGAACAGTGACAGAAAGGAAGGAAAAAATAGGAACAGAGAGGGAAGGAAACAGAAAAAGAATGAGAAAAGATGAAGGAAGTAGTAGACAGCACTACACCAAGTGAGTGGATGATGGTCGCCACCATCTACCACTGTTTAGTACTGTGAAATTATATATATATACAGTATATATATATATATATATATATATATATATATATATATATATATATATATATATATACAGTATATACGGTACAAGAGACGAGGACTGGAGCTATCCAACAAAACATTTCAAATATTTCATTGCCATTGGCACAGTAGAATATTTTATACAGGTTAACACTATATAATTTTGTTCAGTTCATGGAAATCTTAGCGGTCCGAATCTTCAAAATTAATTCTACTGATCATTTTGACAACACTAAATATCAGCTGAACAAAATGCACCGAAAATTTATCAAACGTTCAAGATTTTCCATTTTCTATTACCGGATGTTACTTCATATTAGTGAACATAATGCAGTTATTCGGCCATCGTCTTTTCATTCAACACAAAGAGCGACTTACAGTTTTATGAAATTAAGCACATGATCCCGCATATGCCTGTCAACAGCTTCTGCTTCTGCCAGTAGTAGCGCTACCAAGATAGAGCTGATACTTAACCTGCCGATTTCCCACGGATATGCTAGCATAAACCACTCAAATTTCAAACCAGCTATTATTATATGCAGTGATCGCGGTGTAATGTATGCGTGGTAAAAAAAAAAAAAAAGAAAAAAAAAGGAAAAAAAAAAAAGAAATGGCATGAAGCAAAAGCATTATATATGCTACCTTTATCCCATCAATCCGACGGCCTATTTTGTCCTATTCGTGCTACTTCAGACGATTTAATTCTGCCTACTAAGGATTTCAGGGGCAGTGTCCAACTGTTTTTTTTAAATAACGTCTCAACAAAGCGTCGGACAAGGATTTAACTTTGGCAGTGCATGTTTGAGACCCCGACCTAATTTGTAAAATTATGCTTTTGTACCAAATGTGTATGATTAAGGCATTTATAAGAGTAAATGTAGGGTAAACTTAGCTAAAATCGTCAGAGGCATGTAGCGAGGCTAGTTTCGGTCACGATACAAGCCCCGCCCACAATTCGGAACGTGACGTCGGTGTGACGTAGTAGTAATCACCGACGCAAGTGGCAGTTCTGTCTTTATGTAAGCTGCTTCAGAGTCAATGCCTCAGGGTTACTCATATTTCTGAGCTGCAGCTGATTTTTAGAGTGACTGTACATCCCTCCAGACTCCCTATTAGTACATAGTATATGCATCGCCCTCTTACACATATTGTGACGTCAATATGACTTATTCACTTCTGAAGAGTAGTAATCACTGCCTGAGCCGGCACCGCTGGGCGAGGTGATGTGGCGGCCGCTGACAGGCGAGACGTTACCAAACCGAAACTTCAGCGATGGCGAGCATAGATAGATTTCGCAGACATTCTTCTCATATAAGGACCATACTGAATGTATAGTAGGGGTGAAATATTACTTCGGTGTGTGTGTGTGTGTGTGTGTGTGAGAGAGAGAGAGAGAGAGAGAGAGAGAGAGTACAGTATGTGGGGGGGGGGGTAGAAAGACAGAACTGCCACTTGCGTCGGTGATTACTACTACGTCACACCGACGACGTCACGTTCCGAATTGTGGGCGGGGCTTGTATCGTGACCGAAGCTAGCCTCGCTACATGCCTCTGACGATTTTAGCTAAGTTTACCCTACATTTACTCTTATAAATGCCTTAATCATACACATTTGGTACAAAAGCATAATTTTACAAATTAGGTCGGGGTCTCAAACATGCACTGCCAGTGTTAAATCCTTGTCCGACGCTTTGTTGAGACGTTATTTAAGAAAAACAGTTGGACACTGCCCCTGAAATCCTTAGTAGGAGAGACATTTTGGACTGAGGGAGTTAATGAAGGCTATTAGTAACCCCTCCAGTTCGAAGTCTTGTAAGCTGAATAATATCGTCTCAAGGCTTCGAGATTAAAATGAAAAATACATCATGTGAGTGAAGGGTTTAACAACGGGTATTAGAGCCAAAACATATTCTGATACAATCTCTGAAACCAATTACAAACTATTCTTCAGTATAATATTTATTCTGCTAATCTTTACGTACAGTGCACATATAGCCATGTGTAATAAGGAACGAAACCACGTAGCAGCGAACGCAAATTCACAGGTGGCAAATATTCTGGTAGTGAAACACCTTCGTAGCGAACCATTATCTCTTTGGTAGCGAAACCACCAGCCGCGAAGCCTTTGGGTAGGGAAATTTTTGGATGCCAATTTCAAGACTTTTGACTGAACTGTTTTGCGAGATTTTAACAAGACAGAAATTCTTTTGACTGGATTTTAAAAAATTATTTGTTTCCATGAATTTTAATTGGCAAAGCACCACACCCCGAAAAAGTAAGCACCATCAAGAGCGCAATGACCGAAAGTGGCTGTACTGTATATTCAGTCATGAACAGTAATAGGAATAATGTGTATTCTAATACAGCAATATTACAATCATAATGATGATACCAGAACACAGTGGAGGATGATGATGACGATGATGCATACACAGACAATGAGGGCAGTACTTTAGGTGGCGCAGGAGACTTCATAATATTTATCCTTAGTGACTTACATTGTGCCCAATACATTTTAAAACCCTTAAGGGCATTTCTTCACCATTTTGGGATTTTGTTTTTGTAAAACATGTGGTACCTTGTCTTCCTTTGAAGATGCTGGCCAGGCCGTCCAGGTATGTGAAGTGTTTGCCTAGGCCTATTGTGTGAAGTAAGTGTGCTCCCTCTTGTTTTCCCATTGTGGGATTTATTTGCGTTTTTAGTCCATCAGACTCATCGTATCCTGTGCACGACACACTATTTTAGGACTTAGCGTATGCTCTACAAGTAAAACTACTATAGGAGTGTGCCATTATTTTTTTTGGAAATATATGTGTATGATTGTTTTTTTGTTATGTATCTTATGTTATTATATATTATATATATTATTTACATTATATATTATAGAAATACTATATATATACTACATATATTACACTTTATATTATACTTTATGTACTATATTATTTTATTGGGTTTTTCCTTTTTTTTTTTTTTTTTTTTGCTGATTATAAGTAATATTATATAAAGACTAAGATAAAAGTGGAACAAAAGACTAAAGTGAAGACTAAAGTGAATATAAAGAATATATCGAAGGCAAAGGACAAAGGAAAAGGAAAAGGAAAGACACTGCTGTCAGACATAGAACTAGAGACTCTTGTGAACACCAGTGCATCAAGTGTGACCTCTCAGTGTGTCTCAGCCACAGCTAAACCCTGTGTACCGATTGTGAGGGGATGTAGGTCAGTAAAAGAAAACTAAACATTGTGTCTTATATTATCGTCATATTATCGTCATATAAAGTATCAGTCCTCATCATTTGGGTCTTAAAATCATAGTTTAGTGTCAAACGAAATTTACAAAGTCATTAGGGTGTATATACAGGGAACCATAACGTCATAAAAAATTTGTATATTGAAAATTTCCCTTTTTTTTTTTTTTTTTTTTTTTAGCCCTTTTCAGGGTGTCTTCCCACAGTGACCCTCATGAGCCAGAAGTGTGAGCCACTTACAGGATACGGCCACGGGACCTGAGAAGCAGCATATATAATCTCAGATCTTAAATCCTCATACGGGCCGAGTAATTAATTTTTTATTCAGTTACGTCAAAAAAAAAAAGGCAATTTTGGTTAGGTTCCTTTAGTCACCCATAAAACATTTTTATTTTTCAATAATTACTAAAGTAAGTATATCACAGTAAAGTAGAAGAGTTGTTCTTTCTTTTCATGGCCAGAAACCCAATAAAAATTGATTACAACCATGTGTTTTGATTTTTCAAAAAAAGAGTTGGTTACACTCAACGTGTGTCATACAAGACAGGTTCAGAAACGAATGCCTTTAAGGGTTAAATTAATATTCCCTCCTATGTTGTCAAGGCCTATACAGTTTTATAATATCGACAATGCTTCCATCAGTAGCATATTGCTGCTGCTGTTATTTCTGTTAATATTCCAGAGTTATCAGATTGCAAACGCGGCGAACTGCAGGCTGGAGCTACCTTTGTTCAGCTGTCCTCCTCCTTTCAGAGAATGAAGAGGGAACTGCGTGAAACCATCCGACAAAGGCTATAAGGGGAAAATATAGCGTAACATGCAAAAGAACTAATACCAATACACCAGTCCTGTATGAGACAGCCCTAGCATGTATTCAGTATGGACGGCGGGTGTTAGCGCCGAAGTGGTAACATGTAGAGGTGTGTGGTAAGTAGGAGGACTACTGGGCCTTGAAAGCAGGCTGTGAAGCCTATGTCCAGAAGTCGGACACAAAAAAAAAAAAAAAAGTGAGGAAGTGGTGCTTCGAACATCGAAACACCGAGTCACTCTCTCTCTCTCTCTCTCTCACACACATTCTTCCCTAGTGATTTACTTTCATATTACACTTTACCATTTCGACGTATGTTTTTCATATCGCATTATAAACGGTTTAGTCTGCATCAACATCATACAAATATCTTGTATTTGGTTAAAAAAAAAAAAAAAAAAACTGGATGGAGGTTTTACGATATCTCAACTTCATTTATCTGATCCAGCAGTCGGTATCTTCCTTCAATAACCAAGAAAACTAAACCTAGAGACCTCATTATTATCAAATTAACACCAGGTCATGAACTTAATGGCGAATCCATAACATAATACCAATGAAATTATTCTGGAATCCGCAGAGACGAAATCTAAAAGCCGGCAGCCATGGCCAGTAAGACTTATTGGCCTTGCCGGCAGCGACGAACTTTGAGACAAGCTCCGGACGATGGATCATTTCACTGTACCTTGGTTCACGGAGACGATGATTCTGCTCACTCGTCCTCCGCCACTCGTCAACCAACATCGCCGCAACTCACTGTCGCCGCCAAACGCCATTTAAAAAAAAAAAAAAACGCACATTTCCACTCCCACATCCAACCACGCGGACAAACGTAAACAAACTGAGGCAGGAGGAGAGGGGAGGGGTGGAGACGGAGGGGTACCTCCTCGTCACATTTTCCCATAACCAGGTGACTTGCAGAAAATGGGAAGCTTATGAGAAACTTTTTTTTTGTCATGGTAGATTTAGCTCTATTGTTGAATAAATTATGTTAAAATACAAACGTCAAGCAAATAAAGAAAAATATCACACAACAGTTGGTGTAAATACAAGGTTCTCTGTCAACAAAAAACTCCATGCACAGTACACACTACACTTCCTTTTCAAAATTAAAAAAGAAAAATGGTGTCCCATAACCAAGCCTAGGAGTCCCCAGGGTAGGGGGGGGTCAAATGCCCCCACCATCCGCCCCACTCTCGGTGACGACTCAACGAGCTGCCTGGAACTAATGTCTGACTCACTTCTTCATTTCTGCAACATTCGCGGCCTTTTCTCTAACTTTCTCTCTGTTGAGCACCACCTCTCCTCCTCTAAACTTCACCTTCTCTTCTCAACTGAGACCCAGCTGTCTGATGCCACTGATAGCAACCTCTTTTCTGTATCCTCCAACTTTCTCTATACTCATTTCAAAGACAAAAGAGGCCATTGTGTATGTGTACGCAACGACTTATCTTGCTCTCGTGTTCCTAAAGTTGATTCTACTGAATTCTCTACTCTATGGCTTCGGCTTTCCTGTCATTCCCTGACAAAATACATCTGTGCTGTTTGCTTATCCCCCAATTCTACTGACTGAAAAATTCTTCGACTATCTTACTTCTACAGTGGAACACATTCTGTCCACTTCTCCTTTCTCTGAAAGCTCCATTCTATGAGATTTCAATGATCACCACCACCTTTGGCTCTCCTCTCCTTTCACTGATCCACCTGGTGAACATGCCTACTTTTTTTTTCTATCCTTAATGACCTAGAGCAGCTTGTACAGCACCCTACCCGTATCCCTGACTGCCTTGGAGAGAGCTCCAACATACTTGACCTATTCCTTGCAACTAATTCTTCTGCTTACACTGTTAATCTTTCCTCTCCATTAGGCTCCTCCGATCACAACCTTATTACCTTAACCTGTCCCATCGCTCCGGTATGGCCTGTGGACCCTCCAAAGAAACGTCGACTGTGGCACTTTGGAGCTGCGGATTGGGAGGCCCTCAGCCAGTACTCCTTTGATTTTCCCTGGAATGATTATTTCTTCCATGGCAGGGAGCCATCTGAGTGTGTCTTACACATGGCATGGAAGCATACATTCCCTTCTCATATCCACTAACTAATGCAAAAAAACCTTGATTTAATCATGCTTGTTCTGCTGCTGTCCACAACAAGGAGAGGGCCTATAAAAGGTACAGTACAGAAAGTTCCGCATTACCCACTGTTCGGAGCACTTGTGGTCGACGAATAGTCACGAAGCAGCAGCCAGACCCACGTGTCTGATAACTGTGAGTGGGAGAGAGGGTGGCCGTGGGTGGGAGGGTTTGGAGAGTTGCTCATGTCACAGTATCAATACATGTTTACGGTGAAAGGTATGCTTCTATGCCTTCGTTTTGTAATGTTCGATAGGAATGATGGCTACAGAGACCGATCTTATAATTAGGAATTCCCATTTCATTCTGTCTAAAAGAAAACGAAAAACCTGTTAAACGCTCATATTGAATGTTATTGATTATTATTATTATTATTATTATTATTATTATTATTATTATTATTATTACATACTATCTTAGCCTCTAAGTTCGAGATGAATAATTACCAGAATAACACTGGAAAGTTTGCAGGCGGATGTTTACAGTGGGATGACAAAGAATAAATAAGTAAACAAATTTATAAGAATTTACATATAGATAGAAAAATATAGATAGATAATAGATGTTTTGTTTTCGAGTCAACACATAATATAAATATATGTTATATCGTTACGAATATCTCCTGGGGAAACGTCTCATGTTAAAGTCGAGAGGGAATGAAAGCATTCAAACCTCTGTCCGAACCCAACAAACTTCCATAACTTTCCTGCCAACACTAGCTCTACAGACATCTACGTAATCTTCTTCATAAAATGCTAGCATTATATTGTCATCAATCCTTACTAAAGTACCGGTAACTCAAACACACCGTCCAAGTCATACACTGCTGACCTACACGTGATTCCCAGTCTATCACTAAATTCTTCTCTGCCCCTAATCCCCCGCCTCCCCCTCCTTCACACTGACAGTTACCAGACATAGGAGGTCTGGCTGCCGCTTCACATTCACCTATCTCACACCAGTGCTTCGGGAGGTGGGCAATGCGGAACTTTCCCCAACTGAACCAGATCCAAGCCACCCCTGAATCACAACTTGTTTATGTTTCTGCCCGGAATCGTGCTAAGTCTGTTCTTCACTCTCCTAAAAATGATTTCATCCGTACTAAATGCTCTCAACTCTCCAACTCGAATTCTTCCCACTCCTTCTGGAACCTTGCCAAAAACCTTTCTAACAACTTTACCTCACCATCCTTCCCTCCTCTTTTCTACTCTGATGGCTCTGTAGCTATTTCTACTACTGATAAAGCAGATCTCTTCACTCAGACTTTCTTCTCCAACTTCACCTTAGATGATTACAGTGCTGTTCCTCCATCACTTCCCCTCTCTGGCTTCCTCATTGCTGACATTAAAATTTCTTCAGCTGATGTATTTTCTGCCATAACTGGCCTCAATACTAACAAGGCATATGGGCCTGATGGAGTCGCTCCTATTGTCCTCAAGAACTATGCTTACACCCTGCCTGGGTAAACTCTTTCGCCTTTGTCTGTCAACTTGTACCTTTCCTTCTTGCTGGAAGTTTGCTATCATTTAGCCAGTGCCAAAGAAGGATGACCATTGCCAACCCTCTATCGTCCAATTTCTTTAACATCCTGTGTCTCAAAATTTTTCGAGTCTATTCTTAACAGAATCATTTTAAAGCATCTTTCCCATCACAACCTTCTTTCTAATCGTCATTTGGGTTCCGTCAGGGATGCTCCACTGGCGATCTTCTCACCTACCTTTCAGACTCCTGGTCCTCCTCCTTTCGGGACTTTGGCGAACGCTTTGTCGTTGCACTTGACATCTCAAAGGCTTTCGATCGAGTCTGACATAAATCTTTAATTTCCAAACTACCCTCTTACGGTTTCTATCCTTCTATCTGTGCCTTCATCTATAACTTCCTTTCTGGTCGTTCTATAGCCGCTGTTGTAGACGGCCATCATTCTTCTCCTAGATCTATTAACAGTGGTGTTCCTCAGGGCTCTGTCCTATCACCAACGCTCTTCCTTTTCTTAATCAATGACCATTTAAGCTGTATATCTAACCCTATCCACTCGTATGCTGATGATTCCACCCTTCACCTTTCCATTGGTTCCCGCAAAATCCATCTCAGCAGTTACTCCCACAGACAAGGGACGAGGCTAAGGCACACCTAATGTCTGACTTGGCCCCTATCTCTGACTGGGGTAAAAATAATCTTGTTGTTTTAAATGCATCAGACTCAGTTTTTACACCTATCAACCCGACAAAATCTTCCACAAGAGAACCCACTGAAGTTTAATAATATTCAACTCAATCCTGCATCATCCTTGAACATACTTGGGGTTTCATTCACTTGGGACTTATCTTGGAAAGATCATTAATATTACATCTCTTACAAAATCTGCATCCAAGAGATAAGGTGTGCTAAGCTGACTCCGTACCTTCTTTACCCCTGCACAGTTGTTGACTTTATACACGGGTTTTATTCACCCCTGTGTAGAGTACATCTCTCATGTGTGGGGAGGCCCCCCAAAATACAGTTCTTCTCAACAGGGTGGAGTCAAAGGCTTTCCGTCTCATTAACTCTCCTTCTCTTACTGGCTCCTTTTGAACCTGTGTCTCTTTGATGCACTGCTGCATGGTTATCTCTTTTCTATCGGTATTTCAATGGTCACTCCTCCTCTGAACTGTCTGCTTGCATCCCTCCACCTCTATGATGGGCGCGCAGCACCCGTCTAGCAACAAACTCTCATCCCTTTTCAGTCCAACTCTTTAACGCAAGAGTTAACCGTTACTCCCAGTCCTTCATTTATGCAACAGGTCAACTCTGGAACGGTCTCCCTCTTTCTGTATTTCCTACTTCCTATGATCTCCAGTTTTTCAAACGCAGTGTGTCCAGACATCTCGAAATAAACGGATCTTGAATTTGGCTCTCTTTTGTATTATTTTTGTTTTTTTCTTGGAAGGAATGGTTTGCGGGCTCCTGGCCTTTGGTTCCTTCTTCCTTGCATAGAAAATTAAAATAATAATTATAACACATTACTAACAATAATCACAATAATCAAGCAAAAGTAATCGATACTTTTTTGTTCAATTATGGCGCTGGTTGCTGTAACTGAGTATAATGCTTTTATTCAGGCAGTAGTTTAAAAATGAGGATTACCGATATAACAATTATTTTTTTCCGATATTAAGAATCGCTGCAGACCACTTAAAAACAAACTTCTCTCATTACTGGGGTGCGAATGTAATAATGTTCAATACATGTATCGCTCTGTTCCTCAGAATCAAAATTTCCATTATATTCCAAATAACGTCAGTGCTGCTCGAACCAATAACAAGGGATTAGGGTCGGTTTATTTTCATCTGCAGGATTTTATTTATTCGTGTGACTTGAAAACTGTCTTTGTTGAAGCAGGTCACTAAATGATCAGACTCCCCAAAATGGTCTGATGGCAATTGTGCCAGAGCAATGGCTCAGAAGTCATTAGCATACAGTATAACTCTTACTTAAAATAAAAAAACATCTGAATCAATGTCAAATTAATTTTCCTAGAAGCCAATGCAAAAGCAGTAATAAATCTCGCTAAATCAAACTTTCATCACAACCAAGCAACCAAACTACTAAACAATCCTACTCTCAAGCCTTTCAGTAATGTTACGTTCCCGTCTCACAGTGCCACAGGCTCCAACAGCAGTAATACAGTATAGGAGGAGCATTGCCCATTGAGTTGTTCTTCCTATGGTCAGCCTTTCGATGTACAACAACAAGATCGGCTCCGACTTGGTAATTAAACACTGGCTTCTCAAGTTCGTGGTCTATATTCACCAAATAATTACACTTAATGCTTTCCATATACACTTCACTGTTTTGACAAGTACCGGAGCTATACAATCTTCACTAGTTAGCACTGACACTGAACTGCACTGAAACGTAAACTGTAAACGAAAGTGACTCCCCTACGCTCTTCCACCTCCTTATATAGTCTTGCATTACACTCGAATCTTCTAGTTTACTCTAGCACCTACAGTTACCAATTTGGAGACATCCAAAACACGCCAGAGTTTTCTTATATTACATAACACTCTAAATGCTCTAGCATACAAACTGAAATAAAATTACATAATGTAACAATTACAAATAAAATATTATAGAGAAAAAGAGCATAAAATTTTATGCATAACTTTACGTACTTCCTCTGCTCACAAATACCAGGCTAACTGGCAACTCTGACTCGCAAGTGAAAATACGAGAAGTACTGAGAGCCTTCCAGTACTTCCTATCTAGCAAATCCCGCTTCTCATCCTAGACAATTTACCAACCAACAAAACTCCAGGCCAGATAGAATACCTCCCATTGCTTTGAAAAAGTGCTCCCTAGAACTTGTTCCTGTTCTAGCTAAATTATTCAGACTGTGCATAGGTACTTCTTCATTCCCTAATTCTTGGAAAGAAGCCAATATCCATCCAGTTCTGAAGAAGGGAAGTCCCTCTGACCCCACTGATTACACGCCAATAGCTATCACGTCTTCTCTTGGTAAAGTATTTGAAATTTTAAATAATAAGCACACAGTTAAACATCTTGAATCCAACAACTTAATTAGTGATAGACAATATGGTTTTCGCCACGAAGGATCCACCATTGATATACTCAATCTCCTGACACACATCATCCATAAATCAGTTGATCAACGTGGAGAAACTCATGCAGTAGCTGTTGATAGTTCTAAAGCTTTTGACAGAGAGTGGCACCGTTCCCTGCCTTCCAAACTCCCTTGCTATGGACTAACGTCTTTTGTTCCTCTGACTTCCTCCTATCTCAACGACAGAAAGATACGAGTAAAAGCTGATGATGTATATTCCAATTACCACTCAATTAACGCCGGCGTGTCACAAGGCTCAGTTCTGGCTCCAACCCTATTCTTAATTCATATTAACGATCTGTTTTCTGCCACCCATAATCCCATCCATTCATATGCAGATGACTCAAAACTTAACAGATCATTAACACTTAAACACCCATTTACAGTGTTTAATATCTCTAACAACTCAGTACAGCCATCTCAATAAATCAAGACTTATCTAGGATCACTGAATGGGGACAAAATAACCTTTCTCATTTAATGCTAGTGAAACCAAATATATACATCATTCATCCTCATTCATTCATTGCCAGACGCCATGTATCCCAAACGGGGTGGCCAAGGGCTTAGAGTTAATTGTTTTACAGGGAGGGGCACTAATCCTCCACCAACCCCACTAGACACGTAGGGATGCCAACAGCATCTGGTGTTCCCAGGCGGTCACCCATCCAAGTACTAACCAGACCCAACGTTGCTTAACTTCGCTGATCGGACGGAAAGCGGTGTACTCAGCGTGGTATTTACTAATAAACAGACATTGCCAGTTTCCTATATTACCCTCAATGATACTAATATTCCAATCTCCAAAAGTAATCAAATTTTCGGTGTTTCACTTAAGAATGCCCTTAGCTGGACGTCTCATGTCAGATCACTTGCTAAAACCGCCTCAATGAAACTTGGATTATTGTACAGAGATCTTAACTTCTTCACTGACGAGCAGTTGGCTATAGTTAATAAGAGTCATGTGCGCTCTCAGCCGGAATATTGCTCACCCTTGTGGAATGGATGTGGAGAGGGTGACTAAAAACAACTAGACAAAATTCAGAATAAAGCTGTTAGAATTATTAATAACCCTGCTATTACACATAAACTACCTCCCCTACAGGTAAGAAGGAATGTTGCCTCCCTTGCATCATTTTACAGATCCTTTTATGGCAAATGCTCAGACGAAGTTGCATCCATTGTGCCACCTCTCCATGCCTTCCCCTGTGCTACACGGGCATCTGGTAGCACTCATGACTGGAATGTCACGCTGCCATACGGCAGAACTTTTTTTTTTTTTTTTTTTTTTTTTTTCCCGAACTGCTTCTCTTTGGAACTCGCTTACCCAGAGTTGTTTCCCCCCAGACTTCGACCTACAGCTGTTTAAGTCCAACTGTTACAGATTTTTTATGAATAGAGGACACCAGTAATCTGGTGTATGGATTACAGTACATATATTTTTTAATTTGTTTTTCCTTCCTCTGTTCTGTTATTCAAAAAAAAAAAAAAAAAAAACGAAATTCAATGAGCCTTTGTTATTTTCTTACGAATGTGCCTCTTTGGTTAATGGACAAATCAATCCTTCACTCTCACTATCCCTCGCCATCAGTTATGGAGAAAAAGGTCATCGATTTTTATCAGTCAATACAACCCGACCGTATTTCCTCGTTCACAAATTTCTCAGCAGCAGACACCTCACATTATGAACCGTAGTATCGACGTTGAACCCCCTGAACTCGGGTGAGGTTCATTTCAGTATAGTCTTTGTCGCTGCCAGACGATTATTTAAGCTTGGAAGTAACACCTCTCGTACTTATTTTATTGTCTAACCCATCTTATTCGAAAAGTAAATCCTCGGCTGGCTAAAATAGTCAGGAGATGGCAAGAATAAAAAAAAAAAAATCCTCAGTTCAGTGCGTTAAGGAGGCTCTCCACAACCTCAGTAGTTCATTTTTATTTTTAATCTGGTACTTTAATGATTTTTTGTTATTTATGTAATCTGTAGCGATATAAGAAATTAACATCTTAACTACGTCATACTCATTCCTCACTTGTGTATATCACTACTCATACAAATTAATGTATACTCGATGTTATAGTTCACTTACATTATAATTCACTAATAACATCATTGGTATCGTATGAGAGGTTATTGCGCTGTAATGAGCAAACTGAATAGCTAATGATGAGGTATTACGAAGCCTCCACAACCAATGAGAATATTGCTCAAGAAATATAATACAGTGATGACGTGGTTAGGTAAAAACATGTCGGGTGTCCATACATCACCTGACCTACTGTACTACGTACTGATGCCAACAACTATAGGCTATTGTTTTTAACTTGGCCCAGATTTGAGTCTTGTTTTTATTTTTTTACAGCTATTTCGCAAAGTTAAGTGGCAGGAAAAAAAATAAAATTATGGCTCTATGGCTCTAAACACTTTCCACAGCACTTTTTCTTGACTAGCATCACATTCAAGTGCCAATCTAATAGTACAACGCTGCATTCTAGGTGCAGACAATAAAATTTAGGCCAGGGTGGAGTAAATAGGGTGAGATTAAACATTCAGAATCAGAGGGAATCATACCTCAAATTATCACAACTCTCACTGCCACACATCAGACTGCCATACAAACAAGTATCAAATGACAAGATTGTCACATCTAAAATTACCATATTGGGGGAGGCTGTAGCTCAGTCGGTAAAGAAGTGGCCTGCAGAGTTCAGATCCCCGCTGGGGCAAGGAACAGTTTAAGGATTTGAATTTAATAAATGCAGACTTTACTTATCTACCAGAAGATCCGCCGACGTGTCTTAATAATACCCCCTCTAATACCAATACACCAGTCCTGTATGAGACAGCCCAATCATGTACTCAATATGGACGGTGGGTGTTAGCGCCGATGTGGTGACATGCAGAGGTGTATGGTATATAAGAGGACTAGTGGGCCTTGGGAGCAGGCTGTGAAGCCTATGCCCGAAGTCGAACACATAAAAAAAAAAAAAAAAAAAAAAAAAAAGCGCTGCCACACCTAATACTACCACACCTCACACTACCCTACCACACACTACCACACCACATATTAACACCAGGTGGTAGCACCTAGCACTGCCACACCATACACTGTCACACCACTGACTGTAACAGCACTCAGTAGTCAGTACGGCTCCAGACTGCCACACATACCTCACGCTGCCACGCAAATGTCACACCGCCATTTCTCACACTGCCGCACATACCCCGCAAGGCAACACTACCCACACAAATTAACCACTCACTACAGGTATTCTACCACAGACTACCACATTTCATACAGTCACACCACACAATGCTTCACCTTCCGCCTCCTTTCTACCGCACAGATTTTTCTGACACCTTTTTGATGGAACACTTAGAGCTACTAGCAGCAGCCGAGGTGAAGCTATTTCTCAAGTATAGCAAGGTTCCATTATTGTTTCAGAGACTTTTCGAGACTAATTTACTCCAGCTTGGCTCATATTGTCATCTACCCATCTTGAGTGTAAAATTGTATTAATCGATTTAACTATGATGGTGGTCGCAAACAAGCACTATGGTAAAAGTTTAGAGCCATACTACTGTCTTTTTCTGCCAGTGAGCCCCGTGAAATATGCTACGAGAGGATGAAAATCTGCGCCAATATAAAGTAAAAAGTATGAAAGGTAGCAGGAAAACTCGAATGCCTACTGACTGTGCCAAAGTCATTGAGGCAGAGAAGCGGATGGTGCTCTCCGAATCTTACCCCAGGACATCACCAGCAACAGTTAAACTTATGTCCATTTTCCAAGGTGTACTGATGGGTGAAGAGGGACAATAGGTAAACAAATTGTGCCTAACAGTCCTACCAGTTCCAGAATCTATGTCGACTTCCTCCCGTTATGAGCTGGATGTCCTCACCAATGCAGCACCGGCTCTATAATGCACTACTGCATTATACTTCTGGCAACTGAAAGTCTTGTTCAGTTCCCGGACCGACTATGACCTACAAGTATGACCAAAAGTCCTTGACAAAGACTTTTCGTTTCCATGAACTCAATATACGATCCAAGACGTAAATTGATGGCCGCGAGTCATACTGTAGGCTATGGGAATTGTTGACATTCTTTACTTTTTAACCACGCTCATCTCGGATATGTTTGTGACCGAATTCTACCCGAATAACACTACCCAAGAACACTGGATATACAGTAGTCCTGACACTTGGCCCCGCTCGAGCAGTTCACGTCCTAATTGTTTGCAGATTCATCTGTCCCTCCCTTCCTTCCTTCTGACTTACTGGCGAGACCCATAACAATTCAGGTACTTGCCATGTTGGTCATTTTTTTTTTTTTTTTGCCAAAGTTACTTCTGTGTTGCTCCTCTGGTTATAAAGATGTGACATCGAACGACAGCATATTTCATTATAAAGCACCGTACATTCATTCCGCTTCATTCCTGGCAGTTGATATTCTCTGAAAGAACGTCTCTAAGAGATAGATAGATAGATAGATAGATAGAGAGAGAGAGAGAGAGAGAGAGAGAGAGAGAGAGAGAGAGAGAGAGAGAGAGAGAGAGAAACGGAAGGGGGGGGTTGAAAGATTTCTCTGTACGAGTACTAAACTTGTTAAACATTTATCTGTGTCAGTCCAAATTCCTTATATGTTAAGTCCATTCAGTCTGGTCGTGCATTCATTGATATATTCTTGTTACTTTCAGACGATTTTTAGCATAAGAAGGGAAATCAGGTTGTGCAGGGGTTTACTGAGACTGTGTCTAACCCCTCACTAGAAAAGGTCTCCCTAATTATAAGCAATATCAACTATCTATCTATCTATTGCCAGACGCCTCATTCCCGTTTGGGGTGGCCACAAACAAATCGCCTCCAAGTCGCCCTGTCCCCCGCCATTACACTGCCCTGCTCCCAACTCACATCCCCCTCTCTCATATACCTCTCCACCCCATCCTTCCATCTCATCCTCGGCCTCCCCCTCCCTCTTCCCCCCTCCACCTCACTCACATACACTCTCTTCGTCAGTCTTTCACCCTCCATCCTCTCCACATGGCCAAACCACCTCAGTGTGTTCCTCATAACGCTTCCTATCACATCCACATCCACACCACAACGCTCCTTTACATCCTCATTCGTCACCCTGTCTCTCCATGTGACTCCACAGGCTCCTCTTAAATAACTCATTTCCACTGCTCTCACTCTTGACTTGTGTCCTTCCAACAACGTCCAAGCTTCACTTCCGTACGTCAGAGTTGGTATCACAATACTGTCATGTAGTAACTTTTTCACTTCCATGCTCACTTCCCTGTTTCTTATCACTGCTTTCAAAGAACCAGCAACCTTTCTTCCCTGCTGTACCCTTTCAAGCACTTCACCCTCCAAACCTCCATCCTTACTCATCACACTACCCAAGTAATTAAACGTACTCACATTTTCCAATTCCTCACCATCCAACCTCGCTGTACATTCACTGACTTCACCTCTCTCAAAGACCATCACTTTACTCTTCCCTACATTCACCTTTAGATTCCGTTTCTTACACACTCTCCGAAACTCATCCACCAAGCCTTGCAGCTCCCCTTCGTCTTCACTCAACAACACAGTATCATCTGCAAACAACAGTACAGGGAGTTTCCAAACACTATCCTCTCTCACCAGGGCCACTCCAACATCCACTACCCTACCTTGTACCTCTTTTATTACCCCATCCATGTACAGATTGAACAACCATGGAGACATGACACATCCCTGTTTCAACCCAACTTTCAAAGAGAAAAATTCACTTAGTTCACCATCCACACGCACTGCAGCCTTCGCACCATCGTACATACTCTTCACAGCATTCAACAACTTCCCATCTACTCCATATATCATAATACCGTACTTTCCACAATCCTTGTCTATCCACCCTGTCATATGCTTTCTCCAAATCCATGAAAGCCGCATACAACTTCTTTCCCTTCTCTAGAAACTTTTCCACTAAAGATCTAAGAATGAATATCTGATCTACACAACCTCTTCCCTTCCTAAAGCCTCCCTGTTCTTCTCCAACTAATTTCTCTGTTCTTTCTCTAACTCTGTCAACAAGTATCCTACCATACACTTTTCCTATTATATTAAGAAGACAACTCCCCCTATGATTACCCCACACTTCTTTTTCCTCTTTGCCTTTGTACAAGGGAATAATTATGCCTGACTTCCAATCCTCCGGGACTCTACCTTCCTCCCAGGCCAATCTGCACATCTTCCATATCCATTCTACTACTCTCTCTCCCCCATGCTTCAGCATTTCACCACACACTCCATCAATTCCTGGGGCTTTCCCTGATTTAACTTTCTTCATTGCTTCCACAACTTCTATCTTACTGATGTCTTCCTGTCTTCTCACCTCCTTCCTTCTCCCAGCCATTCCCCAGCCACTTATACTCGCATTACTTCCATCCTCTATGTACAACAATTCCTTAAAGTGTTCTCTCCATCTGCTCACTTTTTCTCCCTTCTCCACTAGTAATCTACCATTTTTATCTTTCACTCCCCTGCTAACTTCACTTCCACCCTGTCTTACTCTTTTCACCTCTTTCCAGAACATTTTCTTACAGTCCCTCCACTTTACACTCAAATTCCTTCCAAATTCCTCATCCACTCTCTTCTTACTCTCTCTTACTAATCTTTTCACCTCTCTCTTTCTTTCTACATATAACTCTCTCTTCTGCCTCTCAACTTCTTCCACGCCCCTATTTCACATCCATTCATTGTATGCTTTCTTCTTTTGTGCCACAGCCTGTCTCACCTCTTCAGTCCACCACGCTGTTCCTTGCACCCCCCTCCGTCTTCTCTTCCTTCCACACACCACATCACATGCTGCGCATATTTCTTCTGTAAAAATCCTACACACACCTTCCACGTCTCCCATATGCTCCAATTCATATTTGCCCGATCGTTCCTCCACTTCTCTCTTATACTCTGCCTTTTTCTCATCCTCTTGTAACCTTTCCACTCTCCTTGCAACTACTCCTTCCTCTCGTCTTTCCCTTCTTCTATTCCTCCATCTTACTTGAATTCTAATTCTGGCCACCACCAAGTAGTGGTCAGAAAGTCCACTCCCCCAACCTCAATGAGCTCTTGCATCCATTACACATCCTCGCATCCTTTCATCCACACACACATAATCAATCACTGCCTTCCTTTCATTCAGTTCACCACCCACCCTTCTCATCACTCGCCATGTATACCTGTGGATCATTTTATGCCTGAAGAGGGTATTGGCTATCACCAACCCCCTCCTAGCACAAATGTCCACTATCGCACTCTTATTCTCATCTATCTTAGCAGGCACACCCCACTCACCAACTATTCCATCCACCTTCACATTCCCACCTTTACCATTCATATCACCAATCAAAAACACTCTCTCATTCCTTCCAAACTTTTCCATGCACACTTCTACATTTGTCCAGAACTCTTCTCTCACTCTTCTAGCACGATCTTGCGTTGGCGCATACACACACACAATCGCCCACATTTGTATTCCAACTTTCAACTTTACCCACACAATCCTTGACCCAACTGATCCATACTGTCTTATGCTCTTCTTCCATCTTTTATTCACAACTATACATACTCCTTCCTTTGCCCTCTCATTCTCACCTACTCCTGCACATATACCCCATCCATACTCCCATTCTCTCACACTTTCTCCTCTCCATTTTGTTTCAGTTATTCCACATACATCCACTTTCGCACCCTCAAGCACCTGGACACTCTCTCTTTCACCTCATCATTCGCTCCTCTTACATTCCAAGTTGCCATTACCAAGTCCTTTGTCCGGTCCTGGGTCGTCATCGTTTGGTCAGTCCTTGTCCGAGGCTTATTGTTTGTTTTTTTAGTTAGTTGTTTTCCGGATGTAGCAAATATAAATTATAAGTTATCGGGCGAAAGGGAATAACCAGCAGCCAACACAAATGCTATTAAATATTTCATTGCCTGAATCAAAATCTTACATGCACGAGCATCCAGGAGGGAAACACATACTGAAATTGGGTCAGTCACGCTAGTTTATGCAGCGAAAAAAAAAAAAAAATGGAAACGGCAGCGCTGGGATATAGAATTCGCCATAAGTTGTGTCAGTCGGAGGATTGGAAACGCGTCAGCTGCCGAAGTGTCGTTATATATGTGAACACGGTTAAATGCATAAACATAGACACAACACTATTATCATGCTCAAACCACCCCTGATAAAACAGCGCACTGTGAAAATTCAAATTACAATAACAGCCTTTATCACAAGTGCTGATACGAAAAAAAAAAAAAAAAAAAAAAAAAACGATGCTGAGAACGGTAACGACGTTGCATGTAAAATATCTGCAAATAAATTATCAAAAATACAAGCTTATATACATCGGCAATTTCTGCAATCGTAATACAGTACTGGCCAAATATGAAATGTAAACTCAGTTTGGTAAACACACACACACACACACACACACACACACACACACACACACACACACACACACACACACACACACACACACCACTCGCAGGCTCAATAGTAATGCTCTCGCCTGCCGTCTGGCAGACGAGGGTTTGCACTTGCCCAGGAAGCGAAAAGTTTCACAAACGAAGTGGGTGGTTACTGATCCCCTAGAGGAAGGGGATGGGTGTGTGCGTGTGTGAAAGTCACAGCCTCGCCTTTAGTTCGGACAATATGAGCTCTCAGCTCTTTTCCGGGAGAGTAAAAATATGTCGATCATGACGACCATCACGTGATCCTGACCGAGCCGGTGAATTACACACACACACACACACACACACACACACACACACACACACACACACGTTTATACATGTAAATGTGATAGAGCAGAGAGGAATGAATACCAGACTTTTAGATAGGAGAGCACTTCGACTATTTTGACGCTGGCTTACCGATCACTGACCTATCTTATCGATTACCTGAGTTGATGAAAAGTGTCAGCGCAGTGTTTTGAGTGTAGTGGCGTCAGAACCTTGGTGAAAAGAAGAAGTAGGAGAAGCAGTTGAATAAAGGTTGTATTAGTATGATGTACGTGAAGTTAATGATGAGGAATTATTAAGGTTTGAACCACTTCGATGCGATGACTGTTTCTTCATGCTGTCGGCAGACGGTTTCATTCGGTTTACGATAGATTTTGAACTAAAGATTTCAGATACAGCCATCGACTCCCTTCGCTACAAGAGGTCCTTCCCAAACTGGTGGAAGGCTGATTACACTGAAAAATACGTCATCGTACTGAAAGGGTAGGATGGTGGTACTGTACGTGCAGGACATACTAAGCAGAATGAGTGAGGAACAGAGGCGGGATCAGGATGACGGTTTGTGAAGTGAGGTTAGAGATGCGGAAAGAGACGCAGTAAGGAAGTTGGAGGACAAAACTGAGACAAGCATGATCTGAAGGAGTGAAGCGAAGGGGGAGGCAAGGAAAAGTCGGAAGAGATTAAGTGAGGGGTATTAGAGGCAGCGGAGTAGTAAACTGTGAAGCAATAAGAAGCTGTTTTGGAAGGAAGTGACGGCAATTAAGGAGGGAAGTTTGAGTGGCGCTAGACAAGTGAAGGATGGGATGGTAGAGGTTAACATCTTCAATCCAATGACGTCTTTTATTTTGTTCTCGCTGCTACCAGACGATTTTATTCGGCTGAAGCCACCTGGTACTGAAGGCGTTAATAAAGACCGTGTCTAAGTTCTCCAGTTAAAAAAAAAAATATCCTGAGGTTATTAAGATCGTCTGAACATTGCAAGAAAACAACAAAAAGCTCTTTCCAAAATTGAAACTGTAAATGGAAAATGTTACGTGCTGGGAAAATGCAGACAACATTTCTAGCAGCTGCTAAAATCCCATAGGATCATCTTTAAGGTTAGTTACTGTCTAAATCAATTGGACGAAGAGTTATCCTGAAGAAACAAAGATTAACAGTGAAAGACTGGATGTTTGCCTGGCGATGGAAAACTCAGGACAGGAAGAAAGTTGGGGTGAAATGTACGTTAGTGTCGAGAACTGCAGTTATGAAGAGTGCCGAAAGCAACAGACTGAACCTGGCATACGTGTAGAATAACACAAATCAAGCAAGAATGCCTAATGGGTGCTAGAAACATATGTTCAGTGATGAGTGAAGAGAGAGGACATGATGCCGATATCTGCTGATAAGTTACTGCAGGAGATCTATGAAAATGTTGATTAAGAGAATGAAGGAAAGCACGGATCAGAATTTGTCCCAAAAAGTTGTAAAAAAAACAAAGTAAACGGAGGGCTGACAGTTTGGACTATTCACCTGCTAAGTCAGAAATCATGCATACTGGATGGTACTCGAGAGCATACTGAGTGCAAAGTACATCAGTCGCGGCCCTGTTAAGAGTACTGTACGTATCATGGAGCAAGAACAGCAAGAGATTGAAGGTAGACAGTGTGAGGTAAATCAGACAATGTATGATGGGAAGGGAACAACTAAGAGAATGAAGGTAGATAACACGAGGCATTATACAGTACATGTGATGCAGAAAGAGAAACTAAGAGACTGGGTGACGCACTGAGTGAGAGGTTCGTCTTTAATTCTGGATTGAAACATACTGTCATGTCACCATGGCTTTTCGTTACCAGTATAGATGGGGTTCGGAGAGGGGAATGAGCAAGATTACATGGAATTGGAGTGATTCTGGGGTGAGGCAATGAGTGATAAGCTAAACTCTTTCAAGCTTATCAGTCTATTTATTCATTGCCCTATACGCCTTAATCGAGTAAGGGGTGGCCACAGACGGATCGTCTCCACGTCACCCTGTCCTATATTATTTGCCTGACCTCCCTCCAGCTCACAACCCTTTCTCTCATACATCTCTCCAGTCCATCCCGCCATCTGATCCTTGGTCTCCCCTTCCTCCTATCCTTCTCCACTCCACTGACATACACGCTTCTAGTCAGTCTCTCATTCCCCATCCTACAACCCAACGACGCTTTTTATGTATCATTCTTATTACCTTGAAATTATTTTATTCATGTTAATCCCTTCAATCCGAGACAGTACGGTTATGTTATATTTATACGCCCATCTGAAGTAGCGAGAATGAACTAACCTAATTCGTCATCCTACAAAGGAAGTGGATGAGAGTGACTTTTAGAACTGGAAGGGTTATAGTCTTCGTCAAGCACCTGCACTAAGAAATGTTCTTCCAATAAAATCGTCTGAGGGTTGTAAAGACAAAAAGGAAAAAGATATCCTCGGAGTAAAGAGTTGAAGGATTAAGAGGTACTGACGGGCAATTAGAAGAGGGGAATACAAGCTTTGGAATGGGAATTTGGTACTATCTGCAAAAAAAAAAAAAAAAAAGAAAGAAAAGAAAAAAAAAAGAGAAGTAGAATTAACAAAGTCTGAAAAGGAAAGTGTCTGCATCTGATTAAACATTAAAAAAGTTGAAAAGAATATGCTGAATGAGGAAGTGCTGAAGCATTTCAGCAGTGCAGTCTTGTTAATAAACCTTTTCTTAATTAAAATTTTATGTATGCTTTATTTTATGTATTGGCTGGTGAAATAGACAGGCCGACGTTGTTTACCGAACTGACTAGACGATATGTGTGTGTGTGTGTGTGTGTGTGTGTGTGTGTGTGTGTGTGTGTCATGTTATATATATATATATATATATATATATATATATATATATATATATATATATATATATATATATGTACGCTCCTGACTGGGAATCGAACCCTGGACCTCTTTGATAGAAGTCACGCACTGATACCGCTCGACCACGGCGTGAAAAAGCTATGACCTGATTTTTTTTTTTTTTTTTTTTGACGAACCAGGTTAATCAGTTATTCATTCATTCATTGCCAGACGCCATGTATCCCAAACGGGGTGGCCAAGGGCTTTGAGTTAATTGTTTTACAGGGAGGGGCACTAATCCTCCACCAACCCCACTTGAGACGTAGGGAGAACGTTATGCCAACAGCATCTGGTGTTCCCAGGCGGTCACCCATCCGAGTACTAACTCCAGACACCTTCACTTGATACTAAATTGAACACAGCCAACAAAACACAATCTGAGAGTAGTAAATGCTAAGATATAAACTGAATAGGGAAAGGTAGATGAAAAAGAGCTATATCTGGAAATACTGAAAGGGAATGTTATATTAAATATGGTTCTCTCTCTCTCTCTCTCTCTCTCTCTCTCTCTCTCTCTCTCTCTCTCTCTCTCTCTCAAAAACCTACTATATAACCCACTACAGCACACAAGACTAGACACATACCTTGTACATTAACCTTTGGCTTCAAACAGTAGCTTCTTACGACCATAACATCACACAACTTATACTTAATCAACTTAACCATAATGATCTCATTGACTGGTTTAATTAACCATTCTATTCTATTTTAACCTATCAAACAAATCTAACATACCCTAGCCTAACCTACTCTAACCTAACAAATCCGACACCTTAACCTAACCTAACGTATCTACCTATTTACCTAACTATCCAATTCAGCAGAGCCTGAGATATCTTACTTTACCAAAGCCTTAGCCAAACTAAAGCCTCTCCACTGAATTAAAGCCAACCTTGCTGAATTAAACCCAACCTTGCCTAACGTATATTAACTCAATCCTTTGGCTGCACTATAGTAACCTTATATTATGCTCTAGTACTGCCACAAGCTATATTCAGCTCCGAAGAAGTTAGACACCATCTTGATTAACATGGACTAGAAATATCATCTTTGCACTACTGTATATTCCTGTTAAATCCAGTGGTAGACTAGAATTAAGTAACTTTGAGCCATAATACTGAACTGAGAGTGAGAAGGTGTAAGCTATCTGTCTATCATAGCCTGATGCCTTAATCCCCACACCTCACACACCACATTTCACAACACACATTGAAAATACAATTCAAATGCTTGTTACTGCAACCTCACATCCCAATGCTCTAACTATTCTGAGACTATCATTATCTTGCTTAATAACTCACTTCACACACAAAGACAAACATTCTAAATGCACAAACAGTAAAAAATTTCAAATATGTCAATGCAACGTCACATCCCACCTCTCCTGTTCTACAAGACTGCCATTACCTTGCTAATTACTTCACTTCACACACCACACAATACACTTCACATGAACAAAAAGTACATTTCAAGCACCTGCCAAAGCAACCTCACATCCCAACACCTACCTATGTTGTAAGTCTGCAATACACCAACGCACAGTACCTCACACACACGCACACTACACTCCACACGCCAAAATCCACAGCAACATCTCGGTTCACATGCTTATCATCGCACTCTCATGACATCCTCTCCTGTCCTATGCACCTGATTTGATACTGTCTGTATCTGATTATCACAGCAATAAGTAGTCCAGTTTTTAAATTATAAGCAACGATCACTACAAAATTATTTACCTGTGTCTCAAATCTTCCTATTAGTATTCACGAGTTTTATTTATACACCCCCAAACTTTACGTTGCATCAGGCGGCATCCACAACAAATGCTTGCTGGAGTGGGTAGGTGTGGGTGGGAGTTTTATATCTGAAGTGGCTCCTCTGGACACGGGTGGGTGTGGGTGTGAGCTTTTAAGGGTTAAAGTGATGGAGAACCACCACTCAGACCCACCCATGCCACAAGCATTTGGTGTGGATGTGGCCTTAGATTGCTTGTGTTTACATTTGTCATCGCTCATACAGCCACCAAACATTTTACAACCAAATCTGAGTGAATATCAAAGTGACAAATATGAGGAGCTCCATAGAGTAATCCTGAACATACCCCCCAAAAAAGTGGAAGATGTAATAATGAATTTTGGACACATGGCACCTTCAGAGTTCCTCTATGGAATACCTCATTATTTTTATGACAATGGAACCCAAAAGACACCATATGTAAAATGAGAGAGAGAAAAAAAATCCAATGTTTAAGCTCCATTTTCCTGGTGTATCAATTACTGCACATACGACATTAGTCCACAGAGAGTCTCATATAAGAGCAAAACAACCTGTAATAATGGTAACAGTAAAGTGTTACGGAGACTTTATTGCAAAAACTGGTTACGATGCATTATATATATCTGTTATGAGAATGCAATTGTGGTTGCCTCTTATGACAACCAACGTTACGAGCACACGAAAATCTCACTTAAGATCTTTCATGACCTTATCAGTTATGCGAGGATATATTTCAATCACGACACATTAGGATCATTTCACAGCCCCACGCAACTCGGCAAGTGACAGAGCAGTTTTAATCCATCTCAGACACAACACGAGCGTCTTGAGATGTTGGAGAGACACATTACACGCGTGTATACAAATATATTTGTACGCTTTTGACTGGGACTCGAACCCTGGACCTCTTAAGTAGAAGTAGGCACTGATACCACTCGACCAGGCGTGATAAAAGCTGTTGCTTTTTTTTTTTTTTTTTTTGAAGAACCGGGTAAATCCAAAAATATATTTGTACACACGCGTGTAATGTGTGTCTCTCCAACATCTAAAGACGCTCGTGTTGTGTCTGGGACAGACTAAAACTGCTCTGTCGCTTGCCGAGATGCTGGGGCTGTGAAATGATCCTAATGTGTTGTGCTGAAAATATATCCTCCCATAATGGATGTACCTAGTTCGTCAAAAAAAAAAAAAAAAAAAAAATCAGGTCACAGTTTTTCTCACGCCGTGGTCGTGTGATATCAGAGCCTGACTTCTATGTAGGAGGCCCAGGGTTCGATTTCCGGTCAGGAGCGTACAAATATATTTGTACACACGCGTGTAATGCGAGTCTCTCCAACATCTAAAGACGCTCGTGTTGTGTCTGGGATAGATTAAAACTGCTCCATCACCAGCCGAGTTGCGTGGGGCTGTGAAATGATCCTAATGTGTTGTGAGTGAACTATATCCTCCCATAATGGGTTTACCTGGTACGTTAAAAAAAAAAAAAAAAAAAAAAATCAGGTCACAGCTTTTATGACGCCGTGGTAGAGTGATATCAGTGCCTGACTTCTATTGAAGTGGTCCAGGGTTTGATTCCCAGTCAGGAGCGTACAAATGTATTTGTACACACGCGTGTAATGTGTGTCTCTCCACTATATATATATATATATATATATATATATACCATGTAATGATCCGGGGTCCCTTGTTATAGACAGCCTCTCAGCAGAGTCGGACAAGGATCCTTCCCACTGCGACGTGCACGGAAATACGAGGATGTTTGTTTCCCGGGTGTATGCCGCAAATGAGTCACCCTGGGTACACAGACCCACCACGTGTAGGCTCCTCGTCAGCGCTGCTGTAACCATTGTGTATCTCTCAATATATCCGGGTTCCTTGCAGGGATGGACTAATGTCTGCGGTATGCACGCATCCAGGTTTCTTGGCCAACAATACTCACAAGAAACAGAGATTTTGTGAATTCATATAGCGTATCATGAGTATATTCAAGGAATTCCTAGATGCTTAAATGAGACATTACTATAAGCTTTTATTTTACCTGTGTCAGAAAGGCTTTGGAATACTACAGCGAAAACGCAAAGACGTATAAACAGAAAGACAGACAAAGAAGCAGACAACAAAAGAGCGGAGGTGACTCCCCCCCCCAAAAAAAAAAAAAAAAAATCTATCCCCCTCCCATTTAACTGAGAAAGTTAACGTAGGTCTTTTCAGCCAAAAATTTCTTAGGACATTCTTAGGCTACTTTATACTTCGTGGTAAAAAGTTAGAGGTAATTTGAAGGAATTTTCTATGGGTTATTTTTCAGAGGTGTTTGAAAGTTGAAGGCGGGTGTATTAGGGAGGAGGGGAAGGAGGGGTAACCTATGCCGGAAACTTGCTTAATTCATTCAGTCCAACGACATATATTTCTTTGAACTCTTGCTACGTATCTCGGGACGATTTCATTAAGTTTTGGAGAGAATCAACTGGAGGGATGAAATGCACCATTAACTGACCTCCTTCTTGCTTGAAATTCTTTCCACTGAAGGAATCTTTCCTAAGCTTAACAAAATCGTCTAACTTTAAAAAGAAGTACATCATCGTGGTGAAGGAATGAACGCTTTGACTGCGCTGTTCAAACTTAAGTATTACATTCTCATGAACTCCTGGCTGATTTTTTTCTGCCGAGATAAAGCCTACTTAGATTAATTACAGTCCCTTCAACACTGCAACGTTGGGGATTAGGCATTTTATTATTCTAGTTCATTACTGTCGGTTTTATTGATCTCTGAGAGACACCCCACTCTGTCGAAGGTTTTACATGACACAATTCCTTCAACCAAGGATTTCTTTTATATATTTCGATTGCTGCTATCAGATGGTTTTGTTTACTTTCCGGGAAACTTTTCGAAAAGGAGTAGTGTGACATAGTCTTCAATAATCCTCTTACTACTATTTTCATTTGGATAGGTGAATTCGTAGCGCTTCATCCCAAGCGATTTATTTAGCATATTACACTTTATATATTTATTACACGTTATAAATATATAGCCTACCTTTTGAGCCTCGGCATACTTCGCAACAGAACCAAACAAGAAGGTATAAGGTACAATGTCTTGGAGGAGTATGACAGGGGTAAAAACATACATAGACTCCAGGTGCACACGCACTGATCAAAAAAGACATGTCGAAACGCTACCAGTGATGAGCAGTACGGATATTATAAGAGGGATAAATTCCATCAGTCCGCCGACGTCCCTAACATTGTAGCTTTCTCATCATCAAGCGATTCTGTTCAACATAATGGGCGGCCCCTCTTAATAAATCGGTTAATGGCTAGTACTTCTAACCTTTTCACTACCAAGCTACTACTTGTTGTAGTAAAATATAAAGACAGCATCGTATTAAGGGCTTAACTCTCTTATAACTAGGCTTACTGCACCGTTCATCTCCAGCTTACACCAGACATATATATATATATATATATATATATATATATATATATATATATATATATATATATATATATATATATATATATATATATATACACACACACACACATATATATATATATATATATATATATATATATATATATACTGTATATGCGAGAGTCAATCACAGAAACATTAGAAATCTACTACTGTCACCATTAATTCACTTGGTCGAGACAGCTCTAGTATTTTATTCCCGATTTCAGCTAAAAGTATGCTATAAAAGTCTGAGTATTAAATAAAGGGCATCCACACCTAACGAACAACACACGACCCATTTAACACATGGAAAAAACACGACATCCAGCCATCTCCTCGCCATGAGCACCTTATGTCAAATGATGTGTTTCTTATTTAAATGATGTGTTTCTTATTTTATTCCTCCTATACTCAGATGACTTTATTCATAACAGGTGTAGTATTATTGAAGGGATTATTAACACTGTGCTGAACTTTCACACTAAGAAGAAAGTGCGTCAGGAAATCGTAACAATGAAATAAAAATAATGCATCTGTATCTGTCTATAGCCAGACGCATTAATTCCGTAAGGGATGGCCACAAAAGAATCGTCTCCATGTCACCCTGTACCCCGCCATCAGGCTGCCATATCTCCAACTCACATCCGACTCTCAAATTCCTCTCCATTCCATTCTCCCATCCCTTCCCGAGTCCTCCCCTCCCTTCCTCCATCTCACTCATATAAACTCTGTTAGCCAGTCTCGCTTTCTCCATCCTCTCCACTTGGCCAAACCATCTTTGCCTAATGCAGTACAGCACATCCACATCAGGATCACAACGCTCCTCCATCTCCTCGTTTGTCTGTCTGTCTGTCTCTCCTCGTGACTTAACACGCTTCTCTGGGATAATTCATTTCCATTGCTCTCACCCTCAATTTCTCTCCTTCCAGTAATACAAACTCCATTGTATTGTGGGAATTAAGGCACTGGGCCGTAGTCTCGTCGACACGGTAGAGTTAGTAGCATTTTTTTTTTATTCAAGTCGATTACATTCTTTATGCTTTACTACAACAGCGCTCGCACAACAGCGCTCGCTAAGCAAGAGCTGGGTACTGCTCTAGTGTGTGTGTGTGTGTGTGTGTGTGTGTGTGTGTGTGTGTGTGTGTGTGTGTGTGTGTGTGTGTGTGTGTGTGTGTGTGTGTGTGTGTGTGTGTGTGTGTGTGTGTGTGTGTGTGTGTGTGTGTGTGTGTGTGTGTGTGTGTGTGTGAGAGAGAGAGAGAGAGAGAGAGAGAGAGAGAGAGAGAGAGAGAGAGAGAGAGAGGTAACTCTGACGGTTTCCACCAGATGTACTCCAAACTTTATGAGAGGATTGAGAGCCAGCAAAGGATTAAGTCTATTGTTTTTCGAGCACCGCAGGTCAAAGATCAATGCCACAGGACAAGATCAAAGTTCAATCTAGCAAGGTCAGCTTGAACAGTTTTTATACGATTTAGACCAAGCAAGAGTTGACAATACAGCAAGAATGAGGAGTTAGTTTTGACAACGATCAATCAAAAAGGTCAGGGTCTCGTGGTTAAGAGATCTTAAACATTTTATCCGATTTAGACCAAACTTTGTGGAAGGGTTCAGGGTGACACGTGAATAAAAGAATTCGATACTGAAAACAATTAAATGTCAAAGTCACAGGATAAGATAAAAGGTAAAGTCACATGGCAAGGTCGATTTAAACAGACTCGGCCCAATTTTGATTAAACTTTGTGACAGAGTTTGGGGTAGAGAATAGAGTAAGGGATTCGATTTCGAGAACAGTTCGTAAAGACCAAGGTTCGCAGGGTAAGGTCAAACGTATTGCTCTAGAAGTCACACTAATTTGAATCGATCTGGACCAAAGTTTGTAGAAGGACTAAGAGTCAATCAAAAAATGAAGCTATCAAGGTCACAGAACTAGGTCAGGTCAGGCAGTTTTGATCCAGTTTAGACCAAAACTGGTGGACGTGTCAAGAGTCAGTCAAGAATGAAATTATTTGATGCTGAGAGCAATCGGCCCTGACAAAAGGCACAGGGCTAAGCCAGTTTCTCCAGCAAATATTTCATTCCAATCTCTCCACTACACTTCATTAACTCTTGACACCCCCTCCATCAACGCCGGCTGCCGTCTCATTCTTCAACCTCTTCACAGCATTCTTACGTCTGCGATGTCACGTTTTCCCACAAGTCTTTCCTTCTCTACTCTGAATTCACTATTGCCATTCAAAATATTCTCTCCATCTACTCCTTAATTCACTTCCATTGGTTTGTAATATCCCACTTTCTCATGTAATAAACAGTGGGCTCTTAGACCCATTGGTGGGCAAGGATGTTGCAGTAATCTCTGAGTGTACCCTCGTGTTGTTACAATTTAACGACCTTGGTTAGCTAAGGGTGATTCTCCCGATACTGCAATGGTTAATAAGGGCTACATCTAACCCCTCAGTAAGTCTCTCTGGCTGAATACAGTCGTCTGGCAGCATGATTTGAAAATGATACACGTCATCGGACTGAAAGAATTAATGACTGACTTTGTATATTACATTGTAACCCTCTCAGTATGGTGGCGTTTTGTATTCTTTATTCTTGCCATTTGTAAACCATATTATCCAGCTCTTGAGACCATTTTCGAACTTCTGGATTTGCCAATAGCGCTCATTAATCTCTTCATAATGAGTTGGTTTTCTAATTTCACTGAAACAGTTTAACCTCAACCAAAAAAAAATAATAATAATAATAATGTTTTCGGATATTCATACCGGTACCGTTTAAATATCAGTACAGTTCGCATTAGCAATAAATTATATTTGGCAACCCTTCCAACCTGTGGAGGTACAGTATATTTATCTTACTTCCGCTACTAACAGACTATTTTGTTCACTGAAGAAAAGCACCGCAGTGATAAGGAGGCTAATGACGGCTGAAACTATCCAACAGGAAAAATATCTCGAGCTGATGAAGATCGTCAGTCGACTAGAGGAATAAAACTACAGATAGCGTCGTCCAGCTGAAACAGTTTAAAGTGTAATAAGAAAACAGATTTGACAAAAAGACTTTTCAAAATCTTTTAACTCCTTTAACCGGCTGACGTATTTAATTATTTACCCTAACCACTTCCAGACGATGCTCCTCAGGACCTGGATACACAAACGCGCTTATGATCAATCTGTCGTAACTTTGATTTTATTTGCAAGAAGGGCAAGGGGGCTGTCGAATTTTCCTCTGCCCTCTGTTCTAACTTAAAATTATCTGGGCTCTACATTCTTAAAATCTAATTTCGTGATGAAACTGTAGGTGATACTAAAAATTCAGCTTAATTCTTGAATTCAAGACATGGAAATTGAACAGAATAATGCAATACATTTTGACTTTGTTGTTTTTGCAGACCTGTGATACGTTATGGTAGTGAAGAGGTTAACAAACAGTAGTCACATCGCTAGTCTGAACATATTACAACTGAAACTCACTCAGAGTGGACATCCGCTAACGAAACTGCAATATATGTTTTGCATACCTATCTCTGCCCAACGTTGTTGGCGAAGATAATTAATTCTAGATTTAGTCTGCCCTCAATATACATATTGAGACAAAGCATACCTTCACCGCCGCCACCACAAATTATTATTTATTCTTGCATTCTGATCCGAATCCGCCTCAGAATCTAATCAATTTTTCCTTGACCTAACCCCCACGTATCCGCCAGATTTCAGTGAAGTCCGATAACAGCTTTTTATGATTCTTGTTCACAGACAGACAGACACAGGTAAATACATAACCTCCTCCAACTTCGTTGGAGGTAACAATTTTGACTTCACTAGTGTGACGTAATGTACGATGCTCCTCACGTTTACAGAATACACTTGACTCATAGTGTTAGTCTGAGCTTTCGGAATATATAAGCTCCCTATATGTATAAAACGCCCTTGGGATACATTATTGGTCTGAACAAAACCAGGTTTTAATTTCTATCTTGTCTGTCTAGCTTTACTGAAGACGTTATAATCACGGCTACAACAAAATATATTTCTGGCAATTTGGTATTTCACTACACTACCTGGCTTCTTTGATTATAAATATGTAGTTCGTAACATTACTAAATACAAACAAATCACGATAAAACATTAAACTTTTTACTAATGAACCCTTGAAGGAAGATTAAAGTAACGTATTACCTGAATACAGCGAACACTGAATCAAGGTTTTTCTCTATAAATCCAACATCCTCTCACTCTCCACAAACTGAAGTATTCTATTCCATCTAAGCAGGACCATTTCATGGAACTGAGAGTGAGTCAAAAGAGCCTGCGTGAGTCAGTATTAATCTCCTTAACTTCACTGAAAATGTCTTTCAGTCCCGGTCAGACCATTAAATATTTCGGTCAAACTGATATTTCCTATACTGGATCCCTCCTCCACCGTGATTGGCCGCGTAACAAAAGCGGCTTTGGAAGGCAAAGATATGAAGTTAATGCCAGCTCTGCCTTTCTCTGGATGAAAGGGCAGGAGGAGGAGGACGCAACACACTCCTTCAATTACGAGGGATTACTGCCAGCTTTTCTCCACGTGACTAGGTCAAAAATACTACTACTTCCACCGACGTTCACATTTCGTTTAGGATGGTTCAAGCATCTCTCACCCATTTGTTTACTGAAAGTCGTGCTGAGGAGAGTAATTAATACACTCTCATTCAATTAAACGGTATTAGTGCTATCTTATATCGAAAATGCAAGCCCCCCCCCAAAAAAAAAAAAAAATATATTTTCATCATCGCTCACATTAAAACGTATTTTCCAGGAACAGGCTTACACAGTGACCTGATGCAAACGACTGTTAATAATTTACCCGGAAGTAAGTTGTCATGTATACATTTTTCTAATCTCTGATGAATAATTCGCTGATGTGTCGAACCCTGTGATATTAATATAAACTGACGTTTGCCATGTTCCGGTAGTTGTCAGTTGCCCCCAGACATTACTGGAAAGACTTATGACTCTTACTGAAAATAACAAGATGATGAGTAACTAAACAATGGGAATTCGCAGTACAGAAATCTTCAGGCCACCCGGCTGTTGATTTCCGTTCCATTAATTTTCACTTTTTCTTATCCAGGAAAGTCTAGGAGATTATTTTTCTTAGTATCAGGTTAGATTAGTCTGTTAGTAAATTAGGTTAATTAGTTAGGTTAATTGTTGGGCAGGGTTAGGATAGGTTAATTTAGGTTAAAAAAAAAAATGAAGAATGATCATCTAGGGGAAATCAGACTTACAGCGTAGTGCAAAAATGGTAGACAGAACGGAAATCTGCCACCCGGTTTCATATATAGATTTATGTTGGATTATTGTTAACCGTATACCTGGAAATTAATCCCTTCAGTACGATGATAGCTTTTTCGCTTTTCTCCCCATCGCTAGACCATTAGTATTCAGGTTAAAGGAGACCCGTAACAGAGATAAATTAAGATAAACCCATGTCTTAAATCCCCCTATTTCGAAAAGTCTCAAATAGGCTACATAAAAGTCTTCTGAAGGTAACAAGAGCGAACTACAGAAAGACGTCATATCACTGAAGCTGTGTTGTCCTTACAGATTTTTTTTTTTAATGCAAGGAAGAAGGAACCAAAGAGCAGGAGCCCGAAAACCGTTCCTTCCAAGAAAAAAAACAAAACCAATACAAAAAAATACCAAAGTCAAGGTCCGTTCATTTCGAGATGCCTGGACACACTGCGTTTGAAAGACGGGAAATCATAGGAAGTAGGAAATACAAACAGAGGGAGACAGTTCCAGAGTTGACCTGTTGCATAAATGAAAGACTGGAAGTAACGGTTAACTCTTGCATTAGAGAGTTGGACAGAAAAAGGATGAGAGTTTTTGCCAGACGGGTGCTACGCGCCCGTCGTAGAGGTGGAGGGATGCAAGCAGACGGTTCAGAGGTGCAGCGACCATTGAAGTAGCAACAGAAAAGAGATAAAGATGTAACAGTGCAGCCAAGAGATAGAGGTTGAAGGAAGCCACTAAGAGGAGGAGAGGTAATGATACGAAAAGCCTTTGATTCCACCCTATTGTGAAGAGCTGTATGTGGCGAGCCTCCCCACACATGAGAGTTGTACTCTACACAGAGGCGAATAAAACCCGTGCATAAAGTCAACAACCAAGCAGGGGTAAAGAAGGTACGGAGTCGGCTTAGCACACCTAATCTCTTGAAAGCAGATTTTACAAGAGATGTAATATGAACTTTCTAAGATAAGTCCCGAGTGAATGAAACCCCAAGCATGTTCAAGGATAATGCAGAACTGAGCTGGATATTATTTAACATTAGTGGGTACTTCTGTGGAAGATATTGTCGGGTTGATAGGTGCAAGAACTGAGTCTTTTATGCAGGACTGAGCTGGATATTATTAAACATTAGTGGGTACTCCTATGGAAGATTTTGTCGGGTTGATAGGTGCAAGAACTGAGTCTTTGATGCATTAATAACAAGATTATTTATACCCCAGTCAGAGACACAAGCCAAGGCAGATATTACGTGTTCCATAGCCTCATCCCTTGTTTGTTGAAATAACTGCTGAGATGGACGTTGTGTGAACCGAATGGAAAGGTGAAGGGTGGAATCATCAATGTACAAGTAGATAGGATTAGATGTACAGCTTAGAAGGTCATTGACGAATAAAAGGAAGAGAGTTGGTGATAGGACTGAGCCCTGAGGAACACCACTGTCGATAAATCTGGGAGAAGAACGATGGCCGTTTACAAAAGTGGCTATGGAACGACCAGAAATGAAGCTGTAGATGAAGGCACAAATAGAAGGACAGAAACCGTAAGAGGGCAGTTTGGAAATTAAAGATTTATGCCAGACTCGATCGAAAGCCTTTGTGATGTCGTGCAATGGCAAAGCTTTCTCCTAAGTCTAAAAGGAGGATGACCAGGAATCTGAAAGGTAGGTGAGAAGATCGCCAGTGAAGCGTCCCTGATGGAACCCATACTGACAATCAGAAAGAAGGCTGTGATAGGAAAGATGCTTTAATTTTTTTCTGTTAAGAACTGACTCGAAAACTTTTGACACACAGAATGTTAGAGCAACTGGACGGTAGTTAGAGGGTTGGGAATGGTCTCCCTTCTTTGGGACTGAATGAATGAGAGAAAACTTCCAGCAAGAAGGAAAGAAGGAAACATATAAGATGAGAGACAAAGGCGAGTTTACCTAGGCAGGGTGTAAGTAATAAAGCAAAGTTCTTGATGACAACAGGAGGGACTCCATCAGGCCCATATGCCTTGTTAGTACTGAGGCCGGTGATGGCAGAAAATACATCAGCTGGAGAAATTTTATCGTCAGCCACGAGGAAATCAGAGGTGGGAAGCGATGGAGGAACAGCACCTGAATCATCTAAGGTGGTATTGGAGGAGAAAGTCTGACCAAAAAGATCTGTTTTATCAGTAGAAGAAATAGCTACAGAGCCATCAGAGTAAAACAGAGGAGGGAAGGATGATGAGGTAAAGTTGTTAGAAAGGTTTTTGGCAAGTTGCCAGAAGGAGCGGGAAGAATTCGAGTTGCAGAATTCAGGGCATATAGTACGGATGAAATTATTTTCAGCAGAGCGAAGAACAGACTTAGCACGATTCCGGGCAGAAACATAAATAAGATGTGATTCGGGTGAGGGGGGGGGGTTGGCTCTGGTACCTTTTGTAGGCCCTCTAATTGTTGTGGACAACATTAGAACAAGAATAATTAAACAAAGGTTTTCTTGCATTAGTCAAAGGATATGAGAATGGAATGTATGCTTCCAAGCTCGAAAGAATAACCTCTTTAATGCACAAGGCACACTCAGATGGCTCCCAGTCATGGAAGCAATAATCATTCCAGGGAAAATCAAAGAAGTACCTGAGGGCCTCCCAATCTGCAGCTCCAAAGTGCCACAATCGTCGTTTCTTTGGAGGGTCCACAGGCCGTACTGGAGCGATAATCAGGTTAAGGTAATAAGGTTGTGATTGGAGCAGCCCAACTGAGAGAAAAGATTAACAGCCTATGCAGAAGGATTAGTTGTAAGGAGGAGGTCAAGTATGTTGGAGCTCTCTCAAAGACGGTCAGGGATATGGGTAGGGTGCTGTACAAGCTGCTCCAGGTCATTAAGGATAGAAAAGATGTTGGCTTCTTCACTAGTGGATCAGTGAACGGAGAGTAGAGCCAGAGGTGAACATTCAGATCTCCTAAAATGGAGATTTCAGAGAAAGGAGAAATGGATAGAATGTTTTCCACCGTAGAAGTAAGATAGGCGAAGAATTTTTCATAGTCAGTAGAATTAGGGGATAAGTAAACAGCGCAGATATATTTAGTCAGAGAATGACAGGAAAGCCGAAACCAGAGAGTAGAGAATTCAGAAAAATCAAGTTCAGGAACACGAGAGCAAGATAAGTCGTTGCATACGTATACACAACAGCCACCTGTGGCTTTGAAATGAGTATAGAGACAGTAGGAGGATACAGAAAAAGGATTGCTATCAGTTGCCTCAGACAGCTGAGTCTCAGTTAGGAGGAGAAGGTGAGGTTCAAGGGAGAGGTGGTGCTCAACAGAGCGAAAGTTAGAGGAAAGGCCGCGAATGTTGCCGAAATGAAGTGAGTCAGACAGTGGTTCCAGGCAGATCTTTGAGTCGTCACCGGGAGAGAGGCGGATGGTGGGGGCATTTATGGTTCCCCCTTCCCGGGAACTCCGAGGCTCGGTTATTAGTCTTTTTTTTTTTTTTTTTTTTTTAAGGGAAGTGTGGTGTGTACTGTGCCTGTAGTTTGGTGCTGACAGTTAAAGAAACTTGTATTGGAGAGCATGCTGGCCTACTCTTTGTGTTACTGAAACACTGAAAAAGTTCAGTAAAGGGAAATGGTCAGGAACTAGTCCCTAGGGCTGATGAAACGAGAGCTCCAGCTCTCCCTGTCATCGGCTTTCCATCCACCTTGGGAGTCCTGCCCTGCTTGACTGGTGCTACAGTGTACTCACTGTAAATGTACATCGGGAGTCAATAATCCCTTTACACGTCTTGGGGTTTCAAACTAACGAAGCTAAGTTCCATCCCTTTCAACCTGCTGAAATGCAGAGTGGCCCATATATTACACTCAACTCTCACTCCGTCTGGCGATTTCTCGTGTGTTGGAAAGGCTCATTCAGTGATTTCAGAATCTACCCTTCATCATTTATTCATTTGATATTCCCACTGCCATAATCACGCCCACACTAAGTGAGAGAGCCGTCCCTGCAACACGTAAGATATAGCCAGGTGAGTTTCTGGTGGAGCGCTCTTCCACCCTGTATTCCTGATTGTCTCGAATATAATCGTTTACAGGTGGAAAGAATAAAACATTAATCCTTTCACTTCATGACGTATAGGCTACGGCTAGTTATTTCTGGCACTGCCAGGCTATGTTATTTAACTAAGGAGAGTCCTTGGTACTGAAAGAGTAACTCAGGTTCACCTCTACCCCTCCAGCTCATACAATCTCGCCACAGCTGAGTGAAACTGTGTACTGGTAGTATAAATCAAATTTATAATAAGCCATCGTCGTGGAAGTGAAAGATGGAGGGATGGAATGAAGAGATCTATGAGAGAGGGGATGTGTCAGTTGGAGGGAGGGCGGCCAAAGGCAGAAGACATTGCGACGTGGAAGTGATTTGTTTGTGGCCACCCCTTACGGGATTGATGAGTCTGGCAGTAGACAGACAAACAGACAGACAGACAGACTGACAGATAATTAAATAGACAGATAGCAATGTATCAAAAGACGTACAAGGGCTGAACGGGTTAAACTCTAGAGGCAACCTCACAATTTCGAACGGTAATAATAATAATAATAATAATAAAAATAATAATAATCCATCCATCCATCATCCAATACTACGTTGCCCCATGAGGAGTGTAGGAGCGTCCCCACCTACCACACTATAATAATAATAATAATAATAATAATAATAATAATAATAATAATAATAATAATAATAATAATAACAGTAGTAGTAGTAGTGGTGGTAGTAGTAATACACATTATAAGCCTCCTGCTCCTCGGACTGTTCAGGGTTCAATATGAGGTACAGGAAAACTGAATACAGGTATAATATCGTAAAATATTTCCGCAATTTTCCCCAGCCGTGTTATACCAATGAAAGAATAATTTTTTCCCATTTATCATAGATTTTAATTCAGCAGTAATACCCACTCTATCCCAGGGTCTGACTGGACAACTGGTCCGGGCTTAGCAGGACCCGAGAGCCAGGTATTACTGAAGGGATTTTGTGAGGTCCACATTCCAGAGAGCCACATTTAGGACAGAAACATTAAAGGGAGCCACATTCTGGTGAATGCCTTATTCTATTACCCTGAAAGCCAAATTTTAGAAAGATGCATGCCAGTGAAAGCCTCATTTCACATACAGCAACATTCCAGAGAGCGATACTCCTGTGAAAGGGACATCCCACAGACAGCAACATTCCTAGTAAAAGCCACATTCCAGAAAGCCTTGTTCCGGTGAACAGACAGAACCACATTCCGATGAAAGTAGCATCCCATAGACAGCCATAATTCTATGAATTCCACATTCCAGAAACAACCACATTCCTGAGAGAAGAATTCCAGATACAGAGCCACATTCCAGGACGAAATTTGCCTGTGAGCAACATATCACTCCAGACAGACACACCGTGGATAGACATTCACAGTTCATAAAGCCATATTCCAATAAGCCACATCCTGGACAGTCCACAGAGCCACATCCCAAAAAGCCATATCGCTGAAAGCCACACCCCAGATGGCTACATCTCAGACAGCCACATCCCTGGTGGTCACATCAGCCTATAGATCCAAGTCTCAGACAGCCGTATCCCAGACGACTACACCAGCCCACAGAACCACATCTCAAACAGCCACATTCCTGAAGGCCATAACACTGTCCACAGTCACATCCCAGGCAGCCATATCCGGGACGGCCACATCACAATCACAGAGTCACATCCCAGAAAGCCACATCTTGGACGGCCACATCACAATCACAGAGTCACATCTCAAACAGCCACAATCCAGATGGCCACATCACAGTCCACAGTCACATCACAGACAGCCACATCTTGGACGGTCACATCACAGTCCACAGAGTCACATCCCAGACAGCCACTTCTTCGACGGCCACATCACAATTCACAGTCACATCCCAGACAGCCATACCCAAGAAGGCCACATCACAGTCCACAGAGTCACATCCCAGACAGCCATAACCAAGAAGGCCACATCACAGTCCATAGAGTCACATCCCAGACGGCCACATCCCGGACGGCCACATCACAGTCCACAGTCACATTCCAGACAGGCACATGACAGTGCAGAGTCATATCCCAGACAGCCACATCCTGGACGGTCACATCACATTCCACAGAGCCACGGCACAGACAGTCACATCCCGGACGGCCACATCACAGTCCATAGGGCCACACCTAAGAGAGTTACATCCCGAAGAGTCACATCATAATCGGTAAAAACACATATCGGAAAGTCACATCATATTTCGCAGTACACATCCCAGACACAAAAATCCTGGAAAACAACTAGTAAATGTAATTCCTCAATAGCTGCAAACCTCTTCTCTCAGTAAACAGAGACTATTATTCATGTTAGATACAGGGATGTTTTTCTCCTCGGCAATTACACAATCATTTTTCGGTAGCTGCTGAATTTTCTCTTTCCCTATGTTAAAATAAAAAATATCTTATTTTCACTGAAACGCCAGCCAGATCTAAAGAACAGTAAGGGTACTCATGGTTTTGTAAACGGAAAGGAACATCGCTGAGTCTGTTCCAGATTAAGAACGCTTAATTACAAATGGCTTTTCACCAGTTAATGAACTTTCAATCTCCATGAGACCAGTTCAGGCTGTTTTTAAAATTAGTTTATGAAGGGACTAACATTTATTGCTACACTCAACTAATACAATATCTTGTGCATTCAAAAACCATTGTGAAAGACGAAAAAGGGGATGAAATGGAAGGCTGAAAATTCTCGCTCTAGCTAGACACATCCCTCCCCCACCACCCTCCTTGCTTTAGACGTCATTCTTCAATCCCCCCCTCACTCACATTTTCACAACCACATAACTCAGCATCCCCCTCCCACACTATCTCCACATACCCTGTCCACATTCCCTCCACCCCATATTCAACCTCCATTACCTCCTGCTCACACAAACCTCTCCACAACTCCCCCACCCACACCTTCCCCTACATAACTTCACCCACCCACTCCCACCTCCACGCCCCCTGCCAACACTTCTCCCTCCACATTCCCCCCCTTCTCGTTCATACCTCTTACTCCACATCCCCACACTCATACGTCCTCCTCCACAACCCTCCGTACCCTAATCTAACACTTCACAAATCATCTCGTCCATACCTCCCTCTCCACAATCTTCCACAACCACACCTCCTCCTCCACAACCCCCACTACCACACCCCGCCTCCACAACACCAACACCCTAAGTCCCCCTCCACAACACCAGATTCACCACACTTCCCTTCACAACCCCTACACCCACACTTCTTCCACAACCTCTACACCCACACTCTCCCTCCACAACCCCTACTCCCACACTCTCCCTCCACAACCCCCACAACCACACTCTCGCCACACATCCCCTACACCACACTCCCCCTCCACAACCCCCACAACCACCCCCCCACCACAACCACTAAACCCACATACCCGCCTCTACAGCACTCACATCACTCCTCTCCCTCCACAATCCCTTCACCCACACTCCCCCTTCACAACCACTACATCCACACTCCCCCTCCACAACCACTACACCCTCACTCCCCCTCCACAACCACTACACCCTCACTCCCCCTCCACATCCCCTACACCCACACTCCCCCTCCACAACGACTACATCCACACTCCCCCTCCACAACCACTACACCCACACTCCCCCACCACAACCACTACATCCACACTCCCGCTCAACATACCCTACACCCACACTCCCCCTCCACAACCCCTACACCCACACTTCCCCACCACAATCCCTACACCAACACTCTCCCTCCCCAGCTCTACACATCCATTCCCCCTCCACAAGAACAACACCAACACTCCCCCCTCCACATCATCTACAACCAAACTCCTCCTCCACAACCACTACACCCACACTCCCCCTCCACAACCACTACACCCACACTCCCCCTCCACAACCACTACACCCACACTCCCCCTCCACAACCACTACATCCACACTCCCCCTCCACAACCACTACACCCACACTCCCCCTCCACAACCACTACATCCACACTCCCCTTTCACAACCACTACACCCACACTCCCCCTCCACAACCACTACACTCACACTCCCCCTCCACATCCCCTACACCCACACTCCCACTCCACAACCACTACACCCACACCCGCCCTCCACAATCACTACATCCACATCCCGCCTCCACTACACCCTACCCAAACTTCCCCCTCCACAACCCCTACACGCACACTCCTCCTTCAAAACTCTACACACCCATACTCCCCCTCCACAACCCTACACACCCACACTCCCCCTCCACAGTTCCCATATCCACAGGTCCCACAACCACATCCAGCCTCCACAACACCCACACCCACACCCCCCCTCTGCTATCACTACACCCACACTTCACCTTCCACAGCCTCCACACCTACATATTCCCTTCAGACGCCATAAGTCCACTTAACTCCTTCAATCCCATGTCCAGTTCTCTTTCTTAAGACGATTTTATTTAGAACTGGAGAGGATTCCCCAACTGGACAGGTTTGAGAATAGCCTCCAGTAATCCTTTCATTGTCAGGTGAATCAACATGTTAAATAAAACTCGTCTAGCAATGAAGTCGTCTAGAAAGAAACTGTACAACGTCGTAGTGAACGTGTTACTTAACTGGACAGATGTAAACGAAACGTAACAAGTACATACAACTGGACAATCATTTAATCACTGGAGAACTAGATTTTCACGAGCTGTGTATCCGTCGTATCACGACCTTCAGAATCTGGCCTACAAAATCATAATTTGACTTTCACCATTTTTTTTCCATTGATGTGCACAGCCATATATGGATGATCTGACAAAAAATATTGGACTATAAGGATTAAATACGACTTGTAATAAACTTTCCTTAATAATGATGGTCCTTTGAACATTAGGGCAGCTTGAGTTTTACTGCTTTAACTTACTTTTACTGCCGGTTACTCCTGAAAATGGACGCTTAAAGACCAAAGTATTGTAATAAAAGAAACTTTAAAACATATCCCATTTCCCTGCGTTACGTTTCCTCCTGTTTCCAAACATTTTTCGGTGTATAGTTCAGGCAGGATTGAATATATATAAACTTTTTTACGTCACGTCATGAGAATTTCATATTTTGTTTAGTCAGTTATAATTAACCTACGTATTCAGTTTCTGGTTCATATATCCTTCATGAAAATCTCTTCCATCAATCATACTGTTCTCCATTCCCGTTTTCTAAGGAGAGGAATGGTTGCAGTAGTACTGGTTACAATCCCAGACTCGTTTGAATGTGGACCCAGTAGACGGCAGTCCATCTTCCTCCTGTTGGGGAAGAGAAAGGGGATTGAGCAACGTTTGCATAACTGGGCTACTCTGCCGTCTGGTTATATTGGTGTCACTACTTGAAGGCGTCCCTCTCCAACAAATGGCAAAGGAGATTTCGTAATATCTACAACTCAGCGATATGTTTTGCCTTATCACATCCTGATATCCTTTTGTTTCTTCCTAACGCAAGCTCTCAATAGTGAACGAACATAACTGACGTGGGAAAATATGTGAAAAGAAATAGGGAAGGAAAAAGTATTATAGAATTTATTTTACCAACGAAAATCCGGCCTCGCTCTCCCTTAATAGGAGCTGCGGTGTCTCAGTGGTTATTGTACCCGTCCCGCGATTCGTGTGATGCGTGACTATAACAGTGTTCACACTCAAACAATCGCGGGTATTAAAAGTGCGTGCTGGTAGTCTGCACTTTCATATACTTTCATTATGTTTGCATCCTGTCGCTTCAACCGATGACATAATCTAACTTTGGGGCACACACACACACACACACACACACACACATATGTAATACAACACTGACGTTCACATGCATGCGATTTCCCACAAACACCCTTTCCTAATTAGCACTTTGCCAGCATGAATGTGCTGTTCCTTACAGTCGACTACATGACTGAACTATTCCATTACAGAAGGCTACAGCCAGTAAACCTTCCCACGCTGGGAAATGGTTGATATTGGTGAAAAGAGCATGTGAGACATATGGTGTCTGGTGTGTCTGAATCAGTCACTCACTCCTGTGTGTGTGTGTGTGTGTGTGTGTGTGTGTGTGTGTGTGTGTGTGTGTGTGTGTGTGTGTGTGTGTGTGTGTGTGTGTGTGTGTGTGTGTGTGTGTGTGTGTGTGTGTGTGTGTGTGTGTGTGTGTGTGTGTGTGTGTGTGTGTGTGTGTGTGTGTGTGTGTGTGTGTGTGTGTGTGTGTGTGTGTGTGTGTGTGTGTGTGTGTGTGTGTGTGTGTGTGTGTGTGTGTGTGTGTGTGTTTCGAATCTGTAATTTCTTCCCTTCAGAACACGACCTGCCAGTCGTTTTACACACAAATTGTACTAACAATCCCACCGGCCTGAGAACCAATTCCAGATCCTCTCACCTGCGGAGCGAACGTTTGTCACTACAGGAAAGGGTTAAATTCTGCGTATCGTTCTTCCTCCGGGGAATACATTCTGTCGTACAGTGGAGGGCAACATGGACTGATACAAATGTAAGGAGAGATTCCCGAGTCTCCTCCACTGCCAGCCGTCCATATGCAGTCGTGCTGTGTGGCCGAATGCAGAGAGGAGGTAAACGTGCAGGCTGGTGCGGACCCCAGATATACATTGCAGATGAGGTGGTTGCATACACAGTGATGGTATGAAGTTTTTATGGCAACAAGCACATGCATGCGAAAGCAGAATTGCTGATATAAAATTGTGAGGCGATGGGGAGGTTTAGTATTGATGGTATTGAATTTCTAGAGCATCAAGCATAAGCAGGTGAAAGTTGGTACATAAACTACAGTACATTACTACATTAGCCGAGTGAGGCGATGCTGAGATTTAATAGATGAAGTGGTTGAACAATTATTACTTAAGAAGTTTGTCACGTGATATTTTTCGGACCTTTAGAGCGTACAGAGTGTGTATTCAGCCACTCTTAGGTGCGAAGACGTCTTATCATGTTGTTTTTGGTGTTTGCAGACGATTGTATACAATTCGAGAGACTTTTCAAAATGCATACGTTAAATAGTCCTCACAAACCTCACTACTAAGTAAGCTTTGTACAAACTTGAGCAAAGTAATCTTATAATGGTTAGAAATACCTATAAATGACATCTTTAGGTTGAAGGGGTTATCTAATGGAGGAATAATTTTTAAAGAAAATTTTTATGCCACAGTTAAACGAGTATGCAGATGCTTAGAGGATAGGTGTGCTTGTGATTAAACGGAGCAGCAACGTGGAAGCAACTGATATGGAGAATGTAATGAAAATAACATGGACTAAGTACATCACACTCATGGTAGATGGTCATACAGCGGGCCGAGTAGATTATTTCGTGGTAATGATAATACCTTCATTACGATGAATCTTATTTGCCAATTTTACTATCACTAGATGATTCTGCCTTAATCAGAATTTTTTTCTAGCTGTAAAAGTAAAATATAGCCTTCACAAATCGCTTCACTTAAAATAAAAGTTTCCCTGAACAAACAGAAGTCGTTTTGAGGTACTAAGAATAACCTAGAACTAAAAAGGAAGGAAAACTACGAGAGTACAACACTCCCACCCACCAACTGGACCGAATATTTGACTCTCTCCTTCGACAGATTACCCTACTCTCAAAATCAGCTTAATTACTTCTTGTCTAAACCTTAATCATCCCATCAACTTGATCTAAACTGGATCTGAACTGACTCACTTTCATCAGTGATATTAACCTTTGACTGTTCTCAAAATCGATTCTCTTTTTCCTTGTTTTGACCTGAATCCATCCAGAAACTTTAGATTATATCGGATAAAGACTTTTAAAGGTGACTTTGCCAAGTGACCTTGACCTCTGATATACTGTTCTAAACAACAATAGGTTAATCCCTTGAGTGATCCTCATTTCATAGACCAAGGCTGAATAAAGTTAGATAAACTGTTTGGTATTTTGCCCACACTGACATACGGATCGACTTTGACCTTGTCGTGTGACCTTGACCTCTGAAAGTTTATCAAAACAGAATCCCTAAGTTCTTGCCTGACTCTTAACACTTCCACTAGGTTTCCTTCAATAAAAGCTTGTTGAATTGAATCTGCTGTGTGACCTGGGCTTTGACCCTTCCTTGCGACCTTTGTCTTCGAACATTTGACCTTTACCTCTCTCTGATTGTAACACTTTTGTTTTTGTACCTAATCCCCAACACTTACACAAAATTTGGTTTAAATAGGATAAAAAACTTAAATTGACCTGACTCTGTGACCTTGGCATTTGACCTATTGTTCTCAAACCCTCCCACCAAGCTTGACTAAAATCTGATAAAAACTGATGTTATTTTGCTAGCACAAACGAAGGTCGTTTTTCGACTTTGCCTCTAACGATTACCTCTGAAAAATGGTTCTCAAAACTGGATCACTTCATACTTGCTTTACCCTCAGTCTTTTCCCCAAGTTTGGTCTAAATTGGATAAAAAGTTTTTAAACTGATTTTGCAATGTAAAGTTTTGACTTAGCCCTGTGTCTTTGACCTCTGATCTATTGCTCTTAAAATTAATGTTTCCTCATTGGCTGTTCCGCTGAGTTGGGTTAAAATCGGATAAAAATTGTTTTAGTCTCTCTCTCTCTCTCTCTCTCTCTCTCTCTCTCCACACACACACACACACACACACACACACACACACACACACACACACACACACACACACACACATGCACGCACGCACGCACACATGCGCACACACAACCCTTATACGGTACACACGCCCGCGCGCGTGCTGCTCGAAACATAACACCTGTTCTTAATTCGCGAAGGCAGGTGTATTGAAGGCGTTACTGACTGTCAATATGGAGACCTACGACGGTTCAGGACACAAAAGTAGAAATAAACTTGTTACGGAATGCACAATATTTGCTGACAAATCAAATAAGTACTAGTACATTAGAGTACATTCAGGCTGAACTTTTACCTTACGCTGTAACTTTGACCTTCTGCTGGTTGTTTTGAAAATCGAGTTTCTTCATCCTTGGCGTATACTGAACCCTTCTCCCAAGTTTGATCTAACCTGTATAAAAACTATTTAAGGTGACGTAGCCTTGTAAACCTGACCATTGACCAATTATTCTAAACAAATAATACGTCAAAACCTTGAGTGACCATCAACATCACCAATAAGTATATTCACACACAGACACATAAGAGTCAAACTTTGACCTTGCGCTGTGATCTTGACCTTTGATAATTCTCAAAATCGACTTCCTTTCTTTTTTCTGCATCCCAAACACTGCACCATGATTGGTCTAAGGCGAATTCAAACTGCTTAAGTTTACTTCTGTCTATGATCTTAACGTCTGACCTATCATTCTCAAAAACAATAATTCAAGTCCTTGGCTGTCCCACAACCTTTTTAGTACGTTTGGTTTAAACTGTTTCAAAAGTCTTGAGAATTCCATGACATTACCAAAAACTCTGTTCTTTTCTGACTTAACTTTAACTCGTTCCCAAAATAACTTGCGTACATAATCAGTGCCAGAGATGCTTTTCAGCTTCTCAGAATAGAAACAAACAGATGAAGCCTTCGGAGCAGTGTATATGACAACGCTGCATTTACTATTTATAACCTGGCAATATCCACAAGTGCTCTGTCCTACCTCTCAGGCTTTATGGCAGCTTCCCAGTCTCTTCGCTTGGTCTGTGGATTCTAACCACAACTTATGACTAGAAACAGTTACAGGTTAAAAATAATGGTAAAGATGATAACATCGACGGTGATGATGATGAAGATGATGATGACTAAAACTTAAATAATAATTTTTAGTTATGTTCGCATTATTCACCTTTCATTTGAATACGTATGAAACAGATACTGCAGGCTCTCATGAAAATGAGCCTTGCAGCAGAAAACACTTGACCCATACAATATGATTCAGTATTGTGGTAGGTTGTGGCGACCATCTTCCACTCATCTGATGAAGTGATGCCTACTTCTTCCTTCACCTTTATCATTCTTTTTCTGTGTCTGCCCTCCTCTCTTCCTATTTCTCCCATCTTTCCTGTAACTTTTTATTACTCATCTTTCTTTTTCATGTGCCTTTACGTTGAGTGAGAAGCCTAATGGCTTCCTGTAAGCTGGAAACCATTTACAGCGCTGGGTGGTAACCATATAACCAAACCATACGTGTTCCCTGTGTTTCAACAAGTGGGTTGGCAGTGGGTTAGTGTCCCTCCCTGTAAAACAACTAACTCAGTGATAAGCGGCCACCCTTTACATGATCATGAAGTCTGGCTATAGACAGATAGATAGATGGATTTTCTTCGCGTCCAGGACTCTCCATCAACGCAGCGAGAATAATTAAACACCTTCATAGACAGTATCATTCAAACTTCCTCACAACTAATCCTTCTGCTTACCCTGTTAATCTTTTCTCTCCGTTGGGCTCCTCCGATCACAACCTTATTACCTTAACCTGTCCTATCACTCCGGTACGGCCTGTGGACCCTCCAGGGAAACGTCGTCTGTGGCACTTTGGAGCCGCGAACTGGGAGGCCCTCAGGCAGTACTTCTTTGATTTTCCCTGGAATGATTATTGCTTCCATGGCCGGGAGCCATCTGAGTGTGCCTCGCGCATTACGGAGGTTATTCTCTCGGGCATGGAAGCATACATTCCTTTCTCATATCCTTTGACTAACGCAAGAAAGCCTTGGTTTAATCACGCTTGTTCTAATGCTGTCCGCAACAAGGAGAGGGCCTACAAAAGGTACCGGAGCCAACCCACCCCTGAATCACATCATCTTTACGTTTCTGCCCGGAATCGTGCTAAGTCTGTTCTTCGCTCTACTAAAAATAATTTCATCCATACTAAATGCTCTCAACTCTCCAACTCGAATTCTTCCCGCTCCTTCTGGCACCTTGCCAAAAATCTTTCTAACAACTTTACCTCATCATCCTTCCCTCCTCTTTTCTACTCTGATGGTTCTGTAGCTATTTCTTCTACTGATAAAGCAGATCTCTTTGCACAGACTTTTCTCCTCCAATTCCACCTTAGACGATTCCGGTGCTGTTCCTCCATCACTTCTCCCCTCTGACTTCCTCATGGCTGACATTAAAATTTCTTCAGTTGATGTATTTTCTGCCATCACTGGCCTCAGTACTAACAAGGCATATGGGCCTGATGGGGTCCCTCCTGTTGTTCTCAAGAACTGTGCTTCTGTGCTTACACCCTGCCTAGGCAAACTCTTTCGCCTTTGTCTGTCAACTTGTACCTTTCCTTCTTGCTGGAAGTTTGCTCTCATTCAGCCAGTCCCAAAGAAGGGTGACCACTCCCAACCCTCCAACTATCGTCCAATTGCTTTAACGTCCTGTATTTCAAAAGTTTTCGAGTCAATTCTTAATAGAAAAATTTTAAGGCATCTTTCCTATCACAACCTTCTTTCCGATCGTCAGTATGGGTTCCGTCAGGGACGCTCCACTGGCGATCTTCTCACCTACCTTTCAGACTCCTGGTCATCCTCCTTTCGGGACTTTGGCGAAAGCTTTGCCATTGCACTTGACATCTCAAAGGCTTTCGATCGAGTCTGGCATAAATCTTTAATTTCCAAACTGCCCTCCTACGGTTTCTATCCTTCTATCTGTGCCTTCATTGCTAGCTTCCTTTCTGGTCGTTCTATAGCCGCTGTTGTAGACGGCCATTGTTCTTCTCCTAGATCTATCAACAGTGGTGTTCCTCAGGGCTCTGTCCTATCACCAACTCTCTTCCTTTTATTCATCAATGATCTTCTAAGCTGTACATCTAACCCTATCCACTCATACGCTTTCACCTTTCCATTCGGTTCCCGCAACGCCCATCTCAACAGTTACTTCAAGAAACAAGGGATGAGGCTATGGCACACCTAATGTCTGACTTGGCTCGTATCGCTGACTGGGGTAAAAATAATATGGTTGTCTTTAATGCATCTAAGACTCAGTTCTTACACCTATCAACCCGACAAAATCTTCCACAGGTATACCCATTAATGTTTAATAATATTCAGCTTAATCCTGCATCATCCTTGAACATGCTTGGGGTTTCATTTACTCGGGACTTATCTTGGAAAGATCATATTACATCTCTTGTAAAATCTGCTTCTAAGAGATTGGGTGTGCTAAGCCGACTCCGCTCTTTCTTTACCCCTGCACAATTGTTGACTCTATACAGAGGTTTTATCCGCCCCTGTGTGGAGTACAACTCTCATGTGTGGGGAGGCTCCCCACATACAGCTCTTCTCAATAGGGTGGAGTCAAAGGCTTTTCGTCTCATTAACTCTCCTCCTCTTACTGACTCCCTTCAACCTCTGTCTCTTCGCCGCACTGTTGCATCTTTATCTCTTTTCTATCACTACTTTAATGGTCACTGCTCCTCTGAACTGTCTGCTTGCATTCCTCCACCTCTACGACGGGCGCGTAGCACCCGTCTGGCAGCAAACTCTCATCCCTTTTCTGTCCAACTCTCTAATGCAAGAGTTAACCGTTACTCCCAGTCTTTCATTTATGCAACAGGTCAACTCTGGAACTGTCTCCCTCTGTCTGTATTTCCTGCTGCCTATGATCTCCAGTCTTTCAAACGCAGTGTGTCCAGGCATCTCAAAATGATCGGATCTTGAATTTGGCTCTCTATTGTATTTTGTTTTTCTCTTGGAGGGAACTGTTACTGCGGGCCATGGCCTTTGGTTCCTTCTTCCTCGCATAAAAAAAAAAAAAAAAAAAAAAAAAACTGCATTACCTTTCGTTAAACTGTAATCATTTAAGGTACATGTGAAACTATTATAATAAAATTATTTTACTTACTGGAGTTTACATTCTGAGGTAAAAAGACTCGTTAGACGTGATAAGAGGAGGCTATATGATGAAAAGGCAACAGAGACAGAAATTAAATTAAGTAAAAATGACGGTTAGAGCACAAGAGCAGCGTATCAGGCCATAAAGGAGTTAACTGGGACTGAAAAGAGAAGGAAGGAAATACCTGTACGAGATAGAAATGGTAATTTGATGACTAAAGATTTGGATATAAAAGGAAGGTGGAAAGAGCACTTTGAATCTGTTCTAAATAGACCAATCCCAGCTGAAGAGGACATTTTGCCAGCCGAGAGAGATTTGCAGATAGAAACAGGGGATATAACTCTGGAAGAGGTAGCAAAATCTATAAAGGAGTTAAAGAATTTTAAGGCCCCAGAAGAGAATGGAATATTCCCTGAAATGCTTAAGGTGGAAAATGACGAGTTGATGAATGCGCATTTGAAACTTTTTAATGTGGCTTGGGATAATGGTGGAATTCCATAAGAGTGGAAAAATGGAGTGATTATAAAAATACCAAAAAAGGGAGATTTAAGTGTATGTGGCAATTGGAGGGGGATAACTTTGACACCTGTAGTTGCAAAAGTCTTTTCCAAAATCTTGTTGAACAGAATAGAGCCAGTAATTGATAAAATTTTAAGAGAAGAACAAGCGGGATTTAGAAAGGGTCGAGGTTGTAATGATCAGATTTTTATTGTACGGCATCTAATGCAACAAGCTAATGAGATGAAAATGCCACTTAGTATGTGTTTTGTGGATTTTGAAAAGGCGTTTGATAGTGTTTCACGCGGAGCTATGTTGAAAATTATGAGATTCTATGGTATACCAGAAAAGTTCTAAATATTATTAGAAGCCTGCATGAAGGTACTTTTTGTAAGGTAATGATGGGTGGTTCTTTGAGTGATCCATTTCAAATTAGGTCAGAAGTGATTCTGGGAGGAGTTCTTTGGCCATTGTTGTTTGTTTTGGTTATGGATTATGTTATGAAAAAGGTTGTAAGGAGAACAGGTGCAGGAATTAACTGGAAAGAAAATAAGAAGCTGATGAATTTGGACTATGCTGATGATATTGTACTGATTTGTGGAAGTATTTATGAGATGCAAAGGGTGCTTGATTGTCTGGTGGAGGAAGGAGAAAAAGTGGGATTGGTAATAAATTGTGGAAAGACTGAAATTTTTAATATGAACGTGGAGAACCAAATCAATTGTGTAATTGGGAATAATGTGGTGAAGAATGTAGAAAACTTTAAATATCTGGGAACGATTGTATCATCTAATGGATCATTAAACAATGAAATTGAGGAGAGGATTAGACAGGCTTGGTGAGCTGTTGGAATGTTGAAATCTGTTTGGAATAATAACATGCTTTCGGTACATAGTAAAGTGAAAATTTACAAGTCCATGGTTAGACCCATTTTAATTTATGGGCATGAGTCATGGTACAGTACAATTGCAACAGATCAGAAAGTATTAGGATTTTAGAATAAAATACTGATAAGGATTCTTGGGGTAAAGTGGCAAGACAGAGTTACAAATGCAAGAGTAAGGGATATTACGAGCGTGGAACCAGTTAATATGTGAGACTGTCACGTTGGTAGTGGCTGGGGCACATATACAGAAAAGAAGGTAGTTTAATATAGGATGTGCCAGAGTGGACTGCTAGAGGACGAAGAGGTAGAGGTAGGCCGAGGGAAACCTGGTTGAGGACAATGAAAAAGGAAGCAGGAGAGGAGTGTTGGTGGGACCTGAAGGAGATGGCAAGAGACAAATATTGGTGAAGAGAGTTCATCGAGGCCCTATGCATCCCGTGGGGTGTCACAGGAAATGATTGATTGATTGATTGACTGTGAAAGAAGCATAACGGTAAAAAAAAATGTTATATTCTTTATAGAAGCACGAACAAATACTAAAAAATTATTCCACGTCCTATGACAAAAAATATAATGGTTATTAGAAAAGGCTGAAATACCTATGTAGCAATCACTATTCCAAAAGTAATTCCATTTACCTAGGCATCTCCAATACAGTTTTGTAACTCAAGAATTCTAATACTGGAATTTACCTATCCCTGTTATAAGTGAACTATAGAAACCATGAGAGTCTAGGAGTTGCCGTGTCCGTCCTGTAATCTCAGTGTGCCCTTTGTAGTTCGAAACGCAAACCTCGGAGGCAAATTCTTGTGTGTTAGTCCTGAGTCCGTTTTATGTTTGTATATGTCTGTACCGGTCGGTTCAGCAACACAGACACTGACACACAAGCAGACTCTGTTAGCATTAAATTTCCAGTTTCAAATGCACTGCTCTGCTTTCACTACAGACATCATATCCTGCTTCAAACTAGGCTGGCATAGGAAAGGGTTATTATTTTATTAAACATTCTCCCTTCAAGAGAAGACACGCCTCTGCAGTGAACCTGAGACAGGCTAATATAAATTCTGACAGAACGACAGATATATATATATATATATATATATATATATATATATATATATATATATATATATATATATATATATATATATATATATATATATATATATAAACAGATAAGTAATTATAGATATAGATAGATTGATAAAATGTGTGTGTGTGTGTGTGTGTGTGTGTGTGTGTGTGTGTGTGTGTATTAGGATGGTAGCGATTATAGCTCTCATATGAAGTTCCAGTGGCTTAATCGGTCGCGTACTGTGCTGGTCTCGCGTTGCATTTGCAGTTTAGTGTTCGAACCCAAACCGTGGCGGAAATTGTAGGTTCTTTCATATACTTGCATGTGTTCACACTTGTAGAATCTATTGATGGTTTATACACACACAGACACAATAACGGCAGCACATCTACTTTTACATACATCACTCTTCCTACAGACACCCCTTACCCATCCGTACTTTGCCTGCGGGGGAATGATTATTCTGGCTATCACTCTCTCTCCCAAAAGACGGCCCGATACTGTTGTGGACCTAGGAAGCGCTGATATAAATACATAAGTTCTCCATATGGAAAAATACCTTTCTACCTTCATAGAGAAAAAATAATATTTTTATAGGAAATACCTTGCCGAAAGTCGAATATATAAACAATAATAATATTGTTCCACTGTCCAGACCAAAACCAACAACAGCCATCCAGTAATCACCAAATCCCTCCCTCCACCACAATAACCCAATTACCGTAGTGTACGTAGACAATACGTCATAATGAAGCATATTGCCACTTCATGTATCTCCCCCACCCCTCCTCCCTTTTCAATCAATTTTTCAATCATTCAGTTTGTCACAGCAATAACTGCAAGTAATTACATTTTATAACTCATATTGCGTGTTACCACAGCATCAACAAACAATTATTGTAGTTCGTCAGCGTTTTGTGCACATGAGTTTTCATTTTTTCTTTTTATTCCATTTCATTTTTTTTCTTTCGTCTTCCCCCTTTTTTCTATGTGATAGATTTACAGAATGGAATAATCACAATACACACACAGGGCGCCTTGAGACCTCACAGTTTAAAAGCCCAAGTCGAAATGTCGGTCGTGCATAGGTTCAATCCTCGAGAGGTGACTGGAGGCTTATTATTGTTCATGCAAGTCCGCAAGGGAAATATGGCATATTCTTTTTTCTCGAACTTAGCTCAGATTTTTGCCCGTCTTCAGATTACGTTAATTCACGTACCTCAGTAACAGAAAAAAAAAAAAAAAAAAAGACACTATAGCTTAACATCCTTTCTAAAGCACTACCGCTTGACCATCAATATATTATATTGATACTGTACTGTTACAAAGTATTCAAGATGGAGATGGCAATTTTGGGCCAAGTTAAATTAAAAAGAGTATGGTCATCTACCCTACAATGTACTGGATTACGACAGTCTAGGCTTGGGCCCTTATATGTCGATGAGGGTAAAACGCGATTGATTTACTGTTTACAAGCAAATTGTTTTGAAAAAGTGTTCCCCTGAACTTGCCTGTCCTAGCCAAATTATTCAGACTATGCATACGTACTTCTTTATTACCAAATTCATGGAAAGAAGCCAATATCCACCCAGTTCCGAAGAAAGGAAGTTAGTCTGACCCCTCCAATTACAGACCAATAGCTGTCACATCTTTTCTTGGTAAGGTATTTGGTAGATAGATTTGAAACTTTAATTAATAAGCATATTGTTAAACATCTTGAATCCAACAACTTAATTAGTGATAGACAATACGGTTTTCGCCACGAAAGATCCACCATTGACATGCTCAATCTCTTAACTCATACCATCCATCAATCAATTGATCTTTTTGGAGAAACTCATGCAGTAGCTCTTGATATCTCTAAAGCTTTCGACAGAGTATGGCACCGTTCCCTGCTGTCCAGACTCCCTTGCTATGGACTAACGTCTTTTGTTCCTTTGATTTCTTCTTATCTTAGTGACAGGAAAATAAGTAGATGATGTATATTCGAATTTCCACTCAGTTAACGCCGGCGTGCCGCAGGGATCAGTTCTGGCACCAACCCTATTTCTGGTTCATATTAATGATCTCTTATCTGTCACTCACAATCCCGTTCACTCATATGCAGATGACTCAACACTACATAGTTCATTCACACTCAGACATCCATTTACAAAGTCTAATATCTGTACCTCTCAACTCAGTACAGCCATCTCCATAAATCAAGATCTAGCTACAATCAGTGAATGGGGACAAAACAACCTTGTCTCTTTTAATGCTAGTAAAACTAAATATATACAGTGTACTAATAGACAGATATTGCCAGATACGTACATTACCTTCAGTGCTACTAATATTCCCACCTCTAAAAGTATTGAAATTCTTGGTGTCTCACTTAACAGTGCCCTCAGCTGGACCTCTCATGTCAGATCACTTACTAAAACCGCCTCAAAGAAACTTGGATTATTGTACAGAGTCCGTAACTTCTTCGCCGATGAGCAGTTAGCTATAATTTATGAAAGTCATGTGCGCTCTCACCTTGAATATTGCTCACCCTTGTGGAATGGATGTGGAGAGGTTGCATTAAGACAACTAGACAAAATTCAGAATAAAGCTGTTAGAATCATTAACAACCCTGCCATTACATATAAACTGCCTCCCCTGCAAGTAAGAAGGAATGGTGCCTCCCTTGCATTATTTTACAGGTGCCACCTCTCCATGCCTTCCCTCGTGCTACACGGGCATCTGGTAGCGCTCATGACTGGAATGTCACTCAGCCATATTGCAGAACTTCTGCCTATCAGAATTCTTTCATTCCCCGAACTGCATCTCTCTGGAACTTGCTTCCCCAGAGTTTTCCTCCAAATTTCAATCCACAACTGTTCAAGTCTAACTGTTACAGATATTTTATGAATAGAGGACACCAGTAATCTGGTGTATGGATTTTTTTTTTTTCCCATTTGTTTTTCCTTCCTCCGTTCTGTTATTAAAAAAAAAAAAACATGAGATTAAATAAATACTAAGTAGGGATGGAAAGATTGATCATCCCCTTCAATACGATTGCAATGTAGTACATTTTTGCTGCTACTAACCTATTTCTGATTTTAACTTGAACTAAATTTTCCATCCTTCCTTCTTATATGCTGAGCTATAATTATACAATAACAATTCAGTTTTAGTCACGAAGAAGTGCAATGAAAAGGATTGTAAGTCGTAGTACTGTCTTTTTCTACCATAGGGCACGTGAAATATGCTTCAAAAAGTAAAAAAAATCTAGGCGAAGATAATGTAAAAAGGGTATATGTGATTTTTTTTCAGGTTAGGAGAGAGCTCAGCTAGTGGCAGTGTCATAAAAGACTTTGTGGTTCCTTTGTGATTGAGTTATATATATATATATTGTGGACGAGCGGTTTTTATATCTTGGAGAGGTAAAGAATAGTATGGGACTATTTTTATTTGTCTTGGAAATATTAACAAGTCTCTCACACAGAGCGGAGTATAGAGTCCCGCTAGCTATCTCTCTGTCTCGCTCCCGCTCCCTCTCTCTCTCTCTCTCAAGTTGCTAAGCCTTTCTCCCCTTTGACCAGCCTCTTGTATCGCTTGTCCCCTTCTGAGCTCTCTTTCCTAAATTCTGGTGTAGCTGGGGTGTGTCACGTGTGTTCCTTGTGAGTGGAAAGTTCTAGCAGCCTGTGTGTGAGTATGTGTGTATGTGTGTGCATGGTCACTAGGTCTTTGTTCACGGTTGGACTGCTGACAACTAACTACATCATCTCCTTACTGGCTATTTCGTAATCTGTCGTCAGCTTTTCCTCAGTGTAACTTGCAAGCTCATTTCCTTTTCCCAGGCTCGCATAGGGCTGTCTATCTATCTATTTATCTATCTATCTATTATGATTTGTAACTACAATACATTGCTCGGTCACGCGAAAATGGCGTACCATCGACAGTTAATAGTTCTAACATATTAATACATATTATATACACATTATAATGAACTTATAAGCTAATTAAGTGAAATACATAATATTGTAAAAGTAACATAATTGTATGAATATTGTATACATATAATATTTATAGTAAATAGTGATTATTCAGTAATATTACATTTTAAACAAGTTGTATACATATTTGAATAAATGCAATGGTTGTTGTATAACACTTTGTAAGACGTGCATGTACAACAGACGTACGCATATAATTGTGCAATGGTAATACTGCTAGGTTATACATTACATAGAGTTATCACTTTAGTATGTCTAATATTTCACCTAACTTGTATGATGATACTGGTAATACAGAATTGTGCTATAGTTGTATGACTTATAATATTGTACTAACATTGTGGTAATACATAATTGTAACATTTTATGAATTGTTACAAAATATTGTGTTAATGCATAATTGTGTTGGCCTCATAACTGTAGTTGCATTTTGTTAATGCAACTGTTACATAAGTGTCTTGGCCTTATAATTGTAGTTAAAGTTACATAAAAGTTACATCTTGTTAATGCAACTGTTAATTGGCAAAGTGTAACATAATGCAATCGTTTGTCGTTACATAATTGTTACAAATCGTTTGTAGTTACATAATTGTAGTTACAGTTACATAAAAGTTACATCTTGTTAATGCAACTGTTAATTGGCAAAGTGTAACATAATGCAATCGTTTGTCGTTACATAATTGTTACATATCGTTTGTAGGTACATAATTGTAGTTAGTGTAACATAATGCAATCGTTTGTCGTTACATAATTATAATATGGAGTTACATAATTGTAATAATTGCAGCCCTAACATATGCTGCGGTCGATGATAGTGATGATGTGTCATGCCACTTGCTTGTGGAGACAACAATTTGCTTTTATTTTTTTTTGTAGTTTATGTGGTATTTTGGCATATGTAGTAACACTTACACTTATTTTCATTTGTTTGTTATGTGATCTTACTCTATTTCTTTTTTTTCTTTCTTACTTTTTCTTTCTTTCTTTCTTTTTTTTTTTTGTATGTCTTGATTTTCTATAGTTTATTTTTCTTCCCTTGTGTACGCTTTTTCTATGTTGTTCATGGTTGCATAATTACTGGCTAATTTCCTTGGGATACTTTTTTAAAGTTTAGTTTATATTGCACAGATATTATTGAAAATGATATTATATAGTCCCATATTTTGTTATTTTATATAAAAAAATATATATACACTATATACAGTATTAACTATATACATTGACTTGTTGTTCACTTGTACCTATCGTGGGTAATATGTGTGTCAGCACTGTGTGGAAATCTTTGTCTTCACGATTGTGTTGAAGATGTTCACTCTTGCTAACGTCATTTGTGTTGGCCATTTTTTTTTTTTCTGGTTTTCCTTGGAACTTAATTTATCTGTTTCCACTAGGTAGCTTTAATTAATAAACGTTAAATATAGTTCGTTTAATCGCTCACTGAGTAACTGTGATGGTATATTTTCTTTATCACTTTGTAGATATAATAATGTATAGCTGTATGTATGAAACACGTATTTTATGTAGGTATAAATGGTAACACTCGTTGGTAGTAAATAAATGTTATAATAAATTAATGAATATATACAGTGTAAAATATTTATTGTTGGTGATTATTTAGTGTTTGAGTTATGCAGATAACTGAAGTATGTGTATTTAAGCTGTAACTATACAGCACGTTTTATATGTTTGTGCAGAAGCTTATTGTCTATCACTGTGTATTGTATAAATGAAGTAACTATGTAACTCACTAATTTTTACCGTGGTGGGAATGGTGTGACTGGTGGTGCAGGTGGTGTGTTGACTGACGCGGCGTCTGTTCAGCAAGCACGCATGATGACGTCGACTTCCCACACTGGTAGCTGTGGTGAGTGAATGAGTAGCGATGAGTAACTTGAGTGAAGATGAGTGAGTAAGATGAGTTATGAGTCGTGTCTCACTCTTCATTTGTTTGTTCCGTTTTTCTATGTCGATGTTTTCTCGGTCCTTTTCCCTAGTGATTTACTCGTTGTGGGATGAAGACTGCCGCTACTTGTAGGTGCGTGTAGAAGATTATACAGACGACGTAGAGTTGTTAATTGTAGTTGATTGTAGATGGTTGTAGTTCGCTGATTCGTCATAGAAATTGCAAGATCGTATCAATATTTTGTTAAACTACTTGCAAGGCGTCCTGTGACCTCTTCACCTCTGCATCAGCATGATGATCGGGGAGACGGAGGGGGCTGGTTGGAGAGAATTGTCAGGAGCTGGTTGTGTTGTTGGTTGTGAGAGGTATTTTTTTTTTGTTTTCAATCTTGATATTTTGTAGGAATTCAATGTTGATTCGTAGACGAGGTTCATATACGTTCGCTGCCACCAAATGTCATAAAAGACTTTGTGGTTCCTTTGTGATTGAGTTATATATATATATATTGTGGACGAGCGGTTTTTATATCTTGGAGAGGTGAAGAATAGTATGGGACTATTTTTATTTGTCTTGGAAATATTAACAAGTCTCTCACACAGAGCGGAGTATAGAGTCCCGCTAGCTATCTCTCTGCCTCGCTCCCGCTCCCTCTCTCTCTCTCTCTCTCAAGTTGCTAAGCCCTTCTCCCCTTCGACCAGCCTCTTGTATCGCTTGTCCCCTTCTGAGCTCTCTTTCCTAAATTCTGGTGTAGCAGGGGTGTGTCACGTGTGTTCCTTGTGAGTGGAAAGTTCTAGCAGCCTGTGTGTATGTGTGTATGTGTGTGTATGGTCACTAGGTCTTTGTTCACGGTTGGACTGCTGACAACTAACTGCATCATCTCCTTACTGGCTACTTCGTAATCTGTCGTCAGCTTTTCCTCAGTGTAACTTGCAAGCTCATTTCCTTTTCCCAGGCTCGCACAGGGCTGTCTATCTATCTATTTATCTATCTATCTATTATGATTTGTAACTACAATACAGCAGGATTACAGAAACCCACATCCAAAAATTCCAGTTTGTAAAGACTCTCCTAAGCTTAATAATTCGTCTCGAGATACAAGAACAAAATAAATTCCAATATCTACAATTTGTGAAGTTTGCCTAGAGATGCAGGAATGAAACATAAAGTAGAAAACGTCCACGCAATGAAGGAGTCAACAATCACAACGCCCAAAGCCAATGACACTCAGGCTCTTACGACAAATTCACAGCTAAATAAAAGCAGTCTGGCGTTAGAAGGAATAAAGTACTAGACTGATGCAGACCATAAGACAGGTAATGATGACAGTATCAACACTTCCAGGTTCCTGTACTTACTCAGCTGAATAAAATCGTCTGGTGATAGTTTGAATGGAATACTAAACTTGTCCTTATCATCAGAAGATTAATAGCGACGGTGTTAACATGTTCAGGCTCCCGTAATTAAGCTGAATAATATTGCCTGGCGATACTAGGGAGAGAATACTAGAGGTGTCGCCACCATCAGAGGACTAATGATGAAAGTATTAACACTCAGGAAATGTAACTCAGTCTCATCGGAGTTAAATCGTCTGGCGTTACCTGAAATAGAATACTTGAGTTGTCTCCACCGTGGGCGTGTTAACATGCACAGTGTATGGGGTCTTTCAGTAGTTTCTGATAAAGGAACAAGAGATTAAGTAAACCCCTAATCATCATCATCATCATCACCACCAGCAGCAGCAGCAGCAAGCTACGGTTCTTTATCCTTTCCGTGGCACTTCCTCGTGACTTGCATTACATATCAGTGTAAATGTATTGTTACAACCCAGCATCCAAGAAAGAGAGATGGTAATTTTAGGCCAGGTTTGAGTAAAATGAGAGTAGTGAAGGGGTCAAAGAACAAGCCACATCTACCCGCTTCGGTTCCAAAAGTCACTCAAGCTCCACAACATCCCCTGAACATTGAAGAATTAAGATGCTGTGGTAAAGGGGTACTCACACACCGTTTGAGTTTTTTAAATATTTGTTGAGTGTAGGTGCGGGAACCCTGATTAACCTTCTCGTGATCGGAACAACTCTAGTATTTCATTTCGGCTAACATCAGATGATTATATTTAGCTCTCAGCGAGTCACTGGAATCTGAGCATTACTACTGTCACCATGAGCTCTCCCATGCCCAGAACAGCTATAGTATTACATTATATTCCTGTTAATGCTAGGTGGTTTTATTCAGCTGAGTCATAGAAGTCTGGGAAATAACTGTCACCAATATCCCTCTCATGCTCGAAACAACTCTAGCATTCTCTTACAGATACTGACAAACTATTTTATTCAGCCGAGAGTGGGTCATAGGATCCTGAGAGTGTTAGCAGTGTGCGTGAGGAAAGGAGTATAGGGTGACTGGAAGTAGAATAAACCCGTCGAAAAAGCAGATAAGAGAGGAGAGGGTATGATGGAGGTTGATTTGCCATAGGTTTAGAGGCTGGTGTTTTGTGACGACTATTCATTACCCCACACTGCCCATGAAATCATTAAATCGTTACTGAGTAGGGACGGAGGGACTGACTAACCTCTCCAAAAATTTTATTCAGCCAAGGAGAGGTTCGTACTCGTCATGAGGGCTGTAACTAACCCTCCCGTATGAAAAGTTTAAGAAAATCGTCTGCAAACAGCAATATCACAGGGAAAAAGGTAATAGTTTTGAAAGGGTATACAGAGAGAGAGAGAGAGAGAGAGAGAGAGAGAGAGAGAGAGAGAGAGAGAGAGAGAGAGAGAGAGGAGAAAAAGAAAAAATAAAATGGGGAAGCAAATGAACGTGGGTGACTTAACATGATGTGTGGAAAGGTCATAAAATGGACTTTTTTTTGTTTTTTTTGATATACACAGGGGCATGGCACTGCTAAATAGTTACTAGGAGTGGACGGAGAATGATAAAGGCTCTCATGATTTGCGCAGCTCTTGTACTCTGCTCTTTCTAGCGCCAGATCATTTTATTCAGCTGAGAGTGAATAACAGAAGTATGAGAGAGCTAACACTGCATGACTGATTGGTAGTGGAATGAAGAGAAAGAAGGCAGAAAAGACAGGAAAAAAAAATAATAAGAAGGGTGATTTGTGCTGAGGGAGAGATGTTGTATAAAAGAAATTATTAATACGAAGTGCATGATGCCATTAAATCGGTATTATATAGTTACGGGGAAATTGGTTAATAATATACACCCACTAACAAATATCCAGCACTATTGTGGCATGATACAATATGACACGGGCTAAAGTTTCCGCGTTATCAATCCTGCCAAATGAACTCTATTTCACTTCAAAGAATCATTTCAAAGTTCATCACGTGGATGGGTGTAGAATACTTTTATAGAGGGTGTACACACACTCAGGAAAGCTTCGTTAAACCCTCTGCGTGATACAAACCGGTTCCACGAATAAAAGATTTGATTACAGCCTTCCTCAAACCCCACCGAGACCTGGATTGTTATCGCCCGCCTTTACAAGGCGGAGCGATAATGTTTTTGCCCGCCTCTCTCTCTCTCTCTCTCTGTGAGAGAGAGAGAGAGAGAGAGAGAGAGAGAGAGAGAGAGAGAGAGAGAGATTCATAAGGAAGAATATGGGTAGAGAAAGGAACAACTCTGGATATGAAAGGAGAACAAAAAGAGGTGAATATGTAACGAAAAATGTGGAGGGAGAAACAGCATGTGTGGCAAAATGGAAGAGAAACAGAGTAACGAGAGAGCAGTAAGGTTGCAGGCGAGCGGATGTTTGTTGTTCCAACATCATGACTCAACCGTAGTGGTGTTCAGCATAGTAGGAGTTTTGTTTGTATTCATAGTGATCTTTTTTCCACTGGTATGTTAAATGAATTGAAAAATGACTCCATGAAATCTAGTTACAACATGAAATACGGTAAGAAAGACTGAAACTTCCTGAATGTGAAAACAATGAAACTTGTTAAATGTGAATGTGACGTGAAGAAATTTCAACCTGACGTTGAAGGTGGAGAAATCTGAGTAGGACAATAATATTAATACGCAAACCACATTGTCCACTCCGCCTCTACTATACATACGGTGCTGATTTGTGTGAAGACATGTGGACACCCAACTTTTATGTGAACATTATTTAGTTATTACAAGACCTTATTCTCTCGCAATACCACTGTGATTCCTGTGTAACAAGCTCTTATGTAATTTTATTATTCATCACTATTATATCAATATTCATCATTCTCTTATGTATGCACATTAATTAATTAAATACTCTCTGTTAACTTGTATACTTTTACTGTTATTAAATATATTGTCATACGAATTTTTTTTTTTCATTCACTTTTAATATCAGTGTTGTTTTACTATTTACATTGTCTTATGTTAATCTCTGTATCAGTAAAAATCTCGGGAGGCATCTTATTTCACTGGGGAAGAGAATGTAAGCAAGGGGATGTTTGTTGCTTATATAATATTATGACTCAACCGTAGTTGTATTCATGAGTCAGCAGAGGCCAGCTGACTTCTTGCCAGTTCTCCCGAGAAGACAGCTCTTCTGTATGTGTAAACAGTGTAGTCGGGACACTGGGCCACACACACACAGGAAACTCTACCTGTGTCCTGAAATACCACTGTATATGAGAGTTAGAGATCAACTACACTCCGTGGGTCTAACATCTAAGCTCCCAATAAAGCATCCAGCAGCTATAAGGAAGTTAATAAGATCAACCTAAAATCCTGATGGTAAATCTACGGGCTCACATCTCGCCAGGTGTTCAGAAAGTTGCAAGAGCAGATAGATAACGCGCAAACGAAGAGGAAAAAGGGAACGGCATGAGGAAAGAAAGAAAACAGAAAGGTGAGCAGCATTACAGAGACAGATGGATAGATAGATAGATAGATGAGAGAGAGAGAGAGAGAGAGAGAGAGAGAGAGAGAGAGAGAGAGAGAGAGAGAGAGAGAGAGACAGACAGACAGACAGACAGAGACAGACAGAGACAGAGACAGAGAGGAGGTCGACAGAAAAGTAAAAAGGAAGACAAAATGGAGAAGTAATTAAACGTGAGTGGCTTGTCATGATGTGTGGAACGGTCATAAAATAGATTTTTTTTTTTTAATAGGAACTACACTGGCGCACAGGATTGCTAAATAGTTACTGGGAAGGGACAGAGAGACTGATAAACCCTCTCATGATCGGCACAACTCTAATATTCTGCTCTTGCTAGTGCCAGACAGTTTTATTCAACCAAGAGTGAATAACAGGCGTATGAGAGAGTTAACACTGAATGACTGCATGCGAGTTGAATGAAGAGAAAGGAAGGCATATAACACGGCAAAGTATATGAGGGAGGGTACTTTATGTTGATGGAAGGTCGTTATATAAAAGATATTATTAATATGATGCGCATGAGGTCGCTAAATCGTTACTAAGAACTTACGGTGAAACTGGTTAATAATGTAGACATAACTGAAAAATATCCAGCACCACTGTGGTATGACACACGGACAAAGGCTGCCAAATTATGAGGCCTACCAAATGAACTCTGCTTCGCTTTAGCTAATCATTTCAACGTTCATTGCATGGAGGGGAGCAGTATACTTTTCTAGTGGATGTATGTGGGGAAGTGAGGTGATTGCAACAAGAGTAAAGGGAGATAGAAGCAGACCACAAGAGGGATGGACAAGTTGGGGATGTATGAAGGAGGGAGCTTTGTCATATGAGAAGGGGTCGTGAATGATTATGGATAAGAATACCCAAAGGCCTTTATGATGAGGGTACACAATACAGGAAGTTGTGTTTTAACTGGTTGGATTACGGAGTGAATCAGTTATTACCCCACACACAACGCGACGCCGTAACAACAGGTTATATGAATGGAGAGATGATGGATTGACCGCAGTAATGCATGATAGTGGAGGGGTTGGATGAAGACGAAGAAGTGGACCAAGAACAAAATGGAGAGTTGATGTGCATGAGTATGAGGAAAAGTGGCGTATCGTAAAGGAAGGATCGTTACAAAGTAGGGACGGAGTGAATAATGATGAAAATGTATGAGGGTGGGAAGGAGAAGGAAGAGGAGGAGGAGGAGGCGGAGGAAGGCCAGATCAAGAAGATTATTCCAACGAGATTCGTTAGCTATTTAACACCTCTTCCTCAGCGATTTATTTTCCATATTACACTTCCATATTCTCTTTCAGTCTGCATATAATCTTGTTAATACTGTACTGATGTTACCTGCATAAAGAAACTTATACAGAAAATAAAAGCGAAATTCCCAATTCTTTCTTAAAATAGTACAGACATATGAGGAATGGTGGTTTATTGTGCGACGGAGATATTGACAATACTTTTTTTTTCTTTAAATTCTTACTTGGCCTCAAATTGCACCCTCCCCATCTTGAATGCTGAGATGTAACAACTGATAAGCAATGGTGCACGATGCTAGTCAGGAAGTGCTATGAAGAGGATGCAGATCCAATGCACTGTCCTTTTTTGCCATTGAGCTACTCGAAATAAGCAGCAAAAGGGAAATGTTAAGGTAGAAGGACCATAACCCCTTCATTACTATAATGAAATTTGTTTTATTCTTACTGCTACCTGACAGTTATGTTAAATCTCAAGTAGTGAAAGACTTAATGAAGACTGCTGTAAATCTAACCCCTCCATTTCGAAAAAGTCTTGGGTTTATAAAATAGCATCTGAATTTGGCAAGACTAAAATTTACGTCATCGAAACGAAGTGATTTAGAATGTTTGCGAATATACTGCAAATGGAAGTAGAAAAACCGCAAAAAAATTTAATCAAAGATAAGAGAGGATGGATGAGGGTGGGAGGTGCGCTGTGGGTGTTATTACTGACTAGGGAAGGGGAAAATGACAGTATGGACGAAGATCGGGTGGTTGCAAGAAGAAACAAACAAAAGCATGATGGAGGGACACAGTGTAATAATATATCTAGAAGAGTGATGTTACCAGAGAAGAGGAGTCGCTACTGAATAGGGACGGACACACCTGGAGTCCTCTAAGGGCGCGTCCACACGTGTGCTCAAACAAATGCTGGCAACATGTATGCAACACAGTAACAAACACGCTGCAAACATGCTGAGAACAGCAGCGTCCAGATCATGTTGGCAACATCATGATGAAGTCTCAGCTGCCTGGTATGGACACTCATATCCCATCTCCTCTGCTGCCGGTGTTCGAAGCTACACTGAAACATGTTTGCATACAACTGTCCAAATATTGCTGCATATGTGTACCCAAACATGTTGCCAACCGTGTTGTCAACACATGTTCGAGGGCACGTGTGGACGCGCACTTAATCAGATCCACCTCTTACAGGATAAGGTGCCAGGCAGTAAATAGTTACATGGCCTCACGACGTGGAAAAACTCTTATTTCCTCTGCTGTTTGACCTGGTCTAGTGTGAGAGGTGACCGACGTGTATTCGTATTTGCGCGCGCGCGAAAGAGAGAGAGAGAGAGAGAGAGAGAGAGAGTGTGTGTGTGTGTGTGTGTGTGTGTGTCTCCCCGACTCTGGGCATAGGTTTAACAGCCCGTCCCCTTAGGTCCAGCAGTCATCCTGCAAACCACACACCACTTGTCACCACATCGACGCAAACACCCACCGTCCATATTGCATACAAGCTAAGGCTGTCCCACAGTGGACTGGAGTATTGGTATTAGTGGTGGTGTTTCTACGACATGTCAGTGAGTCTTAGGGCAGATAAATGACGTCCATTTTAACGAAATTCAAATCCTGAAAGTGTTCCATAACCCAGCCGGGATTCGAACCCGCGCCCACTAGGACGGCAAACTATGTCTCTACCTTCCTAGCCACCGTCTTCCCCAAGTAATTACTAAGGAACACATTCTACGTGGTATGGAAGACTTCGAAAAACCTTTCTCCTCAATGATTATGAATATAAGACCTTGATATTCTCTTATGTTACCTATGCATTTCTAGTACTAAGAAAGTTTGTCTCAGTAACGTACAGTATAAGAGGATTAAAATATAAAATATATAAAATAAATAAAACAAATCTCCGATGTCCTATGATGTTTCCTACGCCACCTAGAAAACGGCCCAAAGTCAACACTTCTAGCAACACATCACCCTCCCTCGGCGATTCCCCAACATTATAATCCTACCTTCGTCTTGACTATCTTCCCAGTTCCGTCTGAAGAAAATTTACAACTGGCGAAACACAACAAAAACTCCTTCTCTTCTGGTGTATGTTTCAGATGTTCGATTTTTTTTCGGTAAAAAGTTCCTCAAGCCGTGGCAAGATAGCCTACATGTGTCTCTCTGTACTAGTGATGGACCGAATAATCGCCTTGGTTTTCAGATTCGCAAATATTCGCATATTTTTCGATATCCCATGACGTCATCCGAATACTGTGCAAATATTAATAATGTATCTTTTTAAAGTTTATAGCAAATCAAATGAAGAGTTAAAAGCATGAGTTGAACGGGTGCTCCAGGCTGGTGTTGCCAACCAAGCAGCTGTGCCAAGCCAGCTAGGGCTGCTTGCTGCATGGTGCAGTGTGCCAGATTCCCAGAAAAGTCTGGATTTCTCCAGATTTTTTGCCTAATGACCGATTTTCAGATTTTCTCATTAAAAAATGAGTAATCTTCTGATTTTAGCTCATAACCAGAAAAGTACTCTAAATCTCAAGAAGTTCTGAGAGAGAGAGAGAGAGAGAGAGAGAGAGAGAGAGAGAGAGAGAGACAGAATCGTCTGTCTGGCGTGATGTTCTAGGTTCGTTAGCAGTTCGTCCAGGACGGGTCTGGCATCCCCGGGGGATGTATGTAAGAGTTAGGTCCTCGTCCCTTATCCTGGTAACGGAGAGAATTGATAGAAATTTATTCACTCAATTTTCTGTGGCTGAAACTCTCAGCGAAATTAATTAGTACAAAAAATATATAAATAACTCACTTTTCTATATCATGAAACAGAATGTTCGCATTCGCATTTGCGAATATTGAAAATTCATATTCGCATTCGCATTCGCGAATACTGAAAAAACATTCATTCGGACCATCACTAGTCTGTACCTCTCCGTCTTGCCACACTCGCACATCCCAGAAGTCTGTCATTTACTTTCCATGATACACCAGTTTCCGTCATATCCTCTCCCTTTATACCTTCATCGTTGTTCTCGTCTATCTCTCTTTCCAATCAGCACATTCACATACTCTCCTAGTCAGTTTCTCCTTCTTCATAACTTACTCTCCGTCACAGCTGTGCTCTTCAGTATCATTCCGGAGTCTTGACCTTTGTATGCTTACCCTCCTTCTCCCACTCACCCCCTCCCCCATTCGTACATCTGCGTCGTCACTATTACACTCTGCTTAATACTTCCATGTTCTTCATAATTATTTCTCAGCCAAATAAAATCCTCTGGCGTTAGCTGGAATCTAATATACCGTAATCCTGCGTGTGTGTGTGTGTGTGTGTGTGTGTGTGTGTGTGTGTGTGTGTGTGTGTGTGTGTGTGTGTGTGTGTGTGTGTGTGTGTGTGTGTGTGTGTGTGTGTGTGCGCGTAGAGAGTGCAGCCAAAACTGGAAAAACTATTGTCATGAAACTCAGCAGAATTGTTGAATTGTATCCCAGATGGGCCAGTTTCATGTCGACTGATATTTTCTGATAGGGCGTTTTGGCCCCTAATAATTGTCCGCATTAGTCTTACAATACGCGGACGTGTAAGAGGCGGCGTGGCATTGCCGTGGAGTTTGATGCATCTTTTCTGAGAGAGAGAGAGAGAGAGAGAGAGAGAGAGAGAGAGAGAGAGAGAGAGAGAGAGACAGACAGACAGACAGACAGACAGACAGACAGAGAGGAGGTTTGCATATCTACACACTCCAATGTCTTTTACTTCATTGATGCTACGAACTGACGGTTTCATTCAGCAGAAAATGATGGTAGTTGTGGTGGTAATGATGGAGGTGGCTGCGCTGGTGGTTGTGGTGGTAGTAGCTGTGATGGAGGTGGTGTGGTATTAGCTGTGACGGAGGTGGTGGGAGTGGTAGCTGTGAAGAGGATGATGGCAGCTGTGGTGGTGGTGGTAATGGCTGTGATGATGGAAGTGGTGATGGTGGTGGTGGTAACTGTAATAATGGTGGTAGTGGTGGTAGCTGTGGTGATGGTGGTAGATGTTCAGAAACGGCTCTCGTCTGGGCAAGTGCTTCAGAGACGACGTGAATTAGGACAAGTGCTGAGCGGTCCGACATTGCAGCGAGGCTGTTGTAATCACTAGTTGTTCTGACCACAGATACTATTAACACCCGCAGGATCATACGATTCATTCTTCACTCCAATAGAATAACAGATATGTCTTAAACACCTGGAAGTTAATCTATTTACAGTTAACCTCTTCCGTCCGGTGACTCATGTTTTATTATATTCATTCTATACCCAGACGATTGTATTCAGCTTTTGGGAGTCCTCTTGCAAGAGAAGGGGTAAACAAAGACGATGTCTAACTTCTCCTGTTCTAGGAGATCCGAAACTATACATGATGGTCTGGGAGTGATCGGGAATAAAAGAAAAAAATGCGTCAGTGAAGTGGAAGAGGTTAACAGCTATCACGAACAACTGCGTTAATTTATCTCCGTTTATCCCAGCTTACATATCAACTTTCTATTTTTACACTAGCGTTTGCAAAGGAACAATAGGTGTTGTTTAGCTCGCTCTGTGTGTGTGTGTGTGTGTGTGTGTGTGTGTGTGTGTGTGTGTGTGTGTGTGTGTGTGTGTGTGTGTGAGAGAGAGAGAGAGAGAGAGAGAGAGAGAGAGAGATCTGTCAACAATTGAGCCCCTACTGTAGTTATCGCAAAATCGGGAAATGAAGAGATGGGGAAAAGGGAGCTAAGGAATAGTATCAAGGACTCCATACTGTAGAGGAGAAGAAAGATATGGAAGGGAGAAGAGAATTGAAGTGTGAGGACAGGGGAAGATAAATCCACAGTACAATAATGAGAAAAAATGGAGAACAAAGAAAAGTTTGGAAAGCCTATGTACAGACGGCATCAAATGTCCTGTCACCATTCCTGTTTTTCTGTTCATCAACTCTGAAAATCAGTGTGGTAAATCAGTAGTACCTGACCGTGATGAATGTCTTTAGGTATAGATCAGTGTCATCATTGCTGGTTGCTGAGGGTTCATTCCAGTGATCTTCAAAGTTCAGGGAGAGAAAAAGGACGAGAGGCGACAGGACTTTTGATGCCTACTGTACTGTAAATTAACAGTAAAAGTTGGTAGGATAAAGCGTGAAACATGAGAAAAAAATGTGGATGGGCGCAAAGTGGAGGGAGAAGAAAAAGAAAAAGGATTATAAAGTACTGCGGTAAGGGATGGAAAAAGGTAGGGAGACAGAAAAAACTGAAAGAGGAAGGGAAAAGATGAAATAATAGGAATAATTGTGGCGGGAGACGAAAACTAGTAGGTAGGAACACTAAATGGGTGAGATAACACTCTGCGGCGGGGGTGAAGGAAAGGTGAAGAAGTGTAAACGAAGGGAAAGACTTAAAAGGAAGATGAGAATAAAAAGTGGAAAGGTAAGGAAAACCAGAGAGAGAAGACGGGAAGAGGAGAATATGTGATAAAATGGGAAGAAAAATGGATAAGGCCGAGGGTGAAGTATGTGGAAAGGCTGAAGGAAATAGAGAGCACGTTAATATACAAAGGGGACAAAACGAGAGAGAGAGAGAGAGAGAGAGAGAGAGAGAGAACACGGACGTCAACAACTGTGGCCCTAAAGGACAGCGGATCCCCCTTCGCATTGTGTGGAAAGGTAGGGACGGAAGCGAGGGAAAGCGGAAAAGGGGACGGAAAAATAGAAAGCTTGAGAAAATGTGGAGCTGGAAGGAAAACAGAAAGATAAGGATATGTGGAAGTTGGACACAAAATACGGTGCTCAAGTAATGTGGACGGGAAGGGAAAATAAGAGGGGTGGAGTAATGTAAAAAGCAGGAAAAATAGAGGAGTCGCAATGTGGAAAACAAGAAATACTAGAGTAGTGAAGGAATGTGTGTGTGGGGGGGAAGGAAAAACAAGAGGTGAGGAAAAGTAAGTTAAGTAGAGAGGTGGGGAAATGCGGTGGAATAGAGGTGGGTAAATGTAAAGGAACTGAGAGATGGGGAAATGTAAGGGAACAGAGAGGTGGGGAAGTGTAAGGGAACAGAGAGGTGGGGAAGTGTAAGGGAACAGAGAGGTGGGGAAGTGTAAGGGAACAGAGAGGTGTGGATATGTGGGAGGACACAGAGAGATGGGGAAATGCGGGGGAATAGAGAGGCGGGGAAATGTGGTGGAGTAGAGTAGTGGTGAATTTGTGGGAGAAAAGAAGTGGGGAAATGTGGGAGAACAGAGATGGTGGTGAAATGTGGGGTGACAGAGCTGAGGCAATGTGGTGGAACAGAGAGGTGGGGAAATGTGGAAGGAAGGAAGGAAGGAGAGAGAGAGAGAGAGAGAGACGAAGAAACACTGTGAAGGGGTGGGGAAGGTGAGGAGAAATGCAGAAAGCAAAGGCAAAGAAAAATGTGGAAAAGGGTTGAGAGAGAGAGAGAGAGAGAGAGAGAGAGAGCAGACGTCAACAACTGGAGCCCTAAAGTAGTTCCCGTGCGCTTGTTGTGTAAATGAGGGCGGCGGCTGAGGCCACTAAGGTTTTCTGGGTCGACCCTCGGGAATATAGCCACGGTCCGCCCTATCCCTCACCCATTCTCCCCTTACCCCTTTTCTAGTTCTCGCTCTCAGCCTCTCACGCTCACTTCCCTCCCCTTTCTAGCTCCCACTCACCCATTCCCCCATAGCCCTATTATAGTTTTCCCTCTCGCCCCCTCCCCTCTTCTTCCTCTTTCTAGTTTCATCCCCTTCGCTCCTCCTTCCTTTTCTCCCTATTTCCAACCCTATGGAATATTGCCAAGGTTTGTTCTCTGTCCCACTCCTCTCCCCCTATCTCTTTTTCCCTGTTCTAAGTCTCCATCTCACCCCCATCGTCTTTTTTTCCTTTTTAAAATTCCTTCCCTACCCCTCCCTTCCTCATTTTCTGTTTCCACGATTACTCTTTCCCTTCCTTCATCTCCGTCATCCCCTTCCTTTTCCCCCCGTCCCTTCTTCTTCCCCTTCCAGTTTCCCTACTTACACCTTAACCTTTCTTGCTTTCTCTCAATTTCCATGAATACCTCCTCCCTCCTCACTCTCTCCTAGCTCTTCCTAATCTGCCCTCCCTACCCTTCTCCTCCCAATCCCCTCCTACATCTCCCTCCCTCCTTTCACAGTTCATTCTTTACCTTCTCTTCATTTTCCTTTTCTTTTTCCTAGTCCCCTCCTACCTTTCCCTCTTTACTTTTCTACTCCCATCCACCTAGTCTCACCTATTTCCATGGATAGCCATCTCCCTTTGCCGTCCTCCTCCCCTCCTTTAGTCCCCCCACCTCTCTATCCTATTCCCCTTCACCGTTCCCCTCCTCTTCCCCAGTCCTTACTCTTCCTATTCCCTCTCCTTACCCCCCTACATCCCCATTCCTCCCTTGATCCCCCCCAAATTTTCCCATCTCCCATGGTCTCCCCACACCCTTACTCCTTCCCCACCCTTGCTTCTCCTTCCCACTCCCCTTCCCTGGTCCTGTACACCCTCCCCCGCTCGAATAATCCCCCTACCTCATCCTCCTTTCCCAGTTTCCCCTACACCCTCCCCCCTTCTATCCTGGTTCTTTCACTCTCCACTCCATCACCCACCCTTACAATTACCTCTACTCCCTTACCCCATCCGGTCCCCCATCACATTCTCCCTTTCACTCTTGCGTCCAACACCTTCCTTTTGTCCTGATACACTCTCCCATTCTTTCTGTAATCCTGCATTTCGTTTCTCTACTTCTTTTCCCCTCTCATATTTCTTCCCTCTATTTCCCTCCCTATCTGCTTTCCTTCATTACCCACCTTCTTTTTCCTTTCCTTACCACTCCTCTACATTCCCCTTCATTTCTCACGTGTCCTTCCTTTTGCTTATTGCCCCCCTTCCCCCTCCTTTAATCTACCTCTCTTCAACCCTCTATCCCTATCTTCCCCTCTCGCACTCCATTTCCATTCTCCTTCCCTTCCCCCTTTCCTTCATACTTCCTTACCATCTCCCTTACTTTTCTCTTAACTTCTTTTCCCACTTTTTTACCTATCACTTCTCTCTCTCTCTCTCTCTCTCTCTCTCTCTCTCTCTCTCTCTCTCTCCTTCAGTCTTTTCCTACCTCTTTCCTTCCCTCATACTAGCTCCTCCATTACACTAACCCCAATCCACTTCTTCCCTCATGCCAACCCCCTTTCCCTTCTACCCTCATACTAGCCTTTCCTTCCTCCCTTATACCAGTCCCTCCCTATTACTAATCTCTTTACCCTCCCCCGATACCAGCCCTTCCACCCTTCATCATATTATCCCCTTCTGATACTTGACTCTTCTCCCTCCATCATTTGTTGCTGTTTGATTTCCTTTGTACTCCTTTGTATTTATACCAGTCCCTCATCCTTCATACCAGCCGCATCTACCTCTATCACACCATCTCCTCTTCCCTCCCTCATTCCAGCCCCTCCTCCCTCCCTCGTACCAGTCTGTCTTTCCTTTCTCATACCAGTCCCTATACCCTCCCTTTGTACTCCCTTGTACTTCCTCGTACTAGCCTTACTTCCCGTCCTTATACCATTCACTCCCTCATACTAACCTCTTATCACTCTCTTTTACTAGCCTCACTCCCCTGCCACGTACTAGCCCTTCCTCATTCTAGACTCATTTCCTCTCCTGATACCAACCCCTTCCTCATACCAGCTACGCATCCCTCCCTCAAACTTGTTCCACTCATCATAGTAATCTCTTCTCCGTCCCTTATACCTATCCATCCTCCCTCTTCCCATCTTCATACCAGCTCCCGTTCTCACCCGCATACATGTTCCCCCCTTCATACTAACCCCTTATCTCTTCCTAATACCAGCCCTCTTCCCTCTCTGATAACAGTCGCTCTTCCCTCCCTGATAACAGTCCCTCTTCCCTCTTTACCCCCCTCATACCAAACCCCCCTTCATACTAGCCCTCCTTCCCCCCTTCCCTCATACCCTTTCCCCCCCTCATCCCTGCTTCCAGCCTCATACCGGTATCACTCTCTCCTTTCCCTCTCAAATCGATCAAAATCACTTTGGTTCTCCACTTTTCTCACTTCTAAAGCACTTGGCCTACCATACCATTCGCTTTCCAGTCACTCCGATCTTCATTTCTTACTCACGTCCCATCCCTCTCCTTTCTCTCTCTCTGTCATATTCTTTCTGTCTGTCTGCCTCTGCTTTTATTGTTTGAGTCTCTCTCTCTCTCTCTCTCTCTCTCTCTCTCTCTCTCTCTCTCTCTCTCGTGTATGTGTGTGTGTGTGTGTGTGTGTGTGTGTGTGTGTGTGTGTGTGTGTGTGTGTGTATTCTGTCTCTGTCAGTTATTTTTTCTGTCTGTCTTAACGTCTGTCTATCTATCTCAGTCTTCGTCTATATTCCTGTCGCACCCTCCGCTTTACCAGTTTCCTTTTGTATTCCTAACACCATCTAGTCTTCCACTCGTTATTCGGTCACTTCTTCTCTTCCTCTTGTTCTTTGTCGTTTTCTAGTGCTCCTTTTCTATTCTGTCCATTCCTTTCGCATGTCTTTAATCCTTTTTTTATTATGACGTTCTTAGTACTTATATCTTTGCTACTTCTAGATTTTGTTCTTCTTCGGGGAGATATTTTAAACTCGATTAATTTTTTACAGCCGATATTTTCCCTTCACACTGTGGGGGAAAAATATGCTAGTCCATTCATTCAGTCCATAAATAGGATGACGCCTTAGTTCAATCATCTCCATCTCCAGACGATTGTACTACATTTTTGGGAATCACCATTAATTCCTTAAAACGATGGCATTTTCCTCTATATCCAGTTCTAATATCGGACTGATTTTTATCTTCTGGAGACTCCTCATGGAGAAAAGGAAAGCTGTCTTAAAATCCTTGAATACGATGATGTCTTTTTTACGGCAATGGTAATTGCAGAAATCACAACGGCAGAAATATCCACAACAGATTCTCGGAACATGAGAACACATTCGAGATGCCTCACGACATTAGTGTCTTTTATTGTCAGTCGCGTTTGTTCGTGACCTAGTACAGGTAACCAAGCCAAAACAGTTGTTTTTCTCAGTCACCACACACAGGAAGCTTGGACCACCTACCGCTCATGGTGTTATTCCCTGCACTAATTCTTGGGCCATCTTACACCAACATCGTCCGCTAAAGCATAATTCCTTTTAGGCAACCTAGTGTCAATCCTACTTCCCCATTGGGCCACCATCCGCCCAAAAATCACCCAATTCGTCTCCAGCTTTCAGGCCGCTTCAGGCCCATTACCCCATCGGGCCATCTCACACCCACCAGGATGCCCACTGCTTTACTAGATATGCCAAGTGACCAGTTGGGTTCTTCTGTGTGACTAGGGATAAACCTCGGACACTGGTTAAAGACAGAGGGTCGCATTCTCGATGGCATGACTCACGCTTACAGATTAATATTACCTCTAAATAGTATGTCTTAGTATTCTAATAGTTTGTCTTAGTATTCTGTCTTATGTTACTAATCTTTTTTCAGAATCGTTACTGACTGTATGAATTACATACCCGAATGTCATTAAAGTGTAACATGTCGAGTATATAGATAAAAATGACCATAATTACTTCTCAAACGTCAAACAGAAAATGGCACAAATCACTGCACTTTACCCATAAACTCAGCAGGCTTAATATGAAGCTCTGGTACACTACTGGACACTTTTGGGAGAGATAGTATTTGGCATAAAACACACACACACACACACACACACACACACACACACACACACACACACACACACACACACACACACACACACACACACACACACACACACACACGCACACACGCACGCACGCACGCTCTCTCTCTCTCTCTCCCCAGATGCTGACTGATACAAAAATACAGCTTGATGCACATACATGAGCGCGTGCACCCCCACACAGCCTCTCTCACTCACGCCAATAAGCACAGCCTCGCACATATCCCACTCAAACACAATTGCATCGTTATTCTCTTCTGACTGCCGCCTGAGGGTTATATTTATCAAGGGGAAATCCAGGGGTCCAATTGTCTTATTACCTCTCCCAGTATTTTCATTCAGATCCGTTTATATTGCATCAATTTATTATGATTACATTCATTTAGGCCATTCTATTCACCAACAGAAAAATTTGAGTCTGAAGGGGATGTATAAATACATGTAAACACACACACACACACACACACACACACACACACACACACACACATGCATATACATTTTCGTCTTATGAATCGTGAGTTTAATTCTATAATAATTTTCACAGATTCAGAGATAAAGCCAAGGTCAACAGTCCTTTTTTACCTCTATAGTTCCAAAATAAGAGAGGATTTTTTTTACCCATGATATTAAATTTGATAAACGCTCTTACTACGATGTCGGCTTCCACAGTAATGCCTGTTACCACTGGACAATTTTACTCAGGTTAGGAAACTCACCTCGTTGTGAAAAGGTCAATGAAGGCCATACCCAATCCCTCCCATTGGAAAGGTCTCTCCATAGGTTGAATAAAATCGTCCCCAGGGGGCATGAATCAACAGACATTTTTCCATTCAAAGGGTTTATTTAGCAGGATGTAATCAAGTTCTGACACGGTTATAAAATGGAAAATGATTGTCTGACTCCAGCTGTACCTTAACGCTTGTATAATTCGTGGCTTTTTATTCTTTTCTTGTTTGCCACGAGGCGATTTAATTTAGCTGGCGGGGTTGAATATATGTTCACCAATCCCTTAACCACTGAAATCCCTTAACATGGTGACGAAGCACGAATTGACTACAAAAATATTCGTCTTGAAGGGTTAAACAGTTTTGGCAAACACAATATTCTACAATCGTCAACAATAAAACAATATTCCATCTGTCAGAACTGTCATCAACACCCTCCCCAACTAACAACAGTATCGAATTCCCCTCCCCTCCCTCACCACTGCTGTCATAGAATCATAGTTATCTCGGCTTTAACAGAGATCACAGCCTCCTCTACCACAACTACCACCATCACCTTGTATCACCATTATTGCTACTAGTGTATGGCTGTTATTCACCAGTACTATCATTATAAACATATCTTCACCACTATCATCATTACTACCTCATCATCACTACGCTTTTTCTGCTTCTCCTTGGCCTCAAATTTACATCTCTTCCTTGAATACGGAGTTGTAAAGAGATTAATAATAAAATACGATGCTATTCACGAATAAGTGCTAGGGAAAGGGTGCCGAGCCGTAATATCTAATTTTTTTTTTCTTCCAATGAGCTACGTGAAATGTGCTACAAAAGGACTAAAATTTGGGCCAGTTAAGGTAAAATAACTATAGCACTATTTCTGTTATCACAATACATCCAGTACAACTGCTACTGTACGACTGTCCTTCATCTGTACAGTCCACTGCAATACTTCACTTCAGGCATCTGTATCATATCGATCGGTATTCAAGAAACGTATGAGTAGGCAGAAGCAAAGCAATAACTCGAGTAACCTGACTGATGGCGTTAATTAACTACCGTATCCTCTCTTTTACTGTAACATGACCCCAAATTGCCATCTCTCCATACTGAATCCTGAGCTGTAGCAAGCGACGATCACTAGAATATGATACTAGTTATGAAGAAGTCCTGCGGAAAGGATGTAGAGCCATACCATCGTCTTTTTCTACCAACAACTTGAGAGATGCAAGATGGAAAAGGACGAAATTTTGGATCAAGTTAGAGTAAAAAGAGTATATACATCTAAATCAGTCAATTCTGCACCAGAACTTTACCTGACAACCATCTCTTATCATTATGTTTACAGTGGATTTCTGCTGTTGACTGTACCATCATTGCCACCCACCCTTTCTTACCACTTTCACCCCTACAGCCTCACCACCATTGTGCATTACCACTGGTCTTACTACTTAACCATTCACAATCACCTGCACAGTGCTAACGACACGATGCCCTTTTAACTCTGAACTTGGCCTAAAACTGCCATCTCACTAGAGTGAATCCTGCGTTGTTGCAACAGATGACCACGAGAATGTGATGCAAATCATGAAAGTAGTGCTACGAAAAAGGATATTGGGTCTCAGTCTTGTCATTAATAAGCCAATGAGTTACGTGAAATAAGCTGCAAAAGTACACAAATCTGGGCCAAGTTTTAAGGCAAAACGACTATATCGCTACTTCTCTACCACTGGCGTCTTACAGCCTCACCATCATTATGTATTGCCATGGGCCTCACCACAAAACCATTCTCATTCATTGCAAACACTGTTTTCATTATTCATTACTATAGTTCTTTCACCATAACCTGACCCAGATTTCAATCTTCTGCGACTTATATCACGCAGTTTATTGTCAGAATAAAGATAACACTAAGATTCTACATCCTTTCCATAACACATTTTCTTTTAACTAGCATCATATTCTAGTGTACATTTTTTAATTAGATGAAAACCGTATAATATCACCATCCTTACAGCCTCGCTATCACCAGCAACTATGGAAGGGATTAATTTATAAAAATACGATCGATGCCTTGTAATTTATATTTTTTTTTGCAGTAGAACCGCATTCTCCACTGACTTTTTTTTTCCCTGCACGGAAAATCACAGGAGCATTTGTCTTCTTAGTGTAACAGGCAAAGTATACGGTAGGATACTTATTGACAGAGTCTGGGAAATAACAGAGGAATTAGTTGGAAAAGAACAGGGAGGCTTTAGGAAGGGAAGAGGTTGTGTAGATCAGATATTCATTCTTAGATCTTCAGTGGAAAAGTGTCTAGAGAAGGGAAAGAAGTTGTATGCAGCCTTCATGGATTTGGAGAAAGCGTATGACAGGGTGGATAGACAAGGACTGTGGAAAGTATTACAGTATGTGGAGTAGATGAGAAGTTGCTGAATGCTGTGAAGAAAATGTTTGAAGGTGCTAAGGCTGCAGTGCGTGTGGATAGTGAACTGAGTGAGTTTTTCTACTTGAAGGTTGGGTTGAAACAGGGATGTGTCATGTCTCCATGGTTGTTCAGTCTGTATATGGATGGGGTTATAAAAGAGATACAAGGTAGGTCAGTGGATGTTGAAGTGGCTCTAATGAGAGAGGGCAGTGTTTGGAAACTCCCTGTACTGTTGTTTGCTGATGATAGTGTGTTAAGTGAAGACGAAGGGGAGCTGCAAGGCTTGGTGGATGAATTTGGGAGAGTGTGCAAGAAACGGAATCGAAAGGTGAATGTAGGGAAGAGTAAAGTTATGGTCTTCGAGAGAGGTGAAGTCAGTGAATGTACAGTGAGGCTGGATGATGAGGAAATGGAAAATGTGAGTACGTTTAAGTACTTGGGTAGTGTGATGAGTAAGGATGGAAGTTTGGAGGGTGAAGTGCTTGAAAGGGTATAACAAGGAAGAAAGGTTGCTGGTTCCTTGAAAGCAGTGATAACAAACAGGGAAGGGTGCATGGAAGTGAAAAATATATTACATGACAGTATTGTGATACCAACTCTAACGTATGGAAGTGAAGCTTGGACGTTGTTGGAGGGACACAAGTCAAGAGTGAGAGCAGTGGAAATGAGTTATTTGAGAAGAGCCTGCGGAGTCATATGGAGAGACAGACTGACAAATGAAGATGCGAAGGAGCGTTGTAGTGTGGATGTGGATGTGATAGGAAGCATTAGGAGAAACACACTGAGGTGGTTTGACCATGTGGAGAGGATGGAGAGTGAGAGACTGATGAGGAGAGTGTATGTGAGTGAGGTGGAGGGGGAGAAAGGGAGGGGGAGGCCAAGGATGAGATGGAGGGATGGAGTGGAGAGGTATATGAGAGAGGGGTGTGTGAACTGGGAGCGGAGCAGTGAAAAGGCGGGGGACAGGGTGACGTGAAGGCGATTTGTTTGTGGCCACCCCGTATAAGGGATTAAGGCGTCTGGCAATAGACAGATAGACAGACGGAAAAGATATAGCCCAAGATAATTTTTCCCCTCATAAATGAGATCTGTTTTTACGTGAGGTACAGAGGACATGGCGAGATTCTGCTCTTTCCTGTACTTGTCTTTGACAAAGCATAGTTACGACTTTGAATTGATGGTAAGTTTCTTTGCGAATCTGGTCGCATGACACCATCTTTGCAATTGGTAGACTGAAATACACCATCGACTTAAACAGTTAAAAAACCCTAACCTTATCACCACCACAATAAACACCGTAACATAGATCAATATCATCTTTTTAGCATTAGTATCATCTCCATCACAGTGCCTCTACCAACAATTCCCAGTGTCACCACAAGTATATATTCTTGCCACTACATTTCCACCACCACCGCAAATACCATGCATATTCATCATTGTTATACCACCACACTAAAACTACTACTAACACCACAGCTATCCTGCGATCCTCCGTACAACTACCTATACCGCTAAAATCATAAATCTAACCACATTTTAACACCATTATTGTAAGTACATTTAATAAAGGAAAAAAAAAAAAACGCATCTGCTTAACCGTATCATCACAACAACAGTATTAAAATTTCAGAACCATAACTATCGCCATAAACCCAGACAGTAATACTATCTTCACTACCAGCATTATAATCCAATACTACGCATCGTCAACGCCACTACCACCGATACCACCTACACCAAATTCCATTTCCATCACTAATCTCCACGCCAAGCCTAACGCCACAGCCTCTACTCCTGTACTCTGTACCATGTAACACACACATTTTCACCACAAATTCCCCACTCCTCTTTCAGGGCTACCACCACCACCAGTTATCCCCAAACCTACAAATATCTTACATATCTATCACTATCACCACTACTACCGTCACAATATTCCCAAATCTCACCGCAGTACCCTCTGCCACCAGGACTATCACCACATTACCCATCCCAGCACCATCACCATAAACAACTGCAAAACACTGTACTTTCGTTGCCTCTATCGCGAGCATCACTATTACTGCACTATGTACAATACTAAGAGTTCACCGGATTTTTCTTACACCATCAAGGCCCGTATTCTCCTTGATTACAAAGACTCCCTAGTATCTTTTCCAAAGTGATTTAATTTGCATACTTAACCTTGCTACTCATTTGTATACAGTTTATATCCATACATTTCCAAGACAGATTACATAAATAACACAGACGTTACTATTAACGACCTACATGCACAAACAGGCTGCTTAGGAGGAGGTAATGGTGAGCTTACTTAATAAATAAGAATATGAGCCCAGAACTCTCACCACAACCATAAATTCTTGCCATACAAATTTACACCAACGTCACAACCAACCCCACAACCATCAACTCAACAATGTTCCCTGGATGTTATCGGCAAGATTACCACCACAACTCCTATACCAGTGCCACCACCATCACAAATTTTTGTCACACATTTCTACCACCACTGCCTCAGTATATCCCAAAACTCATCATAGTTTTCTTTATCAGCTAGAATACCACCACAACTCCCACACCAATACTACCACAGTCATTACTGCCACAACTACCAATACCTATCACACACATTTCCACCGCCACTTAAATTGCTATTACCTACATAGAAATCACACTCCTAAGAAACCCACCACAATCTCCTCTCAGCATCAAGACTATCATAACAACCCTCACGCCATATGTCACCCTAACCACAAATTATTGTTAAACTTTCCTCAGCCATCACCACATCCACCACTGTCTCCACAACTGTCAACTTTTGTCAAACACATTTCCACCACCACCATCACCACAAGAAGTCACCAGAAACCCACAACAATCTCATTTAGCATCACTGTTATCACCGCAACCCTCACAATAATAACATCATCACCGAAAAAAATGCACCTCCTTAACAACCACCACCACGAAAAGCCCAAGACCCTACCACAGTCCCTTCAGTCCGCAAAACTATAGTCACAACTTATACAGCTCTATCACCAAAACAGAACATCAAGAATATGCGGAATTTTCTCCAGTACCATTGCTGTCACCAGAACACCACACAAATACTACCTTCCCCACCACTAGTTTTAACTCTCAACATCATGCACTTTGATCATCAACTCTACAACCACAGCCAAGAATCCACCACAATCTCTAATAATGAAAATACTATCGCATCGACCCAGACAGCAATAATTACATCTTTAATCTTAAACATATTTCAAATTACCACTTCAACGATAAGAATTCACCACAGGACTCACCACAACCCTCAAACCAATATCCTCACTACACTCACATTTTCACCATACATTTCCACTATCATCACCACAACCACAACAATCCTCCAGAACCCAGCACGATCGCCCCTAGTACCGATCCTATCCACACACCAATACCACCACCTCCATTCTCAACTGCCTCGCCTGTAGTATCTGGAACATTGCTACTTTTACCGACGAAGTTTGGTATAAATTCCCGACACTTTTCTCGGGAGGATTTAGGCAATTCGGGGGCGAGTGCGTCGGTGTATTCAGTATGCCGTCGACACCATTACTTCCACGGATATCGTGACTCTGCCTCGCTGAACGTGAAATTTTGGGCTCTCTCCAGCTTTGTGAAATCTTAAAAATTATTGCTCTTCTGTCAGTGTCAAAATTTATTGCGGAACACCAGCTATACTTTGTGTATTTTCCCGTTTCCCTTATCTTTTCATTAAGTATTTTCCTGGTTTTCTCGCTTTTCTCTAAGTTTTCCAGTTTTTACTGATAATTTTCGCATGAAAGATGGTGAACTCGTCTTTAAACTATTACTGCCTATTAATATTAGGTCTAAATTCTCAAGGAACATCAGCTTAAGTTTGTGTATATATCTAATTTTCCTTCTTTCCTTTACTCTTCCTGCTCTTTTTCATTTTCCCTAATTATAAGTAATGCAAGCGTTTTCAAAGATACCGTTCTTCCTTGAATGGTCGAAATTTATTGGGAACACCAACTTAAACCCCGTGAAATTTATTGGTTCTCCCTCTTTTTTGTACGTCTTCCTGTTGTTACGATTCCTTCCGGACAATAACTATAGTGATTGATGTCTTTTTATTGCCTTCGGGAGCATTAAGTTAAAATCTATTCTGGATCATTGGCTTTATTACCAGAGGGAAAGCGCAGCGAACGAAACGATGTTTACTTTCAGTTGTGAAATGAGCGGCTCGTCACGATCTCTCCTAGCCCGACACGACAAGGCACGTCCACGATGGTTTTCAGAGGCTAATAACTTTTCTACTACGTGAGATAAAGAAGAGATTCTTTCAGCAAGTAGTACTTACATTCAATAAATTTTGTTTCTAGTTGTACAGCATATTCACTCATGAGACCAAAGAAACCCCTAGGAATCCCAGCTTTCCAAGGGAATGTACCGAGGGATTCAGTTGACATGGTCCACTATGATATCGAATTAAAAAAGATTTCCTGTTGTAACACTAAGTTTTCTTGCATGAATTCTAACAATAAATAGCAGATACTACGCTCATAATATTACATGAACGTTTTTTTTATGCTTAGGGGGTGAAATTAGCAAAGGTAATCACCCTATTTCTGAGTTCCATCATTCGATCAATAGCCAAGCGTTTACCAATGCAGTTCGTTAACACGGGAAGTTGGGAGCTGAGAAATGAACATTGCATGTGTGATAAATGCTACGGCGCCTCGCTATATGTATATCCAAAGAGAAAACGTGAGAGAGAGAGAGAGAGAGAGAGAGAGAGAGAGAGAGAGAGAGAGAGAGAGAGAGAGAGAGAGAGAGAGAGAGAAAAAACGTGTGAAAATAAATATTTCAGCTCAATTACTCTTCTCTTATTGTTCAACTACCTCACCAGAAATCTTTAAATTTTACACTAAGACGAAATTATGATGATAGGCGTATGTACAAACGCTCGCTCGCTCGTCACGCGCTTACACAAAGCGCACTATACTGGTTTTGTATATTTTTCTGGTGTTCTCTCTTTCCTTTCCATCCTGGTGCTACACGTCATTTCTGTCACGTTTTGAGCATTAAAAGTGCTCTTAAAGTAGTTGTTTCTCCGTGAATGACTCGAGTTTTTTATCGGTTTACCTTGCTTGTGTGTGTGTGTGTGTGTGTGTGTGTGTGTGTGTGTGTGTGTTGCCAATTTCTTCTAATTCTTCCTATTTTTTTGTATTCCATTTGCATTATAAACAGTGATGCAAGTCGCTAAAGTTATATCCTTCCTTCACAGTCGAAAAATATTTGAAACACCGACTTAATCTTGTAAATGTATCTTGTTTTCCTCCTTTTCTCTAAGTCTCCCTGTTTTTACTCATCATTTTTGCATCATAAACAATGATCTAAGTATTCTTATATTAATATCTCTTTGTCAACAGATCAAAGTTCACTAATAAACATCGACTTTGCCCTGTGTATATTTCCAGTTTTCCCTCTTTCTTATACTTCTTCATGTTTTTATTCCTCATTTTTATTCGGTTGCAATTGCTGAGAGTGTTCGCTGCAAAACTCTGACAGGAAGAGACAAACTGCATCGGACACTGACATTTTTCTTATCAGTGAATCCGGTTCTTTCATCAGCTCTAGTTTCCTGCATGACAGAGAAAATATGAGCAGAATTGTAATGAAGGTTTTGAATGCATATACGTTACAGCGTGTGATTATTTCGAAACACACAAATTTACAGATTTCAAAAGCACGCCTTAGTAGCAATTTTTTTTTTTTTTTTTTTTTTATAATCCCTAGGCAGAATAGACAGTTCGTTCCCTGAGGCCCAGTAGTCCTCTTATTTGAAGCAGATGGCACACATTTCCTCACAACGACCATTACGTTTTATTCTATGGTGTTTATACTTAATCTGCCTCTTCTGTATGATGACGCATATTTTTTTTTTTTTTTTTGTACCGCCAGGCGATTTTATTATGCTAAGAAAATTTTAAGTTACTGAAGATGCTAACAAGATGTGCCGGTTCAAGATGGATTTAGGTATTCTTTTTCTGGTATGACAGCTAAAGTGATTGGCCCTCTCATGGTCAGAATAAGTCACTATAGTCATTACTCCAGCTGACGCCAAACGATTTATTTCAATTGAGAGTGAGCCAACGGAGCCTAAGTGTTAACACTGTTGCCATAAACCCCCTCAAAAGTGGGACCTCTCGAGAGTTCTGTTCCCTCTAACACCATGAGATCATATTTAGCTGAATGAGTAGAAAGAACCTTAGTGTTAACAAACTGTATTTCACGCATTACCTAACAGAGCACACATTAAAGTAGTCAGCTGCGATAGTAACTAGATATTGAAGGTTTCATTTATTTATCATTAAAGGAGAAACGGTGAGATACGAAGACTTTTTAATATTTTTTGTAAGGCAAAAAGACATGCTTTAATTGATATAGTGCGCCGTAGGCGTGCGACTCGCGCCTCTTTGTAGCAATCAACGCCCCGATAATTGTAAATTTCTGGCTAACAAAGCCTCAAAAACTACCTCATCTTAAAGTATAATAGCATTAATTAAGATTGCCGAGATGAGGTGGCCCGTCTATTTGGTGAAGAAATGGATTCATTTCACAGGGGCTTATGCTTACTGTTACAAAAAGCTAAAGACTATTTCATCACAAATGTACCGTGTACGTATGCATATTACTATATATATATATATATATATATATATATATATATATATATATATATATATATATATATATATATATAATCTGCGTATCACTATTAGGGTATGTGGTGGTACTTGCAGTATATACTGTCTTTGAAGATGAAAGTGGTGGCGGGGTGGAAGAGGTAGGGCTATGGAGGGGGTAGGTAAGGGAAAAGAGAGGGAGGGGAAAGTCTAGAGAACGGGCAGGTGATTGGAGGTGGTTGTGTAGCACCGAAGGAGTGCGAGTAGGAGACGATGGGAGAAGAGTAAGGGGAATGAAAGCATCCGATGTTTTAACTTGGTTATTATAAGTAATAGTGATATCATCCTGTCTCGCTTCGGTCATTGTCTTATATGCCTCTAGGGGGAGAGGAGTATTAGTTTATGGGGATATCCAGGTCCTAAAATCTCAAAAGGCCATAGTAGTGGTAAACTAATGGGTTTTCGTATCCTTTCAGTTCAGAAGCTGTTTTGCTGCTCATTCTCACTTCGTCCTGACATTTAGCCACCACTCTCCTCTTCAAAGGCAATATATACTGCACATAATACCACATACCCTCATAGAGATTCCATAAGATATCTCCTCTGTGGTTACTAAACCTATGTTAATATGTCGATTTATTGTATCACTAAAACGAAAAATCTCTGCTGTTGCTTCCTACCCACACAAGTAGTGCGCCGTTGTCACATGAGCAAGAGCGTGATGGTAGGGGGTAACACGACTCCCGGAGCCAACTGTATATTGAGCAATATTATGAAGGCTTAAAAATTCAGATATCTCATTTTCGTTCCCAACGGACTGGCAAGGGTAGAGAGGAGGCCATTTGTTGATAATATGGTCGCTTTGGGAAATATGTGACGAGTAAGACGTAGGCCTCACAGTGTAAAAAGCAAACTGTCGGCACCGAAGTCTCTGCAACGAAATGTGAGCAGTGAGATCACGGAGCTATGTCTGTGTCGATAAACACAAGTAGTGAAATGAGAGTGAAAAGTCTGTGCAATGAAACACGAGAAATGAGGTGAAAAAACAGAGTCTGTGCAATTAAATATTACAGTATTAGTGAGGTAAATGGGTGAATTTTATTTAGTGAAATGAGAACAAATAAATCGAAATCCGAAGTTGGTGCGGTGAAATGTAACCAGTAAAGGTACCTGCTGAAATGCATGTAGTAAAGTTTGATCCCTGGAGTACATGAGTAAATTCTAACAGCAAAATATGGTCAAGAGTTCGACCAATTCTTTTTAAACTGAATATAAATCTAATGGAAGCAATAATATACTATAAAAGGAGTCAGCGTAAAGACAAGGTTATTTGCCGGACAGCATTATATTTCATTTATCTGCCAAATTTGCGATGAATTATTAATAGGGTTTTTATAGAGTGGGCCATTAAAGGATCGAATTATACTAAACCCTTCATTGTATTATCATTATTAGATGCATTTTTCCATAAAAACAATACAAAGCGCAAATATAAGGGGTTGAGGTGAGGGATATACAGTAGAGGCGATGACAGATGAAGATGGAGATGGAAAGGATGAAAGAAAGGTGCGCGGAAGATGAAAACGAATAGGGAAAGAGTAAAGAGAAAGGAAAAGGGATTGAGAGAGAGAGAGAGAGAGAGAGAGAGAGAGAGAGAGAGAGAGAGAGAGAGAGAGAGAGAGAGAGAGAGAGAGAGAGAGAGAGAGAGAGAGAGAGAGAGAGTTGGAAGGAGTACAGATACAGAGACCTAAACATAAAAACAGACAGAAACAGAAACATGAATAGAGATGGAAATGGAATGAGATGGAGTGGGTGGGGAGAATAGGGTATGAGCCGGGAGATGGGAGACCGAACCCAAAATATCGAAATTATCCAATCTCTCTCTCATCTAGTCGTACCCCCACACCCTCACCTTCGTCCTCTCCCGCATATTATTCCCAGCATCATCAGCACAGGAGGCCCGCCCGGATATTGGACGTCGTTGGAAGGGGGTCGTCGAGTCTTTGGCATTTAGGTCGGCAAATTAGAGAGTCGCTGGATTATGCAGACAGCCACGTCGATTATATTTGAAGGTGGAGGCTTGAACTGGGATAGTCGTAGAACTCATTTTTTTAGCCGTATCCTTGACTCATCGGAAGAGAGTTAGCAAACTGGAGGAGTCCATGGATTAAACTACGCGAAAAGCCTCGTGAAATAATAATTTGCTTTGTTTTGTAAAAGTTTATGGTGAGAAAATCATTAAATGCATCTTCTTCTTCTTCTTCTTATCATCATCATCATTATTATTATTACTATTACTATTATTATTATTATTATTATTATTATTATTATTAGAATTATCATTGCCATATTCCTTGGTTCACCGGAACGTGGTTAGGAAATTGGAGGGTTCGATGAATTAAACTACGCGGAAAGTCTCGTGAGAAAATATTTACATTTTGAAAGCAAAAGCTTATATTAACAGAACTGTGCAATAATAATTCTAATCTATTCCTAGGTTTTGCGGAAAGGCGTTAGAAACCTGAGGCAGTTTTTAACTCTCCGGATACTAATATTATACTTGGAAGTGGAAGCTAATACTGATATCATGGAAGCATTTCTCTTGGTCTCACCATAAGAGGGTCGTCGACTTTTGCATTTCAGTCAGCAAATGAAGGAATCACAATTTTCATTCGGTAAACCAAGCGAGAAGATATCTGTATCTGAAAATGGATGCTGACAATAAGAAAATAGCAGATTAATGCTTCTTGGGCTTCGAAAGGAGATTAACTCTGGCATCAAGTGTAAGTCGACAAATTGGAAGCACGAGGAAGATTATGGTAAGACCTTTATGGGATAATAATTATATTTGAATGTGGAAGTTTACATTGAGACATCGGGGAATAATGCTTTTTTTTTTTCTTTCTTTCTTTTTTGCTCGGCGAAAGGGAGTAAGTTAACTGGAGGAGCTGCTGGATGGTGTGGAGAGCCATCAGGGATAATAATTCTATCCAAAGAGAGAAGTTAACATTAAGAATAGTATTGAATAATCTAGTAGCTGCATTTTTGGATTCGTCAGCAAGGTTAGCAAACTGGCTTGTGCTTAAAACCTCTTGAGATACAATGTTTGCTAAATGTACAAGACGAATTAGGATAAAATCATGGATTAAACTCCAACTATATTCCTGGACTCTAAAAAAATAAATAAATATAAAATAAATATCGCTGCAGTACTCCTGGCTTCGTGAGGAGGTAGTAACCGACGGGCATTAGGTCAGCAGATAGGAGGAATTGCCGGATTACATCCAAGACCTCGTAAAATAAGAACCATATGTGAAGGATATGGTTACATAAGGAACACCGAGGAATAAATATCTGAAGAAGGAATGTTATATGGAGAACGCCGTCGAATAAATATCTGAAGAAGGAAGTTTACATGGAGGAAATCGTGGAATAATTCTTCTAGACACATTCGCGGGCTCATTGAAAGACTCAGCAAACAGAGTAGTCCGTGGAGTACTGTATGTGGAGAACCAGGTGAGATACAAAGTCCATCCACTCACTCGATGTTGTGCAGCATTCAGGTGACTACACTATATATATATATATATATATATATATATATATATATATATATATATATATATATATATATATATATATTGTTACGGAACAGCGAAAGATAATGTACACTTTAAGTGAGAATACTGAAAATCACTACTGTCCCGTAAAGTTCCAGGTTCAAAACGAAAGAGTTAGGTAAAATTACAAGTTAAAGTTTAATGCTCAAACTAACAACAAAACATTCAGGACTCATAAGGATAATGTAATGGCAAAAAACAGGTTAAATATATGGTTAACTGCAATAGCCTCTATTAACACGAAATTAGCAAGAGTAAATTTATCAAAGTCAGCCCTGATAAAATGAAAATACACTGGGTAATGCTCAGTTAATGCAAGATAAATTATTACAGATACAAAATAGTATTAATGATGGCTGACAACAAGAACCCTACATAAATTACAAAAACCTCACTAGGCCTAAGAATTAACCCTATGCTACACAGTACAAGAAAAAATGCAACAACAGTTATACTCAAATTACACACAGCTGCTAGATGGTTGGAGACTTCCTGAGCACTCACAATAATAATAACTGTACAGGGGAGGACAGAGATGTGAACAAAATGAGGAGCAGATCTAAGTGGCAATTAATGTAGAGACTGAGCTCATTATATAGGGGCCAGCAGAGCTTGATACAACTTGTAAGAAGGACGCGCAAATGAAGCCATAGGGGACAAAGAGCTGACAATCCTACTCTGAACAACAGAAAGGACGATTTACTCTACTATAACGGTAGAAGGGGGAACTGAGGCAGAACACGCTCGTGATCAAACATGCAGCATACTGTGCGTTAAAATTACACAAAGGATGATGAAATCATAGGCTATGTAACACCTCCCCACAAAGAAAAAGAAATTTACAAAGGAAATTTCTTATTACTCTAAAACAATCTGTCTAAAGTCTAGATAAGCAATCTGCAATAACATTTTCTTTCCCCTTGACATGTTGTATGTCTAATGAATACTCCTGAAGAAGTAGACTCCATCTTGTCAATCTCTGATTTTTATCTTTAAACTTACTAAGGAATTTCAGTGGGTTATGATCGGTATAAATGACTATGGGGTCAAAACCAGAACACAAATAAAAAGAAAAATGCTGTAAACCCAAAATCAAGGCCAAAAGCTCTTTCTCAATAGTTGAGTAGTTCTTTTGAGGTGAAGTGAACTTCTTACTGTAATAAGATACAGGGTGTTCAATACCCTGATCATCCTCTTGCAGCAAAACAGCCCCAGCTCCTGTATCACTTGCATCAACAGCCATCTTAAAAGGCTTAGCAAAATTTGGAGTAGCGAGCACTGGCTGACTTAATAGGATAGCTTTAAGTTTGTTGAAAGAGGATTCACAGTTATCGGTCCAGATAAATTTAACTCCCTTTTTCAGTAGGTCTGTAAGTGGTGATACAAGAATTGAAAAGTTAAGAACAAATCTCCGGTAATAACCTACCATTCCCAAAAATGTTTGTAGCTCTTTCCTACTTTTAGGTCTGGGAAGTTCACTTATAACTTGAACTTTAGCTCCTGGTGGTGCAACATGTCCATCACCAATTACGTACCCAAGGTACTGAACTTTAGCTTGACCAAACTCACACTTTGATAAATTAGCTACAAGATTAGCCTGAACTAAACGCTCAAGAAATTTACTGACATGGCATAGGTGATCTTTCCAGTTGTCACTGAAGATTAATACATCATCAATATAAACAACACACCCTGCCAAACCCTCTGTTACAACATTCATGAGCTTCTGAAATGTGGCTGGTGCATTCTTCATACCATATGGCATTACAGAACATGCAAAAGTCTTTCCTAGTGTTACAAAACATGAGATCTCCCTAGCACGTCCAGTCATAGGTACTTGCCAGTATCCCTTTAACAAATCAAACTTACTTATGTACCTAGCCTTTCCGATCTTGTCTATGCAATCTTCCACGCGAGGGAGAGGGTAAGTGTCTGTTTTGGTTATCTGATTAACACGTCTGTAGTCGATGCAAAGCCGCTGTGACCCACCTGGCTTAGGGACTAGAGTGACAGGAGAACTCCACTCGCTCTGACAGGGCTCAATCATCTTGTGGTCCAACAGGTAGCCAAGCTCCTTCTGGATGAGAGGAACTTTCACTGGGTTCACACGGTAAGGAGGCAATTTAATGGGCTTTGCGTCTCCAACATCGACATCATGCATCAACACAGTGGTTCTTCCTGGAGTGGCACGGAACACTTGCGAGTACTCCTGCAGTAATGCCGAAAACTCCTGCCTTTCCTCGGGAGCTAGATGAAAAAGCTTAGTCTGGAGATCATTCATGATATCAGGATTCTTCCCCAAACTATCACTCAGGCTCATACTGCATGGGAGAGCTTCACTTGCAGACTCGGGTGGAACAGCTACAGTGCAGACTGGATTATTTTCGTCCCGCCTGTGATATAACTTTAGCATGTTGATGTGACATAGTTGCTTGCTCTTTCTACGATCTGGTGTGGTGATGACATAGTTGACATCACTGAGTTTCTTCTCCACGAAATAAGGACCACTAAACTTGGCTTGAAGAGGTTGCCCATGAACCGGTAGCAGAATCAAAACCTGATCTCCTGGCTGAAAGTGGCGTAACCTGGACTTCTTATCATACCAAGTCTTCATCTTCTCCTGAGCAGCTCCTAAATTCTCTCTCGCCAGTTGTAAAGCAGTGGACAGCCGTTCTTTGAACTATATCACATACTCCAGCAGGTTAACGTCATCTTCCTCTGACAGCCAGCATTCCTTGAGTAACTTAAGGGGTCCTCTTACTTCATGGCCAAACAGTAGTTCAAAAGGTGAGAAGCCCAGTGATTCATTTGGAGATTCTCTTGCAGCAAACAAAACAAATGGAAGACCTTTATCCCAGTCTTTCTGATGTTCCAAACAGTATTTCTTGAGCATCGATTTGAGTGTTTGATGATATCTCTCCAACGCTCCTTGGGTCTGGGGATGGTAAGCTGAAGACGTGATCTGGGTGATGCCCAACTCTTTCAGAGACTGCTTGAAAACGTTTGACATGAAATTACTTCCCCGGTCTGACTGTACCTCGTTGGGCAGACCAAACTTTGTGAAGAACCCTATCATTTCCTTAACCACGTTCTTTGCTGAGATATTTCTCAGTGGAATGGCTTCAGGATAACGAGTAGCCATATCAATCAGGGTCAACACATAAGAAAATCCTGAAGAAGTCTTAGGAAGAGGGCCCACAATATCCACCAACACACGGGTGAATGGCGCCTCAAAAGGTGGAATGGGAACTAGAGGTGCAACCTTTTCGGTCTGATTACACTTCCCCACAACTTGACAGGTGTGACAAGACTTACAATACCAGGAAACATCCCTGAAGATACCTGGCCAGTAGAAGTGTTTCAAAATGCGTGCCACAGTCTTCCTCACTCCAAGGTGTCCTGCTAAACTGGAATCATGAGCCACTCTAATGATATCCTGCCTACAAACACGAGGGATGACAACTTGATGTACAACCTCCCATTCACAGTCGGCTGATGCTGTTGGGGGTCTCCACTTCCTCATAAGTACTCCTGACTTTATATAATAACAATTAGAAGCACCGGCTGACTCTTCCTCACTGCAAGCAGAGTTAGCTAGACCTTTCAACTCAGGGTCAGCAACCTGCAACTCAACCAACTCTTGACGAGACAAATTATCAACACTACGGGGTACTGCCTCATCTGGTGAGTGGTCCAAATTAGCAAGAAAAGTGTCAGCTAGGATAACATCATCATCATCATTATCCCCTAAATCACCAGTAACTTTAGACTTAGCCCTAGTGACAACACATGCAGGGAACACATCAGGGACATCACAATCCTGGGTCGCAGCCACTGGCTCACTAGACAACTGAGGAGCTGGACACACTTGACTTCCACCAATATCATTTCCAAGTAAGAAAGTTACACCTGACATTGGGAGTGTCTCAACCAAACCAACCATAACGGAACCATTAACAAAACAAGACTCTAAATTCACTCTGTACAGAGGGACAGAGAAGTAATTATTCCCTACACCTTGTAAGATTACAGTTTCATCAGAGGAATTAACATTAGAGCCTAGAACACTGGTCAGCATAAGGGATTGGCAAGCACCTGTATCACGATATATTTTAACTGATTTCCTGTCATTACTGTCCAGAGGACTGACAAAACCATCAGACAGGAAATTAGCACATGAACTCTTGAGAGTGTCACCCACGTTACTGCTCAAAAGAGGAGCTCCATCATGAGAATTTAAGTTACCCCTCAAAGCAGGTTCAGTTAACTCAGTTAAAGAATTCCGGGAACTCTCATGAGTGGACACTAGACCAATTGACTGAATATTTAAAGACTCCTTTTTGTTCACATCACGCTGTCTCCTGAAACATTTCTCCGTAGTATGACCAAGCTTACTACAATAAGTACATTTACTTTTCTGAAATCTAGAGGTGGAGCTGGTATTTACTTCCTGAGAAACATCATCTTTATTCTCTTTCCTGTTACCTGTACTCTGAGTAGAGGCAACGTACTTACTCTCAGCTTTCCCTTTTTCTCTAGAATATCTCTTGTGAGTGAGAACATATTCATCAGCTAAAACTTCAGCATCAGACGAATTATCTATTCTTTTTTCATCAAGATATAGGCTTACCTCTTTATAAATACACCTCTTGAAGTCCTCCAGCAAAATCATCTGCTTAAATTTACCAAAATCAGAATCCACATTCTTAGAATTTAACCACTGCTCTAACAGATCTTCTTTGATTTTTGCATACTCAACATGTGATTGCTTATCTTGCTTGTAAGTTGTCCTAAATTTTACTCTATAGGCTTCAGGAACAAGCTCATAGGCCTTAAGAATCAAGCTCTTAACTACATCATAATTATCAGATTGATCCTGAGGCAAAGATGCATAAGTTACTTGAGCTTTACCGGTGAGAACAGTTTGAAGGAGTACTGGCCAATACTCCTTGGGCCAATTAAAACCTGTAGCTACCCTCTCAAACAACTGAAAATACTTTGTTAAAACAGATTCATTAAAAGGAGGGACAAGTCGAACATATTTAGCCACATCAAAATCATCAGAGCTAGATGATCCAGTTCCACCTTGTTTCATGCGATACTCATGGTCTGCCTGAATCCTAGCTAGTTCAATTTGTGCCTGAGCCTGTATCTCTGCCTCCTGAATCCGAGCCTGAGATTCAGCCTCCTTAGCATTTGCTTGAAATTCAGCCTCCTTAACACAAGCCTCCTTAGCCTGAGATTCAGCCTCCTTAGCACGTGCTTGAAATTCAGCTTCCTTCACACGAGCCTCCTGCAGGGCTAGCTGTAACTTAGCTATTTCAATCTGCGTTTGCTCATTTGGAGGAGTTACATTAAACAAGCTCTTATTAATCATGCCAACAATTTGATCTTTAGAATGATGAGAGCGAACAGCAATTCCCAACTGTTGAGCAACAAGCTTAAGTTCATTCTTTGTTCTGTTTTCTACATCACACACTGTTTGCACATTTGACAAAAAATCTTTGGCTTCATCAAGTGTAGTAATAGTAGACATCATGAATAAATCACAGTCACAAAATATCAAGCAATATCCTTATGATAATATCCTCAATATCCTGATAAGAGGTCGCCAAATTTATGTTACGGAACAGCGAAAGATAATGTACACTTTAAGTGAGAATACTGAAAATCACTACTGTCCCGTAAAGTTCCAGGTTCAAAACGAAAGAGTTAGGTAAAATTACAAGTTAAAGTTTAATGCTCAAACTAACAACAAAACATTCAGGACTCATAAGGATAATGTAATGGCAAAAAACAGGTTAAATATATGGTTAACTGCAATAGCCTCTATTAACACGAAATTAGCAAGAGTAAATTTATCAAAGTCAGCCCTGATAAAATGAAAATACACTGGGTAATGCTCAGTTAATGCAAGATAAATTATTACAGATACAAAATAGTATTAATGATGGCTGACAACAAGAACCCTACATAAATTACAAAAACCTCACTAGGCCTAAGAATTAACACCTTATGCTACACAGTACAAGAAAAAATGCAACAACAGTTATACTCAAATTACACACAGCTGCTAGATGGTTGGAGACTTCCTGAGCACTCACAATAATAATAACTGTACAGGGGAGGACAGAGATGTGAACAAAATGAGGAGCAGATCTAAGTGGCAATGATGTAGAGACTGAGCTCATTATATAGGGGCCAGCAGAGCTTGATACAACTTGTAAGAAGGACGCGCAAATGAAGCCATAGGGGACAAAGAGCTGACAATCCTACTCTGAACAACAGAAAGGACGATTTACTCTACTATAACGGTAGAAGGGGGGAACTGAGGCAGAACACGCTCGTGATCAAACATGCAGCATACTGTGCGTTAAAATTACACAAAGGATGATGAAATCATAGGCTATGTAACACCTCCCCACAAAGAAAAAGAAATTTACAAAGGAAATTTCTTATTACTCTAAAACAATCTGTCTAAAGTCTAGATAAGCAATCTGCAATAACATTTTCTTTCCCCTTGACATGTTGTATGTCTAATGAATACTCCTGAAGAAGTAGACTCCATCTTGTCAATCTCTGATTTTTATCTTTAAACTTACTAAGGAATTTCAGTGGGTTATGATCGGTATAAATGACTATGGGGTCAAAACCAGAACACAAATAAAAAGAAAAATGCTGTAAACCCAAAATCAAGGCCAAAAGCTCTTTCTCAATAGTTGAGTAGTTCTTTTGAGGTGAAGTGAACTTCTTACTGTAATAAGATACAGGGTGTTCAATACCCTGATCATCCTCTTGCAGCAAAACAGCCCCAGCTCCTGTATCACTTGCATCAACAGCCATCTTAAAAGGCTTAGCAAAATTTGGAGTAGCGAGCACTGGCTGACTTAATAGGATAGCTTTAAGTTTGTTGAAAGAGGATTCACAGTTATCGGTCCAGACAAATTTAACTCCCTTTTTCAGTAGGTCTGTAAGTGGTGATACAAGAATTGAAAAGTTAAGAACAAATCTCCTGTAATAACCTACCATTCCCAAAAATGTTTGTAGCTCTTTCCTACTTTTAGGTCTGGGAAGATCACTTATAACCTGAACCTTAGCAGCTGGTGGTGCAACATGTCCATCACCAATTACGTACCCAAGGTACTGAACTTTAGCTTGACCAAACTCACACTTTGATAAATTAGCTACAAGATTAGCTTGAACTAAACGCTCAAGAAATTTACTGACATGGCATAGGTGATCTTTCCAGTTGTCACTGAAGATTAATACATCATCAATATAAACAACACACCCTGCCAAACCCTCTGTTACAACATTCATGAGCTTCTGAAATGTGGCTGGTGCATTCTTCATACCATATGGCATTACAGAACATGCAAAAGTCTTTCCTAGTGTTACAAAACATGAGATCTCCCTAGCACGTTCAGTCATAGGTACTTGCCAGTATCCCTTTAACAAATCAAACTTACTTATGTACCTAGCCTTTCCGATCTTGTCTATGCAATCTTCCACGCGAGGGAGAGGGTAAGTGTCTGTTTTGGTTATCTGATTAACACGTCTGTAGTCGATGCAAAGCCGCTGTGACCCACCTGGCTTAGGGACTAGAGTGACAGGAGAACTCCACTCGCTCTGACAGGGCTCAATCATCTTGTGGTCCAACAGGTAGCCAAGCTCCTTCTGGATGAGAGGAACTTTCACTGGGTTCACACGGTAAGGAGGCAATTTAATTGGCTTTGCGTCTCCAACATCGACATCATGCATCAACACAGTGGTTCTTCCTGGAGTGGCACGGAACACTTGCGGGTACTCCTGCAGTAATGCCGAAAACTCCTGCCTTTCCTCGGGAGCTAGATGAGAAAGCTTAGTCTGGAGATCATTCATGATATCAGGATTCTTCCCCAAACTATCACTCAGGCTCATACTGCATGGGAGAGCTTCACTTGCAGACTCGGGTGGAACAGCTACAGTGCAGACTGGATTATTTTCGTCCCGCCTGTGATATAACTTTAGCATGTTGATGTGACATAGTTGCTTGTTCTTTCTACGATCTGGTGTGGTGATGACATAGTTGACATCACTGAGTTTCTTCTCCACGAAATAAGGACCACTAAACTTGGCTTGAAGAGGTTGCCCATGAACCGGTAGCAGAATCAAAACCTGATCTCCTGGCTGAAAGTGGCGTAACCTGGACTTCTTATCATACCAAGTCTTCATCTTCTCCTGAGCAGCTCCTAAATTCTCTCTCGCCAGTTGTAAAGCAGTGGACAGCCGTTCTTTGAACTATATCACATACTCCAGCAGGTTAACGTCATCTTCCTCTGACAGCCAGCATTCCTTGAGTAACTTAAGGGGTCCTCTTACTTCATGGCCAAACAGTAGTTCAAAAGGTGAGAAGCCCAGTGATTCATTTGGAGATTCTCTTGCAGCAAACAAAACAAATGGAAGACCTTTATCCCAGTCTTTCTGATGTTCCAAACAGTATTTCTTGAGCATCGATTTGAGTGTTTGATGATATCTCTCCAACGCTCCTTGGGTCTGGGGATGGTAAGCTGAAGACGTGATCTGGGTGATGCCCAACTCTTTCAGAGACTGCTTGAAAACGTTTGACATGAAATTACTTCCCCGGTCTGACTGTACCTCGTTGGGCAGACCAAACTTGGTGAAGAACCCTAGCATTTCCTTAACCACGTTCTTTGCTGAGATATTTCTCAGTGGAATGGCTTCAGGATAACGAGTAGCCATATCAATCAGGGTCAACACATAAGAAAATCCTGAAGAAGTCTTAGGAAGAGGGCCCACAATATCCACCAACACACGGGTGAATGGCGCCTCAAAAGGAGGAATGGGAACTAGAGGTGCAACCTTTTCGGTCTGATTACACTTCCCCACAACTTGACAGGTGTGACAAGACTTACAATACCAGGAAACATCCCTGAAGATACCTGGCCAGTAGAAGTGTTTCAAAATGCGTGCCACAGTCTTCCTCACTCCAAGGTGTCCTGCTAAACTGGAATCATGAGCCACTCTAATGATATCCTGCCTACAAACACGAGGGATGACAACTTGATGTACAACCTCCCATTCACAGTCGGCTGATGCTGTTGGGGGTCTCCACTTCCTCATAAGTACTCCTGACTTTATATAATAACAATTAGAAGCACCAGCTGACTCTTCCTCACTGCAAGCAGAGTTAGCTAGACCTTTCAACTCAGGGTCAGCAACCTGCAACTCAACCAACTCTTGACGAGACAAATTATCAACACTACGCGGTACTGCCTCATCTGGTGAGTGGTCCAAATTAGCAAGAAAAGTGTCAGCTAGGATAACATCATCATCATCATTATCCTCTAAATCACCAGTAACTTTAGACTTAGCCCTAGTGACAGCACATGCAGGGAACACATCAGGGACATCACAATCCTGGGTCGCAGCCACTGGCTCACTAGACAACTGAGGAGCTGGACACACTTGACTTCCACCAATATCATTTCCAAGTAAGAAAGTTACACCTGACATTGGGAGTGTCTCAACCAAACCAACCATAACGGAACCATTAACAAAACCAGACTCTAAATTCACTCTGTACAGAGGGACAGAGAAGTAATTATTCCCTACACCTTGTAAGATTACAGTTTCATCAGAGGAATTAACATTAGAGCCTAGAACACTGGTCAGCATAAGGGATTGGCAAGCACCTGTATCACGATATATTTTAACTGATTTCCTGTCATTACTGTCCAGAGGACTGACAAAACCATCAGACAGGAAATTAGCACATGAACTCTTGAGAGTGTCACCCACGTTACTGCTCAAAAGAGGAGCTCCATCATGAGAATTTAAGTTACCCCTCAAAGCAGGTTCAGTTAACTCAGTTAAAGAATTCTGGGAACTCTCAAGAGTGGACACTAGACCAATTGACTGAATATTTAAAGACTCCTTTTGTTCACATCACGCTGTCTCCTGAAACATTTCTCCGTAGTATGACCAAGCTTACTACAATAAGTACATTTACTTTTCTGAAATCTAGAGGTGGAGCTGGTATTTACTTCCTGAGAAACATCATCTTTATTCTCTTTCCTGTTACCTGTACTCTGAGTAGAGGCAACGTACTTACTCTCAGCTTTCCCTTTTTCTCTAGAATATCTCTTGTGAGTGAGAACATATTCATCAGCTAAAACTGCAGCATCAGACAAATTATCTATTCTTCTCTCATCAAGATATAGGCTTACCTCTTTATAAATACACCTCTTGAAGTCCTCCAGCAAAATCATCTGCTTAAATTTACCAAAATCAGAATCCACATTCTTAGAATTTAACCACTGCTCTAACAGATCTTCTTTGATTTTTGCATACTCAACATGTGATTGCTTATCTTGCTTGTAAGTTGTCCTAAATTTTACTCTATAAGCTTCAGGAACAAGCTCATAGGCCTTAAGAATCAAGCTCTTAACTACATCATAATTATCAGATTGATCCTGAGGCAAAGATGCATAAGTTACTTGAGCTTTACCGGTGAGAACAGTTTGAAGGAGTACTGGCCAATACTCCTTCGGCCAATTAAAACCTGTAGCTACCCTCTCAAACAACTGAAAATACTTTGTTAAATCAGATTCATTAAAAGGAGGGACAAGTCGAACATTTTTAGCCACATCAAAATCATCAGAGCTAGATGATCCAGTTCCACCTTGTTTCATGCGATACTCATGGTCTGCCTGAATCCTAGCTAGTTCAATTTGTGCCTGAGCCTGTATCTGTGCCTCCTGAATCCGAGCCTGAGATTCAGCCTCCTTAGCATTTGCTTGAAATTCAGCCTCCTTAACACAAGCCTCCTTAGCCTGAGAGTCAGCCTCCTTAGCACGTGCTTGAAATTCAGCTTCCTTCACACGAGCCTCCTGCTGGGCTAGCTGTAACTTAGCTAATTCAATCTGCGTTTGCTCATTTGGAGGAGTTACATTAAACAAGCTCTTATTAATCATGTCAACAATTTGATCTTTAGAATGATGAGAGCGAACAGCAATTCCCAATTGTTGAGCAACAAGCTTAAGTTCATTCTTTGTTCTGTTTTCTACATCACACACTGTTTGCACATTTGACAAAAAATCTTTGGCTTCATCAAGTGTAGTAATAGTAGACATCATGAATAAATCACAGTCACAAAATATCAAGCAATATCCTTATGATAATATCCTCAATATCCTGATAAGAGGTCGCCAAATTTATGTTACGGAACAGCGAAAGATAATGTACACTTTAAGTGAGAATACTGAAAATCACTACTGTCCCGTAAAGTTCCAGGTTCAAAACGAAAGAGTTAGGTAAAATTACAAGTTAAAGTTTAATGCTCAAACTAACAACAAAACATTCAGGACTCATAAGGATAATGTAATGGCAAAAACAGGTTAAATATATAGTTAACTGCAATAGCCTCTATTAACACGAAATTAGCAAGAGTAAATTTATCTAAGTCAGCCCTGATAAAATGAAAATACACTGGGTAATGCTCAGTTAATGCCAGATAAATTATTACAGATACAAAATATTATTAATGATGACTGACAAGAACACATGAATCACAAAACCTTACTAGGCCTAAGAATTAACACCTTATGCTACTTAGTACAAGGACAAAATGCAATAACATTTATACTCAAATTACACACAGCTGCTAGATGGTTGGAGACTTCCTGAGCACTCACAATAATAATAACTGTACAGGGGAGGACAGAGATGTGAACAAAATGAGGAGTAGATCTAAGTGGCAATGATGTAGAGACTGAGCTCATTATATAGGGGTCAGCAGAGCTTGATACAACTTGTAAGAAGGACGCGCAAATGAAGCCATAGGGGACAAAGAGCTGACAATCCTACTCTGAACAACAGAAAGGACGACTTACTCTACTATAACGGTAGAAGGGGGAACTGAGGCAGAACACGCTCGTGATCAAACATGCAGCATACTGTGCGTTAAAATTACACAAAGGATGATGAAATCATAGGCTATGTAACACCTCCCCACAAAAAAAAAGAAATTTACAAAGGAAATTTCTTATTAATCTAAAACAATCTGTCTAAAGTCTAGATAAGCAATCTGCAATAACATTTTCTTTCCCCTTGACATGTTGTATGTCTAATGAATACTGAAGAAGTAGACTCCATCTTGTCAATCTCTGATTTTTATCTTTAAACTTACTAAGGAATTTCAGTGGGTTATGATCGGTATAAATGACTATGGGGTCAAAACCAGAACACAAATAAAATGAAAAATGCTGTAAACCCAAAATCAAGGCCAAAAGCTCTTTCTCAATAGTTGAGTAGTTCTTTTGAGGTGGAGTGAACTTCTTACTGTAATAAGATACAGGGTGTTCAATACCCTGATCATCCTCTTGCAGCAAAACAGCCCCAGCTCCTGTATCACTTGCATCAACAGCCATCTTAAAAGGCTTAGCAAAATTTGGAGTAGCGAGCACTGGCTGACTTAATAGGATAGCTTTAAGTTTGCTGAAAGAGGATTCACAGTTATCGGTCCAGACAAATTTAACTCCCTTTTTCAGTAGGTCTGTAAGTGGTGATACAAGAATTGAAAAGTTAAGAACAAATCTCCTGTAATAACCTACCATTCCCAAAAATCTTTGTAGCTCTTTCCTACTTTTAGGTCTGGGAAGATCACTTATAACCTGAACCTTAGCTGCTGCTGGTGCAACATGTCCATCACCAATTACGTACCCAAGGTACTGAAATTTAGCTTGACTTTGATAAATTAGCTACAAGATTAGCTTGAACTAAACGCTCAAGAAATTTACTGACATGGCATAGGTGATCTTTCCAGTTGTCACTGAAGATTAATACATCATTAATATAAACAACACACCCTGCCAAACCCTCTGTTACAACATTCATGAGCTTCTGAAATGTGGCTGGTGCATTCTTCATACCATACGGCATTACAGAACATGCAAAAGTCTTTCCTAGTGTTACAAAGCATGAGATCTCCCTAGCACGTTCAGTCATAGGTACTTGCCAGTATCCCTTTAACAAATCAAACTTACTTATGTACCTAGCCTTTCCAATCTTGTCTATGCAATCTTCCACACGAGGGAGAGGGTAAGTGTCTGTTTTGGTTATCTGATTAACACGTCTGTAGTCGATGCAAAGCCGCTGTGACCCACCTGGCTTAGGGACTAGAGTGACAGGAGAACTCCACTCGCTCTGACAGGGCTCAATCATCTTGTGGTCCAACAGGTAGCCAAGCTCCTTCTGGATGAGAGGAACTTTCACTGGGTTCACACGGTAAGGAGGCAATTTAATTGGCTTTGCGTCTCCAACATCGACATCATGCATCAACACAGTGGTTCTTCCTGGAGTGGCACGGAACACTTGCGAGTACTCCTGCAGTAATGCCGAAAACTCCTGCCTTTCCTCGGGAGGTAGATGAGAAAGCTTAGTCTGGAGATCATTCATGATATCAGGATTCTTCCCCAAACTATCACTCAGGCTCATACTGCATGGGAGAGCTTCACTTGCAGACTCGGGTGGAACAGCTACAGTGCAGACTGGATTATTTTCGTCCCGCCTGTGATATAACTTTAGCATGTTGATGTGACAAAGTTGCTTGTTCTTTCTACGATCTGGTGTGGCGATGACATAGTTGACATCACTGAGTTTCTTCTCCACGAAATAAGGACCACTAAACTTGGCTTGAAGAGGTTGCCCATGCACCGGTAGCAGAATCAAAACCTGATCTCCTGGCTGAAAGTGGCGTAACCTGGACTTCTTATCATACCAAGTCTTCATCTTCTCCTGAGCAGCTCCTAAATTCTCTCTCGCCAGCTGTAAAGCAGTGGACAGCCGTTCTTTGAACTTCATCACATACTCCAGCTGGTTGACGTCATCTTCCTCCGACAGCCAGGATTCCTTGAGTAGCTTAAGGGGGCCTCTTACTTCATGGCCAAACAGTAGTTCAAAAGGTGAGAAGCCCAGTGATTCATTTGGAGATTCTCTTGCAGCAAACACAACGAATGGAAGACCTTTATCCCAGTCTTTCTGATGTTCCAAACAGTATTTCTTGAGCATCGATTTGAGCGTTTGATGATATCTCTCCAACGCTCCTTGGGTCTGGGGATGGTAAGCTGAAGACGTGATCTGGGTGGTGCCCAACTCTTTCAGAGACTGCTTGAAAACGTTTGACATGAAATTACTTCCCCGGTCTGACTGTACCTCCTTGGGCAGACCAAACTTGGTGAAGAACCCTAGCATTTCCTTAACTACGTTCTTTGCTGAGATATTTCTAAGTGGAATGGCTTCAGGATAACGAGTAGCCATATCAATCAGGGTCAACACATAAGAAAATCCTGAAGAAGTCTTAGGAAGAGGGCCCACAATATCCACCAACACACGGGTGAAAGGCGCCTCAAAAGGAGGAATGGGAACTAGAGGTGCAACCTTTTCGGTCTGATTACACTTCCCCACAACTTGGCAGGTGTGACAAGACTTACTATACCAGGAAACATCCCTGAAGATACCTGGCCAGTAGAAGTGTTTCAAAATGCGTGCCACAGTCTTCCTCACTCCAAGGTGTCCTGCCAAACTGGAATCATGAGCCACTCTAATGATATCCTGCCTACAAACACGAGGGATGAAAACTTGATGTACAACCTCCCATTCACAGTCGGCTGATGCTGTTGGGGGTCTCCACTTCCTCATAAGTACTCCTGACTTTATATAATAACAAGTAGAAGCACCAGCTGACTCTTCCTCACTGCAAGCAGAGTTAGCTAGACCTTTCAACTCAGGGTCAGCAACCTGCAACTCAACCAACTCTTGACGAGACAAATAATCAACACTACGCGGTACTGCCTCATCTGGTGAGTGGTCCAAATTAGCAAGAAAAGTGTCAGCTAGGATAACATCATCATCATTATCCTCTAAATCACCAGTAACTTTAGACTTAGCCCTAGTGACAGCACATGCAGGGAACACATCAGGGACATCACAATCCTGGGTCGCAGCCACTGGCTCACTAGACAACTGAGGAGCTGGACACACTTGACTTCCACCAATATGATTTCCAAGTAAGAAAGTTACACCTGACATTGGGAGTGTCTCAACCAACCCAACCATAACGGAACCATTAACAAAACCAGACTCTAAATTCACTCTGCACAGAGGGACAGAGAAGTAATTATTCCCTACACCTTGTAAGATTACAGTTTCATTAGAGGAACTAACATTAGAGCCTAGAACACTGGTCAGCATAAGGGATTGGCAAGCACCTGTATCACGATATATTTTAACTGATTTCCTGTCATTACTGTCCAGAGGACTGACAAAACCATCAGACAGGAAATTAGCACATGAACTCTTGAGAGTGTCACCCACGTTACTGCTCAAAAGAGGAGCTCCATCATGAGAATTTAAGTTACCCCTCAAAGCAGGTTCAGTTAACTCAGTTAAAGAATTCTGGGAACTCTCAAGGGTGGACACTAGACCAATTGACTGAATATTTAAAGACTCCTTTTTGTTCACATCACGCTGTCTCCTGAAACATTTCTCCGTAGTATGACCAAGCTTACTACAATAAGTACATTTACTTTTCTGAAATCTAGAGGTGAAGCTGGTATTTACTTCCTGAGAAACATCATCTTTATTCTCTTTCCTGTTACCTGTGCTCTGAGTAGAGGCAACGTACTTACTCTCAGCTTTCCTTTTTTCTTTAGAATATCTCTTGTGAGTGAGAACATATTCATCAGCTAAAACTGCAGCATCAGACAAATTATCTATTCTTCTCTCATCAAGATATAGGCTTACATCTTTACTAATACACCTCTTGAAGTCCTCCAGCAAAATCATCTGCTTAAATTTACCAAAATCAGAATTTACATTCTTAGAATTTAACCACTGCTCTAACAGATCTTCTTTGATTTTTGCATACTCAACATGGGATTGCTTATCTTGCTTGTAAGTTGTCCTAAATTTTACTCTATAAGCTTCAGGAACAAGCTCATAGGCCTTAAGAATCAAGCTCTTAACTACATCATAATTATCAGATTGATCCTGAGGCAAAGATGCATAAGTTACTTGAGCTTTACCGGTGAGAACAGTTTGAAGGAGTACTGGCCAATACTCCTTCGGCCAATTAAAACCTGTAGCTACCCTCTCAAACAACTGAAAATACTTTGTTAAATCAGATTCATTAAAAGGAAGGACAAGTTTAACATTTTTAGCCACATCAAAATCATCAGAGGTAGATGATCCAGTTCCACCTTGTTTCATGCGATACTCATGGTCTGCCTGAATCCTAGCTAGTTCAATTTGTGCCTGAGCCTGTATCTGTGCCTCCTGAATCCGAGCCTGAGATTCAGCCTCCTTAGCATTTGCTTGAAATTCAGCCTCCTTAACACAAGCCTCCTTAGCCTGAGACTCAGCCTCCTTAGCACGTGCTTGAAATTCAGCTTCCTTCACACGAGCCTCCTGCAGGGCTAGCCGTAACATAGCTAATTCAATCTGCGTTTGCTCATTTGGAAGAGTTACATTAAACAAGCTTTTATTAATCATGTCAACAATTTGATCTTTAGAATGTTGAGAGCGAACAGCAATTCCCAATTGTTGAGCAACAAGCTTAAGTTCATTCTTTGTTCTGTTTTCTACATCACACACTGTTTGCACATTTGACAAAAAATCTTTGGCTTCATCAAGTGTAGTAATAATAGACATCATGAATAAATCACAGTCACAAAATATCAAGCATTATCCTTATGATAATATCCTAAATATCCTGATATGAGGTCGCCAAATTTATGTTACGGAACAGCGAAAGATAATGTACACTTTAAGTGAGAATACTAAAAATCACTACTGTCCCGTAAAGTTCCAGGTTCAAAACAAAAGAGTTAGGTAAAATTACAAGTTAAAATTTAATGCTCAAACTAACAACAAAACATTCAGGACTCATAGGGATAATGTCATGGCAAAAACAGGTTAAATATATAGTTAACTGCAATAGCCTCTATTAACACGAAATTAGCAAGAGTAATTTTACCTAAGTCAGCCCTGATAAAATGAAAATACACTGGGTAATGCTCAGTTAATGCAAGATAAATTATTACAGATACAAAATATTATTAATGATGGCTGACAATAAGAACCCTTACATAAATCACAAAAACCCCACTAGGCCTACGAATTAACACCTTATGTTATACAGTACAAGAACAAAATGCAACAACAGTTATACTCAAATTACACACAGCTGCTAGATGGTTGGAGACTTCCTGAGCACTCACAATAATAACTGTACAGGGGAGGACAGAGATGTGAACAAAATGAGGAGTAGATCTAAGTGGCAATGATGCAGAGACTGAGCTCATTATATAGGGGCCAGCAGAGCTTGATACAACTTGTAAGAAGGACGCGCAAATGAAGCCATGGGGACAAAGAGCTGACAATCCTACTCTGAACAACAGAAAGAACGACTTACTCTACTATAACGGTAGAAGGGGGGAACTGAGGCAGAACACGCTCGTGATCAAACATGCAGCATACTGTGCGTTAAAATTACACAAAGGATGATGAAATCATAGGCTATGTAACACCTCCCCACAAAAAAAAAGAAATTTACAAAGGAAATTTCTTATTAATCTAAAACAATCTGTCTAAAGTCTAGATAAGCAATCTGCAATAACATTTTCTTTCCCCTTGACATGTTGTATGTCTAATGAATACTCCTGAAGAAGTAGACTCCATCTTGTCAATCTCTGATTTTTATCTTTAAACTTACTAAGGAATTTCAGTGGGTTATGATCGGTATAAATGACTATGGGGTCAAAACCAGAACACAAATAAAATGAAAAATGCTGTAAACCCAAAATCAAGGCCAAAAGCTCTTTCTCAATAGTTGAGTAGTTCTTTTGAGGTGGAGTGAACTTCTTACTGTAATAAGATACAGGGTGTTCAATACCCTGATCATCCTCTTGCAGCAAAACAGCCCCAGCTCCTGTATCACTTGCATCAACAGCCATCTTAAAAGGCTTAGCAAAATTTGGAGTAGCGAGCACTGGCTGACTTAATAGGATAGCTTTAAGTTTGTTGAAAGAGGATTCACAGTTATCGGTCCAGACAAATTTAACTCCCTTTTTCAGTAGGTCTGTAAGTGGTGATACAAGAATTGAAAAGTTAAGAACAAATCTCCTGTAATAACCTACCATTCCCAAAAATCTTTGTAGCTCTTTCCTACTTTTAGGTCTGGGAAGATCACTTATAACCTGAACCTTAGCTGCTGCTGGTGCAACATGTCCATCACCAATTACGTACCCAAGGTACTGAAATTTAGCTTGACTTTGATAAATTAGCTACAAGATTAGCTTGAACTAAACGCTCAAGAAATTTACTGACATGGCATAGGTGATCTTTCCAGTTGTCACTGAAGATTAATACATCATTAATATAAACAACACACCCTGCCAAACCCTCTGTTACAACATTCATGAGCTTCTGAAATGTGGCTGGTGCATTCTTCATACCATACGGCATTACAGAACATGCAAAAGTCTTTCCTAGTGTTACAAAACATGAGATCTCCCTAGCACGTTCAGTCATAGGTACTTGCCAGTATCCCTTTAACAAATCAAACTTACTTATGTACCTAGCCTTTCCAATCTTGTCTATGCAATCTTCCACACGAGGGAGAGGGTAAGTGTCTGTTTTGGTTATCTGATTAACACGTCTGTAGTCGATGCAAAGCCGCTGTGACCCACCTGGCTTAGGGACTAGAGTGACAGGAGAACTCCACTCGCTCTGACAGGGCTCAATCATCTTGTGGTCCAACAGGTAGCCAAGCTCCTTCTGGATGAGAGGAACTTTCACTGGGTTCACACGGTAAGGAGGCAATTTAATTGGCTTTGCGTCTCCAACATCGACATCATGCATCAACACAGTGGTTCTTCCTGGAGTGGCACGGAACACTTGCGGGTACTCCTGCAGTAATGCCGAAAACTCCTGCCTTTCCTCGGGAGCTAGATGAGAAAGCTTAGTCTGGAGATCATTCATGATATCAGGATTCTTCCCCAAACTATCACTCAGGCTCATACTGCATGGGAGAGCTTCACTTGCAGACTCGGGTGGAACAGCTACAGTGCAGACTGGATTATTTTCGTCCCGCCTGTGATATAACTTTAGCATGTTGATGTGACAAAGTTGCTTGTTCTTTCTACGATCTGGTGTGGCGATGACATAGTTGACATCACTGAGTTTCTTCTCCACGAAATAAGGACCACTAAACTTGGCTTGAAGAGGTTGCCCATGCACCGGTAGCAGAATCAAAACCTGATCTCCTGGCTGAAAGTGGCGTAACCTGGACTTCTTATCATACCAAGTCTTCATCTTCTCCTGAGCAGCTCCTAAATTCTCTCTCGCCAGCTGTAAAGCAGTGGACAGCCGTTCTTTGAACTTCATCACATACTCCAGCTGGTTGACGTCATCTTCCTCCGACAGCCAGGATTCCTTGAGTAGCTTAAGGGGGCCTCTTACTTCATGGCCAAACAGTAGTTCAAAAGGTGAGAAGCCCAGTGATTCATTTGGAGATTCTCTTGCAGCAAACACAACGAATGGAAGACCTTTATCCCAGTCTTTCTGATGTTCCAAACAGTATTTCTTGAGCATCAATTTGAGTGTTTGATGATATCTCTCCAACGCTCCTTGGGTCTGGGGATGGTAAGCTGAAGACGTGATCTGGGTGGTGCCCAACTCTTTCAGAGACTGCTTGAAAACGTTTGACATGAAATTACTTCCCCGGTCTGACTGTACCTCCTTGGGCAGACCAAACTTGGTGAAGAACCCTAGCATTTCCTTAACTACGTTCTTTGCTGAGATATTTCTAAGTGGAATGGCTTCAGGATAACGAGTAGCCATATCAATCAGGGTCAACACATAAGAAAATCCTGAAGAAGTCTTAGGAAGAGGGCCCACAATATCCACCAACACACGGGTGAAAGGCGCCTCAAAAGGAGGAATGGGAACTAGAGGTGCAACCTTTTCGGTCTGATTACACTTCCCCACAACTTGGCAGGTGTGACAAGACTTACTATACCAGGAAACATCCCTGAAGATACCTGGCCAGTAGAAGTGTTTCAAAATGCGTGCCACAGTCTTCCTCACTCCAAGGTGTCCTGCCAAACTGGAATCATGAGCCACTCTAATGATATCCTGCCTACAAACACGAGGGATGAAAACTTGATGTACAACCTCCCATTCACAGTCGGCTGATGCTGTTGGGGGTCTCCACTTCCTCATAAGTACTCCTGACTTTATATAATAACAAGCAGAAGCACCAGCTGACTCTTCCTCACTGCAAGCAGAGTTAGCTAGACCTTTCAACTCAGGGTCAGCAACCTGCAACTCAACCAACTCTTGACGAGACAAATAATCAACACTACGCGGTACTGCCTCATCTGGTGAGTGGTCCAAATTAGCAAGAAAAGTGTCAGCTAGGATAACATCATCATCATCATTATCCTCTAAATCACCAGTAACTTTAGACTTAGCCCTAGTGACAGCACATGCAGGGAACACATCAGGGACATCACAATCCTGGGTCGCAGCCACTGGCTCACTAGACAACTGAGGAGCTGGACACACTTGACTTCCACCAATATGATTTCCAAGTAAGAAAGTTACACCTGACATTGGGAGTGTCTCAACCAACCCAACCATAACGGAACCATTAACAAAACCAGACTCTAAATTCACTCTGCACAGAGGGACAGAGAAGTAATTATTCCCTACACCTTGTAAGATTACAGTTTCATTAGAGGAACTAACATTAGAGCCTAGAACACTGGTCAGCATAAGGGATTGGCAAGCACCTGTATCACGATATATTTTAACTGATTTCCTGTCATTACTGTCCAGAGGACTGACAAAACCATCAGACAGGAAATTAGCACATGAACTCTTGAGAGTGTCACCCACGTTACTGCTCAAAAGAGGAGCTCCATCATGAGAATTTAAGTTACCCCTCAAAGCAGGTTCAGTTAACTCAGTTAAAGAATTCTGGGAACTCTCAAGGGTGGACACTAGACCAATTGACTGAATATTTAAAGACTCCTTTTTGTTCACATCACGCTGTCTCCTGAAACATTTCTCCGTAGTATGACCAAGCTTACTACAATAAGTACATTTACTTTTCTGAAATCTAGAGGTGAAGCTGGTATTTACTTCCTGAGAAACATCATCTTTATTCTCTTTCCTGTTACCTGTGCTCTGAGTAGAGGCAACGTACTTACTCTCAGCTTTCCTTTTTTCTTTAGAATATCTCTTGTGAGTGAGAACATATTCATCAGCTAAAACTGCAGCATCAGACAAATTATCTATTCTTCTCTCATCAAGATATAGGCTTACATCTTTACTAATACACCTCTTGAAGTCCTCCAGCAAAATCATCTGCTTAAATTTACCAAAATCAGAATTTACATTCTCAGAATTTAACTACTGCTCTAACAGATCTTCTTTGATTTTTGCATACTCAACATGCGATTGCTTATCTTGCTTGTAAGTTGTACTAAATTTTACTCTATAAGCTTCAGGAACAAGCTCATAGGCCTTAAGAATCAAGCTCTTAACTACATCATAATTATCAGATTGATCCTGAGGCAAAGATGCATAAGTTACTTGAGCTTTACCTGTGAGAACAGTTTGAAGGAGTACTGGCCAATACTTCTTCGGCCAATTAAAACCTGTTGCTACCCTCTCAAACAACTGAAAATACTTTGTTAAATCAGATTCATTAAAAGGAAGGAGTAGGTTAACATTTTTAGCCACATCAAAATCATCAGAGGTAGATGATCCAGTTCCACCTTGTTTCATGCGATACTCATGGTCTGCCTGAATCCTAGCTAGTTCAATTTGTGCCTGAGCCTGTATCTGTGCCTCCTGAATCCGAGCCTGAGATTCAGCCTCCTTAGCATTTGCTTGAAATTCAGCCTCCTTAACACAAGCCTCCTTAGCCTGAGACTCAGCCTCCTTAGCACGTGCTTGAAATTCAGCTTCCTTCACACGAGCCTCCTGCAGGGCTAGCCGTAACATAGCTAATTCAATCTGCGTTTGCTCATTTGGAAGAGTTACATTAAACAAGCTTTTATTAATCATGTCAACAATTTGATCTTTAGAATGTTGAGAGCGAACAGCAATTCCCAATTGTTGAGCAACAAGCTTAAGTTCATTCTTTGTTCTGTTTTCTACATCACACACTGTTTGCACATTTGACAAAAAATCTTTGGCTTCATCAAGTGTAGTAATAATAGACATCATGAATAAATCACAGTCACAAAATATCAAGCATTATCCTTATGATAATATCCTGAATATCCTGATATGAGGTCGCCAAATTTATGTTACGGAACAGCGAAAGATAATGTACATTTTAAGTGAGAATACTAAAAATCACTACTGTCCCGTAAAGTTCCAGGTTCAAAACAAAAGAGTTAGGTAAAATTACAAGTTAAAATTTAATGCTCAAACTAACAACAAAACATTCAGGACTCATAAGGATAATGTCATGGCAAAAACAGGTTAAATATATAGTTAACTGCAATAGCCTCTATTAACACGAAATTAGCAAGAGTAATTTTACCTAAGTCAGCCCTGATAAAATGAAAATACACTGGGTAATGCTCAGTTAATGCAAAATAAATTATTACAGATACAAAATATTATTAATGATGGCTGACAATAAGAACCCTTACATAAATCACAAAAACCTCACTAGGCCTACGAATTAACACCTTATGTTATACAGTACAAGAACAAAATGCAATAACACTTATACTCAAATTACACAGCTGCTAGATGGTTGGAGACTTCCTGAGCACTCACAATAATAACTGTACAGGGGAGGACAGAGATGTGAACAAAATGAGGAGTAGATCTAAGTGGCAATGATGCAGAGACTGAGCTCATTATATAGGGGCCAGCAGAGCTTGATACAACTTGTAAGAAGGACGCGCAAATGAAGCCATGGGGACAAAGAGTTGACAATCCCGCTCTGAACAACAGAAAGAACGACTTACTCTACTATAACGGTAGAAGGGGGGGAACTGAGGCAGAACACGCTCGTGATCAAACATGCAGCATACTGTGCGTTAAAATTACACAAAGGATGATGAAATCATAGGCTATGTAACACCTCCCCACAAAAAAAAAGAAATTTACAAAGGAAATTTCTTATTAATCTAAAACAATCTGTCTAAAGTCTAGATAAGCAATCTGCAATAACATTTTCTTTCCCCTTGACATGTTGTATGTCTAATGAATACTGAAGAAGTAGACTCCATCTTGTCAATCTCTGATTTTTATCTTTAAACTTACTAAGGAATTTCAGTGGGTTATGATCGGTATAAATGACTATGGGGTCAAAACCAGAACACAAATAAAATGAAAAATGCTGTAAACCCAAAATCAAGGCCAAAAGCTCTTTCTCAATAGTTGAGTAGTTCTTTTGAGGTGGAGTGAACTTCTTACTGTAATAAGATACAGGGTGTTCAATACCCTGATCATCCTCTTGCAGCAAAACAGCCCCAGCTCCTGTATCACTTGCATCAACAGCCATCTTAAAAGGCTTAGCAAAATTTGGAGTAGCGAGCACTGGCTGACTTAATAGGATAGCTTTAAGTTTGCTGAAAGAGGATTCACAGTTATCGGTCCAGACAAATTTAACTCCCTTTTTCAGTAGGTCTGTAAGTGGTGATACAAGAATTGAAAAGTTAAGAACAAATCTCCTGTAATAACCTACCATTCCCAAAAATCTTTGTAGCTCTTTCCTACTTTTAGGTCTGGGAAGATCACTTATAACCTGAACCTTAGCTGCTGCTGGTGCAACATGTCCATCACCAATTACGTACCCAAGGTACTGAAATTTAGCTTGACTTTGATAAATTAGCTACAAGATTAGCTTGAACTAAACGCTCAAGAAATTTACTGACATGGCATAGGTGATCTTTCCAGTTGTCACTGAAGATTAATACATCATTAATATAAACAACACACCCTGCCAAACCCTCTGTTACAACATTCATGAGCTTCTGAAATGTGGCTGGTGCATTCTTCATACCATACGGCATTACAGAACATGCAAAAGTCTTTCCTAGTGTTACAAAGCATGAGATCTCCCTAGCACGTTCAGTCATAGGTACTTGCCAGTATCCCTTTAACAAATCAAACTTACTTATGTACCTAGCCTTTCCAATCTTGTCTATGCAATCTTCCACACGAGGGAGAGGGTAAGTGTCTGTTTTGGTTATCTGATTAACACGTCTGTAGTCGATGCAAAGCCGCTGTGACCCACCTGGCTTAGGGACTAGAGTGACAGGAGAACTCCACTCGCTCTGACAGGGCTTCAATCATCTTGTGATCCAACAGGTAGCCAAGCTCCTTCTGGATGAGAGGAACTTTCACTGGGTTCACACGGTAAGGAGGCAATTTAATTGGCTTTGCGTCTCCAACATCGACATCATGCATCAACACAGTGGTTCTTCCTGGAGTGGCACGGAACACTTGCGGGTACTCCTGCAGTAATGCCGAAAACTCCTGCCTTTCCTCGGGAGCTAGATGAAAAAGCTTAGTCTGGAGATCATTCATGATATCAGGATTCTTCCCCAAACTATCACTCAGGCTCATACTGCATGGGAGAGCTTCACTTGCAGACTCGGGTGGAACAGCTACAGTGCAGACTGGATTATTTTCGTCCCGCCTGTGATATAACTTTAGCATGTTGATGTGACAAAGTTGCTTGCTCTTTCTACGATCTGGTGTGGTGATGACATAGTTGACATCACTGAGTTTCTTCTCCACGAAATAAGGACCACTAAACTTGGCTTGAAGAGGTTGCCCATGAACCGGTAGCAGAATCAAAACCTGATCTCCTGGCTGAAAGTGGCGTAACCTGGACTTCTTATCATACCAAGTCTTCATCTTCTCCTGAGCAGCTCCTAAATTCTCTCTCGCCAGCTGTAAAGCAGTGGACAGCCGTTCTTTGAACTATATCACATACTCCAGCAGGTTAACGTCATCTTCCTCTGACAGCCAGCATTCCTTGAGTAACTTAAGGGGTCCTCTTACTTCATGGCCAAACAGTAGTTCAAAAGGTGAGAAGCCCAGTGATTCATTTGGAGATTCTCTTGCAGCAAACAAAACAAATGGAAGACCTTTATCCCAGTCTTTCTGATGTTCCAAACAGTATTTCTTGAGCATCGATTTGAGTGTTTGATGATATCTCTCCAACGCTCCTTGGGTCTGGGGATGGTAAGCTGAAGACGTGATCTGGGTGATGCCCAACTCTTTCAGAGACTGCTTGAAAACGTTTGACATGAAATTACTTCCCCGGTCTGACTGTACCTCGTTGGGCAGACCAAACTTTGTGAAGAACCCTATCATTTCCTTAACCACGTTCTTTGCTGAGATATTTCTCAGTGGAATGGCTTCAGGATAACGAGTAGCCATATCAATCAGGGTCAACACATAAGAAAATCCTGAAGAAGTCTTAGGAAGAGGGCCCACAATATCCACCAACACACGGGTGAATGGCGCCTCAAAAGGAGGAATGGGAACTAGAGGTGCAACCTTTTCGGTCTGATTACACTTCCCCACAACTTGACAGGTGTGACAAGACTTACAATACCAGGAAACATCCCTGAAGATACCTGGCCAGTAGAAGTGTTTCAAAATGCGTGCCACAGTCTTCCTCACTCCAAGGTGTCCTGCTAAACTGGAATCATGAGCCACTCTAATGATATCCTGCCTACAAACACGAGGGATGACAACTTGATGTACAACCTCCCATTCACAGTCGGCTGATGCTGTTGGGGGTCTCCACTTCCTCATAAGTACTCCTGACTTTATATAATAACAATTAGAAGCACCGGCTGACTCTTCCTCACTGCAAGCAGAGTTAGCTAGACCTTTCAACTCAGGGTCAGCAACCTGCAACTCAACCAACTCTTGACGAGACAAATTATCAACACTACGGGGTACTGCCTCATCTGGTGAGTGGTCCAAATTAGCAAGAAAAGTGTCAGCTAGGATAACATCATCATCATCATTATCCTCTAAATGACGCAGCCCTATGACAGCACAGTGAAGAAAGTGGTCCCTAAACAGGTGTCATGACATCAGATCACCAAAACAGACACTTACCCTCTCCCTCGCGTGGAAGATTGCATAGACAAGATCGGAAAGGCTAGGTACATAAGTAAGTTTGATTTGTTAAAGGGATACTGGCAAGTACCTATGACTGAACGTGCTAGGGAGATCTCATGTTTTGTAACACTAGGAAAGAAAATGTTATTGCAGATTGCTTATCTAGACTTTAGACAGATTGTTTTAGAGTAATAAGAAATTTCCTTTGTAAATTTCTTTTTCTTTGTGGGGAGGTGTTACATAGCCTATGATTTCATCATCCTTTGTGTAATTTTTAACGCACAGTATGCTGCATGTTTGATCACGAGCGTGTTCTGCCTCAGTCCCCCCCCTTCTACCGTTATAGTAGAGTAAGTCGTTCTTTCTGTTGTTCAGAGCAGGATTGTCAACTCTTTGTCCCCATGGCTTCATTTGCGCGTCCTTCTTACAAGTTGTATCAAGCTCTGCTGGCCCCTATATAATGAGCTCAGTCTCTGCATCATTGCCACTTAGATCTACTCCTCATTTTGTTCACATCTCTGTCCTCCCCTGTACAGTTATTGTTGTGAGTGCTCAGGAAGTCTCCAACCATCTAGCAGCTGTGTAATTTGAGTATAACTGTTGTTGCATTTTTTTCTTGTACTGTGTAGCATAAGGTTAATTTATAGGCCTAATAAGGTTTTTGTGATTTATGTAAAGATTCTTATTGTCAGCAATTATTAATAATAGTTTGTATCTGTAATAATTTATCTTGCATTAACTGAGCATTACCCAGTGTATTTTCATTTTATCAGGGCTGACTTAGGTAAATTTACTCTTGCTAATTTCATGTTAATAGAGGCTATTGCAGTTAACCATATATTTAACCTGTTTTTGCCATTACATTATCCTTATGAGTCCTGAATGTTTTGTTGTTAGTTTGAGCATTAAACTTTAACTTGTAATTTTACCTAACTCTTTTGTTTTGAACCTGGAACTTTACGGGACAGTAGTGATTTTTAGTATTCTCACTTAAAGTGTACATTATCTTTCTCTGTTCCGTAACATAAATTTGGCGACCTCATATCAGGATATTCAGGATATTATCATAAGGATATTGCTTGATATTTTGTGACTGTTACTTATTCATGATGTCTACTATTACTACACTTGATGAAGCCAAAGATTTTTTGTCAAATGTGCAGTGTGTGATGTAGAAAACAGAACAAAGAATGAACTTAAGCTTGTTGCTCAACAATTAGGAATTGCTGTTCGCTCTCAACATTCTAAAGATCAAATTGTTGACATGATTAATGAAAGCTTGTTTAATGTAACTCCTCCAAATGAGCAAACGCAGATTGAATTAGCTAAGTTACAGCTAGCCCTGCAGGAGGCTCGTGTGAAGGAAGCTGAATTTCAAGCACGTACTAAGGAGGCTGAGTCTCAGGCTAAGGAGGCTTGTGTTAAGGAGGCTGAATTTCAGGCAAATGCTCGAATTCAAGAGGCACAGGTACAGGCTCAGGCACAAATTGAACTTGCTAGGATTCAGGCAGACCATGAGTATCGCATGAAACAAGGTAGAACTGGATCATCTAGCTCTGATGATTTTGATGTGGCTAAAAATGTTAAACTTGTCCCTCCTTTTAATGAATCTGATTTAACAAAGTATTTTCAGTTGTTTGAGAGGGTAGCTACAGGTTTTAATTGGCCCAAAAAGTATTGGCCAGTACTCCTTCAAACTGTTCTCACCGGTAAAGCTCAAGTAACTTATGCATCTTTGCCTCAGGATCAATCTGATAATTATGATGTAGTTAAGAGCTTGATTCTTAAGGCCTATGAGCTTGTTCCTGAAGCTTATAGAGTAAAATTTAGGACAACTTACAAGCAAGATAAGCAATCCCATGTTGAGTATGCAAAAATCAAAGAAGATCTGTTAGAGCAGTGGTTAAATTCTAAGAATGTGGATTCTGATTTTGGTAAATTTAAGCAGATGATTTTGCTGGAGGATTTCAAAAGGTGTATTAGTAAAGATGTAAGCCTATATCTTGATGAGAAAAGAATAGATAATTTGTCTGATGCTGCAGTTTTAGCTGATGAATATGTTCTCACTCACAGGAGATATTCTAAAGAAAAAAGGAAAGCTGAGAGTAAGTACGTTGCCTCTACTCAGAGTACAGGTAACAGGAAAGAGAATAAAGATGATATTTCTCAGGAAGTAAATACCAGCTTCACCTCTAGATTTCGGAAAAGTAAATGTACTTATTGTAGTAAGCTTGGTCATACTACGGAGAAATGTTTCAGGAGACAGCGTGATGTGAACAAAAAGGAGTCTTTAAATATTCAGTCAATTGGTCTAATGTCCACCCTTGAGAGTTCCCAGAATTCTTTAACTGAGTTAACTGAACCTGCTTTGAGGGGTAACTTAAATTCTCATGATGGAGCGCCTCTTTTGAGCAGTAACGTGGGTGACACTTTCAAGAGTTCATATGCTAATTTCCTGTCTGATGGTTTTGTCAGTCCTCTGGACAGTAATGACAGGAATTCAGTTCAAATATATCGTGATACAGGTGCTTGCCAATCCCTTATGCTGACCAGTGTTCTAGGCTCTATTGTTAATTCCTCTGATGAAACTGTAATCTTACAAGGTGTAGGAATAATTACTTCTCTGTCCCTCTGTGCAGAGTGAATTTAGAGTCTGGTTTTGTTAATGGTTCCATTATGGTTGGGTTGGTTGAGACACTCCCAATGTCAGGTGTAACTTTCTTACTTGGAAATGATATTGGTGGAAGTCAAGTGTGTCCAGCTCCTCAGTTGTCTAGTGAGCCAGTGGCTGCGTTCCAGGATTGTGATGTCCCTGATGTGTTCCCTGCATGTGCTGTCACTAGGGCTAAGTCTAAAGTTACTGGTGATTTAGAGGATAATGATGATGATGATGTTATCCTAGCTGACACTTTTCTTGCTAATTTGGACCACTCACCAGATGAGGCAGTACCCCGTAGTGTTGATAATTTGTCTCGTCAAGAGTTGGTTGAGTTGCAGGTTGCTGACCCTGAGTTGAAAGGTCTAGCTAACTCTGCTTACAGTGAAGAAGGGTCAGCCGGTGCTTCTACTTGTTATTATGTAAAGTCAGGAGTACTTATGAGGAAGTGGAGACCCCCAACAGCATCAGCCGACTGTGAATGGGAGGTTGTACATCAAGTTGTCATCCCTCGTGTTTGTAGGCAGGATATCATTCGAGTGGCTCATGATTCCAGTTTGGCAGGACACCTTGGAGTGAGGAAGACTGTGGCACGCATTTTGAAACACTTTTACTGGCCAGGTATCTTCAGGGATGTTTCCTGGTATTGTAAGTCTTGTCACACCTGTCAAGTTGTGGGGAAGTGTAATCAGACCGAAAGGTTGCACCTCTAGTTCCCATTCCTCCTTTTGAGGCGCCTTTCACCCGTGTGTTGGTGGATATTGTGGGCCCTCTTCCTAAGACTTCTTCAGGATTTTCTTATGTGTTGACCCTGATTGATATGGCTACTCGTTATCCTGAAGCCATTCCACTTAGAAATATCTCAGCAAAGAACGTGGTTAAGGAAATGCTAGGGTTCTTCACAAAGTTTGGTCTGCCCAAGGAAGTACAGTCAGACCGGGGAAGTAATTTCATGTCGAATGTTTTCAAGCAGTCTCTGAAAGAGTTGGGCATCACCCAGATCACGTCTTCAGCTTACCATCCCCAGACTCAAGGAGCGTTGGAGAGATATCATCAAACACTCAAATCGATGCTCAAGAAATACTGTTTGGAACATCAGAAAGACTGGGATAAAGGTCTTCCATTCGTTGTATTTGCTGCAAGAGAATCTCCAAATGAATCACTGGGCTTCTCACCTTTTGAACTACTGTTTGGCCATGAAGTAAGAGGACCCCTTAAGCTACTCAAGGAATGCTGGCTGTCGGAGGAAGATGACGTCAACCTGCTGGAGTATGTGATGAAGTTCAAAGAGCGGCTGTCCACTGATTTACGGCTGGCGAGAGAGAATTTAGGAGCTGCTCAGGAGAAGATGAAGACTTGGTATGATAAGAAGTCCAGGTTACGCCACTTTCAGCCAGGAGATCAGGTTTTGATTCTGCTACCAGTTCATGGGCAACCTCTTCAAGCCAAGTTTAGTGGTCCTTATTTCGTGGAGAAGAAACTCAGTGATGTCAACTATGTCATCGCCACACAAGATCGTAGAAAGAACAAGCAACTTTGTCACATCAACATGCTAAAGTTATATCACAGGCGGGACAAAATAATCCAGTCTGCACTGTAGCTGTTCCACCCGAGTCTGCAAGTGAAGCTCTCCCATGCAGTATGAGCCTGAGTGATAGTTTGGGGAAGAATCCTGATATCATGAATGATCTCCAGACTAAGCTTTCTCATCTACCTCCCAAGGAAAGGCAGGAGTTTTCGGCATTACTGCAGGAGTACCCGCAAGTGTTCCGTGCCACTCCAGGAAGAACTACTGTGTTGATGCATGATGTCGATGTTGGAGACGCAAAGCCAATTAAATTGCCTCCTTACCGTGTGAACCCAGTGAAAGTTCCTCTCATCCAGAAGGAGCTTGGCTACCTGTTGGACCACAAGATGATTGAGCCCTGTCAGAGCGAGTGGAGTTCTCCTGTCACTCTAGTCCCTAAGCCAGGTGGGTCACAGCGGCTTTGCATCGACTACAGACGTGTTAATCAGATCACCAAAACAGACACTTACCCTCTCCCTCGCGTGGAAGATTGCATAGACAAGATCGGAAAGGCTAGGTACATAAGTAAGTTTGATTTGTTAAAGGGATACTGGCAAGTACCTATGACTGAACGTGCTAGGGAGATCTCATGTTTTGTAACACTAGGAAAGAAAATGTTATTGCAGATTGCTTATCTAGACTTTAGACAGATTGTTTTAGAGTAATAAGAAATTTCCTTTGTAAATTTCTTTTTCTTTGTGGGGAGGTGTTACATAGCCTATGATTTCATCATCCTTTGTGTAATTTTTTACGCACAGTATGCTGCATGTTTGATCACGAGCGTGTTCTGCCTCAGTCCCCCCCCTTCTACCGTTATAGTAGAGTAAGTCGTTCTTTCTGTTGTTCAGAGCAGGATTGTCAACTCTTTGTCCCCATGGCTTCATTTGCGCGTCCTTCTTACAAGTTGTATCAAGCTCTGCTGGCCCCTATATAATGAGCTCAGTCTCTGCATCATTGCCACTTAGATCTACTCCTCATTTTGTTCACATCTCTGTCCTCCCCTGTACAGTTATTGTTGTGAGTGCTCAGGAAGTCTCCAACCATCTAGCAGCTGTGTAATTTGAGTATAACTGTTGTTGCATTTTTTTCTTGTACTGTGTAGCATAAGGTTAATTTATAGGCCTAATAAGGTTTTTGTGATTTATGTAAAGATTCTTATTGTCAGCAATTATTAATAATAGTTTGTATCTGTAATAATTTATCTTGCATTAACTGAGCATTACCCAGTGTATTTTCATTTTATCAGGGCTGACTTAGGTAAATTTACTCTTGCTAATTTCATGTTAATAGAGGCTATTGCAGTTAACCATATATTTAACCTGTTTTTGCCATTACATTATCCTTATGAGTCCTGAATGTTTTGTTGTTAGTTTGAGCATTAAACTTTAACTTGTAATTTTACCTAACTCTTTTGTTTTGAACCTGGAACTTTACGGGACAGTAGTGATTTTTAGTATTCTCACTTAAAGTGTACATTATCTTTCTCTGTTCCGTAACATAAATTTGGCGACCTCATATCAGGATATTCAGGATATTATCATAAGGATATTGCTTGATATTTTGTGACTGTTACTTATTCATGATGTCTACTATTACTACACTTGATGAAGCCAAAGATTTTTTGTCAAATGTGCAGTGTGTGATGTAGAAAACAGAACAAAGAATGAACTTAAGCTTGTTGCTCAACAATTAGGAATTGCTGTTCGCTCTCAACATTCTAAAGATCAAATTGTTGACATGATTAATGAAAGCTTGTTTAATGTAACTCCTCCAAATGAGCAAACGCAGATTGAATTAGCTAAGTTACAGCTAGCCCTGCAGGAGTCGTGTGAAGGAAGCTGAATTTCAAGCACGTACTAAGGAGGCTGAGTCTCAGGCTAAGGAGGCTTGTGTTAAGGAGGCTGAATTTCAGGCAAATGCTCGAATTCAAGAGGCACAGGTACAGGCTCAGGCACAAATTGAACTTGCTAGGATTCAGGCAGACCATGAGTATCGCATGAAACAAGGTAGAACTGGATCATCTAGCTCTGATGATTTTGATGTGGCTAAAAATGTTAAACTTGTCCCTCCTTTTAATGAATCTGATTTAACAAAGTATTTTCAGTTGTTTGAGAGGGTAGCTACAGGTTTTAATTGGCCCAAAAAGTATTGGCCAGTACTCCTTCAAACTGTTCTCACCGGTAAAGCTCAAGTAACTTATGCATCTTTGCCTCAGGATCAATCTGATAATTATGATGTAGTTAAGAGCTTGATTCTTAAGGCCTATGAGCTTGTTCCTGAAGCTTATAGAGTAAAATTTAGGACAACTTACAAGCAAGATAAGCAATCCCATGTTGAGTATGCAAAAATCAAAGAAGATCTGTTAGAGCAGTGGTTAAATTCTAAGAATGTGGATTCTGATTTTGGTAAATTTAAGCAGATGATTTTGCTGGAGGATTTCAAAAGGTGTATTAGTAAAGATGTAAGCCTATATCTTGATGAGAAAAGAATAGATAATTTGTCTGATGCTGCAGTTTTAGCTGATGAATATGTTCTCACTCACAGGAGATATTCTAAAGAAAAAAGGAAAGCTGAGAGTAAGTACGTTGCCTCTACTCAGAGTACAGGTAACAGGAAAGAGAATAAAGATGATATTTCTCAGGAAGTAAATACCAGCTTCACCTCTAGATTTCGGAAAAGTAAATGTACTTATTGTAGTAAGCTTGGTCATACTACGGAGAAATGTTTCAGGAGACAGCGTGATGTGAACAAAAAGGAGTCTTTAAATATTCAGTCAATTGGTCTAATGTCCACCCTTGAGAGTTCCCAGAATTCTTTAACTGAGTTAACTGAACCTGCTTTGAGGGGTAACTTAAATTCTCATGATGGAGCGCCTCTTTTGAGCAGTAACGTGGGTGACACTTTCAAGAGTTCATATGCTAATTTCCTGTCTGATGGTTTTGTCAGTCCTCTGGACAGTAATGACAGGAATTCAGTTCAAATATATCGTGATACAGGTGCTTGCCAATCCCTTATGCTGACCAGTGTTCTAGGCTCTATTGTTAATTCCTCTGATGAAACTGTAATCTTACAAGGTGTAGGGAATAATTACTTCTCTGTCCCTCTGTGCAGAGTGAATTTAGAGTCTGGTTTTGTTAATGGTTCCATTATGGTTGGGTTGGTTGAGACACTCCCAATGTCAGGTGTAACTTTCTTACTTGGAAATGATATTGGTGGAAGTCAAGTGTGTCCAGCTCCTCAGTTGTCTAGTGAGCCAGTGGCTGCGTTCCAGGATTGTGATGTCCCTGATGTGTTCCCTGCATGTGCTGTCACTAGGGCTAAGTCTAAAGTTACTGGTGATTTAGAGGATAATGATGATGATGATGTTATCCTAGCTGACACTTTTCTTGCTAATTTGGACCACTCACCAGATGAGGCAGTACCCCGTAGTGTTGATAATTTGTCTCGTCAAGAGTTGGTTGAGTTGCAGGTTGCTGACCCTGAGTTGAAAGGTCTAGCTAACTCTGCTTACAGTGAAGAAGGGTCAGCCGGTGCTTCTACTTGTTATTATGTAAAGTCAGGAGTACTTATGAGGAAGTGGAGACCCCCAACAGCATCAGCCGACTGTGAATGGGAGGTTGTACATCAAGTTGTCATCCCTCGTGTTTGTAGGCAGGATATCATTCGAGTGGCTCATGATTCCAGTTTGGCAGGACACCTTGGAGTGAGGAAGACTGTGGCACGCATTTTGAAACACTTTTACTGGCCAGGTATCTTCAGGGATGTTTCCTGGTATTGTAAGTCTTGTCACACCTGTCAAGTTGTGGGGAAGTGTAATCAGACCGAAAGGTTGCACCTCTAGTTCCCATTCCTCCTTTTGAGGCGCCTTTCACCCGTGTGTTGGTGGATATTGTGGGCCCTCTTCCTAAGACTTCTTCAGGATTTTCTTATGTGTTGACCCTGATTGATATGGCTACTCGTTATCCTGAAGCCATTCCACTTAGAAATATCTCAGCAAAGAACGTGGTTAAGGAAATGCTAGGGTTCTTCACAAAGTTTGGTCTGCCCAAGGAAGTACAGTCAGACCGGGGAAGTAATTTCATGTCGAATGTTTTCAAGCAGTCTCTGAAAGAGTTGGGCATCACCCAGATCACGTCTTCAGCTTACCATCCCCAGACTCAAGGAGCGTTGGAGAGATATCATCAAACACTCAAATCGATGCTCAAGAAATACTGTTTGGAACATCAGAAAGACTGGGATAAAGGTCTTCCATTCGTTGTATTTGCTGCAAGAGAATCTCCAAATGAATCACTGGGCTTCTCACCTTTTGAACTACTGTTTGGCCATGAAGTAAGAGGACCCCTTAAGCTACTCAAGGAATGCTGGCTGTCGGAGGAAGATGACGTCAACCTGCTGGAGTATGTGATGAAGTTCAAAGAGCGGCTGTCCACTGATTTACGGCTGGCGAGAGAGAATTTAGGAGCTGCTCAGGAGAAGATGAAGACTTGGTATGATAAGAAGTCCAGGTTACGCCACTTTCAGCCAGGAGATCAGGTTTTGATTCTGCTACCAGTTCATGGGCAACCTCTTCAAGCCAAGTTTAGTGGTCCTTATTTCGTGGAGAAGAAACTCAGTGATGTCAACTATGTCATCGCCACACAAGATCGTAGAAAGAACAAGCAACTTTGTCACATCAACATGCTAAAGTTATATCACAGGCGGGACCAAAATAATCCAGTCTGCACTGTAGCTGTTCCACCCGAGTCTGCAAGTGAAGCTCTCCCATGCAGTATGAGCCTGAGTGATAGTTTGGGGAAGAATCCTGATATCATGAATGATCTCCAGACTAAGCTTTCTCATCTACCTCCCAAGGAAAGGCAGGAGTTTTCGGCATTACTGCAGGAGTACCCGCAAGTGTTCCGTGCCACTCCAGGAAGAACTACTGTGTTGATGCATGATGTCGATGTTGGAGACGCAAAGCCAATTAAATTGCCTCCTTACCGTGTGAACCCAGTGAAAGTTCCTCTCATCCAGAAGGAGCTTGGCTACCTGTTGGACCACAAGATGATTGAGCCCTGTCAGAGCGAGTGGAGTTCTCCTGTCACTCTAGTCCCTAAGCCAGGTGGGTCACAGCGGCTTTGCATCGACTACAGACGTGTTAATCAGATCACCAAAACAGACACTTACCCTCTCCCTCGCGTGGAAGATTGCATAGACAAGATCGGAAAGGCTAGGTACATAAGTAAGTTTGATTTGTTAAAGGGATACTGGCAAGTACCTATGACTGAACGTGCTAGGGAGATCTCATGTTTTGTAACACTAGGAAACTGTTATTGCAGATTGCTTATCTAGACTTTAGACAGATTGTTTTAGAGTAATAAGAAATTTCCTTTGTAAATTTCTTTTTCTTTGTGGGGAGGTGTTACATAGCCTATGATTTCATCATCCTTTGTGTAATTTTTTACGCACAGTATGCTGCATGTTTGATCACGAGCGTGTTCTGCCTCAGTCCCCCCCCTTCTACCGTTATAGTAGAGTAAGTCGTTCTTTCTGTTGTTCAGAGCAGGATTGTCAACTCTTTGTCCCCATGGCTTCATTTGCGCGTCCTTCTTACAAGTTGTATCAAGCTCTGCTGGCCCCTATATAATGAGCTCAGTCTCTGCATCATTGCCACTTAGATCTACTCCTCATTTTGTTCACATCTCTGTCCTCCCCTGTACAGTTATTGTTGTGAGTGCTCAGGAAGTCTCCAACCATCTAGCAGCTGTGTAATTTGAGTATAACTGTTGTTGCATTTTTTTCTTGTACTGTGTAGCATAAGGTTAATTTATAGGCCTAATAAGGTTTTTGTGATTTATGTAAAGATTCTTATTGTCAGCAATTATTAATAATAGTTTGTATCTGTAATAATTTATCTTGCATTAACTGAGCATTACCCAGTGTATTTTCATTTTATCAGGGCTGACTTAGGTAAATTTACTCTTGCTAATTTCATGTTAATAGAGGCTATTGCAGTTAACCATATATTTAACCTGTTTTTGCCATTACATTATCCTTATGAGTCCTGAATGTTTTGTTGTTAGTTTGAGCATTAAACTTTAACTTGTAATTTTACCTAACTCTTTTGTTTTGAACCTGGAACTTTACGGGACAGTAGTGATTTTTAGTATTCTCACTTAAAGTGTACATTATCTTTCTCTGTTCCGTAACATAAATTTGGCGACCTCATATCAGGATATTCAGGATATTATCATAAGGATATTGCTTGATATTTTGTGACTGTTACTTATTCATGATGTCTACTATTACTACACTTGATGAAGCCAAAGATTTTTTGTCAAATGTGCAGTGTGTGATGTAGAAAACAGAACAAAGAATGAACTTAAGCTTGTTGCTCAACAATTAGGAATTGCTGTTCGCTCTCAACATTCTAAAGATCAAATTGTTGACATGATTAATGAAAGCTTGTTTAATGTAACTCCTCCAAATGAGCAAACGCAGATTGAATTAGCTAAGTTACAGCTAGCCCTGCAGGAGGCTCGTGTGAAGGAAGCTGAATTTCAAGCACGTACTAAGGAGGCTGAGTCTCAGGCTAAGGAGGCTTGTGTTAAGGAGGCTGAATTTCAGGCAAATGCTCGAATTCAAGAGGCACAGGTACAGGCTCAGGCACAAATTGAACTTGCTAGGATTCAGGCAGACCATGAGTATCGCATGAAACAAGGTAGAACTGGATCATCTAGCTCTGATGATTTTGATGTGGCTAAAAATGTTAAACTTGTCCCTCCTTTTAATGAATCTGATTTAACAAAGTATTTTCAGTTGTTTGAGAGGGTAGCTACAGGTTTTAATTGGCCCAAAAATATTGGCCAGTACTCCTTCAAACTGTTCTCACCGGTAAAGCTCAAGTAACTTATGCATCTTTGCCTCAGGATCAATCTGATAATTATGATGTAGTTAAGAGCTTGATTCTTAAGGCCTATGAGCTTGTTCCTGAAGCTTATAGAGTAAAATTTAGGACAACTTACAAGCAAGATAAGCAATCCCATGTTGAGTATGCAAAAATCAAAGAAGATCTGTTAGAGCAGTGGTTAAATTCTAAGAATGTGGATTCTGATTTTGGTAAATTTAAGCAGATGATTTTGCTGGAGGATTTCAAAAGGTGTATTAGTAAAGATGTAAGCCTATATCTTGAGAAAAGAATAGATAATTTGTCTGATGCTGCAGTTTTAGCTGATGAATATGTTCTCACTCACAGGAGATATTCTAAAGAAAAAAGGAAAGCTGAGAGTAAGTACGTTGCCTCTACTCAGAGTACAGGTAACAGGAAAGAGAATAAAGATGATGTTTCTCAGGAAGTAAATACCAGCTTCACCTCTAGATTTCGGAAAAGTAAATGTACTTATTGTAGTAAGCTTGGTCATACTACGGAGAAATGTTTCAGGAGACAGCGTGATGTGAACAAAAAGGAGTCTTTAAATATTCAGTCAATTGGTCTAATGTCCACCCTTGAGAGTTCCCAGAATTCTTTAACTGAGTTAACTGAACCTGCTTTGAGGGGTAACTTAAATTCTCATGATGGAGCGCCTCTTTTGAGCAGTAACGTGGGTGACACTTTCAAGAGTTCATATGCTAATTTCCTGTCTGATGGTTTTGTCAGTCCTCTGGACAGTAATGACAGGAATTCAGTTCAAATATATCGTGATACAGGTGCTTGCCAATCCCTTATGCTGACCAGTGTTCTAGGCTCTATTGTTAATTCCTCTGATGAAACTGTAATCTTACAAGGTGTAGGGAATAATTACTTCTCTGTCCCTCTGTGCAGAGTGAATTTAGAGTCTGGTTTTGTTAATGGTTCCATTATGGTTGGGTTGGTTGAGACACTCCCAATGTCAGGTGTAACTTTCTTACTTGGAAATGATATTGGTGGAAGTCAAGTGTGTCCAGCTCCTCAGTTGTCTAGTGAGCCAGTGGCTGCGTTCCCAGGATTGTGATGTCCCTGATGTGTTCCCTGCATGTGCTGTCACTAGGGCTAAGTCTAAAGTTACTGGTGATTTAGAGGATAATGATGATGATGATGTTATCCTAGCTGACACTTTTCTTGCTAATTTGGACCACTCACCAGATGAGGCAGTACCCCGTAGTGTTGATAATTTGTCTCGTCAAGAGTTGGTTGAGTTGCAGGTTGCTGACCCTGAGTTGAAAGGTCTAGCTAACTCTGCTTACAGTGAAGAAGGGTCAGCCGGTGCTTCTACTTGTTATTATGTAAAGTCAGGAGTACTTATGAGGAAGTGGAGACCCCCAACAGCATCAGCCGACTGTGAATGGGAGGTTGTACATCAAGTTGTCATCCCTCGTGTTTGTAGGCAGGATATCATTCGAGTGGCTCATGATTCCAGTTTGGCAGGACACCTTGGAGTGAGGAAGACTGTGGCACGCATTTTGAAACACTTCTACTGGCCAGGTATCTTCAGGGATGTTTCCTGGTATTGTAAGTCTTGTCACACCTGTCAAGTTGTGGGGAAGTGTAATCAGACCGAAAAGGTTGCACCTCTAGTTCCCATTCCTCCTTTTGAGGCGCCTTTCACCCGTGTGTTGGTGGATATTGTGGGCCCTCTTCCTAAGACTTCTTCAGGATTTTCTTATGTGTTGACCCTGATTGATATGGCTACTCGTTATCCTGAAGCCATTCCACTTAGAAATATCTCAGCAAAGAACGTGGTTAAGGAAATGCTAGGGTTCTTCACAAAGTTTGGTCTGCCCAAGGAAGTACAGTCAGACCGGGGAAGTAATTTCATGTCGAATGTTTTCAAGCAGTCTCTGAAAGAGTTGGGCATCACCCAGATCACGTCTTCAGCTTACCATCCCCAGACTCAAGGAGCGTTGGAGAGATATCATCAAACACTCAAATCGATGCTCAAGAAATACTGTTTGGAACATCAGAAAGACTGGGATAAAGGTCTTCCATTCGTTGTATTTGCTGCAAGAGAATCTCCAAATGAATCACTGGGCTTCTCACCTTTTGAACTACTGTTTGGCCATGAAGTAAGAGGACCCCTTAAGCTACTCAAGGAATGCTGGCTGTCGGAGGAAGATGACGTCAACCTGCTGGAGTATGTGATGAAGTTCAAAGAGCGGCTGTCCACTGATTTACGGCTGGCGAGAGAATTTAGGAGCTGCTCAGGAGAAGATGAAGACTTGGTATGATAAGAAGTCCAGGTTACGCCACTTTCAGCCAGGAGATCAGGTTTTGATTCTGCTACCAGTTCATGGGCAACCTCTTCAAGCCAAGTTTAGTGGTCCTTATTTCGTGGAGAAGAAACTCAGTGATGTCAACTATGTCATCGCCACACAAGATCGTAGAAAGAACAAGCAACTTTGTCACATCAACATGCTAAAGTTATATCACAGGCGGGACGAAAATAATCCAGTCTGCACTGTAGCTGTTCCACCCGAGTCTGCAAGTGAAGCTCTCCCATGCAGTATGAGCCTGAGTGATAGTTTGGGGAAGAATCCTGATATCATGAATGATCTCCAGACTAAGCTTTCTCATCTACCTCCCAAGGAAAGGCAGGAGTTTTCGGCATTACTGCAGGAGTACCCGCAAGTGTTCCGTGCCACTCCAGGAAGAACTACTGTGTTGATGCATGATGTCGATGTTGGAGACGCAAAGCCAATTAAATTGCCTCCTTACCGTGTGAACCCAGTGAAAGTTCCTCTCATCCAGAAGGAGCTTGGCTACCTGTTGGACCACAAGATGATTGAGCCCTGTCAGAGCGAGTGGAGTTCTCCTGTCACTCTAGTCCCTAAGCCAGGTGGGTCACAGCGGCTTTGCATCGACTACAGACGTGTTAATCAGATCACCAAAACAGACACTTACCCTCTCCCTCGCGTGGAAGATTGCATAGACAAGATCGGAAAGGCTAGGTACATAAGTAAGTTTGATTTGTTAAAGGGATACTGGCAAGTACCTATGACTGAACGTGCTAGGGAGATCTCATGTTTTGTAACACTAGGGAAGAAAATGTTATTGCAGATTGCTTATCTAGACTTTAGACAGATTGTTTTAGAGTAATAAGAAATTTCCTTTGTAAATTTCTTTTTCTTTGTGGGGAGGTGTTACATAGCCTATGATTTCATCATCCTTTGTGTAATTTTTAACGCACAGTATGCTGCATGTTTGATCACGAGCGTGTTCTGCCTCAGTCCCCCCCCTTCTACCGTTATAGTAGAGTAAGTCGTTCTTTCTGTTGTTCAGAGCAGGATTGTCAACTCTTTGTCCCCATGGCTTCATTTGCGCGTCCTTCTTACAAGTTGTATCAAGCTCTGCTGGCCCCTATATAATGAGCTCAGTCTCTGCATCATTGCCACTTAGATCTACTCCTCATTTTGTTCACATCTCTGTCCTCCCCTGTACAGTTATTGTTGTGAGTGCTCAGGAAGTCTCCAACCATCTAGCAGCTGTGTGATTTGAGTACCGTATAACTGTTGTTGCATTTTTTTCTTGTACTGTGTAGCATAAGGTTAATTTATAGGCCTAATAAGGTTTTTGTGATTTATGTAAAGATTCTTATTGTCAGCAATTATTAATAATAGTTTGTATCTGTAATAATTTATCTTGCATTAACTGAGCATTACCCAGTGTATTTTCATTTTATCAGGGCTGACTTAGGTAAATTTACTCTTGCTAATTTCATGTTAATAGAGGCTATTGCAGTTAACCATATATTTAACCTGTTTTTGCCATTACATTATCCTTATGAGTCCTGAATGTTTTGTTGTTAGTTTGAGCATTAAACTTTAACTTGTAATTTTACCTAACTCTTTGTTTTGAACCTGGAACAGTAGTGATTTTAATATTCTCACTTAAAGTGTACATTATCTTTCTCTGTTCCGTAACATAAATTTGGCGACCTCATATCAGGATATTCAGGATATTATCATAAGGATATTGCTTGATATTTTGTGACTGTTACTTATTCATGATGTCTACTATTACTACACTTGATGAAGCCAAAGATTTTTTGTCAAATGTGCAGTGTGTGATAGAAAACAGAACAAAAGAATGAACTTAAAGCTTGTTGCTCAACAATTGGGAATTGCTGTTCGCTCATCATTCTAAAGATCAAATTGTTGACATGATTAATGAAAGCTTGTTTAATGTAACTCCTCCAAATGAGCAAACGCAGATTGAATTAGCTAAGTTACAGCTAGCCCTGCAGGAAGGCTCGTGTGAAGGAAGCTGAATTTCAAGCACGTGCTAAGGAAGGCTGAGTCTCAGGCTAAGGCTTGTGTTAAGGCTGAATTTCAGGCAAATGCTATTCAAGAGGCACAGGTGAGGCTCAGGCACAAATTGAACTTGCTAGGATTCAGGCAGACCATGAGTATCGCATGAAACAAGGTGGAACTGGATCATCTAGCTCTGATGATTTTGATGTGGCTAAAAATGTTAAACTTGTCCCTCCTTTTAATGAATCTGATTTAACAAAGTATTTTCAGTTGTTTGAGAGGGTAGCTACAGGTTTTAATTGGCCCAAAAAGTATTGGCCAGTACTCCTTCAAACTGTTCTCACCGGTAAACTCAAGTAACTTATGCATCTTTGCCTCAGGATCAATCTGATAATTATGATGTAGTTAAGAGCTTGATTCTTAAGGCCTATGAGCTTGTTCCTGAAGACTATAGAGTAAAATTTAGGACAACTTACAAGCAAGATAAGCAATCCCATGTTGAGTATGCAAAAATCAAAGAAGATCTGTTAGAGCAGTGGTTAAATTCTAAGAATGTGGATTCTGATTTTGGTAAATTTAAGCAGATGATTTTGCTGGAGGACTTCAAAAGGTGTATTAGTAAAGATGTAAGCCTATATCTTGATGAGAAAAGAATAGATAATTTGTCTGATGCTGCAGTTTTAGCTGATGAATATGTTCTCACTCACAGAGATATTCTAAGAAAAAGGAAAGCTGAAGTAAGTACGTTGCCTCTACTCAGAGTACAGGTAACAGGAAGAGAATAAAGATGATGTTTCTCAGGAAGTAAATACCAACTTCACCTCTAGATTTCAGAAAGTAAATGTACTTATTGTAGTAAGCTTGGTCATACTACGGAGAAATGTTTCAGGAGACAGCGTGATGTGAACAAAAAGGAGTCTTTAAATATTCAGTCAATTGTCTAGTGTCCCTTCTTGAGAGTTCCCAGGGAATTCTTTAACTGAGTTAACTGAACCTGCTTTGAGTAACTTAAATTCTCATGATGGAGCTCCTCTTTTGAGCGGTAACGTGAGTGACACTCTCAGAGTTCATGTGCTAATTTCCTGTCTGATGGTTTGTCAGTCCTCTGGACGTGTGACAGGAAATCAGTTCAAATATATCGTGATACAGGTACTTGCCAATCTATGCTGACCAGTAGGCTCTAATGTTAATTCCTCTGATGAAAACTGTAATCTTACACAGGTGTAGGGAATATACTTCTCTGTCCTCTGTGCAGAGTGAATTTAGAGTCTGGTTTTGTTAATGTTATGGTTGGGTTGGTTGAGACACTCCCAATAGTGTAACTTTTCTTGCTAAATGATATTAGTGGAAGTCAAGTGTGTCAACT
>NC_136991.1:30737034-30860336 GCF_032717465.1 Coenobita brevimanus | reverse complement strand
TCTATAGGGTCTCTGCTGCAGGTGCCCTCCTTTGTGCCGCCCGTTTGAAGACGCCATCTCGCTCGCCCACTCGCTCTCGTGTCCCGCGCCTATAATCATCATCCTTGCATTTAAAGTGTTACACTCACCTTCTCGCATGTGTAAGGTCATCAGAACATCATTGTTATTGGCAGATAACAATGCGGGTATGTCTGACGAATAGTGCTTGCATGTGATAGTAAGTAAAAGGCAAGATGTGGCCTTTCCCTTGATATTGAAAATGTACATAATTAAATGCCATAAGGAGGGGAAGGAAGTGAGCAACCTCGCTGAGGCCCAAAAGCTGCCCAGTCCATGTCTGTGATGATAAAGAAATCCAGATGTTGGATGCTGTAATAGCAACATTGCAGAACGTGTCTACCCTGACCGCTAAACAAACTAAGCAGAACAATGGTGCCTATAATGGAGGAGATGGAAATAGCTCCTTGGGCTGATGAACTGAACTGAGCACACCAGCCTCTGCTTCGAAGTTTTATTTGCACTAAGGTTCCAGATCTGTGTAAAGAATCTTAGGGATAAACAAGGCATGTGGAGGCCAGTGAGTAGTTCCAAGAGCCAGCACGGGTGGGTGTGAACAGTTTGAGGTCCATTGCTGGCCTTGCCTTAGCTATGTAATCATGAATCACGAGGCTGCTTAGTGCTAACCATGTGGCAGATGAGGCCTTGCCTGCTAAGCTGAAGGCTATCATAGGAGGAAGAGGGATAGTCTCCAAAAGAACGGGTGTCCATCTAAACTTGATGAAACATGCCTGGCTTGGAAACATCTCCCCCAGAAGACGTACATAGCAAGGAAGAATGACGTGTGCCAGGATTTATAAGGCAGCCAAGAACTGCCTCACCATCCTCCTTCGTGCGAATCCAGAAGGGGACCTGAAAGCTCAAACCCCTCTTCGCGTATCGTGACAGAACTCCAAGTGCTGGCAGCGTACTTGAAGAAGAACCCTGGGATTGTTTGGAAGAGTAACTTCAGGGGATGGCTGGCCTTTACACTCTGCCATTCTTCCAGAGCCAGGCCTACCTGTTCCCCAGCCTGTGTGGCTATGCCAGCCAGAGCGATCTTGCCAACCCCTCTCCTCCTGCTGGCTGACAGTACCCAAGCACTCCTGAGGGCATGGAGGACTGGATGGATAATATAAATGGTTTACCTGCCCTAACACAGAATCATTGCTTCAGCCAGTGGAACATATGAAAAAATCAGGGAACGAGTGTTTACTCTGGCTAACGTCACCAGTTTTATAATACTCTCCCTACCCAAATACACAAAAAAATAATACAAAATACTGGACAGCCTCAGATGGGTGGTGGAGGGGTCCCTGCCTTTGATAAACTAGAAATATAAAACAAGATTCTTACAATTATTACTCCCGACTGGTGCAACAGATTATTTACTGAGCTGTAAAGGAAAAGACTGGCTGACCTTACCCGTTGATAATTACGTTAATGAGCTAAACAAGATTGTGCAAGACTTAGGGGCTGAGAAGTAATATTACAAAATGACTGGGAAATGAAAAGACGATTTTTACATTTAATCAGGCTGAAAAGAAAAAGGTAGAAATTAAGTACAATTCCAAAATAAAATGCTTATGTTAAAAAAGGGAACTTAGGCAAAGCAAATTCACTCACTAATGCAATCAAGTTAACTATTCTTAAAAAAAAAAAATGGTTGAGGTGGAGAGGTACGGAGACAAGCATGCAGAAGAGACTAGATCGACCCACTGTACACCGGCCACTGCACTCCTAACACTGCACGTGACGTCCACTGCTTGCCAATCACCAACTCGGTGGAGAGATATGGGGGGCATAGAACTGCAAAAAGACTGGGTGATGAAAGCTGCTGAGACGGGGTCTCCGGTGATAAGTGCTCCTTGCACTTTCTACTAACTCTTGGACGTCACGCTCCACCTCTCTGTGGTGGAGCAACAGCTAACTGTATCTTACGCCTGATAAAAAGCATGTTCGCCGGAAATGGGCGGGAGCTTACTGTCCCATTGGCTACAAGGGCTTGCAAACGATATATAATTATATATATAATAATATCACTCAGTGATACAGTACAGCCTTCGTGCATAAGAACTATAACTCGTGAAACAATGATAAATGTTTTGAAAATCTTTTTTCCAATCAGAGCGCTGTCGAGGGGATGGTTAGCTAGAACAAATTACGCTGGGTTTTCACAAATGTACTTAAGTTCTCAAAATAATGCAGTGTCGCGAATTCGTGACATGCCAAGGTCTTATCTCCACATTCAAGGTCTACTACCTTTTTTTTTTTTAATGTATGTCCGACTCTGGTGCAAAGGCTTTCAGGGCCTATATCTCGGGGGCAGTAGCCTATCCCAAGGCCCAGTAGTCCTCCTACACCTCCACATGTCACCACTTCGGCACTAAGACCCATCGTCCATATTTAATAAATGCTATGGCTGTCTAATACATGACTTGTGTATTGGTATTAGCGAGTGTTTTTTTTAATGTCTGTGGGTCATCTGGCAGATCAGAAAAGTCTGATTTTTATGATATTCAAATCCTTAAACTGTTCCCCTGCCCAGCCGGGATTCGAACCTGGGTCCTTTCAGGACTGCAGGCCAGCCTCTCTACCGATTCCCAGCCACCGCCTCCCCTACCCCATTGCATCATGGAACAATGGTGAGGCTAAGTACAGGGTTATTCAAGAATGGGTGACACAGTGCGGCGGTTCTGGAAGAATCATATCAAACACACCATCGACAGTATCATGGAGGCATGGAATGAGGTGCACTTAAGCACACTTGAATTCCATCTGGCGAAAAGTATAGCCTATACGTGTGCACGTCTTCACGGGGTTCCTTGGCGGTGGAGAACATGTCATGAAAACCTCAACCTGCCTTCTCTCACGAGGTGGGATTTGGAGGAGGTCGACGGAAAAGATGCGTGAGAGAGGTCCTGAACAGCCACACTGAGCAACTGTGTAAAGAGGAGCTCACTGAGTAGCGGAGGCACAGGAAGGTGGTGAGGACTGGCCAGTGAGTATCATCCCGTTCATGTTCTCAACATCAAGATAATGGAAAGTTCCTTGCAGTGAGACGGGACCAGACAATTTCATACATCCGGGACAAAAGGTCTGAACCCAGCAAGAGGGTGGAAGCAGCGATGTATGGCATCCTGCAACGCTTCCAGGTCCGTATAGAGAAGCTACCAACATCTAAAAAAAAAAAAAAAACAGCACAGGGTTAAGCCATGGATCACCACATTCTTCCCCCTTGTTGCCAGCACGGATGGCCAGGGCCATCAAATCGAAGTGTGCAGACACAATATCCTGTCTCACCTGCCACCATCATGTCTGTCTCTTCTTCACCGCGGCCTGGCATACTCATACGTTGCCCTGCCACCACACCGCCCCCGCTGCCCTGCTCCCACACCGCCACATTCCCACACTGCCACATTCCCACACTGCCACACATTCCTTCACCTGTCACCGCTACGATCTCCATTGCTCCTGCCGCATCGCTTTCCCTTGATCTCACCGCTTTACTATCTAACCATGTCTCTTCACCTCCTCCTGAGAAACAGGAGTGATCATCCAGGGCCTCTAGCTGTCCCCCAGCCTCAGAGGGGACCCCGATGACGGCTCAGTCCGACCTAGGGCATACTTCAGGTGGGTGGCAAAGTTTCTTTCTTTTTTGGAGGGGAGGGGTGGATTTTAGGCTTCATGATCATAAACCCCCTCCCTGTCGCCATTGAACCCATGTTTTATCGACCTCTCTGTACGATAAATCACTATGCGATGGAGTTTCACTTGATGTAACCTTATGGCATAGTGAGGCTTGACAGTACTCGTATAATGTTTGATACCTGATGCCAGGAATCCGTTATTCAACTCAGTTTCTTTGGTAAAGTGTTTGTCTTTCAATGATTAGCCTATAGGCTACATACTTGTATTTAGCTTACTGTTTTCCGTCATGTGTTATTTATTCCCCTCCCCCCCAAAAAAAAGGAAATAATCATTTATTTTTGTGTCACTGTATTTATTTAAACGTATCAGAGAAGTCGATAAAAATGTGACAGACAAGAGAGTGTATAGTTAGCATAACGCCATATTCTGCTTGTATATTTTACGCTGTGTTAGCACAGAGCTAGCTTAGCATATTTTCACTCATAGGATATTCCAACACTGGCTTCTCTCATGGACGTTATGGATTGAGGTAGTGGTGTCTCTGACTTTTCGCCCTCCCTTTGTCCTCAACCCTTTAGCGTCCAGGGTTCCTGTGCGAGGGATTTTGCTGGAAGGGGACCAAGCCTACCGCCCTGCGCCTATCGGCTCATAGTCACGAAGCCCCAGGGTTCTCTTCCGAATTGAAATAAAAAATGTCCAATTATGCCCTTTATAGAGGACACTGAGTGCAAATGGGTTAACCTGATCCCTCCTATCACTGATTAACATGTAGTTCAATCGTGGCCTTTAGTGGGTCCGGCAGATACAGAGAACAATGTTATAGTTAACAAGCTGGGACAAGAGCTCCTGGCCCTCTGTTTATCGTGGCCACCTTCACAGAATACGGTGTCAGATAGTATACTGAAAAGTACATACCGGTAGATGGACAGACGTTCAGATCCTTGTTCCGTGCCCGTTTGACCACTCCACTTCGGTGGCGTCTTTTGTTTTATTTATGCTACATCCAACCGATTTTATTCAACTGAGAAACACCTCTCACGGTGAAGAGGATAGTGAAGACTATAACTAACCCCTACAGTACGAAAAATGTCGAGCGCAATATAAATAACACGATTTTTGGCTGAAAGGGTATTTTTAATTCCAGCTACTGCCATACGATTTCAATTTGATAAAAGAAAAAGTCACGGCAGGAAACAGGTTACCTATTGCTTATGATCAGTAACCAGTTAACACAAGCGGATCTTACTCCTCCGAAGAGATGCATTGAAAAATGGAGGATTCACATGTACCCTTTATTAACTTATTCACCAGAAGGTGATCTCCTAGCATCATAATACATAACAGAATGTTGTAAAGGTAGGTTGTGGCGTTCATATGTTCCTTTCTTTTCATTTATTAGGCCCCAACATTCATCACCCTTGGTCACCTGATGGCGGCTCTCCATGCAGCTTGAGCTGTAGCAGCCTCTCCACTTAGTTATTTTTCCTTGAGGTCACACTCTGACCTCGTACAAAGTCTTTTTCGGTCTATCATTCGCAACTTCCCCCCCTGTTTTCATACCCCTCACCCTCCGCACCCATTTGTCATCCTCCATCCTCTCTCTCTATGCCCAAACTATCTCACTCTACTCCGTCTCATCACTTCGCTAATACATTCAAGTCCCATCCTCCCTCTCAGTCATTCGCAGCCTTAACCTTTCCCAAGGCCTGTCCCTGAGTGACACACTGCACTGCCCGAGTCTTTCTACTGTGCTGCATTAAACCCCTAACACATGCTGCCAACAAGGACGTCTTAGCACAGGAGGAGAGCCCTCTCCATGTCAGAAGAAGCAACAACTCCATAAAACTTCTTCCATTCACTCCTTACCCTTGCTAACGAGCTAGTTCCAGCCGCACCTACAGTACATATCATGTTCTCCAAATGACAAAATTCCTCCACACATTCAAGAGACTCTGCAGCAAGATTGAGCCTTTCTCCCCTCTCTATTTCTGTAAGCTGTCCTTTACATTCAGCACACTCAAAATCAGTGTTATTTTGCAACCTGCCTTTAATACCACAACATCTCTTATGCACACAATTATCACAAACACTGTGCAAAATGGAGTTAATCATCCCTTTAATCTGATAATGTATTATATATCTTTGTTATCTCCTGACGCTTTTATTCTCCTCAGAAATGAAACCTTATGGTGTAGGTTGCTAAAAACAGCCTCCTATAACCGTCTGGATGCGAGAGATCTTTATCTTAAACAGAAAAATATCAACCCCATGAATACGAGAGATCTTATCTTAAACTGAATATCATCATCGGGTGGTAGCAAGAATAAAATTAAACAAGCGTTCTCGTAGTGATGGAGTAAAAAAAAAAAATGGTGTGGCAGTTTGATGCTTTAGCATTCCTTTCAGGCCGAGTACATTTTTAGGGCATCTAAACAGACAACTTACAGTGGGGGTTTAGATTCTTTTCATTAGTCCTTTGGCTGTGAGAAGTACCACTAAAGCCTAATGAAATAGTCTATGCAGCAACAATAAAGTAAGGTCATCGTCGAGAAGATGTTAAAGAAATGGTGAAGAGGGGGATGGCAGTTTGAAACGTTCACTAATTCCGTCACTAGGGAGACGTTGTTCTTATATATTGCGTTTCCAGATGATGTCTTGTAGGTTAGAAAAGGCTTTTGGAACTGGATGATGGATGCGAAATAGTCTCCATGTACCCCGTATGTCTCAGTTGCTCTCCTAAACTTAATAAAGTTGTCAGATTTTATGATAATATGAAAAAAAAAAAAATGAAGGGACAGGTACTCACATTCATTAAACCCCTGAGTCCAGTTACGTCTTCATCTTGTTCTTGCTGCCCCGGTACATTTTTTAAATTCTTGGCATGGAAGAGAATTTCGAAACATATGGACCAGACATGACTTTCATTAACCCATTCATTATGAGAAATTCCATTCAAGTTATAGAAAAAAATCTTCAGATGGTAGCAAGGGGAAAAAAAAAAAAGGACATCCTGCTGGACATTTAATCTGAGTAAAAGCCCCATATCCCGTCAGCTAGGGTGATGGCCATATGTAGTCAGACTGAAGGGAAAATCTGACCGTTAACCATAGAGCCTCATTCCAACTCATAACTAACTAGAATGCACTCAGAGAACGCATACCTCAGCTAGTATCATTGTCATTAAAAAGGATCCGGATCTGGATCTGTGGAGATATTGTGAGGAATACATAGGATCCGGTTCCGTCCCCGAATTTAATCAATTGTTCTTTGACCCATGGCCCACCCCTCCACATTTTTTTTTTTATTTCATTGAGAAGTTTTGGAGATATTGTGCGGGATATTCCAGATCCGGATTCGCCCCCAAATTTAAGCAATTCTTTCTTAGCTCATGACCCAGCTTTCCACAAGATTTCATTGAAATTCATTGAGAACTTTTGGAGGTATTGTGCGGGATACTCCAGATCCGGATCCGGATAAATCCCCCAAATTTAATCATTTTGTTGTTGGCCCATGGCCCGGCCCTCCACAGAATTTCATTGAAATTCATGGGAACTTTTGGAGATATCGTTTGGATAAACAGACAAACGTAGGTCAATATAATTATAACCTCCTCCAAATTCGTTGCGGAGGTATATAACGACGACTAGAGAGAGCAGCTCGGTGCCCGCTGATGAAAACAAACCGACTATATTAGTAAAGAGAAACAGAAATTATAATAAGGTCAAAAGTAGTCGCATAGCACCGCGACGCAGCACCGGCAATTATACTTTGATCCGTGCCCTTGACCTTTAATTAATATGTAGCAAAATCGCATCACCTCTTACCTGGACTCACAGAGTAAGTGCCAAGTTTGAAGCAGATCGGATCAGGATTTCATAAGGTAACGTGACGCTCACAACATTGATCTTGAAATGTGACCTTGTGCTTTGATTCAGCTGACCGAATTCTGATCACTTCCCAGATCCACATCTCAGGTCAGTTCATTTGGTTCCTTGATAATGTCTTCCACCATACAAAGCTTTCCACCATTATTTGTTACGGGGGTCAGCCCCCTCACCAAATTAAAAATTCTCAGTAGTAGTGAAAAAGCGATAGGCATGTCCTTGATATCTTAGTACAAATTGTACAATGGACTCTCATCCCCAGTGCGATATTTAGGAATCATGATCTCCCCCGGTGATCTTTGGGGGGGGGGGTCAGCTCGCTCCAGAAAATAAAAAATAAAAGAAACTATCAGAAATAGAAAGATCTGAGTAAAACTACCCGGGTGAAATAGTCTTGGTTACTCAGTTTCTTCCACCATAAACAATTTTCCATCCATTATTTTTAGGAAGGTCATCACGACCCCTCATCGAATTTATTATTCTCAAAAATAGTGAAAGGAGGGCAGATATGGCTTTGATATCTTAGTACATGTTGTGCAGTGAGCTGTCATCAATTATGCGACATTGGGGAGACTGAACCCCCACCCCCACCCAGTGATTCTTGAGGGGATTGTGAGCAGGGGGATTTTCAGGAAATTGGCACACATATCACAGGATTGGTTATGTAGTTTCCATGTTTTCTCTGAATGCACAGGGAGAAACTTCACATCAACATCATTATTATTACTATTATTATTGTTGTTGTTGTTGTTGTTGTTGTTGTTGTTGTTGTTATCTCAGACGATATCTATACGATTTTATTTAGCTTAAGAGACCCCCTAGTGGTGGAGGCTGTAACCAACCCTTCCAGACCGAAGAACGTCCCTTGACTTGAATAAAATCATCTGAAGGCATCAAGAATAGTTTGAAGAAAAAAATTGTTTTAAGGAGTGGAAAAAATAACAAGGAACAACTCGACGCAATCATTAAGGAAGCTCCGGGAATCCGCTTGTTTGTCCAACCACCCCTTGACCTCACTCTGATGGCTTCACTCTTCTCTCTGACTCCTCGGGTGGGTGGAGCGAGATTAATGAAGCCAGGGTGAAGGAAGAGAGAGAGAGAGAGAGAGAGAGAGAGAGAGAGGCTTCAGAAGGAGTGGAAGAAAAGAAGGAGAGATTTAATTAGGAGTGGGGGGGGGGGAGGATGACATTTCGGTGAAAGAGGAATGTTTCAGTAAACGTGGAGGAAGAGATGAATGTGTCAGTAAAGGAAGGAGGCTTTAGTCAGGGTAAATTTCAAGAGGTAAACTTAAAAGAGAAGTAATCTTCAAGAAATATGGGGAGAAAAGGAAACGAAAGAAGTCCGCATCTTTTACCGGCTACCCACCGACCTCTCTTTGCTGACATCACTCGTCCCTCAGGTTCTCAGGTGGATGGAGCGAAGATTAATGAATATAGGTGGAATAAAAGAGAGGTTTGAGGAAGAGAGGGAGGCTTCAGTTATTTAAGGAGATGGAGAATGCTCAGTAATAATGAAGGAAGAGAGGGATTGGGGAAAGAGATGGAGGCTTCAGTGAGAGTAGAGGAATGAAGAAAGATAATCAATAATGTAGGTTTGTCACGAGTCGGCACGATTTTGTATTTGAATAAACTCGTGACATCAACATTGGTGGGAAACCGCAAATTCTAGTGGAATCCCAGTATTTATCGCTCAGTTTAACCGCCACGTATTCACCCGACCGGGAGTGTTCTCAGAACAATTTTTCACTGTGTCATAAATGATCGTCTTTGTGCGAGACATTAGCACTTCCGCTGAGCGATATATTATGGGCGTGTTTCGCTCATTTTAGCTGTTAGCAATGCGGCTCGACACTCGCCTCTTTCTCACGATTTGAAGTCAGTCAAGATTTGAGCGCTGCGGAAGCAGGTAGTGTGTGGCAGTGTCCTTCCTGAGTAACGACGCCTAGTTCCCACCGCCGCCGTATTCCCACCTAGCGTGATTGGCGACTCAGCGTGTGCAGTGTCCTTCCTCAAACGACACCCAGTCATCCGCTTAGTCCACTCTTTGACCAGTATTTCTTTTCGTTTTTCCTAGGTTTAAGAGTTTAGCTTTTGAGTGAGCGAGTGAGTGCAATCTCCTTATTTTGAATTCACTTTGAAATGTAACGTAAATTTATTTTATTGTAATTAATAAATTTAACAGTTCTTTTTCTTGAGCTTAATGTAAACACGTGTTTTATTTTCCATATTAAGCTTACTTCACTTATAGCTCCTAGTTTGCATAAACGCTTTTCTATTCATAACTGGTACTTGGCCAGTCCTTTTGTATTAATTCAAATCCGTTGTGCCATCTAGGAGTTAATTGCATCAGGAAGAACTTGTTTATCATTAATAGCATTAATTATTGATTGTCAGGGGTGGAGTCACTTTCTCCAGAGGCTAACAGTACTAACAAACAGCAATTGTAAGGAATTAGTCTCTGCTGTGTACTGTTGAGAAAGTTTATAAATTATCGTCCTTAGAGAATCGGCAAAGTAAATCGGGATAAAGTAATCATTGCTTGAATTTCACAAGACAATTCACTGTCCTGTTCTCAGTATTACTGAATAATATTCTTTAATATTGAATAATTATTCTTTAATATTGTATACACTTTAAAAACCCCGTAACAAGGTTTCACTGACGATGATGTAATGGTTGTATCAAAGTATTTGGGTGAAAAACGCCATAGGCTCAAAGGCCTAAGTTGAGGAGATGAGCACCGCGGCTAAGCATCTCATGGTGTCGTCCCCCACCATTAGCTCTACCTTTACTAAGGATGGAGGAGGAGAGGGAAGCTGTCGTAACAGTTTAGAATGAGGGGTAAGCTTCAGGAAATTATGAAACTGAACAAGAAGCGGTGCCAAGCACAGCAAACCCGTCCCCGGCGGTCATTTTAGTGTTGATGTATAAATAAACAGGATGTCTAGTCAAAGATGTCACATATCAAATTGGAGTAAATCGGGTGAAAACTGACGATTTTTTACCCATTTGACATTTTAGCCCAACCCACCTGACAGTGACCCCCCCCTCGCAAACGGGGGGGTGAGTGACCCCCCCTGATGTAATGAGACATGTTATAGGACGCAGATTTGAAAGATTCACCTTTAGGTTTTGGTTTCATATAGCTATGACGAATTTGAAAGGAGTTACGGCGAAAAAACGATTTTTTTTTATTTATTATTTATTTTTTTTTGAATTTTTTTTTGGGGGGGCCTACAGCCTGGGCCTTGGGCCAATTTGGCCCAGAATTTTATCAGGTGATCAGAAGGTCGTAGCCCCCATCCCTGTAATTTAGGTCAAAATCGCACCAGTAGTTTTCGCGTAAAGTTGTTAAAGACAGACAGAATGACAGACAGACAGACAGACAGACAGAGACAAACCGAGTGAAAACAATACTCGTCCCCGAGCCCTTCCTGGGCGGTGACGGTGATAAAGCTGAGGGAATTAGTTTATCCCGCCACTCTACCTCTGTAGTTTTAATTCGTCTCACTATCTACTGGGTGGAACAGAGAGTAGCGCAGCGAGGGATTGACTTCAGTTTAAGTTCAGGGAGGGAGAAAGAGGTTTTAGCAACAACTGAGGAAGACGGGAAGACATCAGAAAGTTGAGGAAGATACATGCTTTAGTAAGAATGTAGAAAGAGAGAACGTTTCAGTACGGGAAGAGGAAAGGGTGAGGGTGTCAAAGATAGACTTGGTAAAAAAAAAAAAAAATGGAGACCTCAGAAGTATAGTATAATCTAAGTGAAGATGGTGAAAAAAAATCTAGGAGGAGTCGTGGAAGAGACAGAAAGGTTTCCCTTAAAGTAGAGGAAGATATGGGGAGGCTTCATTAACAATGGGAAAAAATTCAGCGATATTTCCTGAACGTAAAATCACCGAAACGAAGTGCAGGTTTTAGCAATGGTGGAGAGGCCATATTACAGACATCAGTAAAGGTGTGAGAAGTGGATGAAGCTTCCTGATCCTGAACTTACTGAACCGAGGGGAACTCTTTAGTAAGGATGGAGAAAGCAAGAAGCATGTCTCAGTAAGGCTGGGGGGAAACTTTGGGAGACTTCAGTAAGGATGGAGGGAGCGAGAAGCAGACTTCATTAAGGGTCAGGGGAACGAGGAGCAGCTTCGGTAAGACTGGAGAGAGCGAAGAAAAGGCTTCAGTAAGAGCTTGGGAGGGGGGGATGGAAGGAATGGACGCTATTCTCATATCAAAACTTAACTTCCATTCAGTAAGATTGAAAGGGGAGATAAGGAGGCTTTAGTATAGGGAACGAGGGGGGTGGCTTCAGTAAAGATGGAGAGAATGAAGTAGGTTTCAATGAAGTAGGAAGATGCAAAGTGGAAGGAATCAGCTTAACCTACTGAAGCATAGGGCACGCATCATTAAGGGTGGAAAAAAGAGAGGTAAGCGTCAGTGAAAGTGAAAGAAACTTGAGGCAAAATTCAGTAAAGTTGGGGTAAGATATATACAGGCAACATTAAAGGTGGAGGAAGTAAGACAGATCGATTTCAGTAAAGGTGATGGATAAGAGAAGCAGGTTTCAGTAAAGATGAAAGAAGCAAGAGATAGATTTCAGTGCAGGTGGAGAAGGAGAGAGGCAGGCTTCAGTAAAGACGGACGGAGCGAGAGGAAGGTTTCAGTAAAGACGGACGGAGCGAGAGGAAGGTTTCAGTAAAAGTGGAGGAAGGGAAAGGCAGGTTTCAGTAAAGGAGAGACTGAATTCAGTAAAGGTGGAAGCAGAGAGAAGCAGGCTTCAGTAACGGAAGAAGAAGCGAGAGAGATATTTCAGTAAAGTGGAGGAAGAGAGAGGCAGGCATCAGTATAGGCAGGAGAGAGAGAGAGAGAGAGAGAGAGAGAGAGAGAGAGAGAGAGAGAGTTCAGTAAATGTGAAAGAAGAGAGAGGCAGGTTCTAATAAAGGAGAATCAGATTTCAGTAAAGGTGTAGGCAGAGACAGGCAGGCATGAGCAAAGATGGTAGAAGCGAGAGAGAGATTCCAGTAAAAGTGGAGGAAGAAAGAGGAAGACTTCAGTAAAGGCAGAAGAAGTGCGGGTCACTGGATTGTGGCCTGAGTCAAGAAGGTGCAGTGACCCGTATCAAATGTGTGGGTGTTCCCTGCTCCACGGACGCTGCCTGCATGAGGGTGCAAGCTCTGCTCTGAGGAACACAACGTTAATTACCGCAGGAGAGAGGGAGAAGGATGGGGTGGCTGATTTCCCGTTCTGCGTACCAGTTTTGCACATTTTCTTATCTAGGTTATGTTAATTTTATTTAGTATCAGGTTAGGTTAGTTTGTTTGTCATTTAAGTTAATGTGTTAGTTTAGGTTAGATTTGTTTTGTTAATATCATGTTAGGATATTTTGTTAGTTTAGGTTGTTTTGTTTTGTTGGTATCAGGTTAAGTTGATTTGTTAACGTAGTCAGTTAGGGTGATGTGTTAGGTTAGGTTTGCTGTGTTACAGGTTAGGTTAGTTTGTTATTCAGTTTGGCCAGTATGTTAGTTTAGGTTTGGTTCGGATAGGTTTAGGCAAGTTCGAGTACAAAAGATAGATAAATAAAAAAATGTGATCATCCTGAAGAAATCAAACTTAGCACGTGAGGGAAAAATATATACAGAACGGAAATCTGCGGGCGGGTGATCTCCGGGCTTCATTAACCCATTAAACCAGTGGGATGTTTTGTTCCTTTCATTCTTGCCATCTCCTGAAATTCATTTCAGGATAGATTTCACAGTCCGGAGGGTTTAGGTACAGCTATCTTTAACCCCTTGGCGTTGGATTGCATATTATTATTATTATTATTATTAGAGGACTTCTGGACTGGAAAATACTACACGCTCCAGTCCAAAAGTCCTCTACCCAGGGGCAACGCCTTAGCCCTTGAGGGATACCAGGCGTAAAACCAAATTATATATTATATATTTATATTATTATTATTATTATTATTATTATTACCATCATTATTACTATTATTATCCCCACCATTATTCCATGTGGTGGGGATATAGGAATCACCCCTGTCCGTCCGTTGTTCCGTCTTTCCGTTCAGGCCTGTATCTCGGAAACTACCAGGTGAATCGGCTTCATATCACACAGGAAGATAGGGTATGTGTCGTAATTGATGCCCGTATATGTAAAATTGCCATATTGTTTGCACTTTACGAGCTATGATCGTATAAGGAAAAATCTGTCTTGATAAGTCGGTTGTGTCTGCTGCAGATTTCAGTCCTACCTACACAAGGAATCTGAAGATGAAACTTGGCGAACCGATTCCTGAGAGTTTATTATTATTGTTATTATCTCCACCATAAGTGTATGAGTCCTGGTTTATGCCCCTGTACATGAACCCACAGGCAGAAGGAAGAGGAAAGAATGAAGGACAGAAAGATAAAAGAGGGAGTGTAAAGTCACCTGTAGGCAGAAGGACGTGGAAAGAATGAAGTAAAGAAAGACAGAAGAAGAAGGAAGGGAAGGAGGGAGGAGAGGATAGGGCAGACACCAGGGAGCAGCACTACACTGAGTGAATGGAGAGAGGAGAGGAAAGGGCAGACACCCAAGAGCAGCACTAATTAGTGCATATCTATATATTTTTTTACCACATGGTGGGGATACTTTTTTGATAAAGGATTATTATTATTATTATTATTACTATTATTATTATTATTATTATTATTATTACCGCTATTATTATTATTATTATTATTATTATTATTATTATTATAGGATGAGATGGAGGGATGGAGTGGAGAGGTATATGAGAGAGGGGGATGTGAGCTGGGAGGAGGGCAATGAAATGGCGGGGGACAGGGTGACATGGAGGTGATTTGTTTGTGGCCACCCCTTACGGGATTAATGCGTCAGGCAATAGATAGATAGATAGATTATTATTATTATTATTATTATTATTATTATTATTATTATTAATATTATTATATTGGATGACGCCAGATGATTTTGTAGTGCTCATTCCTTTTAGTCCAGTGAAGTTTATTATTTTAGTTTATTCTTGCTTTCTCCAGATGATTCTGTTCAGATCAGGAGCTACTATTCGAAGTGAGTGGTCTTAGAGGAAATGAACTATGGAATGATCTGTTGATATACAGGGCTTCACCGAATATACTGAATAAGGTGGCACAAAAAGTACTATCTCACCAGGAACTAGGCTATGTGGCAGGGAGGTGAGATTACTCGCCACAATTACCTCAACCAAACATTAATTCTACTGGTAATGATTTCTCAGGCGTTCCTTTCGGATCATCGTGTACTAAAGATCCAACCACACTGCCTCCTGTGTTTACGGGCAGTGTGCCACCGAAAGTGAGTAGGCACTGTCGGCAAACTAAGGCAGCGACATTAAACAGCTAAAATCCATTAAGATCTACACATGCAGTATAAGAAGCCTTGCAGATTCCAAACTTGGTACCTTAATGACTGAATTAGAAAACATTCGTTGGGATATTGTAGGTCTGAGTGAGATCCACAGAAAAGAAATAAAAATTGAGCCCCAAGATAGCAACCACCTATTTTACCACAGAAGAAGGCAAAATGAAAGAATTAGTGGTGTAGGATTTTTGATTAACAGAAATCTAGTAGACAACATTGTTAAATTCAGCAGTGTATCTGACAGAGTAGCATGGATTGTAATTAGTCTAGACAAAGGATTCACCGTAAAAGTAATACAGGTATATGCACCAACTTCTTGAAGCTCAAATGAAGAAATAGAAACATTCAATGATGACATCTCCCAGATTATTGAAGAAAAAAAAAAAACATATACTTACGGGAGACTTCAATGCAAAAGTTGGCAAATCGCAAAATGGAGAAGCATACAGAGAAAACTCGGAGTGGGAGAAAGGAATGACAAGAGGTGAAATGGTGGTAAATTTTGTTGAAATGTATGACATGGGAATAATGAACACGTTCTTTCACAAAAGAACAGGGAGAAAATAGGCCTGGAGAAGTCCAAGTGGTAAACCAAAGAATGAAACTGACCTCATCAAGGCAGATGACAATAACACGATCATAATGTCACACTTTATCAACAAAGTAAATATAGGAAGTGATCATGAAATGGTGGATTGCACAACCAGATTCAGTTACAGATGTGAAAGAAAGAAGCTAATTTAAAATAAATTGATATGCCCAATAAAATTAAGCGAAAGCAAAGAAGCTTTTCAGTAGGAAAAACGGTAACAAACAGATTTCAGGCTCTAAGTTATGCTGAGTGTGACATTGATGAATTGAATGATAGAGTAATGAAAGTGCTAAGAGAATCAGTGGAAGCAGTAAGGAAAGCTATGCTACCAAAGCCAACAAGTAATCAAAAATGACCCTCGAGCTCATGAAAAGAAGAAAAATGAAAGTAAAAAGAAAGAAAGATGAAATAGAAAGAGTGGAATTAAGTAAGCTTATCAACAGGAGACAGAGAGATGAAAAAAGAAAAAGAAACATGGATCAGCTCAAAGAAACCGTCAAAAAAAGAAAACGTCTGAAAGAGATCCGAAGTAAAATGGCACTAGAAAAGCAACAAATTATATCACTGACGGACAAAGACGGTGAAGTCATTAAATGCAGAGATCGGGTGGTGAGGAGTTGAAGAAATGTATAGTGAACTGTATGCATCAAAGACAATAGTACCAATAGGTAACTCCTCAGCTGACACAAGTAAAATATCTGAGGTAACACCAGACGAAGTAAACGTTTCCCTTAAAAGTGTGAAAAGAGGGAAGACCCCAAGAGAAGATGGAGTAGTAGTAGATTTACTGTCGGGTGCAGGGGTAGAAGTACCAAACAGTCTCGCCCACTTATTTACTCACTGTATAATTATAAAAAGAAAATTCCCAAAACATGCTGTAGTGCAATAGTTATTTTGCTCTACAAAAAAAAAAAAAAAAAAAAATCAAAAGATCTTAGTAACTATCCATTCAGTAGTTCATTACGAGCTATTTACAAGATCTTCACTAAAGTCCTTACGAACTGAATAACAACAAATTTTGAAACAACCAACCTCAAAAGCAATGAGGATTCCGAAGTGGGTATTCGACTGTTGATCTAAGCACAATGAATCAGCTAATTGAGAAGACTGCAGAATATAATAAACTACTATGCTGTGGTTTCGTTGATTACGAAAACGTCAGTGGAGCAAAGAGCAGTTATAAATTCATTGCGGGAACAAGGAGTCAATGAGAACATTGTATAACTGCTCGAAAACTTATATAAAGAGGGAACTGTCACAGATATCATGAAGGCTCCGAAAAAATTAAGATTTAGAAGGGCGTGCGTCAGGGAGATACAGTTTCGCCAAATTATGTACAGCATGCTTAGAAAGTCTTTCCAGAAGCTAAAATGAGAACAAAGGAATAACTAGAGGGGCACTCAGTGGAGCGCATCTCTCCGATAAGGGCAACGTTATCTTCAAACCACTCTTCATAATGGCTTATCTACCCACCAGATTTGGTCCAGATCTCTCTCTTAGTTTTTGAGTAATCCTGCTAACAGACAAACAAATAAACAAACAAACAGGGGTGAAAACATACTCTCCTTGTCGGAGAGAAACATAGATGGAGAAAACCAAACCATTTAAGTTTTGCAGATGCCATTGTCCTAATCTCAGAAACAGCAGAAATATTACAAGAAATGTTAAATGACCTAAAAGAGAAAGTCTCAAAACAGAACTAAAGATGAGCCGGAATATAATAAACGTTTAATCCAAATAACCAGTGAGTGTCTTCAGAATAAGTGAAGCAATTCTTGAGGAAGCCAAACAGCATAGTTACTTGGGGCAAATACTAAAACTAACGAAAGGCTGGATGGAAAGCCTTCGGTAAACATGGAGACATCATGAAAAGTAGCTGACCATTATGTATGAAACGAAAAGTATATAACGAAATGAATAATTCCAGGTAGGACGTACGGTTGTGAGACCTGGAAACTGTCAAAATCGATGGAAAATCAACTAATCCGTTCACAATGAGCATGGGAAAGGTGAATGTTGGGGGGATCTTTAAGAGACAGAGAAAGGTCAATGTTGGGAATATCTTTAAGAGACAGGAAAAGATCAACTTAGGTGAGACGCAGATTAAAGTCAGACATTGTACAAGTAATAAAACAGAAACACAGGCGGGCAGGTTATGTAGCAAGAATATGATGTAACCGATGGAACAAAGAGCTGAGTGACTGGGTTCCAAGAGATTGAGGAAAAAAAAAAAAAAAAAAAAGGCTAGACAGGAGGTAGAGGGATGAGATAGAGAAGTCTGCAGAGAGTGGCTCAGTCAAGGAATTCATGGAAAAGGTTGGGGGAGGCCTTTCTTCAGCAGTGGATTTGCAATGGCTGATGATATATATATATATATATATATATATATATATATATATATATATATATATAGTATAATATCGAAAGTAGATAAAATCGACTCTACTCTTTTCTTACCTAAATCTGGTCTAGGGTTCACGTAGGTAAATTGAGGGAAAAGATAATATTTCGGCTGTACATCCTTTCCTTAGCGCTACTTCGTGACCAGCATCATATTGTAGTGTTTGCGTCACTTTACAACTCAGTATTCAAGATTGAGATAAGGCAATTTTAGGCCAGGTTAGAGTGACGGCAGTATAGATGTAGAAAGAACAAAGCCAAGTCATACGTCCTCGCGGTAAGGGGTAACGAGAATATTAAAACACTGATAACCTAACCCCTTGAGTCATGTGATGTACTGTATATCTTAGCTCGTTCTTGTTATCTCCAAAGGTTTTATTTGCCTTACGATACACCTTGAGATTTGGAGAGGTTACAGTTTGAATCCTTTTTAATTTGAGCTTTAATAAGACACTTACCAGTGTTCAGTGAAACATACTGTATGGTTAAAATTATAAGGATGCCATCGGTGTGGAGAGGTTTAAATTCTATAGCCTACTCCTTTTACTCGAACTTGGCATCAAATCCCCATCGCAGCATCTTGAATATTGAGATATAACAAGAGATTAATACTAGATTATTATGCTAGTTGTGAAGACTTGTTAGGGAAAGGATGTAGGACCATAGTATTGTCTTATAATTTTACTGAGTCACGTGAAATAAGCTGCAAAAGGACAAAAACCTAGGCTAAGTTAAGGTAAATTGACCATAGCACCGTTAAAGTTTGACCGAGACTAATGAACACTGTATGGTATTCCAGCTGACGCCAGTCAGTCATATCCGTCTCGGAGAAAGCGCACACTGTTAAAATATAAACCCCAATCACTTGTAGGGGGCTCTTCCAAGTTTTTAAAAATCTTGAGGATGTAGCGAGAATAAAACTACTGTAAAATTACTTCAACGAACAGCAGGGATTAAAGCGCGAAACTTAGGCTTACGAATAAAATCTTGGTTTCTTGTCGGCTACGAGGAAGTGCGATAGTGCAGGTGGGAACATTTTAGTTACCTCGCCCGGACAGAGTCGAGTGTCTTTGTTTGTTTTTTGTTTCTTAGCAACATTACGGAATAACGGCTGACTGAAATTTCATGAAACATTAAGGATAGGTGGGCACTGATCAAAAAAGAATGTGATTATATTTTTGAGTAATCGAGTGACCCTGAAAGGCCAAAATCAAGGTCATGGATTTTCAGATGGCTAAAACTTGAGACTAGTTGAAGATAGAGATGTTTACTATTATCATCATGCATTCACTCCCATATGGGCTTTCATATTGCACTAAGACTTTTGACACTGAGTGGCCTTGAAAGGTCAAACTCAAGGTCACGGATATTCAGGGGCTATAATTCGAGACTGGTTGCAGATAGATATTTAATATTATTATCAAGATGTAGGACGTCTTTTATGGGCTTTCATTTGGCACCATGACCTTCGACCTTGAGTGACCTTGATAGGTCAAACACATGATCCCGGATTTGCAGAGGGCTACAACTTTAAAACGGTTGAAAACAAAAGAACTGCTGTCGGGTGAGGTATGTTGTGCCTGGCACCACTTGTTTTTAATGTTTTGCGAACGGCAGTCGATTTCATTCAACATAAAAAAGTTGCCTAAAAGAATGGGTTAAATAAGGCTAAATTTAAGCCCTCCCGTTGAAAGAAAAAAAAATCCTCTTTCGTTGAATTAAAGAAAAAAAAAGCCTGGGGATACGCAGAATAAAAAAATAAAAATAAATAAAAGACTGAAATGGTTACAGCACGAAATTCACGAAAACACGAATAAAACCTTGTGTTTCTTCCCGGCTCTGAGCAAATGCGATAGTGCAGGAGGGAACGTTAAGGCTCATTATTATGCGATTTCCGTGCCAATTTTTTTTCTCTCGAGCAAATCTCTCACGAGCCCTGCAAGTAGAGTGCACTCAAGGGGGCGATATTATGGCAAATGGGGCCAGTCTAAGGTAATTGGCTTCGTCTTTCCATACTCTCTTGTGTTGAGCTTCACGAATTTTGAGGTGAGGAAACGGGTTTTAAAAGCATGTTCTGAGGAGTTTTCGAGCTTACCCTTCACTCTCCCACCATCCCAGCAACATAAATGGGAATGGTATTTGATGAAGAGGGTACTGTAGCTTAAGGTGCTTCAGTCCCTTTATACAACTGCATCGCTACTAATTCTACTACTACCACTGTATTTGAAGGAATACTTAGTCCTGATATGTACTGACTCTTTGTTACTTTCCCCACCTTGAGTATCAGAAAAAAGTTATAACTGACCCGTTTCTGTACTATATAGTAACATAAACAAGGAGTACAGGGATATCCGATGTTTATTCTGTAGCCATATGGCTCCTTGGCGATGCCGATTATCAAGTCGTGGCTTTTTTTGTCACCTTAATATCTACTTCTTCCTTAGCCTTAATCATTCTTTTTCTGTGCCTGCTCTCCTCTCTTCCTATTTCTCCCATCTTTCCTGTCACTTCTTATTGCTTTTCTTTCCTTTACAGGTGGCTTTACATTGAGTGACAAGCCAAATGGTTTCCTGTAAGCCAAGAAACCATTTACAACGCTGGGTGGTAACCATATAACCAAACCATATGTGTTCCCTACGTGTCAACAAGTGGGTTGGTGGAGGGTTAGTGCCCCTCCCCATAAAACAAATAACTCAAAGTCAAATGGCCACCCCTTACGGGATTGTGGCGTCTGGCAATAGATAGATAGATAGAATATTGGGCACTCGTAGTGTAATGTTAATGTGTTTTACTGTTGTTCAGTAGGTGAAAGGTGGTGACGGCCATCATCCACTCACAATGTAGTGCTGCCTACTTCTTCCTTAGGTGACAAGATTGAGTGACAAGTTTAATGGTTTTCTGTAACCCAGGTAGCCATTTACACTGTTGGGTGGTAAGCGTATACCGGTAACCAAATAACAGGGTGATGTAGAGCCTACTGTGGTGCTCCTGTTGAGTGGGTGGAGAGACGCAAATGCAACGTCCATCCAGGAACCAAACCTCCTCACTCTTCCCGACATATGCTGTAGCGAGGAGCCGTCCACTGCAAGGAAATATTTCTGCACGGAACAGCCCTGCAGGACGATTGCTCCCCTGCGGTTCTTGGGTCTACGTGACCTACTGCTGCTAGGGTTATTCATCAAAAGACCAGTCTTGTGGTATTGGACAGCATACCCCAGTATGATCTGAGATATTTTCATTTTACAGCATACAAGCTCAAACGGAAGATATTTCACTCACAGAAAAGCCTTGGCTTTTGCTCAGGCATGTATAAATTTGTATCCTTGTTAAACTCGGTTATAACCTTGACAGCTTAATTGTGCTTGTGCTTGTAGTCATGTATTATAGAAATTCATCCCCCAGGAGGCTGACTTTAATAATTCATATATATTGCCGCTCTGTAGGAATAATGGGTTCTTAAGAGAATTATAAGTAATTCTGGCAGAGTGTTAGGTCACGAATTCGTTCATTTGACTTTCCTAACCCTTTCATTATGATGACGCATATCTTTAATTCTTATCTCTGTATGATTTTATTCAGCTGAGGAGAGGCATTTCGAACAGGAGGGATTAGACAGCCTTTATTTACACTTTAGCTACTATGGTGTTCTTCTGAGCTGCATAAAATTGTGCAGCAGTGGCAAGAATAACATTGATTTCGCAGTAATTGTACTAGTAGTAGTAGTAGTAGTAGTAGTTGGTCACACACACACACCACAAACTCAGCCAGGAGACAGGGCGTGTGTGCTGGGCATTCCCCAGGCCCTGTCTTCCCCCTTACTCTACTGAAGCCAACCACCACCAACCGGGCTACAGCAAGGCCCGGTCTCCTCTAATGAGGAGAGAATCAAAACAACAACAGTAGTTGGTGGTGGTGGTGGTGGTGGTGGTGAGGCCCCAGGTTCATATGTAACGTCAACCCGGTGGACTGCATGCTGAAGCTGCCCTTTTTGCAAAGTCCGTCAAACACCCTTTCGGTTGATGGGGAAGGAATTGAGGGATGTTTGTACAACCGAGCTCTTCCGCCGGCCGGTTATTTTGGTGTCACCACGTGAAAGCCTCCCTCTCCATCACCGCCATCGATGTGAAGTGGTTAAGCTTATTTGACAGGCCTGTCACAACTCATGAAGACCTGTGTGGGGTCTAACTGCCTGCACAGTCAGCATCAGATGTTCTGTCGCCTCTCTTGCTTCTCTTTCCATGGACTTTGAAAACCAGTGTTGCAGATCCGCAGCAGACGACGCATATGACATCGTACTGTGGCTAAATACATCATCAGTGTCAGTTGCCGCGGATTCATCACACTAATTTTCAAAGCCCAACGTGAGAAAAGCAAGAGAGACGACAGGACTTTTGATGCAGATTATACTGTGTGTCCGCACAACAGTCAGATGAACCAAGCAAAGTTAATAGAAAATTCCCTTTCTGAAATGTTATTGATGGATAAAATACAGTTTTAATAGTTGTAGATTCAGATGTACAGGTGATTGCTTCAAATTATGATGATGCTTTATTTACCTTAATTATAATGATTTAATTCAGAAGGATGCCGATTGAAATACCAATAATAACTAGAAAGCACTCAGAGAGCGCATACCTCTCCAATGACTGCCATTAAAAGGATCCGGATCCGGATCCGTGGAGATAATATGTGGGATATATAGGATCCAGATCCTCCCCAAAATTTAATCAATTGTTCCTTGACCCATGGCTCACTCTTCTACAAAATTTTATTGAAATTCATTGAGAACATTGAAGATATTATGCGGGATACATAGGATCCGGATCCGGATCCTGGTGCCCCCCTTACCCCGCCCCCCCCCAAAAAAAAAAATAATAATTCTTGGCCCATTTGATTGAAATTCATTGAGAATTTTTTGAGATAGCGTGTGGACATACAAACAAACATGAAAATGCCATAGGCAGAGCGCTTTCTGGATGGATCCGATTGCGACTGACGTTAGACATTGCCTCCCTCTATGTGCCTATAAAATTTCATAAAGACCTGATTAGAATAATTGACGGAGATATGAATTTTTGAAAATTTGCACTATGCTAAGGATAGAGGCTGAACCCCCCACCCAGCCCAGGGCCTTTGACCGATTCTGATAAAAAACAACAGGTTTCCAGGGCTTATGGATATCTACTTTCTGATTTATTTTTCAGAACGGTTGCCGCAAAATTGTGACCTGCAGAGTGCAGACAGACAGACAGAGAGACTGACAGACAGACAAACAGACGGAACTGACCAACATGCTTGCCGAATAAAAAGAGTCCGGTAAACAACAAACACAGGTGAATACTTAACCTCCTCCTACTTCGCTCGCGGAGGTAATAACGATAATGATGACGACGAGACGACGATGATGATGATGATGATGATGATGATGATGTAGGTGGTGTAGGTGGTGGTGGTTTTAACATGATGATAGTGGTGGTGGTGTTTGTAACAAGATGATGATGATTGTAGTTCTCTTTAATGGCACTGGACATCTCAGCCACTGTTCTGTTTTTATTCTTTTCATTCGAGAGAGAGAGAGAGAGAGAGAGAGAGAGAGAGAGAGAGAGAGAGAGAGAAACTGGAGTGCTGTACCTCGTATGATCACATTATTTAGCTAGGATGTATAGCCACGTCACTCCGACTATGTATTTTGTATAGAGTTATCGCTACACTGTACGATGTGAATAAGCTTTGGAGAGGTTTCGATCGGGTGGAGTTACTGTGGATAAGCCGTCCATCAGTGCCTTTACTACGAGATACTCTACTTGGTGGTGGCAAAAGTAAGGCCCATATACTTGTGGCTTCCAAGATTTCCCAACACCTCTTCCCTAGCGATCTATTTGGTGCATTAAACTTTAACGGCTTCCGGTATGTTATTAATGCAATTGTTGTCGATATTAAAACGATATAAGCCACATAAATGAACATTAATGTTTACGAGTAATATGCAAAATAAATCGCCGAGAAAGGGGTGTTATGAAATCTCCAAAACTATTTAGATATTAACCATAAGATTCAGAAAATGAGTCATCAGACTGAAAGCTTGAAGAAACATGAGCGTCACAAACACGGATCCCGTTCTATTTTCTGAAATTCCTGTATTGTACTTATTCCCCTTCTTTTCTGTAATTCCCTGACAAAGCCCGGTAAAGAAAAGGAAAAGGGAAAAGGAAGGGAAGAGGGTGAAACGCGAGTAGTAATATGTTACCACCTCATCAGGTCTCCCGTTACTGAATGAGTGATCAGAAAAGAAAAAAAAAATTTCTCCGAGTGTGATTGACAGTCATAAATAAATTCAGGAGGGATAGTTTTGAAAGACGGTACTGTGTGTCTATTAATATACGTTTTATTGTTCACTGCGATTTCACAGAACTTTACAGTGTGACTTGTGGATGCTACGAACAGTAATTGGCAGTATGGATGGAGTGAATGGTGTGAGTGGTATTAGGAATGGTGTTAGTCCCCAGGCAGTGCCCAGTCCCCTCACCTCTCCCCTCTGCTTGCTGTCCTGTTGTGAAAAAATGGTATGAAGAGCGATTTGCTTCCCGGGTGAACAACAGGTATGGTACGGGCAGGTATTAATTCCCAGTGAGATCCACTCTCTGTTGCTTTATTGCTTGCTTTCTTTTTATACCTAGTGACTGGTATGAAGTGACTTCTGTTATGGATATAAGGATTAGTGTGAGTGGTATAAGCGGTGGTATCAGCCCTCAGTTATCTTCCCCTCACCCCTATTGCTTGTTGTTACGTGGATGCATGACTGAGAAGGAAAGCACCAAATTGTTATGGGGCTTACCACCAAGTCGGAAGGAAGGAAGGAGGGGGCCGGGGAAAGATTAATTAGTGAGAAAGCGAATTTCAGTTGAATCTTAACCCAACATGCGCGGGCAGTATATTTTCAGCAAGGGACTATCAGGAACACATAGAAGCGTGAGTGAGAAGGAAAACACCTAGACATCGCCCGAGAATACGACATGCCTCTGTAGATGTTCATCCTGGATTAAGATGCACAACCTAACCAAGGACGCATTTTCTGTCGTATATGTAGTTTTTTCTCTCTCTCCCTCTCTCTCTCTCTCTCTCTCTCTCTTTTCGCAGGAGAGTGCACGATATCCTTGTTCGTTCAAAAAACAGTTACGAAAAAGATTATTGTAAGTATAATATTCTGCTTCACACGAAGGACCAGGAAGAGATATAGTAGAATTTTCTCCGTCTTTGGTTCTTGCTGCAAAAGCAAATATTAAGCTACGACAAGGAATCGACCTTATATATGTTAGCGATTCCCACTTCAAATCTTTATTTTCATTTCGAGGTAAAGAACAGACTGCAGCAAAGGAGATCCAGCCCAAAGGTCCTGTTGTGGACCTGGAAATCGAACCCAGAACCTTTCGCTTGCGGGGTGGGGGTGCTTCCTGTTAAACCACCACGGTTAAGATTTGCGAATGATATGAATTGTGGTTGCCGTTATGAGGGGTGATTGGTAAAGAACGAGAGTTTTATGAGCAGTGGTGTTGTATCCTATTTACCCTACTTCTCTTCAGATTTGTTTCCATTTGCAACTTATTCATGCAGGTCGAATGCAAAATAAGGCAATATTATGGCATCGAGTCATTTTCACGGCACTTCTTCATGACTAACATCTTTTTCTAGTGTTAATTTATTGTTTCACTCAACAAGAGGAGACATCAGTTTAAGGCCAAGTTAGAGTAAAAACATTATAGCCCCATTCAGGTCCCTTGCTATCCCTTGCCTTGCTTTTATGAACAGTGGTTGGCATGGGCAGCGCTGCGTGATATGGATGTGATGTGACCTGACCAACAAGAGGAACATGAGTAGTGGTAATAGTCCTAAACCAGGCTCCCCTACTAAGCATCGTGGCTTGTATTAATCTCATTGGTGCGAAACATTCTCTTTGCGTTATTTTTCCTGCTGATGTCAGACGACTTATTCAGCCAAGAGAAACCAATCACAGCAAGAAGTTTAATAATTATCTCGATTTGTATTACACTCTAGCCAACGCCAGACGAGTATATTATCGCTGAGAAACACGCTGCAGTAAGATTAATAATAATAAATATTGGTTATACGGCTAAAGGCCTGGTATGAACGAGAGTGGTACGAGCAATGACATTATCTCCAGCAACGTCCTCAATGATGAATTGTGATTTGGGTTAACGATAATTGCAACATACATAAAAGGTGGTGTGAGGTGATTGCTGGTATAGATGGTGTGACTGGTGTAACAGTTACTGGTAGCATGAAAGAAAAGATCCATTTAGTCCTCCTCCCTCCCTTTGAAAGCGGGACTTCATCAGAATCAAGCGTGACGAGAAAAAAATATATAAAGAAAATAGTTATTTTTTCTCATGTGAGCAGCTTATTTTTCAGTGGCGACCCCCCACCCTAACTCTTCACCGTGACAATCTCTCTCTCTCTCTCTCTCTCTCTCTCTCTCTCTCTCTCTCTCTCTCTCTCTCTCTCTCTCTCTCTCTCTCTCTCTCTCTCTCTCTCTCTCTCTCTCTCTCTCTCACTCTCTCTCTCTCTCTCTCTCTCTCTCTCTCTCTCTCTCTCTCTCTCTCTCTCTCTCTCTCTCCTCCTCCTCCTCCCTTTGAAAGTACAACTTCATCAGCATCAAGCGTGACGAGAATAAAAATTACAGAAAAAAAAGTTATTGTTTCTCGTGTGATCAGCTTATCCTTTAGTGGCGACCCCCCACCCCCGCTCATCACACACACACACACACACACACACACACACACACACACACACACACACACACACACACACACACACACACACACACACACACACACACTGTCTCTGTCTGTCTGTCTGTCTGTCTGTCTGTCTGTCTGTCTCTCTCTCTCTCTCTCTCTCTCTCTCTCTCTCTCTCTCTCTCTCTCTCTCTCTCTCTCTTTCTCTCTCTCAAGGTTTTAGACCTCGGAATACTAGTCACCCTAGGGCAGTGAGAAAGAGGTGAATTATTAAGGGAACAATCATGAGTGTAACCGTGTGTTCTCAGAGCTGCCTCTCTTCCCGATGCACGGCAGAGCACACTGGCATTGGGTTGTGATGTCAGTGAGCGCGTTATAAAAATGACATTTTACTAACACGTGAGGGCATTAGAGGGCATAAAGCAGACTTATCATTTCCATCGCCTCTAAAAATCGTAATTGGGTGTTTACTTTTTCATTAATGACTAATTTTTATCATACCCTGCTATCTTTTGACGATTTAATTCCGCTTGGGAGGAACGTTTCGGGTTGGGGGGATTAGATATTGCTTTCAACAATTCCTTTGTTTACTAAGAGGCTTCCCTAACCTGAATGAAATCACCTGGTATCAGCAAGAATAGCCCATAAAAAGACGTTGCCGTATTGACGATACTAACTTTGCACCGAGGGATATAAAAGAGTGAAGAAGTGGGGTTAGGGAGAGGTAAGGTAGAGCTAAGTATAGGTCAGGGATGTTAGTTATTAGGAAAAAAGTGAAGAATTGAAAGGTGATAGAACATTGAAGGGAGGAACACGCGGTGAATGAAGGAGCAATGACGGAGTGAAGAAGTGGTGCGGGAGTGAGGATGTAAGAGATGGAGGGAAGGGTGAAGAAGAGGTGAGAGTGAATATGTGGGGGATGATACGGACAAGCAGTAAGGAGCTGGGAGTGAAGAAGACGTAGAAATGAAGGAGAAGTAAGAATAATGGAAAAAAAGAACAGAAAAGAAAAGAAAAGGATGCTGGAGAAGTAAGGGAGTGAAGATATAGAAGAAACAGGTGTGGAGTGGTAGTGTGTTGGGGAAATAAAGCAAGGGTGATGGTGGAGTGGAAAACTGAGGAATGAACGTAAAGAAGAGACAAGGATGATGGAGGAATGATGAGTAATAAAGAAGAGATGAGTGAGTTAAAAAGTATTACTGAAGGATTAAGGAAGAAGAGGGAGTAATGGGAGAGCGAAAATGTAAGGACGATAGCAAAGTAGCAAAGATGATGGTAGAGTAAAGGGGTAAAGAGGAGAGTGATGAAGTACGGGAATGAGGGAGAAAGGGCCAGAGCGTTGGAGTGGTGCAGAAGTAATAATGGAGAAAAAGATTGACGAAGCAGCAGCAGCAGTTGAGGTGTTGTGACACTAAGAATAATTGCATCATTAACTCTAGCTGTTCTTATTCCTCAGCCTGGAATCAAGGGAAGGATATGAGCCAGGATGTTGGAGGAGGGGTGGAGCAATTGGAGAATGAAGGAGACTTGGAGTGAGAAAGAGGTGGAGAAGTGAGAGAGAGGTGGAGCAGTGAGTGAGAAAGGAGGTACAAGCTTGGGAACAGAGGTGAGAAAGTGAGGGCGAAATGGAGAGTTCAGGGTAATGGAGTTGAATGAATGGAGGACAGGCAAACGAATAGCCAGATCAGTGTATTGTACAAATAGTGCTGAAGTAGTGACAGACAGGTGAGGGTGTAACACGAGGTGAGAATGTGAGGGAGAAATGAGAAAGTATGAGACAGAGGTAAAGATGACGGAAAGAAGTGACGAGTAAGAAAGAAAAAGAGAAAATGGAAGATAAGCACTGATGGAAGAGGAGTGGTGGAGAAGCAAGGATTAAAGAGGAGTGGTGGAGTAACGAGGGTGCGGTACCAGTTAGGGTGTTGTGGCGCTTAGAGTAATTGCATCATTAACTCTGGCTATCCTTCACCCTCAGCTTGAAGCCACTTTGCCACCTCATCTGCATCAATTACTATTTTTACGAACCCCTGATTAAGATTTAACGATAAACTCGCCCCCAGCCGTTCGTCGTGTACTTAACAAGGACGCAGATTAAAATGTATTTTACTTTTTGCCCAATTTATATTTTTCTTACCTGAAACTACGGCCAACCGATATTTTTAATCTTACAACGGACCTCTTCGTGTGACGGGGTTAATTACGGGTATATTCTGACCCCTCCACTTGATGAGTCTCTTCTGAAGTTAGTAAAATCATATGTTAGCAGCAAAATGAAATGGGGGACATAGTATGGAAAGAGTTTAATAATTTCAGAATTATGACTTTTTTTTTTTTTTTTTTTTTTTTTTTTTTTTTTATTGTTTCCAGTTTCAGAAGCTTATATTGGTTTATATGAGACTTTCCGAATTGGAAGAGTTACAAATAACATGCTCTTAACCATCCATAAAAAGAGCACCGTAATGAAGGGGTGTAAGATAGTCAAAAAGATGCGCTGAGGAATAGAGAGTACGGATTATACAAACACTCTAGGTGGTCAGAAGAGACTGCGCTATATCTGTTCTACAGAGATTTATTTAGCTTATTACACTTTTTTATCCACGTGTGTTTTCCTGATGAAACTATGTCTGTGCTAGAAATATATAAATAACACAATTTTATGTCAAGTGTAACATGCGTAATAAATCGCCAAGGTAACGGTGTGCCAATAATACCACCATAATATCAGCAAATTATAGCCTAATGGAATCATTCTTAATTCATATAGGAATGGCTGAAGGGCTTCGAGGAGGTGGTGATCAGGCAGCTAAAGTCGTTGTTTGCAGTGCGAAAGGTTGTGAGTTCAATTCCAGGCGGGGAGAATGATGGAAAAAACTCCTCGTTCATTTGGGCCAGTTTCCGGGTCCTGCCGAATATAGTTATTCAGTAAGAAAGATGTCATATTATTATTACTATATTTTTTTTTTTTTTTGCCCAAGCCCCTTCAGTCCGAAGTCATATTTTTTATTGTTGTCATTTCAGGAACTATTTTAATAACGCTAGGATAGACTTCGCACCAGTTTAGATATATATAGCGTCCGTCAAAGGCTCTCCCGGGAGGCTTTCCTAAGCGGAGTCGGCTATCACCGTAGTTCTTTCACTTTAACTTGGGCCAGATTTTCATCCTGTTACAGCGTATTTTACGTAGCTCATTGGCAGAAAAGGGCAACACTACGTCTCTGCATCCTGTTCCACAGCACTTCTTCGTGGTTAGCATCATGTTCTAGAGTTAATCTGATGATAAAACTCAGCATCCAGGATGGAGAGATGGCAATTCTGTACCAAGTTAGAGTAAAAAAAAAAAAAAAGTATAGTAAGAATCAAACATTTCGTTCTCGTGTTGAAGGAGTTAAATACCGTTTAATGGACCTGTTTCTGAATGAACATCAGGCCTTATGCACTGCAAATGCTCCAAGTCTGTCCATATAGTTATTGTTGGCATGATTTTAGTCTATACTTTTGTCCACTTGTTCTCTGATCCGTATTTTCTTTGGTATACTGTATATGACTCTTAGTACAACATCCTTTGCAAAATATTTTGCATATTACGCTTTCATAACCTCATATGTCAATTATGTTTTGCTTTAATGCGAGCACTGTTTTTCATTAGCAATAGTTTTTTCTGTCTACATATTGCCAGATGTCTTAGTAAAAAGGGAGGTTGATCGCTGAGAATACGTTTCGAAATCTCATTAGCAAACGAGAACACAGCCCAATATATATATATATATATATATATATATATATATATATATATATATATATATATATATATATATATATATATATATATACGGTATATATAGTATTAGGGCGTTCCATGGCTATAGGGATAGAAATAAAATGTGCTACGAATTTTAATCCACACGATTATTCATATTCAACAGACCAAGGAAACATGTTTGTGCAAGTCTGAGCCAGATTACGCAGATACATGTTTGTGCAAGTCTGAGCCAGATTGCGCAACATTTAGAGGTCCCGAGTTTTGATAACTTTTTTTACTTTCAGTTTGCTTCTTGCCTGCCAGCGATGAGTACTGTTTTTTGCGTTGCTTGAGCGTTTCGTGTTTTATTTCCGACTGTTAAGCTGGTAATTATTTATGAAACTACTTAATGCCATTTCACTGTTATACTGAATTTTATTATTTATTTTCCTATTATTATTTCATGAAAGGAATTAATGAAATGCCATTTGCTGTGTTGGTGTAATTTAGTTTTTCCATTCCCTATTATTAACAGATGGCGTTGTTTATTGAACAGCTGCACTGGTAATTGTGAAACCAATTTCTGTCTGTCTACAGTATATACCTAGGCTGCTTCCCCCCAGGAAAGGGAGGTAGCCGAGACAGGACGACACACTCCCAATTTACTCATCCACTCAAACACATCCATTCGCATCTTAGCCCCAAAATGGAGAAGGGACAGATCCTCACCGCACCACACCGCACGAGGGTCAACTGCGCAGTGCAATCAGTGACATCCGCAGCAGGGCCCGACAGCAGAGCTGGTTTACCCTTGCCACATCATAATGGTCCCATCTCCTTACCCGCACCTGACCTGATCAGCTGATCAGACAAACTGCGGGAGAATATCCCCTCAAGGCTGCGTCATCATTTATTCATTCACAATTTCTCTCCATTCATTTCTTTCATGCACAGCCACTCCTCCTTGTTGAACAGACATCCCTCTCGCATCCAACGTTCTCTTCACACTGTCTATCCATCCTGTTCGTGATCTTTCTCTCAGCCTTACACCTCTCAGATCAGATCTCGTTATCTTTTTCACCAATCATCTCACTATCCATTCTCTTCATATGTCCAGACCATCGCAACACCCTCTGCTCAACTCGATCAGCCATCTCCCGAACAACTCCAGTTCTGCTTCGCACTTCATCATTTCTCACTCGATCCATATGCGTCAATTCACACATACTCCTCAGACACCTCATCTCCATTACATTCACACTTTTCCTCTCTCTACACCCATATACCATGTTTCAGCCCTATATAATGCAGTCGGTACCACAACACCATCATACAGCCTTCTCTTTACATCCATTCTAAGCGAACGACATCTGAACACTTTTCTTCATTCCTCCCAGCACCTTTCCTACTTCATTTATTGTAAACTTCACATCTGCATCTATTCTTCCATCCACAGCACATGTGACCCTAAATACTTAAAACACTTTACCTCCTCAAGTAACTCACCATTCAAAGCTATATTCATCCTCCTACCATCTACCAAACTCACTCTATCACTTTACTCTTATTCTCATTTACTTTCAAATTCGTCCTTCCACACACCCTTCCAAATTAATTTACTTTGCTATTGATTTTTTTTTATTCCTTTTCCCTAATATAATCTTTATTATTACCATATAATTGTAAAGGTTATGTTTCACTTACTGTTAATTCGTCGATAACAACCTGTGAGATTGATAAATGATTATAATTATGAAAGTATATGAGTTTTATTACTATCCAAAATTGTTAATGTGGCACTAATTATTCTGTTTTCTTTCCCAGATGTCTACCAGATCGAAAACAGACGTTTTTCTTATTGGCCGGACGGATGCAAACATCACATCAAGTGGCCTACCCACCAAGTTGCAATTACTCAAAAAGTACTTTTACCACCAAAAGGAGCAAATATTGGGACGTACCAAAGACCTGAACTTGTGTTTTGATGCCATTCTCATATTTTGGGACAGAGTGCGAATCACCACTATGCGTCGAGATTCTGCTAAGAGGAAGATGAAATCCCTTCTCAAGGAATATGACCTGCTTGTGAAGAACAAGTTGCAGAAAGCAGAATCCTTCCTAGTGAAAGAGGCAATAACGAATGAGATCATGGACATCGCTCATTCACAAGCCAAAGAGATGATGAAGAATCAGGAGGACATCAGCTTCACTGATATGCAGCGTGAAGATCCCAAGTCCTGCAGTGTGGGTCCTGCCGATATGAAGCTTCACCAGAAGGAGGTGAGGAAGAGGATTAGGCTGGACAACTTTAAAAAACAACAGAAGGCCAGGAAGGAACAAGAAACTGCAGAAGAGATGGTGGCTTTAGAGAGTAAAACTTCGTCATGGACTGACTCAGATTCCAGTGACCCAGCCATGGAATTTTTCGCATCCTCCTCAAAAGGAAGTACCAAGAAGCTACCGAAGCTTCTGATGCCACAAGACTTTGCTGGCATCTATGATTGGTTGAACGTTTCCTACTGTGATTCACCTATGTTGTATACTGCAATGGCTAAAACACTCGGTCTTGACTTGAATGAACTTTCCATTTCTGCCAAAACTATGTACCGCACACGCCAGGCTCACAGGAAGGCGATTGCTGAAAGTTATCACTCTGAAGAATTTTGCCCTGGCCACCTTCTTGTCTTGCACTGCGATGGTAAACTCCTAACAGACACTAAACAAGGGAAGGAGAGCGTTGACTGGATTGTTGTCATCGTCTCTGGAGACGGCAAGAAGTTGCTTGGCATTCCTAAAGTGACGGCAGGAACCGGAGAGGAGATAGCTCAAGTCTGCTTAGAATTAGTTACGGAACACGGGATGGAAAAGCGTGAGCAGGGACTGTCCATTGACACAACAGCGTCAAACACTGGGATTCATTTAGGGGTATGTGATCTGTTTGAGAAAGGACTTGGCAGAGAACTCATGTACCTTGCCTGTCAGCATCATACCTATGAAATTGTTCTCAGCCACGTTTTCAAGCGTGCCTATAACCATTCAGTTGGCCATGATATCCCTGTTTTTAAGAGGTGAGTAAGACACACCAGCGTGATGACTACAAGGAACTGCTACAGCTGGTTCTCATCTTCCTGGGAGAAGCAACAGTAGCACAGTTCCCTCTCCAAGTCCCTGGTGCTTTCCATCATGCTCGTTGGATGACAAAAGCCATCTGTTCCCTGAAAGTGGTTCTGCTGATGAAACAGTTCAACATGTCAAGTCACGAGTTGGAAGCCCTGACAGCAGTAGGTCTCTTTGTGTCCCTCGTCTACATCCGAGGCTGGAGCCGTGCCGCAATCGCAAGCAAAGCTACCGTAGTTGATTTGGAATTTCTGCATGATGCTGAAGCTTTTGCCAGGTTGGGATATTCATATGGTAATGCTGCACGAGAGGCCATATCTCGACACCAATGGTACATCTCTGAGACACTCATCGTTATGGCGTTCTTCGATGCTGATGTGGCAGATGAAGAAAAAGCTCTAATGGTCGCAAGTTTGATAAATCCTGCATCTGAAAAAGAACTAAAGTGACTAGAAGGGAAGAACATCATAAATATTGCCTCGAAACACATGGCCGGGTTTGTGACAGGAAAAACGATGGCTTTCTTCCAAGCGCTCGACCTGGACACTGAGTTCTTGAAGAAGCCAGTTGGCAAGTGGCATGAAGAAGAGGGCTTCAAGCAAGCAGCGGCAACTGTTTCCCAAATTGCTGTCGTAAATGATCGGGCTGAGCGAAGCATCACGCTTATGAAAGAATTTAATTCATCCCTGACGAAGAATGAAGAGCAGAAGTTGTATCTACTCAAAACTGTTTTGTAGAATCGGGAAAAATACCCAAAGAAAACCAAGAAGGAATTCCTAGACAAGTGATTGACACAAAGTGGTAATGTTTTGGGCATATATATGAAAACATGTGAAGTGGTACAAGTCTTTGTAATAAAAACCCTTTACAGAATAGTTCTTTTTTTATTATTTGGAAGAGAAAAAAACACGGGGCCCCTAAACCTTAAACAATTTAGAATTTCACCCTATCAATCTATTAAGCAAAAGCAACATGGGGACCCATGTGGTTTAAAACTTCATTCAACTTCTAATTCATGGAACACACTAATATATATATATATATATATATATATATATATATATATATAGAGAGAGAGAGAGAGAGAGAGAGAGAGAGAATAATGTTAAAAAATTTTATTGCATAGTCTTTATTAATATGTATACTTTTTCATGCTCTCAGGAAGAAGTATGGTGTAACCTACACTGGAAAAGGATATGGATGTCCAAGACCTAACATCTGATATAAGGTAGGCTCTTCATTAATCTAGCATTTCCTTCCCATATACAGCTGCAGACATAAGTACTGATCAACTCATAACAATAAATAACGAGACAGTGAGCAAGGATTTAGAAAACAAGCAGTATAATCTTCGAATCCCACCAAATTTTTTGGAATATTTCATAACAGTTCTATTTATGTGAAGAGAAGTTATATATATACTGTCTGCAGCTTTACTGTGCATTTGATCTTAGAAGTTTGTGGTAGATAGGCGTGAGCTGTCACTCATTGTAGATACAGAGGTAATACTCAAGTAACACTACAGTCTGATCACTGTTAAAGAGGTTGTTCGAGACCTTCAGCTAGAAACTATCCTGTTCTGTTCTGTTCTTTTCTATCCTACTCTGTTTCCAGACGCGTTAATCCTGAAAATTGTGGCCACAAACAAATCGCCTTATCATTCTGTCCTCTGCCATATGGTTGCCCTCCCTCCCACTCTTACATCCTTTCGTCATATATTTTTCTATTCCATCCATCCGTAATCATTCATGGTATCCCTTTCCTCCTCACTCACATACACACTCCTAGCTACTAACTCATTCTCCATTATCACTTGCTAGAGACACAGTAGTTTAAAGAAGTACATAACTATCTTCGTGTCATAAACAATATCGCACCCACTGTTCCATGATCTTGTGAATTCAGTTGTACAGGGCATGGCAGAAGTCAGGAGCTATAGGACAATGAAATGGTAATGGATGGTATTGCATCTGAGTGTGCTAACATCAGTACCAGCATGTTAAAGAAAAAGTTCGACAGTGTCTCCAAGAAAATAACAGCCAATTTGACCATATACTGGTATTGTAATTTTAGTAAGACATGTGGTTTCTGAACCTTGTCAAAGCGTGCTGTATTTCAATTTTCCATTGATAGTTTGGTAGCACTGATTAGCTCTTGGAAACAGATGGCAAACAAATATAGTGTACATTTATTCCATTAAAAAACTTACATTCCTGGCCACATTCTCATGGCTACAAATTATATTTCATGCTGAGACTTCTGTATGTTGTGAAATTTGCTTCCATACAGGAACTTCTGTGGTTTTGACTGAAACTATTGAAAGCATATTCTAAAGATAAAGTCAGTGTTTCAGTTTATTGGATGACAAGCAAAGAAACTGAAATATTCTTCGAGAGTTTAAAAATCGTTAATTTATAGTAAGTGCCGCGAAAATATTCAATACGTTGCGGTATCTGAGGTACGTACAGTTGGCTTGAGCTGGTAGATTCAGTTTCCGACGGCTCCACCTTTAACAATCTGCACACATTCTTATCTCAGTGTTTATCTGAGGTAAGTAAAACACTGACCACCAATTCATCAACTACCGTGAATATTTTGCTTATGTAAAGGCATAGTTTCCTTTAATTACATTTATATTATTGCACGCAAACATAAACCTTGTGTTAGAGGTGAAACATAGGACAAATTTAGCATAGACTGGTGATGGTGAGTGAGGCTGGGAATGAAAACTGGCATTGCAGCATCGTTTTTCTGAGCTGACTGTGGAGGGGTGGACAGGGGTATAGAGGAGGAGTAATCAGCTTTTATTTTGTTATTTAGCCTTGGTTCAAGTTAATTTGAGGCGAGTTGCTGAGATAGATAGGAACGACGTTTATTTGCTGTTGGGTATTCAGTGGAAGGTAACCTCCAGGTATCTTTAATATTTTTCTGAGATCAGAATCATGATTCATCATGTCTATTGCCGCCTATCTGACGACCGTATTTATCACTGTACACGTATCAGAGTCAGTAGACTCTGTGTGTAGGGATGGTACCAACACGCCAGTTAACCTGGACAAGCAAAAACCCTCATAACTCAAATAGAGATTTTAAGTCACAACAACGACATCCTTTTTAAATTTATCTTTGTTGTATTCAGTTTATGAGAAGCTCCTAAAACTGTAAAGGTTAATGAAGACTGTATCTATTGTCCCCTCATTTCGAATAATCTCCCCTAAGCTGCCTAGAAATGTCTTGATATGGCAAGAGTTATATAAAACATGCCATCGTACTGAACAGATTGCCTTAATATTTTAGATTTAATCACCGAACTGGATGATAGAGTTAAGGAAGGTTGAGTGTGTGTGTGTGTGTGTGTGTGTGTGTGTGTGTGTGTGTGTGTGTGTGTGTGTGTGTGTGTGTGAGAGAGAGAGAGAGAGAGAGTAATCAGACATTTACCAGGAACATTTCCTACTAGATGTGGAGGAACAAAAATACTTAATGTGCCAGGGAAAAATGTGAGGTTGTTAGTCTGACCTACATTATATGTTATGGTCTTATGGCTAGTTTGGAATCGGAAGTTGTTTATAATTTAGTACCAGTTATGATTTTCATTTTGGTACTAGTTCTGAAGAGTGAGAGTGATTGGAGAGTGTGCGACTGTGGAGTGTTTGGGAAGGGAAGGAGGGGGGGGATCTGGTGCCATATCTTTTTTTTGATGAGGCTTTCTAGTAGCTCTCTCCATGATATATGTTTTTTCTATTTTTCGTCATTTTAATTATCATATCAACATCAGCTTCATATGCCCAACCTCGTTTCACTCCCAAGTAAGGCGTGAGATAGAGTCTAGGGGAAAAAAATATAGAAAAAACTGTCAGCAGCATGGCCAGTTACATGAGCCACACTTTCAGCCACATGCTATTCATACTCCGGAATCCCGACTCCACCTCATGGGCATATACATCCACACTTAGGTGCCTCATAATTGCCTATCAAGTAGAGCAAGTCCGAGAATTATCGCATTACCAGGTTAAAATACGGATTCCAAACCCTTACAAATTCTTACACATACCTCTATCCCCTGTCAGTTCCCTAGCGTCATCAACCTACATGTCTCCCTTTCTTACACACTCATTATTTTGTCCACCATCTTTGCCTACCGTGCCTCCTTTCCACCTCCAAACTCGCATAGATACACTCTTCACCACTCTGTTTACTTCCATACCTCCCATTTCGTAACCATCTCGGCACCCCTTCACGACTCAAGTGCGAACTGGCGTGCGTGCGTCGATGTTTCTGTTTACCAGTTTTTTTTTTTTTTTCTTTCCAATCAGTCTCTTTTACAAACAGCCCTCCACTCCCTCTCATCTCACCCCCACCCAAGCTGCACCCTCCCACTTTCCTGCCCTCTTCCTACCATCTGCATAATTTCATCTTATCCTTCCACATGCACTTCTCCCCAACTCTCAATCCACCCTCTTCCATCAGTCGTCCTTATCCAGTTCTCTCATTCCAGCCTGTCCCAACCACCTCATCTCCTCGTCTCATCCTCCAGATATTTCATCTTTTCTCGCACGCACGCATCTTTTCTCTCTCTTCCTCCACCTATACTCTTTTCAGTCCCATTTTTTCTCCTTTCTGCCTCTCTCTCACCTCACTTTTTCTCTTAACCACCCAACCATTACTTTCTCTCACCCAACTTTTCTCCCTCGCACTTCACCCTTCTCCACCCCACCCCCTTCTTTCTCTAGCTCATACATACTTTTTTCAGTCCACCCTACCATTTAATTCTCCCTCCCCACATTTTCACTACCTCACCACATCCTTTTTCCCACTTGCCCCACCTTCATTTTCCCCGCGTCTCATTTTTTCTTCCTCTCTCATCCCACGGTTTCTCTCTCTCCCACCCCAGGTTTTCTCGCTCCCACCCTTTCTTTACTTTCACCTATCTCTCCTACCTTCTTCCCTCTTGCCCTCCCACCCCGTTTTCCCAGTTATCTCCCAGCAACGCCAAGTCATGCCCTTCATCTTCCATATGTCTTCTGGCACGGGATCATTCAGAAATTCCAACCTCATCCACCTTAATCCCTCATCCACGCCACCCACCCAACCCTCATTTCAAACTCTTCCACGCAGCCCACCCTCTCATTTCATTTCCTCTCCACCTTCTGTCAATTCCTTCACCCAGCCCTCACCCCTTACCCCAGCAACCTTTCACTTAGGTCAGATTACGTATTGTCTTATCAACAACCTACCTCCCTGTTATTACCTGTTATGAAATACGTTAATTTCATTCGAGTCCCCCGTTCCTCATCCCATTCCCTCACCGAAACTTCTTTCACCCACATCAGCTCTTATTCCACCCTCTTAACCTACCTTGCACTTTGATTTCAGATTCCCACACATCCTACTGCCTGCCTCACCTCACGCCCTTCCATCCATCTCACATTTTCTCTCCCTTTCTTCTACCCCCTCACACTGGCTAGCTTCCAGTAACGTCACGTCGCCCCCTCCCCCGTCGCCTTCCCGCCCCGCCTGCGTTTCAGCAATCGCTTGCTGTTGGATATCTTACTCTTATTCCGACATTTCTAATCCATTTCATTTGTATTTCAATCTCCTTCACCCAGTCATCCAACTGTTTCTCTCACCCACCCAACCCTTTCATCTACATCACTCTTTTTTCTTTTTTTTTTTCTTTTTTTTCACCCACCCCATCTCTCCTTTTCTCCTTCAGCCCACCCTCCCTATCATCCTTCTCTCCTCCTTTTCGATCCCCCTTCCCCTTCTTCTATTCCTACCATCCCACCCAACCCCCAACCCCTCTTCCTAGCCACCTCCTACTCTTATGCGCTCCCCACACATTTGCCCACCTCATATGACGTGTAACGAAGTACCTTACCGTCACTCCAACATCTCCCACCACTCACTAGCGCATATTCACTTCACCCTTCACTCAACCCACGCTGTCCTCACGCCACTTACTCCTTTTTCACTCCCGCATCTCACTTTCTCCCACCCACTTCACCTCATCTGTGCTCCTCTGTCAGTCTCTCTCGTAACTCACACCACTCACTCCATTCTGTCATCTCAGTCCCTCTCAGCGGCACTATTCTATCATTCACTCTACCCTCTCTCCCTGCCTCCTCCTCACCCAGCTCACAAGCCCTCACTCCACCTACCTCCCATCACCCACAACCCTCTTTCACATCACCTGCTACAAGGTCCCTCAGAAATTCCTGTCTGCCCTACCCCTTCCATTCCCGCGCCTTTGCTAAGTCCACCCACCACACATTTTCTTTCACCCACTGCACTCACCCCTCACAGTCACTTCACAATCTCCTGTGTACCCTACCCTTTCATCTCAACATTTTTCACCCAGACCCATCTTTTCATCTACCCACTTATAACTTTATCCATCCCCCTACCCAGTCCCACCCTTTCACCCACTCGGCCCCATCACCCACCTACTCTCTCATCACCTTTCCATCAGTCTCCCTCAAATCACCTGTTACGGGATCCCTCAGAAATTCCTTCGTGGACTTAATTAACTCCGGATCACACAAATGACTGCCCAGCCCTCCACCACTATACTCTGCGACCTGATTAATCACTTGACAATTAATCACACTCCCACGTCATTCCGTGTCTATCTTGTCGGTGATTAGTCTAACCGGATGAATTCTTATTAGAGTTAATGAATCGAATAAAAATGGAGAGGTGCCAGTATATAAACATTGTTAAAATGTTGGCAGGGATGAAAGGCGTCTAAAGGGGACATAGGAATTTTTTTCTATTAATGTCCCCTACACATGTTTTTATTCAGTTAGAGATTAGTGTAATCTGTTCATAAAAATGTTAATTAGGAATATAAATAATATTAAACTCTCATCACTAACACCAGTCTGACCTCTTTTCGTAACCCAAGGATTGGCTAAGGTAGGCCCCAGAAAACATTTAAAGAGAAAGAACGGTACAGCGAGAATTATCAACAGCATGCCCAGTGAAATAAGCCAGACATTGACTAGACACTCTTTAACTTACTACGAGTATTCAAACCCCCGGGAGTCCAGATTTTACCTCACAGATCATCATCATCTTCACCATCATCATCACCACCACCACCACCACCAGCAGCAGCAGCGGTGTCCAGACCTCCTCTCCCAACCCAGGGTTGGGATGAAGTAGCGTTCAGAGAACCAGAAAAAAAAAAAAAAAAAAAAACGATATACTACCCAAAGTTTGTCCAGCTGAATGATTCGCAATCCCATTCACTCACCATTCACCCCCGAAATCCTGGCTCCTTCTGATCGGCAAAAAGCATTCCACACGTAGCTTCACTGTTAGCTATCTGTCAAGAGTTAATCCGACGACTGTCGAGTTAAAAATGGTGCCATACCCCCGTCATACATTCTTCTGGACAAAATTCGTGGAGTCATCTCGTGCGCTAGTCGTTTCCTGTATCTCCCTTTCTCACACTCTTGTTTTCCAAATCTGTCCACCATCTTGTATGACAACCACACCTTTTCCCACCTTCAAATTAGCTCACATATACCCTTTTCACCACTCCGTTCACACCCATTCTCTCCACATGCCCATACCATCGAAGCACTCCCTTCATTTCTGGTGTCCACAGACTTCTTTACTCCACATTTATCATGAATCATGTCCACTCTCCGCTCTTCACACAAATTTGTCATCAGTCTGATCTCCACTGCCCTAACTCTTGACTTTTCTCATTCATGTCACACCATAGTCTCACATCCATATGTTGCAGTAGGCACTAAAACTCCTTCAGGCAGACTTCTCGCAGCCGCCACACTTAGACCTTTGCTTTTTGTCAAGGCCTTCATAGTACCAGCCACTTTCCTTCTCTGAGCTACTCTGCTTTGCACTGTGCACATATGTCTCTTTTCCTTCACTGTACCCAGGTACTTAGTTCTCACCAATTCAAGTCTCTGTCCATTCACTGTAACCTCACTAGGAGTCACCTTCTCTCTCAGCAACCATCACTTTACTCTTACCTACTTTGACTCTCAAGGCACAACGCTCACAGAACTCGACAGTACTCTTCTTCAGTTTATCAAGCTCTTGCCCGATTTTTGAACCAGCACTGCATCATCTGCATACGAGTACATTACATTTCCTTGTCCAGTACAGTATTTAAACCAGTCGTGCATCAATATCACATTTTCTTGTCCGGTATATGAACCAGCATTCCATCATCTGCATACATCGCAAATGAGGTACTCCATTCTTCATTATTCATTACCAACGCCATCCCTCTCTCCACTACTCTTGTTTTTACCCCTCGTAATACAATCCATATGTTTATTGAACAACCATGGGGACATCACGGAAACTTATTTCACATCATTAATGATCTTGACCCATTCACCACCTACTCATACGCAAGATTCACTGCCTTAATTCCATTCTCTCCATCACATCTGTATACACCTTGTCAACCCTTGCTTGTTTCCCCATTCTTCAGCCAATGCACAGTATTTTTACCTCTGCTAGTGTCATGCTTCCTGGCACAACATTCCTTCTCTGCACATCACCAAAGTCATTCATGTGTACAGCCGCTCTGCTCTCGCCATTTACAGTCATCAGTCTTTCGAAGTATTCTTTCTATCTGCTTTTTAATTCACATTCCACTGGTTAGTATTCTTTTAGTTTCATTCCTCACACTTTCACATTTCGTTCCATTTTAACTTCTACATTTTCGCACGTCTTAAAAAAATACATACATTATTCAGGGTAATTTGCATTAATTTTTCTTCCAAGATTATCTTTTACTCCCTCCTCTTTCCTCTTTACTATTCTCTTTCCATGCTGCTTATTCTCAAGATTGTTTCTTACGTTAAATACAGTCATCTGGAGGTAACATATTTATAGATGCGCCATCGTATTGAAGGTGTTAATCATGTATTCTTTCTTTGTAATTAATGACAAAGAAACATTCCGGAAGTAATGCGATATTCCAATTGTTAACTGACTTACTCACTGTATTGTAGTTTTGTAGTTGGCAGTAACAGGAAGTATAGTTGAACTGGTTCTCTGATTTTGTTGTCCATCACTTCTCAGTGATAGAAAGAGACGATCCTTCGTCCATTAGGATCAGTTGTCCTTCAAGACCCGCAAAACATGGCTTCAGTATATATTGTAGAGCTATCTTCCCTTGTCAGGCGTGTGCTCACTGGTTACAACGGTGTGTACACATATATTTGACTAAAACAAATAGAAATATAACTATCTCTCCTGTTCCGTCTGAGGAAAATTTATAACTGGCGAAATACTGTACAGTGAACTCCCAGTCTCTGCTGGTGTTTGTTTCAGATGGTTCGACTTTTCCGCAATGTATTCACCAAACTTTGGGAAGGTATCTATTTCTCTTTCTGTACAGTCACACCAAAACGTATCGCGCAGGTAGGGTACGATGATATCTGAAATGACCATTATAGCACATGAATTCTCGGTAAGATTTATGTGGAACTACTTTGCTATACATATAATAACAATACGGACTAGAAAATATCATAAACAAGCCATACATTGCATCCTTGAGAGTGGAAGTTTATCATCATCATCCGGACCTCCTTTATGGGCAGGGTGAGGAGTAGCAATGTCTAGACAGCACAAACTTGCCCAGTCCAAATAGGCCACACTTCCATTCACTCATCATTCAAGCCTCCGAAATCTTGGCTGTACCGGATACGCCAAAAACATTCACCACATTCTGCAGCTTCACACAAACGTATCCGATTGAGTTAAACCGGACGCTGCCATGCTCACAAGGGGTGCCAATATCCCTGATCATGCACTTCTCCTCACAACATTCATCCAGCCAGTTCGATATCTTGTCAGTTCCCTAGCCTCACCGACTTCCAAACCTCTCTTCTTCAGACACTCATCCACCATATCTTTCCACCTTCTCCTTGGCCTACCTCGCCTCCTGCCTCCTTCAGATTCACTCAGGTATACCTTTTTCACCAATCTATTGTTATCCATTCTTTCCACATGACCATACCATCTCAGGAGACTCTCTTCGATTCTGGTGTCCACCGACTTCCTCACTCCCCACTTTTCGCGAATCACATTATTTCGTATCCTATCCACCCTCTGTACTCGACATACATTCCTCAGCAGTCCCATCTCCACTGCTTTTACTCTTGACTTTTCATTCTCACGCCACACCATAGTTTCACACCCATATGTTAAAGTTGGCACTAATACTCCCTCATGTAAGCCTCGTGCAGCTGCAACACTCAAGCCCCTGATTCTTGTCAAGACCATCATTGCACCAACTGCTTTTCTTCCTTGTGTCACTCAACTTTCAACTCCTTTTGCACATTTTCCTTTCTTTTCTATCACTGTACCCATGTGTTTGATCTCTCTCACAAATTCCAGTCTCTCTCCATTCACTGTGACATCACACTGGGAGTCACTTTCTCAATAACCATCATTTTACTCTTCTCTACATTTACTCTCAAGGCACGATGCTCACAGACATCAGCAAAACTCTGCACTAGCCTACCAAGTTCTTGTCCGGTACTTGCAAGCAGCACCGTATCATCAGCATACAACAAATTTGAGATATTCCATCTATCACCATTCATTACCAACGTCATCCCTCTCTCCATTACTCGTGTTTTTACTTCTCTCATCACCCCATCCATATATATATATTGAACAACCATGGGGACATCACACAACCTTGTCGCACGCCCACACCGATCGTGAACCATTCACTTAGATGCCCATTAACCCTTATACATGCTTTGCTAGCATCATAAAAACTCTTGACGGCACCTAGCAGCTTACCATCTACACCATACATGCGCAAAACTTTCCACAATCCCTCTCTGGCTACTTTGTCGTATGCTTAGATCCATGAATGCCATAAACACCTAATGGTCCTTCTCACAAGCCTTCTCTGCTATCTGTCTCACTGCAAGTACTTGATCCACACATCCTCTGCCACTCCTAAAGCCACCCTGTTCATCACTCAGTAAGACTTCTGATATCTCTTACTTTCTCTATAATAATTCTTCCATATACCTTCCCTACCACACTCAATAAACTTATGCCACGGTAATTCTTGCACTCACATCGCTCACCTTTATTTTTGTACAGAGGTACGATCACAGCCTTTTTCCACTCTGCAAGCACAGTTTCACTCATCCATGCCTTCTTAATATCTCCAACAAGCACTTCATGCCACTCTTTCCTTTGCATTTAAGCATCTCAGCAAACACCTCATCAACCCCAGTTTCCCATTTTTCAGCCGTTTCACAGCGCTCTTCACCTGCGCGAGTGTCACGTCTCTTGGCACTGCATTCCTTCTCTGCACACCCCCAAAACCGCTCTGCTCTCTCTGTTCCCATTCATCAGGCTTTCAAGATATTCTTTCCATCTGGAAGTTTATCAGCATGGGAAAAAAAAATCGTTGTTCAGTTCCCAGTAACCATCGTCCGGTGTCTCATATTGCTTAGCGTCAAGTGTGCACCGATACTTTTTTATGTGAATGTACATACTGGCCGCCTCTCGTGAACGATCTCGGTTTAACGAACACGTTTCACGGTGCATGCACTGTACAAATGCGACAGTATAGAAGGAGGATGTAAATTTATGCATATCTCCTGCACGAGGGTCATTAATGCAGACAGTTTTTATGGAGTCAAAGTCAGTCCCTAAAAAATGACACGCAAGGACCGGATTCACATCCTAGTCCTGAATAACAGTATTACTGGGTAAAGAGGGCTGTAGGAAAAACATACATTGGCCAAGAGCTTGACCGGTATGAGAATATAACGCGAGTTTCTTTCCCATTTGTTGCTTGGATATACAATATTACACCACCGGCTCCCATGCAGAGAATAAAATTGCTGTCTTCACTTTGGTTATTCCCCAGAAAGGAATTTCCTCTGATCCCTCTGATTACAGACCAGTAGGTACCACATCTCTTGGTAAAAAATTTGAGATTGTTGTTAACAAGCTCCGTGTTAACCATCGTGAATCAAACAATTTAATTAGTAAGAGAGAGTACGGTCTTCGCCACGAAAGATTCATTATTAAAATACTCAGTCTATTGACTCATTCATCAGTCAATTGACCAATATGGAAAAACCCATGCCGTAGCCCTTGATATTTCTAAAGCTTTTGACAGTGTGGCACCATTCCCTTCTCAAACTCCCTTGCTGTATGGCCTGTCATTCTTTGTTGCAGTGTCTTTCTTATATCAGGGACAGAAAAATAAGAGTAAAAGTAAATGGTGGACATGCAAATTTCCACTCTGTTATTCCCGGTGTGCCACAAGACTCCATCCTGGTTCCATACCTGTTTCTAATTCATATTAATGATCTCTTGTCTGTCACCCATAATCCCTTTCACTTTATGCAGGTGACTCAACGCTTCACAGTTCGTTCACACTTAAACACCCATTCACAAAGTTTCATATCTCCCACGCCCAACTCAGTACAGCAGACTCCATAAACCAAGACTTATCTAAGACCACTAAATTGGGGCAAAATAACCTCCATTTAGTGCTAGGAAGGACAGATATATACAGTTTACTAATAGACAGGTTTTACCCGATTCCTATATTAACTTCAGTGCAACCAATATTCCTAGCGCTAAACGTACTAAAATTCTCTGTGTTTCTCCGTAACTTCTTCACTGACGAGCAGTTAGCTATCAGTTACGAGTCATATGTGCTCTCAGCTCTTGTGGAGTGGATGTGGAGAGGTTGCACTACAACAGCTGGAAAGAATTCACAACAAAGCTATAAGAATTAACTCAGCAATTACAAAATGAACCACTTTCCTACAAGTATGACGGAATATTGCTTCTCTTGCATTACAGTATTTTACAGATACTTCTCTGGCAAATGCTCAGACAAAGTTGCATCAATTGTGCCATCTCCCCACGCCTTCCTCCTTGCTTCACGGGCATCTGGTAGCTCCCATAATTGGACTGTCACACTGTCATAATGCAGAACTTCTTCCTATCAGAATTCTTGTATTCCTCGAACTGCTTCTCTTTGGAACTTGCTTCCCCAGAATAGTTTTCCCCCCAAACCTCAACCTACAGCAGCTTAAATCCAGCGGTTACAGATTTTTTATGAAAGTAGGATACCTGTAATCTGGTGTATGTTTCTTTTTTTATTATTATTATTATTACTCTCCACCTACTACATTGGTGGAGACTTGTTTTTGCTGGTATTATTATTGTTCCCGCCTCAGCGTCTCGCGACGATTCCAGGAGAACCGGAGGCTACGCAAGGAACCTGAATTGCCCAGGTTATGTGTCCTGGCGTGGACCGTTGCTGATAAAAGAAAAATACAAATTTCCCCAGCGGGGTCAAGGTCATAGTAAGAAACAAAATTTCGTGTTCAAAGTCTCGCAAAATATGGTTATCTTGCTCCGTAAAGTTTTCGTTGGTATTATTATTATTACTGGTATTATTATTATTATTATTATTATTATTATTATTATTATTAGTCTTCACCTACTACATAGGTGAAGACTATTGTTTTCGCAGGTATTTTTATTATTATTCCGGCCTCATAGTCTCGCGACGATTCCAGGAGAACTGGAGACTGTGCAAGGAATCTGAAGGGCCCAGGTTATAACAGAGACCTGGCATGGGCCATTGCTGATAGAAAGAATAAATCCAAATCTCCCCAGTGGGGTTAAGGTCATTTTAAGAAATTTAAAATTTCGGGTTCAGTCTCGCGACGTTTCCATGAGAACCGGAGACCGGGCGAGAAATCGGAAGGTCCCAGGTTGTGTCCTGGGATGGGCCATTGCAGACTGAAAAAAATCCAAATCTGCCAAATGGGGTCGAAGTCTTCGCAAGAAGTGTAAAATTTAGTGGCCGTTAGCCAAGGACCTCCATCCAAAACAGTAGGTGGAAGCTAGTGGCTGTCCTCAGGACAGTTACAGAGTTCTAGTTTAATTTGTTTTTCCTGCCTCTGTTCATTATCTGTAATTCCTACAATTTTGAAGCCCTTGCACTATATTCTGAAATAGTTGTCATTGTATGGTTGAGATTCATGTCATCGATCACTGTCTTGTTATGTATTACACTGAAATTATTGGGCATTGACGTCAGCAGCTGCATATTAAAAAGACATTAAACTCTCCCTTGCTGTTTAACGGGAACACAATGAAAACGCAAAATCATAATGCCAGGCTTACCTGTGAAGCTTAGGAGACTTATGTGCCAAGGGAAATATTACGCTGTGCCTAGAAACAATATTCAGAAGGAAGAGAACACCGGAGTGAAATAAAATAAAGTGAACGATGGAGACAAGGTAGAGTGACTGAATTAAGTTGAAATGTTGTAATGTGGCCGTGAGAAGCATAATTATGTTCACATAAAGAAACATAATTCTGTTCACGTAACCTGAGATGAAGTTAAAGCAAGAGAGAGAGAATCGGGTGATGAGTGAAATGAACTAAGATGAAGTTAATGGATTTAGTGAGAGTGACTGAGGACGGCCAAAATGAATTGGAACGAACGGTTCAGTGATAGTTGAGAAGCAGAAAATCATTGATATTAACTGAAATAAATCAAAAGATCTGGTAAATTGGGACGATGATTGAAATGAACTAAGACGATGTGATTAGAGGCAGTGAGAGTGGCTAAAATGAACTGAAATGAGAATTAAAGGATAACTGAAATGAACAGAGAAAAAAAGGTTTTAATGAATGTCGGAAGTCGAAAAAAAAAAAATACACTGGAATAATACGGTACAATAGATGATAGTGAGCAGGAGAGAACGACTGAAGTAAACTGAATCATAATAAAAAGAGGTGATGGGTGAAAATGAAAAGCTTAGAAGGAACTAAAGGAGGTAATGGGTGAGTCAGAAGCTATGTGGAAATAAAATAGCTAACAGGGTTTTGACCTGAGATAAACATTTTCATTTTCCATCCCTGGTCATAGGCACTTACTCCATTCTATGAACCTCTACTGTATAGTCATCTGAAGAGCCTATAGATCGTGCCTCTGTTCACATGTCACCATATGGGCAGTAATACCGGACCGTTTGTATTAAGATATGCTATGATTATATTAACTCCTAAGATCCGGCGACGCGATTATAGTCTCTGCGTACTGTTTCCAGAAGATGGTAATCAATTATGGAGAGAATTTTCGAATTGAGGTACTTGATTTAGTCTTAATTAGTCACTTCTGCCCTGAGGATCCTTCCAGGTTGAATTAAATCGTCTGGTAGAAGCAATGTAACTCTTAACTTAAAATTACGTCACCAGTTTCAGGGTGTTATCGGGGGTGATTTATGACATATCGGGGACTGTTTTGACGACGTTCGAATCCTCGAGCTGTTCCCTGCCTTAGCATAGATTGATCCCAAAATTATACGACCAAGAAACCACTTCTCTACCACTTAATTCCTTCGTTATATAACTGGGGTGAATCTCATCATTTATCATTAACATTTTCGCGAAGAATTACCTATTCTGCATATTTTTTCCGGCTAACAGCAGATTAATTTACTAAGCTCCAAAGATAGGGCATCAGTAGTGTTAGACCTGTTACGCGTATCATATTTTTTGAGGATAAACAATTTCTTACGGTAATCCAGCTTACTACGGACAGTTTTACTCACCTAACAGAAAGTCAAGCAGCCAGAGGGTTAAGTTGTCGCAATTAGCATAATAATAAATGAAAGAAACTGCTCTACCTTAACTCTCTCTCTCCCTCTTTATGAAGCCTTACTTTAACAATGTTCTTGCGTCTAATAATACAAGGTGTTTCAAAACTCCGTTTTCGTAAGTAATCAGTATATTGCAGCCATAAGAGACGTATGCAGCAAAATCAGTGAGGAGATGATGCAAAAAACACTCACAAACTTCTCAGGGCGCAGTGACAAGTGACTTCAAGTAACAGGCGTCCAGGAGGATCCCATACTTATATCATACTACATAATGAAGCGGAATGCGAGCTATTCAATTCTCACGATAATATTTGAAGCGCATGACGATGGCGGAATATGTTTGACCTTGATTTAGTTTTCCTGACTGTGCTTTAACATGTGTGATGCAGTCTGACAGTACTTATTAGCCAAATGTGTTCCAGAAGTTGAACTTGACCGTCAAAATTAGGTTCATGCAAACCATTTTGCGAATTAGGGTTAAAGCGTTCATTGCAGTGAAAGAAATTTAAACAGAAAAGCCTAGAAAGGTCTTCTGAAGCCCTACACTCTATAATTAAACCGTTGATCGAACATTGACTTTGCCCTTCTACCGATCAAATTACTTCATCTTCGCTTGACTATTATCTTTTCCGCCAGGTTTGGTTCAGATTGAATAAGAATTGTTTGAATTGGCCTTTCCCCGTGATCATCGCTCGTAAACTTTTCTTTTCAATTACAAAAGTCTTCATTGTTGGCTGACCCCTAGTCCATTAACCAGCTTTGGTCTAAATCCATTTAAAACTATTTTTGTGGCGTCAGAACTTTGACCTTCCCCGGATACCTTGACCTTAGACTGACTGGCCAAGTACTACATTTCGTCAGTCCTTGCCTCACCCTCAACCATTCCAGGTTTGATGAAAATAGGATGAAACATTCCTAAGTTGACCTTGGCCAGTGATTCCGACTCTTTACCTATTATCCTCAAAAACAATGGTCATCCCTTAACATTTCCACCATGCTTGGGTAAAATCAGATATAAACTGTATGTTGTTACACACACACACACACACACACACACAGGCTTAATGAAACAATATGTTAAATCCGTCGTTACTGCATGCGCGAGTGTCAAGATATTGCTACATAATGTATATCTCTTATATATCCTCACTTAGTCCAGGCATACTTGCTAAATACGCTTTTCACGCTCACGATCTCTGACAGATTAATGATTTTTCAGATGTATGATTTAAATAAGGATGAAGGGATACGAAAGCTCGAGTTCTTGAAACCGAATACCTTCTTTTCCAATCTATCCCAAGGTAGTTTCATAGTTTCATTCAGCTTGGGAGTGCCTTCTGTAGTGAGAGAAAATAATGGCTATGACAGGTTTTCCGAAGGTGAATGATATCGTCCGCAAGTAGTAAGACGGAAGTGGCATAATAGGTCGTCAGAGCGAAATGGTGAATGAATATCAGAATTATGATTTGATCAGAGAGGCACGGAAATAAAAGGGATAAGAGTCTCAGTGTAATATTACAATCCCTTTCAGTCCTGTGGCATAATTTCCCATTTTAATCAGGGTATCGTGAAACTATGTGATTCAACTTTGGAATAACCTTAAGATGCGAATTGCATACTGAAGGTTATATCTAAGCCATCCAGTCCGGAATGTGTTTCCTAAGCTAAACGTAAGAGTGTAATCATCGAACACAGCGACCCCGTGCCGGAAATTTTATCTTGGACCGTGACCTTTACGCTGAGTCGATCTATATCAAAACAGAATAAACACACACACACACACACACACACACACACACACACACACACACACACACACACACACACACACACACACACACACACACACACACACACACACACACACACACACACACACACACACACACACACACACACACACACACACACACACACACACACACACACACACACACACACACACACACACACACACACACACACACACACACACACACACACACACACACACACACACACACACACACACACACACACACACACACACACACACACACACACACACACACACACACACACACACACACACACACACACACACACACACACACACACACACACACACACACACACACACACACACACACACACACACACACACACACACACACACACACACACACACACACACACACACACACACACACACACACACACACACACACACACACACACACACACACACAATGCATGTGCGAATTTTCATCCAAATCGGATCAGGCATTCATGAGACAACACCACTTCCAAAACTTTGACTTTGGCCCATGACCTTTGACCTTTGATCAACACGCACCAAAAAAAAAAAAAAAAGGAAAAAAAAGCTTCCCAAACCCTATTTGAATCTCTTATTTAAATCGAATCAAGGATTGATCAGATTTTGCCTACATACATACATACATACATACATACTCATGCACACAGAAACCAATAACAATAGTTGTCTTTGGCACTGGGAATATTGATGCTAGGAGGCAGCAGAAATAATATATAATACCGAGCTGGAGTGAAGCAGAAATATGATTTGATTAGAGAGGGGTGGATATCATAGAACTAAGCTCCTGAATGTAGGATTAATTAAGATCCGGCTCGATTCTGCTCCTGTTATTAGAGGCTGCTCGACCGCTGGTGGACTATGCCGACCTACGTCAAAATAGAAGCTGCAATTAATTCTCATTCGATTAGGATTATAGTATTATTTAAGCATTTCCTTGACCTTGTTGCTTACCCTTTTGAATCTGATGACGTATTTTCTATTATTTTATTAGTATTTCCTGACGATTTTATTCAGTTGCTTAGGACTTCCGTACTGGAAGAGCTGAGTATAATCATCAGTAAAATCTCCAGTGCTACATGTCTCCTCCAGAGTTCAATATAAGAAACTAGTGTTAACAAGGAAAATAAAATTCTTTGACTGTTCCCTAACGTTGTTGGACTATTTCTCTCTCCACAAGAACAGAAGGTAGCAATTGATTTGTATTCAAATTGGAATATGTTTAGTTATTTAAATATTATCTTCATAACGGTATTATTTAAATGGGATTGCTTCCACGTGTTAGTGATGGGCGATACCAACGATTGAATTTCGATACGATACCGATTACTTTGTTGGCCAGTATAGGTAGTATCGATTACCGATACCGGTACGTAGATGGTTACGTAATTAATACCTTTTCAGTCCGATGGGCTACCTGAAAATTTAATAAAATTATTCACAGCGAGCGCAGTTCGGGTTAAAATAATTATGTAGCCACTCTTGTAGGGGATTGTGAGCACCAAAACTGCCATTCAGTGCGCTAATAAATCTTAAAATCATCATTTCCCGGTGAAATAGCCTTTTTGACAATAAGCTTTCAGTTATTTGGAAAGTCTATTTTTAACACTCATAGTAATCGAATCGTAGCCATCAGTACCGATCCTTCCAGGTAAACAGCTGGTATCGTAAGTATCGATATTTTGGTATCGATACGCCCTCCACAATTGGTCACTGGTTTAACTTATTTCATTTCGATACGTCTCTTAGAAGCTAAACAGAAGCGCCTGTTGGTACCAGGAATAGAATACGAAGGACGCCCTGTTCTAAAGAGATTAATCATTATTGTCAGTGCCACTGTCATTACCGTCACTTTCATCATCATCATCGCCGTTGTCGTCGTCGTCACCGTCGCCACCGTCGTCGTCTTCGTCGTAGCTGTTGCTTTTGTCATCGTGATTGTGACCAGTACCCTTACGGAAAATTCTTTCAACTTGAAGGGTCACTATTTAGCTGAATAAAATCATCTGGGGTCGCAAGAAATGCGTCATCGTGGCAGAGGAATCTAGGGGAGCATTTTTCCAAGATTGTTTCCAACCACCAAACCCATTCATATGATGATATACTTCAGGCATGGGTCGCAGACAACAGGCCGACAATTCAAAGTCCACCACCACACTTACCACCAGCGACAAGCATAAGCACAAATACACCCCTAACATCACACTTTACGATGTATCTGTACCTTATACCCCTTCCATGACCCATGGAGTGACATATGACTCAGGACATACCTTCAAGGACCACATACAAGACATAAAGAGGCGATGCACCCCAGACTAAACGCACTTCGAGATCTTGCAGGGCCAGACATCAGGCAGCAAAAGGAAACATTCTTGCTGCTACACAAATAATACATAGGTTCAGTGATGTTGTATCCTTCCCCGCCATGGCTCCCATCCTATGTAAAACCCACTACAAAACCTTGCAGACCATACAAATCAACGCTGTATGTACCATCACAGGCAGCCGCAATGCAGCTCCTGTAACTTATTTACAGTCTAAGGCTTATGTCCTCATTGTTAAGGAGTATCATGATATGAAATGCACACAGTTCTATGCAACAACTTCTGCCAGCACACAGCTCCCCTATCATTATCTGACAGAACCACACAGTACAAAGAGGCGCATAAAATCATTCACACAGAAACATTACCAGACCCTCTTCAGCAACATTAAATCTCCAAACATTCCTACACTAACAATGAATTAACACTTACAGGGCCGAGGAGAGGGGGAGGGGGCAGCTGGGGATAATCCCGGGGTTCGTGCACCCTCCAAGATAATGCTAAGAGGGACTCAGATATAACATATCGTAGTTCATTCTGTAATGACACATTGGATTTCTGAAGAAAATATATAAATGGAAGTAGGAATAGTTATATCTAAGCACGTTAAAACAAGGCTATGTATAACATTTTAAGTACAGACTTGTGTATTGCTGTATTTATTTCATACTGAAGGGGCCGAGGGATATAAAGAACCTATGACCCGCCGCCTTCTTTTGTTTTAACCTCTTATAAACTTATCAGTCAGAAATGATATTCATAAACATATACATACTAAATAGTATTTTTCATTTTTCTTTATATATGCCGTAATTTCCTTGTAGTTATTATCGTTGTTTTATATATAGAGGGGAAGGTGCTATGGCTCGCCAGAATTCTTTTGGTAGTGCATCAGTGTGCCACGACACATTGGTTAGGGAGCAGTCTGGCCGTGAGCTAGACTTTGAATATAACAGATTCAGCACAGTTTTCAGTGGCATGAGGGCCTGTTGTCGATAATCTTGCCCCACGCCTGATGATGGCTGCCGGCGGCCCTGAACACTTCCACAGCCCCTTCACGCGTAGGGCAATGCAATCCTTCAATCAGAACTTTATACTACAAGCCTCCCTCCCCCACAAGACTTCCACCAGTTGAGGGTATTATTAAGTAGATCTGATTAAGTTTTTCTACCTAAGCTTAGATCAGGACACCACGCAACCCTAATAACCTGCCAGCTTTTATTTGGGTTGGGTAGAGTCACAGACGACATGTGCTCCGCTTGTCAATTAGTCCCACATGACACGAAACACACAATGCACCGCTGCATAACTCATAGTAGGCTACACAGACGCTTATGTTAACATCAGTGTTGGAGGGAACCTGTGGGACAATTCCATAGGAGTGATTGCTTGTATGCGGTCGACGGGTCTGCTTGGTCAGGTGAACCGGGGTTAGTAACAGACAATAACTACGATGATGTATTAATTTTCTCATTAGTGTTACCACCGAATGATTTTACTTAACTTGAGACAGACCTGTAGTAGCAGAGAGGTTAAAGTAGGCTGTATATAAAGTACCAGTCTGAAAAGATTCTCCAAACCTGGATAAAATCGTCTGGTAGTAGCAAGGTCATGATAAGACAAGTCACCAAGGTCATAATAAGACAAGTCACCGGACTGAAATGGTTTACCACGAAGGATTTCTCGTAGGCTGGTTAAAATCGCCTGGGGGTAGCAAGAATGGAAGCACAAGAAGTAGCCATCCTATTGACGGGTTTCCTTTACACATGTGCGACCTTCCTCTACCGTCTGGGCATCTATGATTATAAAGCCCTTGATACAGGGAGACGTCCGTGTTGGATTATGCTTGATGCTACCTGAGGATTTTGTTCAACCGATATTTGTGTTACCTTAACTTGTTCCAATTTTTTGTCGCTTTTGCGGTTTATTTTACGAAGCTCAGTGGCAGATTAAGAAAATCCTTTGGCTCTACATCCTCTCCACAGCATTTCTTCATGACTGGCATCACAGTCTAGCATTAATCTATTGTTACTATTCAGTATTCAAAATGGCGAGTTGGCAATGAGTCTTTCTTGATCCGAAAGATATCATCAGGAGGTGGGAGGAATAAGCTATAAAATGTCTCCGGTTTCAATGAGCTTAGAATACCCGTGAGTGACTGAAGCACACACGATAAAGGATTAAGTACACACAATAGACTTAACTCATTCACTTGGACGATATACAGTATTATTCTAGTATTCTTGCTACCACTAAACAATTTTATATAATTGGGGAAGACGCCTCTTCAGTTCGAAGCTTCACCCCAGATTTGAGGAAAGTCGTCTGAAGTCGCAAGAATATGATTAGAAATGTCACCGTACTGAAGGGGATCAGTACGCACTATCGAAACAATTTGGCAGATAGAGTACAGCTCGTGATATCTAAGGCAGGTCATCAGAACGTGCATATAACAGCAATACTTACTATGGGTATGAATGAAAATGTCATTAGCAAACAGTATATGGGTGGTCCGTAAACAGCACTCCACTAGAAACTCACCTGGCGGCACAATACGTATTGGTTGGGCGATTCAGTCTGCTGGAATGGGCGTGGGAGAAGCAGTAAGCGAAAGAAAAGAAAAAAAATGATGCAACTTAGACACTGGTAACGTTGACTGAACCGCCTCCGCAAAACACGAGAAATACCCCAGCGGAGTGGAAGGAGGGCGTATTATATGGCCCACCCTGTATATGGCACCACCATGAAGCGGGGTTCTCATAGTAAGACACCCGGATATTTTGCCACATCTCGTATGGTGTCAGATTGCTCCTTGCGGAATTTTTACCCACACCTTTTTAAAATAAAGTGTCACGTACATATTTGAGATGGATGAAGTTTAGAATAAAAGCAATAAACATACCATAAGACTCTCAGGATGAATTAACTTTTAAACGAGTGCCTGACGAGGGCGTTGTTGTCCTCAGGATTATTCTGTCATGTTATATACCAGATTGCTGTCAGGGTCGTACTCATCAGTGGTATGGGATATGCACTGGAGGATTCGTAGTTCATCTTAATTAACCACCTATTTTACATGCTTTGTAGTTCATCTTCCTTAGCCACCTAGTTTACATAATAAAACCTTTCATATTGTGTGTTACTGAGGTAAACTATGTCGATAACAATTTTGTGTAAGTACTGTAACATACAGGAGAACGTCTAAAGTATAACATGCATAATAAATCGCTGGGAAAATGTTGTCACGAAGCATACACCACCGCCTGGAAGAGGAACCTTAGTCTCTCAGATAGCACACTCACGACGAGGGTCTCATTTGAGCGGGTTAACACTGTTCGGTTGCAACAAGGTCCAGTATTCTAAGTGGCATTGTAGGCTTCGTAACTCCTTTTACACAGCGATTTGTTCCCCACGATATAGCTTAGTATCCTCTTGTATGTGATTGATGCAAAGTTAGATGATATAAAAACTTTTTAAATAGCGCAAAGAGACTTCAGTTCACGTGAAATATGCAGTATAAATCGCTTACGAAGAGGTGCCACGAAGCCTCCTGTGCGACTTAGAAACCACCCAAGAGCATAAAAAGTTAACTCTTTCAGTATGATGGATTATTCTGAAATTTATTCTTGCTACCGCTAGATTGTTTTGCATGCATTAGGATAATTTTTTTTCCCCTAAATGAAGGAGTTAGGTGTAGCCTTCAGTAAAGCCTTTTGCTGCTGTATGCCTTTTTTCTTATTTGACAAAAATCGTTTGGCGATAGCTATATATGTATTACACAGGGTGTCAGGGGAGAAAAGGGCATAACGTTAGGAAAATTGTAAAGGAGGGAATTCCAAATGAAAAAATACTATATGAAGATGAAGCTATTCTCAGCAGTTTCAGAGCTACAGTTACTGATGATCTTTTGGGCGGATTTTGTAGGAGACCATTTTCACCCGTAAGAAAGCCAATAAGTGTAGCTCCATAACGGTTGAGCTTTGGACCTATGTTGGTATAGTATTTTTTGCGTAGAATGTTCTCATCTTTTACTTTAAAAAGTTAGGTACTTTTCTCCAGGGACATCCTAAATAATACGCCAGTGGATCGATGGACCTGTAGGGACATCCTAAATAATACGCCAGTGGATCGATGGAAATAAAGATTAATAAATGAATTATCTGTGAAGACCAGTTCAGTAATATCCACCACGAATTGTAGGGATCCGAATCTGGGATACCGTATAATTTTATTTACCTTGAGAGGTATTTTCGAATTGGATGGGCATTGGTTTTTATTGTCCAAGGGAAATGAGAGGCGTTTTCTAAGCTGAATGAAATCGCCTTGTTGTAGCAAAATTAAACAAAAAATACGACCGCTACTTGAAGGGCTTAACCCACTGAGCCCAGGGGGCGTCTTTAACACCTTATTCTTACCATTTCTCGACGACCATATTCTAAGGACAGACTTTTCGAAATGGAAGAGATAGATATAGCCTTCAAAACCCCTTTAATAAGAGTGGTCTTTCCTAGGTTGAATACACTGGTCTAGTAGCAACAAGAATATAGTAAAAAAGACGTAACCAACATCCCTGGTGGCTCCAGCTTACGCGGTCATAAACGCGCCAGTTATTTCGTAGATAATCTAGCCAGTAAATCACCAGGTGTCTCTCTTATAATTTCATACATATGCTGATGACTAAGAAATACACCTCTCATAACCAAAATATACTACTGATAAATAAGAGATTAACCATTCTTTGCTTGATTTTTGCTGCTGCTACCTCAAAAAAAAATAAAAATAAAAATAAAAAAAAAGTCTACTGCTGACCAACAAGTCATCCGTATCTTTATGACATGCTGGTGGCTAAAAGTTAAGATGCTTCCATTCCCAAGTGATATCCAGGAAGATACATGCATAGTTATTCCATATCGTTTCTCACGAAGTGGAATCTTAGGTCATCTCCGTCCGTACGTACGTCCGTACGTCTGTTAATCCGTACGACCGTTCGTTCATTCCACGCTGTATCTCAGAAACTGTTTGTTGGAATTTTCTCATATTTGGTATGGCTTTAGGGCCATATAGGAGGTTGATGCCCGTCTTTTCGAAGTGTTGAAAAAATCAAAGATGGCCGACTTATGACAAATTTCTATTTTTTAAACTTTAAATCCTTTATATCTACATTAACAGATAGGTTTACGGGTTTTAATAAACGTATATAGGAAGTCATATATAGTGAGTCTAAATATGATGTCAGATTTGACCTGTGACCTTTCCATTAAGGTCATCTTGAAGGTCGAATGTCAGTTTTCTCCTATATCTTTGTTTCTATGAGAGATAGACCCTATGTTTGTATGAAACTCAATTAGGAAGTCATATCCAGGGTGTCTGTATGTGGTGTCGGATCTGATCTGCGACCCTGTTTGAAGGTTGAATGCGAATTTTCTCTTACATTTTTGTTTATTTGAGAGATAGACCCATGTGTGTATGAGACATGTATATGAAATCATATATATGGAGTCTAAGTATGCTGAGAAATTTGATCAGTGTGATACTCGGCCTGGTATGGAAAAAGCCATGTGTTATTATATAAGTATCTTACTTTTTTCTGAGATTGAGCCCTTATTTATATGAACTACTGGTAGGAAATTATGCTTTGTAAATGTATAGCTGAGGATAAAGTTCAACTATGACCTTATTCAAGGTGCTCTTGAAGGTTAAATACGATATTTTATAATATCTTGGTTCCATGAGACATTCTAAAGGTACTGAACTTGTATAGGAAGATACGTCAAAGGAGTCACAATACTGTATGTTGTAGATGAAGTTCAAATGTAACTTTTTCATGTATTATTTATCGTACAGAGACTATATTGTTTACTTTGAAGTGGAATAGTCTAGGGACTTGTTTTATTTGTACTGCTGATGACTAAAGCATTTTTTTTTCTTTATTGAGTCAGCTGCTTTAATAATTGTCTTTTTTAAAGCACGAAGGAAAGGAACCAAAGGCCAGGAGCCTGCAAATTGTTCCCTCCAAGAAAAAGCAAGTACAAGATAACAGAGAGCCAAATTCAAGATCCGTTCATTTCGAGATTCCTGGGCACACAGCGTTTGAATAATTGGAGATTATATGCAGTGGGATATACAGACAGAGGGAGACAGTTCCCGAGATGACCACTTGCATACATCAAGGACTAGGAGTAACGGTTAACTCTTGCATTAGAGAGTTAGACAGAAAAGGGATGAGAGTTTGTTGCTAGACGGGTGCTACGCCAGCCGTAGAGGTGGAGGGATGCAAGTAGACAGTTCAATGGAGCAGTGACCATTGAAGTTGTGAAAAAAAAGAGATAAAGATGCAACAGTGCTGCGAAGAGACAGAGGTTGAAGGGAGCCAGTAAGAGGAGGAGAGTTAATGAGACGAAAAGCCTTTGACTCCACCTTGTTGAGAAGAGCTGTATGTGAGGAACCTACCAACACATAAGAGTTGTACTCTACACAGGGACGAATAAAAGCCGTGTATAAAGTAAAAAAAACTGTGCAGGGGTAAAGAATGCACGGAGTCGGCTTAGCACACCTAATATCTAGGAAGCCTGTTTTACAGTGGAATACAGTATGTTCTTTCCAAGATAAATCTCGAGAGAATGAAACCTCAAATACGTTCGTAGATGATGCAAGATTGAGCTGGATATTGTTAAAAACCAGAGGGTATTCATGTGCAAGATTTTGTCACGTTGATAGATGTAAGAACTGAGTTTTTGATGCATTAAAAACAATATTATTTTTATTCCAATCAAAGATATGAGCCAAGTCAGACATTAGATGTGCCTTGTTTGTTGAAGTGACTGCTGAGATGGACGCTGCTGGAAGCGAATGGAAAGGTGAAGGATGGAGTCAGCGTATGAGTGGAAAGGGAGCTTAGGTCATTGATGAATAAAAGGAAGAGAGTTGATTGGACAGAGCCCTGAGGAACACCACTTTTGATAGCTCTAGGAGAAGAACGGTGGCCGTCAACAACAACAACTATAGAACGACCGGAAAGGAAGCTAGAGATGAAGGCACAGAGAGAAGGATAGAACCCGTAAGAGGGTATTTTGGAAATTAAAGATTTATGCTATAGACTCAATCGAAAGCCTTTGAAATGACAAGTGCAATGGGAAAGCTTTCGCCAAAATCCCGAAAGGAGGAGGACCAGGTGTTGAAAGGTAGGTGAGAAGATAGCCAGTGGAGTATCCCTAGCGGAACCCATACTGACGATCAGAAAAACGGTTATATTAGGAAAGATCCATTATAATTTTTTGTTAAGAATGGACTCTGAAACTTTTGAAACACAGGATGTTAAAGCAGTTGGGCGAGTGTTAGAAGGATGGGAATGGTCACCCTTCCTTGGGACAGGCTGAATGAGAGCAAACTTCCAGCTGGTGCAGTGGTAGCGTTCCCGCTTGCCAACTGGTGGACGGGAGTTCGCGCCTCGCTCAGGTTACGAAAAGTTTCACTGACGAAGTGGGTGGTTACTGTCCCCCTTGAGCAAGGGGACGGGTGTGTGCGTGTGTGAAGGTCACAGCCTTGCCCTTAGATCGGACTATATGAGCTCTCAGCTCCCTTCCGGGAGGGTAAAAGCTGACGATCACGACCATCAAGTGATCCTGACCGACCCGGTGAATTATAAAGGCCAAAGTGTTTACGTAGGCAGGGTGTAAGCACAGAATCAGAGTTCTTGAGGACAACGGGAGTGACCCCATGAGGCCCATATGTCTTGTTAGTATTGAGGCTAGTGATGACTGAAAATACATCAACTAAAGAAATTTTAATATCAGCCATGAGGAAGTCAGAGGGGGAAATTGATGGAGGCACAGCACCGGAAACGTCTAAGTGGATATGGATGAGAAAGTCTGAGTGAAGAATTCAGCTTTATCAGTATAAGAAATAGCTACAGAGCCATCAGACTGGAAAAGAAGAAGGAAGGATGATGAGGTAAAGTTGTTAGACTGGTTTTTGGCAAGGTGCCAGAAGGATCGGGAAGAATTAGAGTTGGAGAATTCACAGCATTTAGTAGGAATTAAATTATTTTTAGCAGAGTGAAGAACAGACTTAGCACGATTCTGGGCAGAAACATAAAAGAGATAAAACTCAGGAGTGGGTTGGCTCCGGTACCTTTTGTAGGCCTTCTCCTTGTTGTGGACAGTAATAGAACAAGCGTGATTAATTTTTTTTTTTTTTTTTTTTGCATTTCTCAAAGGATTTGAGATAGGAATGTATGCTTCTATGCCCGCGAGAATAACCTCTGTAATGCACCAGGCACGCTCTGATTGCTCTCGGTCATGGAAGCAACAATCATTCCAGGGAAAATCAAAGAAGTGCTGCCTGAGAGCCTCCCAATCAGCAGCTCCAAAGTGCCACAACCGATGCTTCTTGGGAGGGTCCACAGGCCTTACTGGAGTGATAGGACAGGTTAAGGTGATACGGTTGTGATTGGAGGAGCCCAACAGAGAAGAAAGATTAACAGCATAAGCAGAAGGATTAGTTGTAAGGAAGAGGTCAAGTATGTTGGAACTCTCTCCAAGGCAGTCAGGGATACAGGTAGGTTGCTGTAAAAGCTGCTTTACTGTAGGTCATTAATAATGGACAATATGTAGGCTTGTTCACCAGGTGGATCAGAGTAAGGAGAGGAGAGCCAAAGGTGGTGGTGAAAATTGAAATCTCCTGGAATAAGAGTTTTCAGAGAAAGGAGAAGTTGATAGGATTTGTTCCATCGTAGAAGTTAGATAGTCAAAGAATTTTTTTTATGGTCAGTAGAATTACAGGATAGGTAAACAGCACAAATATATTTAGTCACAGAATGACAGGATAGCCAAAGCCAGAGAGTAGAAAATTCAGAAGATTCAAGCTCAGGAGCACAGAAGCAAGATATGTTGTTCCGTACATGTACACAACAGGCATCTTTGTCTTTGAAGTGAGTATAGAGAAAGTAGGAGGATAGAGAGAAAGGTTTGCTGTCAGTCGTCTCAGATAGTGGAATCTCAGTTAGGAAGTGAAGGTGAGGTTTATAGGAGGAGAGGTGGTGCTCAACAGATTGAAAATTAAAGGAAAGTCGCGAATGTTGCAGAAATGAACAAATGAGTCAGACAGTGGTTCCAGGCATCTCGCTTGGTCGTCACCGGGAGAGGGGCAGATGGTATGGGCTTCATGGCCTCCCCCTCCCCCCCAACTTACCCCTGGGACTCTGAGACCTGATAATACGACGCCACTTTTGGTAGAATATTTAATGGGAAGTGTTTTGTGTAATGTGGATGTAGTTTGGTGTTGACAGAGAAACTTGTGTTGGAGAGAATGCTGGCCTACTCTCTTTGTTACTGAAACTCTGAAAAAGTTCAGCAAAATGGGGATGGTCAGAAGCTAGTCCTGAGGACTGATAAAACGAGAGCTGCAGCACTTGCTGTCAACAGCTTTCCAGCCACCCCGGGAGTACTGCCCTGCCCAACTGGTGCTACAGGGTACTCCCTTGTTTGGCTTTGTAGATAATATATTAAGACTCAGGCATTTATGACTTACTCCGACTTGATTGCAATCGTCTGGCATTAGTTTCGAGAGAGAGTAAAGTTGTCCCGACCGTGAAAGGATTACTAGTTCCAGTAATAACACTCAGGCTCCTTTAACTCAGCTGAATGAAAGCGTCGGTCATTAACTGTAGCAAAGTATTGGAAGTTACCCCGACGGTGAGAGGGTTAACAGATAATTTGAAGCTGGATCAAATTTGGAATTTAAATAAGTAACCTTTCATTAACTTTTTCTGCTTTCAGATAGATATCATTCAGGTAAGGAGGAACTGCTCTAAATGGGGAGTGAGTTATACAGTATTTAGAGTAACACTGAACTCCTCACAACTAGATATTTCCCCCAAGATGCGTGTATTGTAACTAACTGGCAGTGATTAAGAAAAAATTAAAGTGTCTATATTTCCAGCAAACGTCAGACTATTTTTTCAATCTTGGTAGGACGTCCCCAAGATGTAGACGTTAACGGAAAAACAGAAAATATCTGTGTACCTAAAGTTTGTGTTGAGATGCTTTAAACCCTTGTACTTGCGAGTGTGATAGTCTCCTGCTCAGGAGTGGTGCCGCAAAAATATTTCTGTCCTTAATCATTTTAATCACACTACCATTACATGACTGTAGTAAATTTCGGAAAATGGTTGATGAAGTTTATATTTACTTCCTCCTTTGAAAAATTCCTCCTTCGCTGAATAAGATCCCTTGTACTGTAAGTAGCAAGGATAAAGTGAAAAAATACGCAATCGGAGCGAAGATGCTAAATTGTAAAAAGGTTCCACTGCGCCGTGGAATAAACTGGGTCATAGAGGTGCCGGTGAGAGGAAGGGCGTTTAATTTTGGTGGCACCAGGAGAAGAGGGCGCCTTTAAGAAATAAACCTCGTTCATATTAGTCCATAAAGATTTTAAAGGCAGCCGTAAAGCGCTAAGAAAATCAGGAACAGCTTACATACACTCTCGAGCACATATAAAACTTATAATACGGCCAATCGAGGACATTAACTGGAATTACTGTGTTTGGCGGAAAGTGATGCTAAACAGCCGAGCGCCTATCTCTCCGCAGCGGGGCCCCCTGATAACCAGCAGGCAGCGTCAGTAGGACTTTATAGCTTCATAACACAATTTCCAAGGAATTTGCTGGGAAGTTTCGGTTATTAATGAGCTTGTAAGGATAGCGGTAATGATGTCAGACGGCCGAGAGGAGCCTCGAACAAAAAGGTAATGACCAAAGTTGCGAGAGCTTGGCTAAGGGGATTTGCAAAGGATGACGTATAACCTCGCAGGAGCTGACTTACCGACTGGGCCCTGCTGCATCACTATAATGGGTCGTACGGCCCTATGCACGTCTGCTTCTCGGTATAATTTAGTCTGCGGGCATAATTTTAGATTGTGGGTAATATTTTCCTACGGGGTATAATTTTAGTCTGTGGGTGTTTTAGTCCGTAGGTACAGTTTTAGTCGGGGTGTAATTTTATTCAGCGAGTGTAATTTCATTCTAGGTGTACATTTATTCTGTGGGTGTAAATTTAGTCTGTGGGGATAGTTTTCGTTTGTAGGTATGATTTTCGTGTGTGGGTTTAATTTTATTTTGTGAGTATAATCTTAGTCTGTGGGTATAGTTTTAATGTGTGTGTGTGTGTGTGTGTGTGTGTGTGTGTGTGTGTGTGTGTGTGTGTGTGTGTACCTAACTTTACGAACCGTACCGCAACTCTGGAAAAGGTTGACTCGTACTATCGTCCTTTTTCAAGTTTGATTTTCTGTACTGTTATCAAAGACAAACATTTTCCATCTTTTCAAACCCTTTCTTAGATTTCTAGCACTGAAAGCTGTTAAAAAAAAATAGTAAAGATATACATTTACAGTCGTCGTCTAAAATTTTTTGACTTATTAAACTGTGGATGAGGTAACATATTTTCATCCCTGAAAGTTACTTGTGATTAATTCTGTCTATCTATTGCCAGACGCCATAATCCCGTAAGGGGTGGCCATTTGACTTTGAGTTATTTGTTTTACGGGGAGGGGCATTAACCCTCCACCAACCCACTTGTTGACACGTATGGAGCACGTATGGTTTGATTATGCTGTTACCACCCAGCATTGTAAATGGTTTCATGGCTTACAGGAAACCATTTGGCTTGTCACTCAATGTAAGGCCACCTGTAAAGGAAAGGAAAGCAATAAGAAGTGACAGGAAAAATGGGAGAAATAGGAAGAAAAGAGCGCAGGCACAGAAAAAGAATGATAAAGGCTAAGGAAGAAGTAGGCAGCACTACATCAAGTGAGTGGATGATGGTCGGCACCACCTACCACTTGTAATTAATTATAAATCTGAATTCGAAATTATTTTTGTATTAATGGAGCCTCATTCATGAACCAGAAGCTTGTCTCACTTATAAGTGTTCAATATAAAGTAGCATTTTGCCTGGACATTGCCTAGACTTTATTCCTCACATGGTGTAGACAGCGCTAGTATTCTATTACAGCTAACACCAGACGAATTTATTCATTTTAGAGTGAATCATAGTAGGTATTTTAGTGATTCGTAGTAGGCCGAACAAATAAATACTGTCATTATAAACACGCGTAGTTGGGACAAGTCGTGTATTCTACCCAAACTATCAGACGATTTTAATAAACTGAGAGTGTATTATCGGAGCCTGAAACTTTAATGTTTGAATTAACTCCGTATTAATTATTCTTCTGCTTTATCTATTTTATTCCATGTTGTGGTATCTGCATCCACTGTGTACAGGGCGATTCATAAGCATGTTGCCACTCTTATGTGAATTTGCTGCCATAAGAGTGATAACGGACTAATGAATCAGCTCGCACACTTCAGGTGCAAACAGGTGAAGAAAGACAAACGCCAATATTGAAGGCAGGGTACAGAGGGTCTTTGTATTTTACTTATGAACTCTCATCCTATGGCAGAGCAGTGCTGGCTTCCTTTCAATTCCCAGCACCGCACAGTTGCATTCTGGTCACATAAGAGAATTTGTTGCATCTTTTCTTAGTTCTTATGCATTTTACACCTTCATTTTCTGCTTGCTGTTTATATATATCTAGTATCGACATATTTTTCCTTCATAACGTAAAAGAGGATAACAAGGTATAATAGACAAAATAAGTCGCTAAGGAGGAAGCTATGCGAAATTTCCAAAGTTACGAGAAATACAGCCCATAATCTTATCATTGTCTTCCGAGATGTCCAGCATATGGCACTAAAATCTCCTATCATCCTGGACGCGACCGCCAGAGAAGGTATACCATATATATTTTCGCCATAACTGTCAGAGCACACCCATCGTCCAGTCATCGGCTGGGATTACTAAATTTGCATATAGAGTGGGTCTAGTGTTAAAACCTCATTCTGGCCGACCAATGAGGTGGAAGACTCCTTGGTGGTGGTGGTGATGGAGACGGAAAGTAGTAATCTCAGTCATCCTTCTTCCGCCGGGATGATTGCGATTAATATCTTTTGCGCCTTCCTGTTTTACACTAATACTGGGAATGGGTGATGCATGATTTCTAGTTTACTCATACCTGAAATAATGCTAGATACGTACTATGAGTCACAAAAGGGTTGGCGTACAGTATGCGTGAAACATTTGGGACCACAGAATGGTCACTGAAATATTAGTGTCCGACCTGCCACATGGTGGTAGCCCTGATGTCGGCAGGTGTTATATATCGCCAACTAGCAATATCCTCCTGCAGACATATAGCAAATGTTATGTTTATATAAACAGACTTAACACATCAGCACTTAATCGAATGTTTCGGTGGGCGTCGGACCCCCTGTGCACCGATACTTTTGTGACCCAGAGTGCCTGCTTTGACGCTGGTGCCAGAAATAATGAATGGTGCGTTGGTCGCTGTGTTTTCGCTGATGACGGAACCAGGGAGGGACCCTTTGTTTATTTATTTGTTTATTTATTAGTGATAATAGTGGTTTAAGTCAACTTTAAGATGGTGCAAGAACATAGAAAGACTCCTCGAGTAGTAATCTCAATCATATGTCTCCACCAACACACTAGGTTGGAAGACATTAATGTCTTGTATGTTTTTCCGATAAAAGAACTAACAAGATATGCCTAGAGTTGTTTTTGCTGATTACAGAACTTTTTTTTTTTTTTTTTTTTTTTTTTTTTAATGATACCAAATTCAAGTGACCATATACGAGAGATGATTAGCTGTCTTTGTTGATAAAAGAACAATAAGTTGTTGCTTTTCCCGAAAATAATGGTGAAAATATTCTTGGTAATGGTGTGGTATCCCTGAGACGCCCCGAGTAGTATCCTCAATCAAGCTTCTTTACCAGCTCGCCAGGCTGATAGGGATGAATATGTTTTGTGCCTGCCTGTATTACGCTGATAAAATAACTAACAAGCGATGCGTGGGGACGTTGTTTTTGCTTGTTTTGCACTTTATTTACTGATAACAAAGCTGAACACCTGAGTCTTTTTTTTTTATGATAATAGAAGAAACACAAGAGATGAGTAGATGTCTTTCATGATAGAAATACTCGTTCGTTCGTTCGTTTACAGATTCCCTGCACCTATAGTGCAGGCCGAGTCATACATTAGCCCGGTCAGTGGGGTATGGGCTGATTAAAAAACAGTAAGGGGGGAGGACAGGACCTGGGGATTGTCAACACACACGCCCTGTCTCCTGACTGGCTTTGTGGTGTGTGTGATAGAAGTACTGTAATGTTAGATGTGCATGGTTGTTTAAGCAGATAAAACTTAGATTAATGCACAGGTAGTTTAACACGTTATTTCACTCTCATCTTAAATGTCAGGACCAACTTGCCTAGCCCCGGGCTCCTACGCTCCTCATGGGGCAACGTAGGATTAGATGATGGATGGATGAATAGAACTAACGAGGCTACTTGTTTTATGCTAATAATAAAACTAACGAGAGATGACTAGTTATGATTGATGGTAATAGAACCAATGAATAATGCTTGGTAACTTTCGTTGATAATAGTAATGTTGGCATCATTCTTCACCAGCGCAGTAGGCTGATGAGAATGGTTATCGTATGCACATTCGTGTTTTATGTTCATTCTTTCTACTTTTTATGATAGTAGAACTGATTAAAGCACAGTTATTATGTTGATCATAGACGTAAGGAATGATAGAATGAATGAAAGATTTTTTTCTTCAGATAATAGTGTTGACGAAAGGTGTGTCGTTTATTTTTGGTGATAACAGAACTAGCTAATGATACGGTATTTTTTCCGCATCCACAGGGACGGCCAAATGCAGTACTATACTCATTTTTTTTTTTTTTCGAGGCGAAGATGCACTTGACAGGTTGGTGATGATTGACTGAACTCAACATTACTTCATAATCTCTTTACTAGTTAGCATTGTTAATTGAAAACATATATATCTGAGGGGGAAATTTGGGTTAATAAGTAAGTTATTCGGACATTTTGCATTCAGCCAGTTATCACCAACCTGTCAAGTCATCTACTCGCTTATATATTTACTCACTCATAGAGTTACGGTCCCTTTTCGAAGGTTGGGGTCCAGACCTTTTGGTGAAGTGTGTTATATTCCCCAATGGTAGACCTCCATCCAAGTCAGGTTTAGGCTGGGTGGAACCCCGAGGGTTACCTACCATCGAGGGGCGGCCCTCGAGGGTCCTGGTCAGAACCGTTATGCACGGTCGTAGTTTTCTTCCTTGGAACAAGAAATTTTACACAGTCGTAGACTCTCATTCATGCCAAGTTTTAGGCAGGATGGGACCTCGAGGCCCTCTCTCCCACGGGAAGAGGTTGCCCTCGGGGGTCCGGCCAAATTTGTTTTTCGTGCCATAGGTTTTTATTGAGGAACAAGAAATTTTGATGAGTGGTAGATCTTCGCCTCGATCAGGTTTTAGTTAAGATATGACTCACTGCTTCCATGGTGGGGAGAGGATCGTCCTCGAAGTAATGAAGTTTTTTTTATTTATTTATTTTTTTTTTTTACTGAGAACTCGAAGCTGCATCGCTATGACAAGGTCATAACCAGGATGGAACCCACGTCGGTTACCCCTACCCCATAAGCAGTTGTTCCTTTGCCCTTGCGGTGTTGTAGAGATGGGTGTGGATCTCGAAGGTGTTCTTTGTCTTGTTTACTGAAAGGTGTCTAAGTCTCTTAGGTGCTGGTGTGCGAAGTCAGAAAGACGCCCCAGGCAGTAATCTCATGCATCTTTCATCATGGCACCAGGTTGGATGGGATGCATATCTCTTTTGTGTTCCAACTAATATTTGTTGATAACAAAAAATAAGAATGATGCAGAGTTCGTATAATATTAATATCAGAACTTGTGTGAGTAAAAGTAATAAGTGACACGCAGTTGTGTTTGGCCGGTGGTAATGTGTAGCAAACATTTTTCCTAATGATTAATTTAACGAATGACACCTAATTGTCCTTTGTGGTAATCTTGGTGTTGTGGGATCCCAGAGACGCGCCAAGTAGTAATCTCCATCATCCCTCTTCACCAGCACACCAGCCTATCCATCACCCTCACCAGCCACTTCATCACCCTTCGCCAGCGCACCAGCCAATAAATCACCCTTCACCAGCGTACCAGTCTCTCCATCACCTTGACCAGCCATTCGATCACCCTTCGTTATGACTCCATGACCTTTTGCCAGCCACACCATCACCCTTCACCAGCCCCTCCATTACCCTTCACCAGCCCCTCCATCACCCTTCACCAGCCACTCCATCACCCTTCACCAGCCACTCCATCACCCTTCACCAGCCACTCCATCACCCTTCACCAGCCACTCCATCACCCTTCACCAGCCACTCCATCAGCATTCACTCGCCACTCCATCACCCTTCACCAGCCCCTCCATCACCATTCACCAGCCACTCCATCACCCTTCACCAGCCCCTCCATCACCATTCACCAGCCACTCCATCACCATTCACTCGCCACTCCACCACCATTCACCAGCCACTCCATCACCATTCACCAGCCACTCCATCACCATTCACCAGCCACTCCATCACCCTTCACCAGCCACTCCATCACCATTCACCAGCCACTCCATCACCATTCACCAGCCACTCCATCACCATTCACTCGCCACTCCACCACCATTCACCAGCCACTCCATCACCATTCATCTGCCACTAAGTTGACTGTGATGAATATTTTTTACGCCCTTCAATTTAATGCTGTGAGTAAAACTACGGTAAAGTGAGACGCTTTTTTTTTTTTTTTTTTTGTAATTTTGGAATTTATTTTTATTTTATAATGGAAATAAGATGATTGATGAGTACGCTATTGTTTTTCTTGTTGATGCTAAAAAGAGGTAATATTTTTTACGCTACATCTTGCTACTTATTGATAGTTGAAGTGCATGATATGTCTGTCTAGTTGCTTTTCTTTTGACACGTCTGTTAGATTGATACGCAGTTTTTCTTTGCTAATAACAGGAAGCTACGAGAGAATCGTAGTTTTATTATTATTATTATTTTTATACTACTACTATTACAACTACTACTACTACTACAACTACTACTACTACTACTATTACTACTACTACTACTACTACTGCTACCACAACCGTACTACTACTACTACTACTACTACTACTACTACTGCGATAATCACTTACCATATTATTATTACATTATAACTAGCGAGTTGTGAGTTGCATCATTGTTGATAATATAATCCCTGTGGTGGTGGCATAATTGAGAACCTGGATGTATGAGTAAACAGACTAATGAGACTCGTGGTCTCGGGGAAGACAAATTTTTAATAATGGATTGCTTTAATGGCCCTTGTGCAATTGATAACCATTAACCACCACCACCACCACCACCACCACCTCCACCAGCACCTCCTCCTCCTCTTCCTCCTCCTCTTCCTCGTCGTCGTCGTCGTCGTCGTCGTCGTCATCGTCGTCTTCGTCCCCCACCTCCTCCTCCTTTTTTCTAACGGGTTGCTTGCCGTTAGTTTTGCTTGTCTGATTCCGTCTGTGACTGCCAGGGAAGCATTGTAATCTCTTTTACTACGATGAAGTGTTATTTTATCACTTAGGCCATGGCCAAATATTTTTATTCAAGTCAGGAAAGACCTCTAACAGTGAAAGTGCTAACTCTTCAATCCAATAACGTATTTTGTATTTCCTTCCTATTCCCAGACAGTTTTATTAAGGTTTAGAGAGACTTTTCGCACGGGAAGGGTAAGATGGTCTTCATTCGTACCTACCACTAACGGTGGTTATCCTAGCGAATAAGATCATTTCGTGGTAGCCTGAATGAAATTAAAAATACATATTGGAGTGAAGGAGTTAACCGATTTCAAGCAAACCAAAATCATATTATGTGGATAGCAAGAAATTCCATAGGTCATCCGTTAAGTGGTTGACCTGTTGAGTCCGATGAGGTTGTTTCTTGATTCCCCCCAGTCGATTTTATCCATTCTGAGAAAACTTCCATGTACTGAGAGAAAATGGAAGCTGTACTAAGTACCACTGTTATTAAAAGTTTCTTCCATGCTTATTACAATCGTCTGGAAGTTTCATGGAACAAACATCATCATAGTCGTTAAGTGGCTAGAGGAGCGACCTGCAATCAGAAAGGGAGGTTGATCCTTGTAGGAGTAATGAAGTCAGGTAGTTTGAATTTCGTTACAACACTTTTTACCGATCACCCACAAAGCCCAAAACCATGACAAAAAGTACCCCTGCTAATATCATCATCACACCGGTAAATGGTTTATTCTTGCTACTTCCAAAGATTTTATTCAAGGAAGCTCTTTTATATTAAAACACTTTATCAGGGCCGTAACTAACCTCTTTGTTGCGAATAGCCTTTCCATATATAAATATGATTATCTGTTGGTAACAAAAATATAATTAAAACTGCATCACCAGGGTGAAAGGGATTAAGGGTTGTGTGTGTGTTGTGGCCTTCTAGGAACACTAGGGGGTCCTTTTCCATCTGTTATGCTTTGATGTTGACGCCTGTAACTTATTTCCGTTGTTTTTTTCATGTTACTTCCGTTGTTTTTTCCTGTTTCTCTACTTGTTTCTTTGTTTGTTTCTACATTTCTCATACTTATTCTCTGTTCCTTGATATCTCATAGTTTTGTGAATGTTAATTTCGTTCCTACATTCAGTTTACATAATAAGTCATCTGCATAGCTAATGGTCTATAACGATCGGATGTCAGCCTCACTAACAGCGTAGGTGGCAGAATATGCGGAGACAAAGTGGCAGACTGGTGAATACTGGTGAACACAGATGATGCTAATGGGTGGTGATATATATACAGAATAATTTTTATGCATAGTTGCACATAAGAGGGTAAATGTTAAACTAACTAGCACTGCAGATACGATTTATACTGACAGCGATGATGACAAACTTGGTTGATACATCGGTGGAACACACACACACACGTGTGTGTGTGTGTGTGTGTGTGTACCGATGACTCATGTTGATAGTGATTTATAAAGCTAGAGAAAAGTTAGCGTACGTGTGTGAACAGACTGTGACATTCATAAATGCGATGTACAAATATGGTGACTTATATACTGTAGATATGGTATATGAAGACCGTGATTTACATAACATACACCTTACGTTGTCGATGATTAACATAGATGATTGTATATATAGTCAGTCGGTGATTTACATAGATGGTGGTATCTAGAAATGGTGGCTTACGAGGATGAGAAAAATTGCGAAACCCACTGGCATTATAGAATCCAGTACTTACGTAAAGAGAAACTGGCAGACTCGCCGGCTGTATCCGGACAAGCAAACTGGCTAACTCTGTTACAGTTGACATGATGCGTTATCTCTTACCTGCAGGGAAAACCGCAGACCTGGTGGCAGCATTGATAGGGTGTTGTACGGAGCGGGAAAATGGCAAATTCATTGACTTCACAGGTGGGTGTTAATACGGACAAGGAAAATAACTACTTCTGCGGAGATGTAAATGGTGATTTGTACGGTCCAATAGAACATGGAAGACGTCAAAATTAGTGCGATAAATACGAACAGACGATTCTAAATGCTCGAGCGGTTCAAACTGTAGTTAAAACGATATATATGGACAAGTTAAGCAACAAACTGGCGATACAGGTTATGGATAACAATGTCAAGAAAAGTGGTTGTTAACTCAGAGGTGAAATATATTGCTGTTAATTCCTTTAGTGCGACTGATGTATTTCATATTTCATTCTTGCCAACACTAAATTGTATTCAGATGTCTACAGTTCGTTCTCCTTAACCTGGCCCAAATTTTCGTCCATTCTTATTTCACGTTGCTCAGTTGCAAAAGAAAAAATGCAATAACTCATCATCCTTTCCGTAGCACTTCTTGACAGGTAATTTAATCTAGTCTTAACCTATTACTACAACTCAGTATTGAAGAAGGGATGTCAAGAATGTAGGCTAACGAAAGTTAAAAAAGGTGTAATGAAGTAATGGAAGCGAAATCACTAACCATGTTACTAGATGTTCTTTCTAAGCTTAATAAATTCGCCTGTAGTCACGAAGGATAAACGAGAAAAAACATGGATTACCTTATTCATGTGGTTAATGCGGAAATGGATAGAACAAAATCCCTCCCGGTATCTAGGACAAGCAGTGAGGCCAACTCAGTGGTGATATTTATGGTTATATATGCAGTCTGTAGGGACAAACTCCTCCTCCCTCGTAACACTACCACCACCTTTAAGACCCGAGAGAGAGAGAGAGAGAGAGAGAGAGAGAGAGAGAGAGAGAGACAGACAGACAGACAGACAGACAGACAGACAAACAGAGGGAGAGTGGTGATGGTGTTGAGGGGTGAGGTCATGGAAGACAGTGAGAAGGGGGTGTGGTGGAGAGGGGTGGGAGGGTCTTCTCACTCCTCGTATTTTTGTGTAAATATTGACTGTCAATATCCAGGCGACGAGGTATTGAGTTTTCCCTTCCAGCCCGTCCCTGAGACGCGGCCGGGTTCGTGTTACCCCAGGGAGGCAGCTTTATGGGGCCGTATTAGACACATGCCGCCTTTGGGGATTTACGTAACGCCTCGCCGTCCTGGATTACGCCGGATTAATGGTTGATGCGAGTGGATTATACCTCACCTGAGAATGAAATTAGACACAGTCTCTGAAGGAAGAATGGACGTATTCGTATGCACCGCATTTCTTGGACCATGGATTTACTGTACATAACACAGCGCGCTCCTGGATTACGAAGAGGTCAATGACCGATGCGAGTGGCTTATATTTCACTTGAGACTAATATTAGGACACGGTATCTAACGGAAAAATAGACAATCTTACAAACGTGAAAGTTCATTAAGCTTGGGTTTTATGTAAAAAAGCGCCGTCCTTGATTATGCAGGATTAATGGTCTGTGTGAGTGGATTATATGTCGCATGAGGCTTCTTCAGATACCGTGTCCTAATTACAGAGACACGGTGTCTGAAGGAAAAATAGACATTCTTACTTACATGGAATATCTTGAACCTTAGAGGACTTACTTTACAGCTCGTGATTCTGGATTACATAGGGAATAATGGAGGATGCAGGTGGATTATATATCACTTAAGACAGAGTTTGTGAAAAAAAAAAAAAAAAAAAAGTAACCCTATCTACGTGGAATTTCTTGTATTTCCCCCAAGTCTGATATTAGGAAACAGTGTCTGACGCAAAATCTGACGATCTGTGTGACGTATTTGTCTCCTCGGTCAGATAATAGAGCACATATCTGAAGGGAAAATAATCTTAAAGTCGTGGCTTCTTCATTGATCCACGTGGCTGTTCATGAATCGAAATCCAGAGAGCAGAGTTTGACTGAAAAGTAAACCCAGTCTTAATTTTTACCTGGAAGAGTATAAATGTGAAACACATCTCACTTCAGATGAAAATAAAAACGGTGTCTGAGGGAACCAATATTCAAAGCAGAGCCCACAGGATGATTTACTATAGATGTGAGTGCGTATTGTATCAGCATAGTCGGAATTATAGCGCATAAATTAAAGAAAAAAATGTAAGTTGTGAATCACCACGGAAGTGAACTTCATTTCATCTGCATCTGCGAGTGGATCATATTTGATCTGGGTTCATATTAGACCACAGTATCTGAAAGAGAAATATGACCTAATGGTAGCTATCAGATGGGTGAATGTGGATGTTCGTGGATTATATTTCATCAAAGTCTGAAACTAGGACACTGTCTGAAGGGAAAAAGCCACAATCCTTGCTTGACTATTGAATAGTACGAATGCTTTTAGATTATATATAATCTCATATGGCTTTATTAAATAACAGTGACTGGAAGTAAGAAAGACCATTAAGACAGCACACATGTAGATTAATCCATCGGTCTGAATACATGCGAGTATTTTACATATTGTTTTTAATATCTTCAGATTTTTTTTTTTTTATTCATCATTATTATCACTCCGATAGCAAATTAGTTATTTTGATGAAGCTGTCCCTAGACAACTTTACTGAAGATCCTTTTCGACTGTTGCAATGAAATGGATGAACTAGAACCATATCTGACCTCTCCAGTTGGGGGGGGGGAGGGGAATCGCTCTAGTACTGTCTGGAGACAGCAAGATTAAAAAAAGAAAATACATCAAGTTGTGGAGGTTAATCCTACTCCCTATGTCCATGGGGTGGAAGGAATCCGGAAATCGGAACAGAAAAGAACAAACTCAGGAGAACTATCAACAGAGTGCAGAGTAAAAATAGGCTGAACATCCATTCATTATACAAGCCTTTGAAATGTTCGGCCTCTTCTCAGAAATCAAATAATCAACACGGTCATCAGCTTCCTTATATCGCTTTTTTGCAAATTCACATACTTTTCTGCTCGCCATCTTTTTGGCTTTCCTTACCTCATCCCACCGTTAAGATCACTCAGGTATACCCATTTTACGTTTATGTGGCGGTACCATCTAAGCACACACTCTTCCACCCTTCCATCAAGAGACTTCTTTACACCACATGTTTTGTCGATTCTCTACTTCTTCTGTCCTACCTATACAGTCCTGAATCATTTCTTAGCAATACTCTTTTTGCTGCTCTCATTCTTGATTCTTAATGCTTCGTCTTTGCAAAGTCTCTCACACACACACACACACACACACACACACACACACACACACACACACACACACACACACACACACACACACACACACACACACACACACACACACACACACACACAAAAACACACACACACACACACACACACACACACACACACACACACACACACACACACACACACACACACACACACACACACACACACACACACACACACACACACACACACACACACACACACACACACACACACACACACACACACACACACACACACACACACACACACACACACACACACACACACACACACACACACACACACACACACACACACACACACACACACACACACACACACACACACACACACACACACACACACACACACACACACACACACACACACACACACACACACACACACACACACACACACACACACACACACACACACACACACACACACACACGTTAATGTGGAAAGTAAAAGATCATGTAATGCTCCTAAACCTCTAACTCAGACCTTTATTTATTACACAAAGACCTTTATAGCACGTTCATCTTACTTCCTGGAGCCCCTTTACGAGAATTTTCAACTTCTTTGACTCAATAAGCTGTCTTTCCGTCACTGAAGAATCGCTGCATCTAAACATTTAAACTCCTCCATTACCTACAGTCGCTCACTATTCACCAACTCATCACAGTGTGAATCATATTTTAACAATCATGTCTTTACTCTTACATACATTTACGTTCATAACAAACAGGGCACAAGTATGCACATTCCTCTGAATCCGTCTACAAAATTTACGTTCACTATCAAAATGCAACACATCATCATCTGTATGCATCTGATTTGAAATCTTCCATTTTTCACCATTGATGATCAGATTCACTCCCATCCCTGCCGCTCTCGCTTTAACCTCTTTCCTAAACCCATTAGAGAGACAGCCAGGCACTCTGGTGACAGGAAACAGAACTGGATGGAGGCACACTCGTGTTGCTCAGGAATATTTACACAGCTGTACCCAGTGCGGACTTACATTGGGATTAATGTGCATGCTGGTGGGATTACCTTTCTCATAAGACGGATATAAGAATATTGTAGATAGACAGAATCAGAGAAACACTGCAGTAGTTGCTTACTGGGGACTAACTCTGGGGGCTCGAAATTATCCATCATCTTAGAAGGATATTAAAGCAATCTCTCACGATGGTATGGACATACTGTTTAATAACGGCGAAGGTACAGGCATATTATACATGCTCTTGGATTACCATTCGCCGAAGCTGAATATAAGAACACGTATGGGAGATTAATATGGATGTCAGTTGGTTATTCACCGCCTAAGGCATAAAAAATATGTAACTGTACTGGCTTTAGAGAGTGGGTCAGATTGTGTATGACAGGATTCAGAAACGAAATGAAGATAGGCACATGTAGCCAGAAGGATTTATATAACAGAGCAGTCCTTACATAGCGGGATCAACCACTTCACTAAGATGACATGTTATTCCTTATTACCAATTGAAGTTGTTCTGCTTAGGAGTGACTTAACGAGTTGCATCCTTCATTAACGTCTATTATTACCAGTGTATTCCATTAAGCCTCATAACTTCTTGTAGTGGCAAGAAGATTTTTAAAAAATTTCCACTAGCAAGAAGGATTAACAGAGATGCACCTGGATTATATTTTACCATAGACGGGAGATTAGATGAAAATAGACAGACATACTTACAGAGCCAAAGCCGAAGCCAGAGCCTAAGCCAAAGCCGATAGGGTGCCGGAAATAGGTGCTGGGTGAAGGTAGACATTTGCCGCCGTGGTATTTACACAACTGGTCACAATCCCCACTTTCCGAGAATTAGCGTGGATGTTTAACAGTTATATATCATCCTAACCGGAGATTAAGAGAGAAAGAGAGAGAGAGAGAGAGAGAGAGAGAGAGAGAGAGAGGAGATTGATTTCCAAAAGTCCTGTCACGAGAGAAAGAGAGAGAGAGAGAGAGAGGGGGGGGGATAAGGGAGGGGAAATTGATTTCCAGAAGTCCTGTCACTTCAGCTTAAGACAAATAACTGAGATTGAAACTGAAATGATGAAGTGGCATAAAGCAGACACACACTTTAGAAAAATTGATGCATAATGGAGTTCTTCGTGATACATTATCTCATTCATGACAGTGAAATATTTTGTGCTATTCATAAGCTGAATACGATTGTATTCAGTTTATGAATGATCTCTGGTAATGAAAGGTTTAATCAAGACTACAGTATATTGAACCCATATAGTGGGAAAGGTTTTTAGTAAACATAATAATAATGCATAACAAAACCTTACAGAGGTAGAAAAAATATAGGAACGTCCTCGGGCTGAAGGGTTTAAAATGAATGGTTTTGGCTTAACTTTCTCAACATGATGTTACAATATTTTTGCTGCTGTAGAAGTTTTATTCACCTGAGAAGAGACTTTTCTAATCATAGGGGTTAGGTCTTCACTGATACCTTCACAACGAGGGCACTCTGCTAAGCATAATCTGATAATCTCGTATCAGGAATGAAATCAAATGACGTACTTGTGAGGAAGTGATTTAAATAACTGGAGTCATGCTGGTTGTTGTTATTGCTCAATCCTAGTCGGTCTGGCAGAACAGACTCTTCAGCTGCAGACAAGCAACCGTCCTTACAGGGCCGTCCCGTGCAGTGAAATTATGTTCCCTTGTGGTTCATAGCTGTAGGCGACGTCTCGCTATCGCGTGGCACGGAGCACGGAGTAAAATATGGAGGTTTGGTTCCATGATGGACACTGCATTTGCGTCGTTTTTACCCACTTAGGAAGAACACCATATCAGACTCCATATCACCCCGTTATCTAGTTATACGGGTACCACCCAGAGTTGGTAATGGTTTCCTGGCTTACAGGAAACCAATAGATTTGTCACTCAATATACATCCGGCAGAAGTGGAAGGAAGAGTATTAAAAAGTGATAGGATGGAAGGGTAAAAATAGAAAGAGAGGAGGGCAGACACAGAAATAAACTGATAAAGATGAAGGAAGACGTACTGCAGGCAGCACTACATCAAGTGAGTGGATGATCATCGCCACCACCTACCACTATGGTCGTACCATTCTAAAGTGGCGGTTTGGGTGGGGCACGAACCTCTGTACAGTGTTGCCACGTTTTCCATTCTCGCGATGCCTCTCTCTCTCTCTCTCTCTCTCTCTCTCTCTCTCTCTCTCTCTCTCTCTCTCTCTCCTGGGAGGATGTGCATCACCCTAGGGAATTTTGTTTCTTTTATGTCTTATAAACTTGTGCTTTCATTTCTTTATTTTGTTTTTTATTATATTATTGTTTTACATATGACGCCAGATGACCTCGGTGTTACGGCGCCTTTTCATTCAATCACTCTCGCCCTCCTTCCTTCCCTCCCTTCATCTTTCCCTCAGCTTGACAATGCACTGAACACTGCCACTTGCCTGCCTTCTCTCTCTCTCTCTCTCTCTCTCTCTCTCTCTCTCTCTCTCCTTGGGGAGATGTGCATCACCCTTGGGAATTTTGTTTCTTTTATGAGTGACTTATAAACTTGTGCTTTCATTTCTTTATTTTGTTCTTATTATATATAATTATGTTTAAAAATATTATTGTTTTACATATGGCGCCAGATGACCTCGTTGTTGTGGCGCCATGATTTGTTTTCATTCAATCACTCTCTCCCTCCTTCCTTCCCTCCCTCCCTTCATCTCTCACTAAGCTGCACTCAACACTGCCTCTGGTCTGCCTTCCTCCCCCCCCCTCTCTCTCTCTCTCTCTCTCTCTCTCTCGTCTGTGGTATATTAGGATACATTTTGGTTATTTTCTTTTACGTTATAATGTACATATTGTAAATTTGACTTTATTTCCACACCACCCAGGAGGTTAAAGTCTTGGCGCGTTTTTTTTAAGAGGTGTCCCCAAACAGGCCTATTCCTCTATCCCTCACAGATGACCAGGTCGGACTGGGTGTGTGTGAGTGTTGCCGCTCACGAGGGTTTAATGTATATATTTTTTTTACTAAGAAACTGGCATATTTTTGCTTATATTCCTGCACATTATCTTATAATCATAATTGTGACATTATTACCAACCCCAGAAATACGGTAACAGCCAATAAAAGTGACTACTTTTTTTTAAGCAACACTGTAAAATAATTATGCCACGTTTCTGTATTGCCGTATAAATATTTTACGCATAATCAGTTTACTGTTCTTTCATATATTATAATACACACGTTACCATTATATTCTTATGTGTTTATCTTATTGTGATGCCTATTACATATATCAGAGCCGTTCACATAGCGGGTATGGAATACGTGGCACCACTGTACAGAGGTTCGTGCCCCACCCAAACCGTCACTTAAGATTGGTACCACCATAGTCATCCTGGCATATTAATGAAATGGATGCTCGTAAGTTATCTTCTCGGTGCGATGACGCTTTAGATTACTCGTAATACCACAAGGTGAATTTACTGAGCCTAAGAAAACATAATATAATGAAAGACATACAAGCAGTTTCCATTTCTAACTTCTAAATAATGGCGTTTTCTTTTTTCGCATCGTACACAGAGTCGCTGAATTCCAGTGTGTGTCTCGAAATGTGTCACTCACTCACTGCAGCTTGCTGAAGAATGAAGTCTAGCAAGTTGCCGTCTTAGTGTTTTATGAGCGTCAGACTTTGGAGAAGGGATGTTGATAGGTGGGGGTGCTGATGTTTGGTGTGCGTCTAGGGCACTGAGCTGGAATATGGATGGGCTTTCTCTTGGGTAGCGCCGTGTAGTTTGTGTGCCCGCCGCAAGGGACCCAACGCACCTGACGCCCACGCGTTTTGAAATCAACCCATGAATCCAGAAAGTATAGTGCCATGTCCACTGCGCAGCGTACGGAAGCAACAGCGAAACAGAGACAGGAAGTTAGGAACAGTGTTCCAATTGAATTACCATGGTGACGGCGACGAGTCCAGTGTTTCAGTATGGCGGCCGTATCACACGCTCGCTGTGGAGATACTCCTTCATATTATAGAGCTCAGTGGCCTAGGGCATGTCCGGGATGTGTCGGAGGTGCATGTAGTGAGTATCTGGGGTGTGTCTGAGGTGCGTTCTGAGACAAAGGACAGCTTCTAGGATATATCAGGGTGCGTGCAGCTGTCAAAGGTATCCTCTTTTTTTCTTGTTTTGTTTTGTTTTGTATTTGTTATTTTTCTACCACACATATAGCTAGTAGATAATGTTTCGAATCCTACCTGTTTCTCCTGCTGTGTGTGTGTGTGTGTGTGTGTGTGTGTGTGTGTGTTTAGGCTCGAACGTTTGAAAACCTTCTTTTTCAGGCTATTAGGTGTGGATCACATCAAGGTAGTTCCAATATAAAGGTTATGGGGCAAAGTTCACGATCATCGGAGTGAAAAGATCCAATAACTACGCGGTTAGCCTCTGTCTCGCGGCCAACGTACAGCAGGAAATCCTGCATGACATAAATGTGTCTCAATAGAAAACTTAATGGTAAAGTAGTAACAGTTGAGAGGATGATTATTGATGTATGATACTGATGTTTTTAGGGATTATTTGTTAAGTTTAAACTTTAAGGAATCTCTTAAAGGGGTTATAATCTCTGCCAAGTTGCATGGCAGTAGACTGAATTAAAGAGAAAAGCCGTAATCGTAGTGCAAGGGTCAAAACAGACACACGAACCTTGGAAATTTAATTATGTAAGGTGAAGCTCTTCCAGGTGTATTAAAATGATTTCTCATGAGTCAACCTCCTCGTGAGATTGGTAAGATGGAGGAGGAGGGAGGGGAGTGTGCAAAGACAATCAAACGAACATTCAGAATTTCATCATCATTACCTGCATCCTCTCTCTCTCTCTCTCTCTCTCTCTCTCTCTCTCTCTCTCTCTCTCTCTCTCTCTCTCTCTCTCTCTCTCTCTCTCATCAGTTTTACAGCAATCATCAATCTTTTCTCATCACACCCTTTCCCTCTTCTACCATAGTTTCGTCTTCTCCCATTTTGGCCCTTCTTCCCCCTTAGCCTTCATTTACACATTTGCTTTAGATTTTCCCTCCTATCACATCTCTCAGTCTGCTTCTCGCATTATGGCTGTCAATCATCCCCCTAAATATCTTCTATCATAAACCTAAACCATCCCTACCCATTCCCACGCTCATTGACCCCCTTCGCCGACTTACCTTTTTCCAACGCAGCTATATTTTCCTCTCCCACCCTCTACTTCTTCCTTCTTTTCCTTCTATCCCTCTCCCACTAGGCCTTTACTCCCAATAAAACCCTTCCAGCGATGCCATAACTCTGCTTTCTCCTGCTTCCTTTCCATGGTTTCTCACACCATATCTATCCTTCACTTCTTCCTCTCCCACTCACACTTTCTCACTGCCTTTTCTATTTCCCTTTCCTTTTCCCTCTCCCGCTTCTTCTCCCTCTCCCTCTAGTCATTACTCTCAGTAAACACCTCCCTGCGTTGTTATAACTACCCAATCACTTTTTATCCCCTCCACCTTTTCCCTCGCCATCTTCCATCCTTCGCTTCTTCCTTCCCCACTTTCTCCCTTCCCCTCCCACACCCACTCCTCTCCCTGTCCTTCTCCCTCTCCCTCTCCTTCTAGGCCTCCCCCCCACCCCTCCGCCAACCTTTGCTCATATCCTCCTGTGTGCCATAAAGCTCCGGGGAACACAGAAAGTTGGGGTGTGTTGCTCTGGGTTCGAAGCTTCGATGTTGGACAAGTTCCCTCTTACCCCTCCGATATCACACCCCCTGCTGGCTCCTGATTGAGGGGGCGCCGCGCCTCACGGTATATGTGGGTGCTTTCTTTGTGCGTGCGGGTGATTCGGGCGCGTGTCTGCAATAATTCCTCCAGCTTTACTTGGGGGAGATTTTCGTCCATTTGCAGCCGTTTTGTGTGTGTGTGTGTGTGTGTGTGTGTGTGTGTGTGTGTGTGTGTGTGTGTGTGTGTGTGTGTGTGTGTGTGATTAGGATGTATATGGATGATTTAGTTACAGGAGGGAGCTCTTGGATGCATGCGCGTGCTTTTGGGTGGTAGTCTGTAAATGGACTGGGCGTGTGTGTGTGGGGGGGGGGGAGGTGATTGGGGTGCATGTGTGTGACTGAGGTTCGTGTGGGTGATTGGGGTGCGTGTGTACAACTGAGGTGCGTGTGGGTGATTGGGAGCTTGTTGTGACAGCTGCGTGTGGGTGACTGGGACGTTTGTGCGTGATTGGGGTGTTTGTGAGTGTTTGGGTGCGTGTAGATGATTGGGTGCGCGTGTGCGTTTGGGGCGTTTGTGAGTGACTGAGGTGTGTGTGAGTGATTGGGGTGTTTGTGAGTGATTGGGTGTGTGGGTAATTGGTGTGCGTGTGGGTGATTGGGGCGATTGTGAGTGACTGGGGTGCGTGTTGGTGATATAGTTCTTGCACTTTAACTTGGAGAGATTATCGTCCTTTTTCTGCTTATTCCTTTAAATTTAGCGCCGGAATATGACAATACCATGTTTCTACACTTACCTTTCCATAGCACATTTTTGTGACCAGCATCTCCAGTGTTAAATTCTTGTTACAACTTAGAGCTGAAAATGAAGAGATGGCAGTTTCAAACCTGAATAAGTATAGTACATTATTTCAGTCTTGCTGTGTGCGAGTTTTGTGGTTCGGACCTTACTGTATTAGGGATGAAGATACGTTGGGTGTTCTAGGTACTCGTTTATGGAAGGTTTGGGTAGTTATGTTTGGGTTATTGAGTATATGTAGGTGGTTTGGGTGTACATGAAAGCTTCTAGGTGGTGTTTCTGGAAAGCTTTTGTAGTTATGTGTGTGAGATTTAAGTAATGTACTGTATATTGGAGAATTGGGTTTATGCGGGCGGTTCTGGGTATATGTTGGAGATGCGGGTGTAAGTCAAAGCCAAAGTCAATTTTTTATATGCCAGAGTGACATACAGACATATACAGAACATACATAGAAAGAAACTATATTGGTCAGGTTTGTTGAGCCATTAGCCCTTGGACAAACCTAGTAAGCTTTTAAAAATATCTTGATTCATCTGTCTCTGACAATGCAAAATTATAAATTTAGGAAACAAATTTATATACAACATAATTCCTAATTAATGTTTAAAAAACCACTCATAATTTTGTTTAATTGCCTGTTTAAAGAAGTTAAGATTATTATTAATTTTAAGGTGATAAAGGTAGGCAGTTCCACAAAACTGGTCCCGCACAGTATACGTGACGTTTGCCGGTGAGTGTTGCAACTGCTGGGATAATAAGATTTATTTCACTGTCCCTTGTATCATGGGTGTCACTTACATATTGGAACATATTGCTACAGCAGTTCAGTCCATTTAGAACTTTGAATGTTAAAAGTATGCTAAAATATTTAGATATTTGATCAATGTACTAGTGTCTGTGGGGAAGTTGGGCGTATATGAGGGCTGTGAGTATATGTGGGAGAGGGAGGTTCATGTTGGGGATGTGCATACATGTGATGGATGTGGGTGCATGTGGCGGATGTGGATGTATGTGATGGATGTGGGTGGATGTGGTGAATGTTGGTTTTTCCAGCGGACTCGGGTGTATGTGGGAGATTTGGGTGTATGTTGAAGATGTGATTGCATGTGGGGGGACTTGGGTGATGTGGGAGTATGTGTCGGATATGGCTGTTGGTTGCGGATGTGGGTGTATGTTGGAGATGTCGTTGTATGTAGGGATGTGGATGTTGGGATAGGGGATCTGGTTGTATATGAAGTATGTGGCGGATACGTGTTGATGTTGGGATGTGAGTGTTTGTTGGAGACTTCGGTGTATCTAAGGGAGTTGGGTGTATGTTGGATAAGTTTTTTGTCAGTTTCCTTGAGTTGATCATATGGTGACAAGGAAAATAAGATATGGTGCATATAGAGGTTCCTTTTGACAAGTGTTTTAGATGCATGGAGTGGGTGGGAGTCGATTCCGTGGAGAGATTTTACCAAAGGAGTTAGGCGTGCATGTGGGTCACAAGGGAGGACGATCAATGGTTCCAGGTGAAGGTGGTATTTCGTCAGGGGCACGTTGTATTTTAATGTGTTGGTTAGTAAGGATGATTGATTGATATGTGGGTGCAAGGAATAGGAATTTGTTTTGGGGATGCTGGCAAGAGAGGGTAATGTATGGATGCTAGGAAGAGGGGTAAGTTTATGGGATTATTGAGGGGAGTAGATAAGTAAGTTAACTGGGAGGAGGGACAAGTTTAAGAGTAAGTAGAGGTAGATGTAAGGGTGCTGGGTAGAGGGACAAGTTTAATGGTAAAGAGCGGTAGATATAAAGGAACTGTGAAGAGGGGCAAGATTAAGTTATACAAGACAGAAAAGTTGTAGGGTGTTTCAGATTTTTGAATTTTGTACTCGATGAACGCACACATGCTAATTGAGTTCCATTTGATGAGCAATGATTTTACACAAAATATGAGCACAACTGCCTGTTGCTATCCCACCCCGCAATGCGTGCATGTTTGGCCCATTATGAGAAAGTATTCTTTTCAAAAGGCTATCCCAAAACTGAGTTCTGGGACGGGAGAGGCTAGAGGAAGAGCGGTTTAAGACATCGTGAAGCAGAGGTTGCAAGTAGTGGACTGGGTGGCCAGCCTCTGCTTTGATACTGCCACAAGCATTACTGGGGTCCACAGCGGGGCTTGCAACGTCATTCAGAGCGCCTCTGGGAAACCTGTCCTTTTCATGGCATGCCGCAACCACATCCACGAGCTTTTCGCCAGGGTTTATGCCGCGTTCTTCTCCTCCTCTGGCCTGGAAATCCCCCTGTTCGGCCGGTCCAAGGATCGCTGGTGTATCATCGATCAGCATGTTTTCAAACCGTACAAAGCTCAGGCCGATCGTTCCTATCTACGACCCTAGGATCAATGAATCTCGAAGCACCGAGACGAGCTGGTTTCTTTGTTGTCGACAAACTCCAGGAGGGCCATGACCGCAGCGACTACAGGGAATACCTCGAACTTGCACTCCGCTTCCTGGATTATCCACTCCCCGAAACGTGGAAGCGCTCAGACAGCTGGTTCCGTCGTCCAGTACCGTACAGCAGGGTCAGGTTGATGGGGCGGGGGATCTACTCACTGAAGATTTTCCTGTTGTGAGACCAGTTCCCTCTCACCCCTCACGAGGAACGACCCCTGAAGCGGATAAACATCTTATCAGTCTTGGTGTACCTTCGAGCTTGATACTCGTCGCTAGTTGGAATCGATGCACCCGCAAATGATCTGGCTCTTTTCAAGACACTACAGATCTGCAAGAACCTGGTAGATGAGGAAGTAGGAAGCACAGTGCTCAAAAAATATTCAGAGCAATGACTAGTACCTGAATGAGGAACTTGTATGTTTTTGCTTTTTCTTGAACCTGGCGCCTGAGGACGATAAAGCTCAGATGCTCCTCAGCCTTCACCAAAAGCGTCCTCGAAAGGTGAGGACGAGGTAAGTGGATCCCCGAGTGTTGCGAGACCCCACGGACTTGAAGATTGCTGATTTCCACGTGATCCAAACACAAAACTTCTTCAAGTGTTTGAAGATGAAAGTTCCCAGGGAGCTCCAGGACATCAGGGAGCACTGAGGCCGGGTCAAATGGGGAGTCAGGCTGGCAACAGACTTTAATGAGCTCGCGAGAAGTGAGGAGGAGGGGCAGCAGGCCCTCCAAATCATCGCAAACCACAGGAAAGAGGTTCCTCCCATATGTCTAATCATCATACGTCCTGCTGTGAGTCTTGGGGAGTCAGGATAATATGGGAGCACAATATTCCTGAGGGCAAATTTTACCCCATTTTTCTGTACCCTACCTCCGTGCCCCTACTGGTTACAGATCACAGCTACTATAGGTAGGTACAGTAGGTTAGGCATATAAATGTTTATATGTATGTATATACTATATGTATATACATATATATATTGTTACATAGCCTATGATTTCATCATCCTTTGTGTAATTTTAACGCACAGTATGCTGCATGTTTGATCACGAGCGTGTTCTGCCTCAGTCAACCCCTTCTACCGTTATAGTAAAGTCGTCCTTTCTGTTGTTCAGAGCGGGATTGTCAACTATTTCTCCCCATGGCTTCATTTGCGCATCCTTCTTACAAGTTGTATCAAGCTCTGCTGGCCCCTATATAATGAGCTCAGTCTCTGCATTATTGCCACTTAGATCTGCTCCTCATTTTGTTCACATCTCTGTCCTCCCTTGTACAGTTATTATTATTGTGAGTGCTCGGAAGTCTCCAACCATCTAGCAGCTGTGTGTGATTTGAGTATAACTGTTGTTGCATTTTTTCTTGTACTGTGTAGCGTAAGGTTAATTCTTAGGCCTAGTAAGGTTTTTGTAATTTATGTGAGGTTCTTATTGTAAGCCATCATTAATAATAGTTTGTATCTGTAATAATTTATCTTGCATTAACTGAGCATTGCCCAGTGTATTTTCATTTTAGCAGGGCTGACTTAGATAAATTTACTCTTGCTAATTTCGTGTTAATAGAGGCTATTGCAGTTAACCATATATTTAACCTGTTTTTTTGCCATTACATTATCCTTATGAGTCCTGAATGTTTTGTTGTTAGTTTGAGCATTAAACTTTAACTTGTAATTTTACCTAACTCTTTGTTTTGAACCTGGAACGTTACGGGACAGTAGTGATTTTTAGTATTCTCACTTAAAGTGTACATTATCTTTCTCTGTTCCGTAACATAAATTTGGCGACCTCTTATCAGGATATTCAGGATATTATCATAAGGATATTGCTTGATATTTTGTGACTGTGATTTATTCATGATGTCTACTATTACTACACTTGATGAAGCCAAAGATTTTTTGTCAAATGTGCAAACAGTGTGTGATGTAGAAAACAGAACAAAGAATGAACTTCAGCTTGTTGCTCAACAATTGGGAATTGCAGTTCACTCTCATCATTCTAAAGATCAAATTGCTGGCATGATTAATAAAAGCTTGTTTAATGTAATTCCTCCAAATGAGCAAACGCAGATTGAATTAGCTAAGTTACAGCTAGCCCTGCAGGAGGCTCGTGTGAAGGAAGCTGAATTTCAAGCACGTGCTAAGGAGGCTGAGTCTCAGGCTAAGGAGGCTTGTGTTAAGGAGGCTGAATTTCAAGCAAATGCTAAGGAGGCTGAATCTCAGGCTCGGATTCAGGAGACACAGATACAGGCACAAGTTGAACTTGCCAGGATTCAGGCAGACCATGAGTATCGCATGAAACAATGTGGAACTGGATCATCTAGCTCTGATGATTTTGATGTGGCGAAAAATGTTAAACTTGTCCCTCCTTTTAATGAATCTGATTTAACAAAGTATTTTCAGTTGTTTGAGAGGGTAGCTACAGGTTTTAATTGGCCCAAAAAGTATTGGCCAGTACTCCTTCAAACTGTTCTCACCGGTAAAGCTCAAGTAACTTATGCATCTTTGCCTCAGGATCAATCTGATAATTATGATGTAGTTAAGAGCTTGATTCTTAAGGCCTATGAGCTTGTTCCTGAAGCTTATAAAGTAAAATTTAGGACAACTTACAAGCAAGATAAGCAATCCCATGTTGAGTATGCAAAAATCAAAGATCTGTTAGAGTAGTGATTAAATTCTAAGAATGTGGATTCTGATTTTGACAAATTCAAGCAGATGATTTTGCTGGAGGACTTCAATAGGTGCATTAATAAAGATGTAAGCCTATATCTTGATGAGAAAAGAATAGATAATTTGTCTGATGCTGCAGTTTTAGCTGACGAATATGTTCTCACTCACAAGAGATATTCTAGAGAAAAAGGGAAAGCTGAGAGTAAGTACGTTGCCTCTTCTCAGAGTACAGGTAACAGGAAAGAGAATAAAGATGATGTTTCTCAGGAAGTAAGTACCAGCTTCACCTCTAGATTTCAGAAAAGTAAATGTACTTATTGTAGTAAGCTTGGTTATACTACGGAGAAATGTTTCAGGAGACAGCGTGATGTGAACAAAAAGGAGTCTTTAAATATTCAGTCAATTGGTCTAGTGTCCACTCTTGAGAGTTCCCAGAATTCTTTAACTGAGTTAATTGAACCTGCTTTGAGGGGTAACTTAAATTCTCATGATGGAGCTCCTCTTTTGAGCAGTAACGTGGGTGACACTCTCAAGAGTTCATGTGCTAATTTCCTGTCTGATGGTTTTGTCAGTCCTCTGGACAGTAATGACAGGAAATCAGTTAAAATATATCGTGATACAGGTGCTTGCCAATCCCTTATGCCGACCAGTGTTCTAGGCTCTAATGTTAATTCCTCTGATGAAACTGTAATCTTACAAGGTGTAGGGAATAATTACTTCTCTGTCCCTCTGTGCAGAGTGAATTTAGAGTCTGGTTTTGTTAATGGTTCCGTTATGGTTGGGTTGGTTGAGACACTCCCAATGTCAGGTGTAACTTTCTTACTTGGAAATGATATTGGTGGAAGTCAAGTGTGTCCAGCTCCTCAGTTGTCTAGTGAGCCAGTGGCTGCGACCCAGGATTGTGATGTCCCTGATGTGTTCCCTGCATGTGCTGTCACTAGGGCTAAGTCTAAAGTTACTGGTGATTTTGAGGATAATGATGATGATGATGTTATCCTAGCTGACACTTTTCTTGCTAATTTGGACCACTCACCAGATGAGGCAGTACCCCGTAGTGTTGATAATTTGTCTCGTCAAGAGTTGGTTGAGTTGCAGGTTGCTGACCCTGAGTTGAAAGGTCTAGCTAACTCTGCTTGCAGTGAGGAAGAGTCAGCTGGTGCTTCTACTTGTTATTATGTAAAGTCATGAGTACTTATGAGGAAGTGGAGACCCCCAGCAGCATCAGCCGACTGTGAGTGGGAGGTTGTACATCAAGTTGTCATCCCTCGTGTTTGTAGGCAGGATATCATTAGAGTGGCTCATGATTCCAGTTTGGCAGGACACCTTGGAGTGAGGAAGACTGTGTCACGCATTTTGAAACACTTCTACTGGCCAGGTATCTTCAGGGATGTTTCCTGGTATTGTAAGTCTTGTCACACCTGTCAAGTTGTGGGGAAGTGTAATCAGACCGAAAAGGTTGCACCTCTAGTTCCCATTCCTCCTTTTGAGGCGCCTTTCACCCGTATGTTGGTGGATATTGTGGGCCCTCTTCCTAAGAGTTCTTCAGGATTTTCTTATGTGTTGACCCTGATTGATATGGCTACTCGTTATCCTGAAGCCATTCCACTTAGAAATATCTCAGCAAAGAACGTGGTTAAGGAAATGCTGGGGTTCTTCACAAAGTTTGGTCTGCCCAAGGAGGTACAGTCAGACTGAGGAAGTAATTTCATGTCAGATGTTTTCAAGCAGTCTCTGAAAGAGTTGGGCATCACCCAGATCACGTCTTCAGCTTACCATCCCCAGACCCAAGGAGCGTTGGAGAGATATCATCAGACACTCAAATCGATGCTCAAGAAATACTGTTTGGAACATCAGAAAGACTGGGATAAAGGTCTTCCATTCGTTGTGTTTGCCGCAAGAGAATCTCCAAATGAATCACTGGGCTTCTCACCTTTTGAACTACTGTTTGGCCATGAAGTAAGAGGACCCCTTAAGCTACTCAAGGAATGCTGGCTGTCGGAGGAAGATGACGTCAACTTGCTGGAGTATGTGATGAATTTCAAAGAACGGCTGTCCACTGCTTTACAGCTGGCGAGAGAGAATTTAGGAGCTGCTCAGGAGAAGATGAAGACTTGGTATGATAAGAAGTCCAGGTTACGCCACTTTCAGCCATGAGATCAGGTTTTGATTCTGCTACCAGTGCATGGGCAACCTCTTCAAGCCAAGTTTAGTGGTCCTTATTTCGTGGAGAAGAAACTCAGGGATGTCAACTATGTCATTGCCACACCAGATCGTAGAAAGAACAAGCAACTTTGTCACATCAACATGCTAAAGTTATATCATAGGCGGGACGAAAATAATCCAGTCTGCACTGTAGCTGTTCCACCCGAATCTGCAAGTGAAGCTCTCCCATGCAGCATGAGCCTGAGTGATAGTTTGGGGAAGAATCCTGATATCATGAATGATCTCCAGACTAAGGTTTCTCACCTACCTCCCGAGGAAAGGCAGGAGTTTTCGGCATTACTGCAGGAGTACCCGCAAGTGTTCCGTGCTACTCCAGGAAGAACCACTGTGTTGATGCATGATATCGATGTTGGAGACGCAAAGCCAATTAAACTGCCTCCTTACCGTGTGAACCCAATGAAAGTTCCTCTCATCGAGAAGGAGCTTGTCTACCTGTTGGACCACAAGATGATTGAGCCCTGTCAGAGCGAGTGGAGTTCTCCTGTCACTCTAGTCCCTAAGCCAGGTGGGTCACAGTGGCTTTGCATTGACTACAGACGTGTTAATCAGATAACTAAAACAGACACTTACCCTCTCCCTCGTGTGGAAGATTGCATAGACAAGATCGGAAAGGCTAGGTACATAAGTAAGTTTGATTTGTTAAAGGGATACTGGCAAGTACCTATGACTGAACGTGCTAGGGAGATCTCATGTTTTGTAACCCTAGGAAAGACTTTTGCATGTTGTGTAATGCCGTATGGTATGAAGAATGCACCAGCCACATTTCAGAAGCTCATGAATGTTGTAACAGAGGGTTTGGCAGGGTGTGTTGTTTATATTGATGATGTATTAATCTTCAGTGACAACTGGAAAGATCACCTATGCCATGTCAGTAAATTTCTTGAGCGTTTGGTTCATGCTAATCTTGTAGCTAATTTATCAAAGTGTGAGTTTGGTCAAGCTAAAGTTCAGTACCTTGGGTACGTAATTGGTGATGGACATGTTGCACCACCAGGAGCTAAGGTTCAGGTTATAAGTGATCTTCCCAGACCTAAAAGTAGGAAAGAGCTACAAAGATTTTTGGGAATGGTAGGTTATTATAGGAGATTTGTTCTTAACTTTTCTATTCTTGTATCACCACTTACAGACCTACTGAAAAAGGGAGTTAAATTTGTCTGGACTGATAACTGTGAATCCTCTTTCAACAAACTTAAAGCTGTCCTATTAAGTCAGCCAGTGCTCGCTACTCCAAATTTTGCTAAGCCTTTTAAGATGGCTGTTGATGCAAGTGATACAGGAGCTGGAGCTGTTTTGCTGCAAGAGGATGATCAGGGTATTGAACACCCTGTATCTTATTAGAGTAAGAAGTTCACTCCACCTCAAAAGAACTACTCAACTATTGAGAAAGAGCTTTTGGCCTTGATTTTGGGTTTACAGCATTTTTCATTTTATTTGTGTTCTGGTTTTGACCCCATAGTCATTTATACCGATCATAACCCACTGAAATTCCTTAGTAAGTTTAAAGTTAAAAATCAGAGATTGACAAGATGGAGTCTACTTCTTCAGGAGTATTCATTAGACATACAACATGTCAAGGGGAAAGAAAATGTTATTGCAGATTGCTTATCTAGACTTTAGACAGATTGTTTTAGAGTAATAAGAAATTTCCTTTGTAAATTTCTTTTTCTTTGTGGGGAGGTGTTACATAGCCTATGATTTCATCATCCTTTGTGTAATTTTAACGCACAGTATGCTGCATGTTTGATCACGAGCGTGTTCTGCCTCAGTCCCCCCCTTCTACCGTTATAGTAGAGTAAGTCGTTCTTTCTGTTATTCAGTGCGGGATTGTCGACCGTTTGTCCCCATCGCTTCATTTGCGCGTCCCTCTTACAAGTTGTATCAGGCTCTGCCAGCCCCTATATAATGAGCTCAGTCTCTGCATCATTGCCACTTACATCTGCTCCTCATTTTGTTCACATCTCTGTCCTCCCCTGTACAGATATTATTATTGTGAGTGCTCAGGAAGTCTCCAACCATCTAGCAGCTGTGTGTAATTTGAGTATAACTGTTGTTGCATTTTTTTTTGTACTGTGTAGCGTAAGGTTAATTCTTAGGTCTAGTAAGGTTTTTGTAATTTATGTGAGGTTCTTATTGTCAGCCATCATTAATAATAGTTTGTATCTGTAATAATTTATCTTGCATTAACTGAGCATTACCCAGTGTATTTTCATTTTAGCAGGGCTGACTTAGATAAATTTACTCTTGCTAATTTCGTGTTAATAGAGGCTATTGCAGTTAACCATATATTTAACCTGTTTTTTTGCCATTACATTATCCTTATGAGTCCTGAATGTTTTGTTGTTAGTTTGAGCATTAAACTTTAACTTGTAATTTTACCCAACTCTTTGTTTTGAACCTGGAACGTTACGGGACAGTAGTGATTTTTAGTATTCTCACTTAAAGTGTACATTATCTTTCTCTGTTCTGTAACAATATATATATATATATATATACTATATATATATATATATATATATATATATATATATATATATTTGTTTATTTATCTGTGAGGTAGGAAAGGTGCTGGGAGGAACGAAAAAAGTGTTTCGATGTCGTTTGCGTAGAATTCATGTAAAGAGAAGGCTGTATGAAGGTGCTGTGTTATATGGGGCTGAAACATGGAATGTGGGTGTAGCAGAGAGGAAAAGTTTGAATGTAATGGAGATGAGGTTTCTGAGGAGTATGTGTGGAGTGACGCGTATGGATCGAGTGAGAAATGATGAAGTGCGAAGGAGAACTGGAGTTGTGCGGGAGATGGCTGATCGAGTTGAGCAGCGGGTGTTGCGATGGTTTGGGCATATGAAGAGAATGGATAACGAGCGATTGGTGAAAAAGAAAACTAGATCTGATGTGAGAGGTGTAAGGCGGAGAGGAAGACCACGAATAGGATGGATGGAGAGTGTGAAGAGAGCGTTGGATGCGAGAGGGATGTCTGTTGAGCAAGGAAGGGTGACTGTGCGTGATAGAAATGACTGGAGAGAAATTGTGAGTGAATAAATGATGACGCAACCCTGTGGAAATATTTTCCCGCATTTGGTCTGATCAACTGATTAGGTCAGGTCCGGGTAAGGGGATGGGTTCATTATGATGTGGCAGGGGTAAACTACCTCTGCTGTCGGACCCTGCTGATGATGTCACTGATTGCACTGCACAGATGACCCTCGTGCGGTGTGGTGCGGTGAGGATCTGTCCCTTCTCCCCTTGGGGCTAGGATGCGAATAAATATATTTGAGTGGATGAGTAAATTGGGAGTGTGTCGGCCTGTCTCGTCTACATCACTTTCCTTGGGAGAAGCAGCATAGGTATATAGGTAAATACACACACACACACACACACACACACACACACACACACACACACACACACACACATATATGAGCATAGAAGTGAAAAAGTTACCACATGACAGTATTGTGATACCAACTCTAATGTATGGAAGTGAAGCTTGAACCTTGTTGGAGGGACAGAAGTCAAGAGTGAGAGCAGTGGAAATGAGTTATTTGAGAGGAGCATGTGGAGTCACATGGAGAGACAGACTAAGAAATGACGAAGTGAAGGAGCGTTGTGGTATGGATGTGGATATGATAGGAAGCATTAGGAGAAACACACTGAGGTAGTTTGGCCGTGTGGAGAGGATGGAGAGTGAAAGACTGACGAGGAGAGTATATGTGAGTGAGGTGGAGGAGGGGAGAGGGAGGGAGAGGCCAAGGATGAGATGGAGGGATGGAGTGGAGAGGTATACACAGGATTACACAGGAAAGCAAACAGCAACAAACCTTATGGTCCTTTCGAGGCTGCTTGTTAGAGAAAACTATGACTACAAGATCTAACTCTACATGTTGAAGGATAAGGATAGTAAAGCAAGAAGGCTTCCCCCACCACCAAACCCTCCAGGAAAAAGTGAGAAAAACCACCATGCAGCATGGAAAAACTGACATGGAAATTTTTATAGGAAACACTGGAAAGGAAAAGTCACATTCTATAATACTTTATCTATAATCTACCCGATAGGGTAACCTGAAAGAGAAAGTAAACAAATAAAATAATAGTTACGGCATGACATTATAAACCAGTTACATTGAGTTAATGGGAAGTCTGTGAACATAACGTGGAGGCTACACACTGCACAGTGTGGATGTTTAGGGGTGGTGCAGCAGCCTTGCCTGGCGCTTTTAAGGTAGGCAGCAGTCAATCAGGCCCTAGCTCCGTTTGCTCCACAGAGACAAGGAACTCTCCCATGTGGGACAAGTACACAAGTTTCATCCTGAAGCAGAGACCCCTGGTACATTAAAAAAATCCCGATGGTGGTCACTTGACTAACAGGGACCCTCAGTGATCCACAGCCCATCACAGGTCGAAAGTAAGAGTAGTGACCATTAACTCAGGGTTACCTGTGCAGATCCTAATCTGTGCTTATATTGCTTTCTTTGCACTGGGGAGATTGAAAAGTGTATAGGACGGGTGTCTTAGATAAAAGGGGACTGCACAGTGCACAGTGTGGATGTGCAATGCACAGAGTGGATGTTTAGGGGTGGTGCGGCAACCTTCCCTGGCGCTTTTTTGGTAGGCAGCAGTCAATCAGGCAATAGCTCCGTTCACTCCAATGAGACAAGGAACTCTCCCATGTGGGACAGTACACAAGTTTCATCCTGAAGCAGTGACCCCTGGTACATTAAAAAATCCCGATGGTGGTCACTTGACTAACAGGGACCCTCAGTGATCCACATCCCATCACAGGTTGAAAGTAAAAGTAGTGACCGTTAACTCAGGGTTATCTGTGCAGATCCTAATCTGTGCTTACTGTATATTACCTCATTTGCTTTGGGTAAATCGAAAAACGTATAATGACGTGACGTGACGCTATGTTAAGTTTACGGGGTGTCCTGTAGACACGAGGGGACTGCACAGTGTGGATGTTTAGGGGTGGTGCGGCAGCCTTGCCTGGCGCTTTTAAGGTAGGCAGCAGTCAGTCAGGCCCTAGCTCCGTTCACTCCACTGAGACAGGGAACTCTCTGATATGGGACAAGTACACAAGTTTCATCCTGAAGCAGTGACCCCTGGTACATTAAAAAAAATCCCGATGGTGGTCACTTGACTAACATGGACCCTCAGTGATCCACAGCCCATCACAGGTCGAAAGTAAGAGTAGTGACCGTTAACTCAGGGTTATCTGTGCAGATCCTAATCTGTGCTTATATTGCTTTGTTTGCACCAAATAAATTGAAAATGTATAATATCGTGACGCAACACTATGTACGGGTACATTGTTTACGGGGTGTCTTGTAGACTAAAGGGGGATGAACTTACATGTACTGTAGCTATAAAAGCAAGTTATTCGGACAGAAAAAGAGTCAGCTGAGGATTTTCGTGCAAATACTTGTCTAATTTGTTTTTGAATGTCTCAATTGAGATACTGTTCACGGTATCTGAGGGTAATCTGTTCCAGATATTTACAACTCTGTTAAAGAAGAAGTATTTTGCTTCGTGGGATTGGAATCGCTTTCCCATGATTTTGTAGCCATTACTTCTGGTTTGACTCGACCGGTCTATATCAAAATATTTATTCATGTCTAAGTTGTCATATCCCTTCATGATTTTGAAAACTTCAATAAGGTCCCCTCTTAACCTGCGCTTCGTTAGGCTAAATAATTTAAGTTCTTCAAGGCGTTCCTCATATGGTTTGTTTCTAAGTCGTGGTATCATTTTTGTGATTCTTCGCTGAATTTTCTCTAATTTTTCAATGTCCTTTCTGTAGTACGGAGACCAGAATTGCACACAATACTCAAGATGGGGGCGCACTAGCGAGTTGTACAAGGCAAGTATGACTTTTTCCGATTTAAACTCGAAAGTTCTTCTAATAAAACCCTCTAGCTTGTTTGCAATTTTAACCGCATCGGTACACTGCTTGCTTGGTTTTAGGTCATTTGATATTATCACACCAAGATCCTTTTCACTGTCTGTACTTGATAACTGAATAGTGTTCATTTTGTAATTTGAATGGACATCGTTACTTCCAATATGAAGTACTTTACATTTTTCTGTGTTGAATTTCATTTGCCATTTTTCTGCCCAGCTTGCTAAAGTATTAAGGTCATTTTGTAACTGCTGCCACTGTAATTTTGAAGTGACTTTACTGGTTATTTTAGTATCATCTGCAAATTTGGATACTTTACAATTTAGACCCTCATCAATGTCATTTATATAGATAATAAAAAGTATCGGTCCAAGTACTGAGCCTTGGGGAACGCCGCTGATCACATTACGCCATTTGGATTCCTTTCCGTTTATCACAACTCGCTGTTTTCGGTCTGACAGCCAGTCTTGTAACCATTTTTGCGTCTTTCCTTTTATTCCATGTGCTTCTATTTTTCTCATGAGACGCTTATGAGGGACAGTGTCAAATGCTTTCTGAAAGTCGAGGTAAATTATATCTACTGCTCTTGAGTCATCGTATGATTTGTAAACATCATGGAAGAAGTCCAGTAAGTTAGTTAAGCATGAACGACGATGTCTGAATCCATGTTGCGAGTCTTTAATTATATTATTTTCTTCTAGATAATTAACTATTTTATCTCTTATGATTTTTTCCATTAACTTGCACACTACTGATGTTAAGCTGATTGGTCTGTAATTTCCTGGGTGCGACTGATTTCCTTTTTTGAAAATTGGTGTTACATTTGCTAGTTTCCATTCGCGTGGAACTTTCCCAGTACTTAATGATTTATTGAATAAGACAGAGAGTGGCAGCAGTAACTCATGTTTTGCTTCTTTGAGAATTCTCGGTGATATTTTATCGGGGCCAGGGATTTTGTTTATGTCCGTACAATTTATGGCTGAAAGGATATCGTTATTATGGATAGCATAGTTACTAAGGACTGTGCTATTTGCTTGGTTTGTGGGTAACAGTAGGTTTCTGGTGGTGTTTTCTACTGTAAAAACAGACGCAAAGTAATTGTTAAGAATGTTTGCCATTTCGACCTCATTTTCAGTGTGTTTGCCATTGTTTGTTTCTAGAGGACCTATTGATGTAGTCATAACCTTTTTCTTTCTAATGTAACTGTAAAATTCTTTAGGATTTGATTTGCACGTATTAGCAATGTGGATCTCCAGTGCTCTTTTGCTTTGTTTAATAAGTCTTTTCGATATGCGGCGTAGATTATCGTACTGTAATTTATCATCATTATTTTGTGTTGCTTTATATTTATGGTATGCCTGTTTTTTGGCTATTAAGTTACTTTTTATTTCACTGGACCACCACTTTGGTTTACTATTTCCAGCTGGACGTCTGTTACGTAGTGGCACACATGACTTAACCACTTCATTTAATTTTTCGGTGAATATTTCCCATGCTTAGTTTATGTCATCGGTTTCAGACATTTGATTCCAATCTGCAGTTGCAAGTAGTGCTCTGAGCCTGTTGAATTGAGCTCTACGATAATCTGGGACCTTTTCTTTGCTCTCCGTTTCTTTTACTTTTTCAGTAGTAATATTAAACTGCATAGTTCGATGATCACTGGAACTAAACTCAGGTCCTATTTCAACGTTGTTGACTAGGTTACCATTTGTAGTCAAGATGATGTCTAGGATATTGTTTCCTCTAGTTGGGTATTCTACATGTTGGGAAAGGGCGCTTTCTTGAAGATTCGTATAAAGCTCTTGTCCTGAGTGTGCCGTCAGTGGTTCACCCCACTTTGTTACCGGTAGATTAAAGTCTCCAAAAATTACGCTATCCTCTTGACAACAAATTTCCGCAATTTGATCATAAAGTTTTTCATCTGTCTCAGTTGACTGTGCTGGAGGACGATAGATGAGACATATATTTATTTTGTGTGAATTAATACTTAGCTGAACATAACTGGCATCTATGTTGGTAATACTGGGTTTGGATAGCACAAGGGGATGGAGACTAGTTTTCACATATAGTAAAACACCGCCACCAGCTCGATGTGGTCGCTCACAGCTGAAAATATTGTACCCTGTTAGTGAGTATTCCGCTAGAAAGTCACGGTCAGATGTGTTAATCCAGGACTCTGTGATGCCAATGATGTCATAATTTTCTAGGTAAATTAGAGATTCTAAATCCTCAAACTTGTTACGCAGACTACGTGCGTTAGCATAGCAGACTCTAATTCCATTCTGAACAGTTGGTGATCTGACTTTGTGGGTATTTACGTTAAGGTTACTGTTCCTGGACGTGCCGCGTTTTTTGATCTGAAGAGGGCGACTTTATCGTGTAGAAGTCTACCTAGCCGTGCCGCTCCTACTGAGTTCAAATGGAGACCATCTTTCTGGAATAGAGTACAGTATGTTGCTCATAAAACTGGTCCCACAGATTGACAAAGTCGACTCCCTCTTGCGTGCAAAGAGATTTGAGCCAGTTATTTGTGCTGAAGGCCTTATCATAGAAACTATATTCTGCCTTGATCCTTGGGAGTATACCAGATATTATCACATTAGTGGACTTAGTTTTGAATCGTTTGATCATTTCATGATACTTTGCTAGCAATTCCTCTGATCTATTGCGCTTCAGATCATTTGTACCAACATGGATAACGTATAGAGTTTGATCATTTGCGTCTTTTGTGACCTCATCGCAGGCTTCTGTGATATCACATTGTCCACCTCCTGGAAAACAGTACCTCTTTCTGCTGATGGGGGCACGTCCACAAAATTCCTTCAGCTGACTGCGTACAATAGAGTCCCCAATAAGCCTTGTTTCTTCTGTCTCATTAACCGCTTCGGCAAGGATCTGGTAACGATTATACGTAGTTATGGGAAGATGCTTCCTCCTATCTTTTCCGGGTTTTGCGCCATTTCTTACCATAGTAAAGGGGACTTCGCTTGGCGAGGAACGTACTGAATCGCTGGGTGAGGAAGATACTGATACACTATTATTTGTGACTGCCTGATGGGCATGGGCTTGTACGAGCTCAGTTTGTACACTTCTTCCTTCTCGAGTGCTGTTGCCGACTCCTACATTTGCCACTACAAACTCTTTCAGTGTCTCAAACTCTGCCTTGAGTTCCCTGTAATTTCTCTGCAATTCAGCTAAACCATTTTCTAGATCTTTTCTCAAGATGCATAGTTTGCACACAGGCGTCGAAAAGTAATTCGAAAAATACTGAGCCGCAAAGCGACCAGTACACTCCTGGCAGACCTTCAGGTTAGATGGCATTTTGCAGCAATATTTCCACAATCCCACACAAATAAAAAATAATATACAACTGGTTAATGGATGTTGTTACAAATGGTCAATTTACTCTATATATGAGATATTGAATTTCTAGGGAGATTCACTTACTTTTTATATATTGTCTTCCTTTACCAGTATAAAAAGAATAGAAAATCTACCTGCTATGGCACAATCCAACCTACATGAATTCTTTTACCAGTGTAAAAAGAACAGAAACTCTGCTTGCTATGGTACAACCTACCTTACCATGAACTGTGAAAAATGAAAAGGGAATCTACTTGCTATGATATGATCTAGCTTACCATGAATTGTGGAAATACACCATACACTGATTCACTGGAGAAAAAGGAAAAAATAAATAAATAAATAACAATGGAATGTTGGGGAAAAAATCAAAATAAAAACCTAGCTTCTCTCAGTGAACAACTGAAAATAAAAATAATATACAACTGGTTAAGGGATGTTGTTAAAAATGGACAATTTACTCTATAAATGAAATATTGAATTTCTAGGGAGATTCACTTCCTTTTTATATACTATCTTCCTTTAACAGTATAAAAAGAATAGAAAATCCACCTGCTTTAGCACAAGCCAACCTACATGAATTCTTTTACCAGTGTAAAAAGAGTAGAAAATCTGCTTCCTATGGTACAACCTAACTTACCATGAACTGTGTAAAATGTAAAGAAAATCTACTTGCTATGGTATGATCTAGCTTACTATGTATTGTGGAAGTACACCATACACTGATTCACTGGGAGAAAAAGGAAAAGAAAATAACAATGGAATGTTGGGGAGAAATCAAAATAAACACCTAGCTTCACTCAGTGGACAACGGTTTGTAGTGCAAAAACTATTTCACTGGTGTAACATCAATCACACAGTTGTTACTCTATACAGAAGACAATGCTATTCACTTGCACTAAACTAGCAAGCAACTTAGTTAGTATTTCTTACGTTAGACTTTAAAGGAAGACGTACAAGGATGATAGTGGGAACAAAAACAAAGAGAGCTAGAAGGTAAATACACTTTCGGTTCACTACACCATTTACTAGTGAGAAAAGATAATCTGTTTGTTAGATATCGTTCTAACTGACCTTGATCTGCGGGAAAATAAACTATAATAAACTATAATATGTCTGAGGCCAGAAATAACGGCGGGAAAGGGCAGGAATACGCAGTGGAGGGTGGGTACATATGTAAACAAAGGAACACGCGAACGCTTTACACCTTTAACCCGCTCTAAAACTTTTACATGAAATCTATTTAAATACTTTACACGGGGTAAATATGTCTACGACTCATACACTGATCTGATTCACTTTCACACCGATCTTCACTCAAGCTTGCTGTTGAAACACTTGGATATGTGGAGTGCTGATTTAATGCGTGTGTTTCCCAAGATGGCGCACAGGAGGGAGGGGGGTGTGAGCTGGGAGCAGGGCAGTGAAATGGCTTGGGACAGGGCGACATGGAGGCGATTTGTTTGTGGTCACTCCTTAGGGGATTAAGGCGTCTGGCTATATATATATATATATATATATATATATATATATATATATATATATATATATATATATATATATATAATCTCTAATTTCATCAGCCTTTTGAGTGTCCACTGCAGGACTGGCCTATCACTGCCGAAGTGGGGACGATACAGCCAATGTATCTCTACCAAGTGGCTTAGGCTGTCTAGCAGAGATTGTATGTAGGGTGAGAAGTGCTTGTAAGTGTAACTGTTTTGTTGGAGTGGCTTTGGATGTGTGTGTGTGTAATCTGTGAACCAAGTGTAATCGGCCCGCGCAAGCCGACTGGGTGCAAGCATACTTTATAGTATAAGAACTCTGGTTCATCCGCCAATGCAGTACGTGGCCCCAAAGTTTATTACCTTGGCGGGGCTTGAACCCTTGTTCTTCAGTATACGAGAACGCACACTTTACCACTGTACCACAGAGGCTCCAAATATATATATATATACATATATATATATATATATATATATATATATATATATATATATATATATATATATGCAAACTAACCTCAGGAGAAATGAAAGGAGCGACAGTGAGTACTTTCGTTTATTACATCTTCAGGCAGAGTGAGACAGAAACGTAAAGGGTAGAGGTCTTTTATGCACACCCGCAGCAGGTAGTGGCACACAGAACAATGGATGACCTGAATTTTTACCTGCGGCTTAACTTATGGTCACCTGCAGCAGGGAGTGGAACACAACAAAGGATGACCTGAATCTAAAAATGCACGTGACAAAGGAGGAGAGAGTAGGAGGGGAAGAAAGGGGAGTGGGAGGGAGGGAGGAGGGGGAGGGGAGGAGGAGAAGGGGGAAGGGGAGAGGGAGGAGGGAGGAGTGGATAAATACTACTGCTTAACTTAAGACCTAGAGGATTAATGCTTGGTGTGTCCCACACAGGTGTGACTACACCACCAGGAGATGACAGGGAACAATCACGTGTTAGTCTGGGAGATACTGCTTTAAAATTAATTCAGTTAACAATTTATCACACTTAAAATGACCATAGCTCATGTTTACATTCTTTTCATATGTGCCAGATATTAGACAAGATTCTATTACATTTCTTTCATCTAAGCTTTTTGATCTTGTTAGAATCTTGGAGCCTGTCCAGTCAGTATGGTGATCACTGGATGCTTTATGCTGAAATAAACCACTACTCTGTTGGGCTGTCCTTACACTAGAATCTCACAACACTCCCTGCTGCAGGTGACCATAAGTTAAGCCGCAGGTAAAAATTCAGGTCATCCATTGTTCTGTGTGCCACTACCTGCTGCGGGTGTGCATAAAAGACCTCTACCCTTTACATTTCTGTCTCACTCTGTCTGAAGATGTAATATACGAAAGTACTCACTGTCGCTCCTTTCATTTCTCCTGTGGTTAGTTTGCATACATATCTTCACGGTGAAGTGAAGTCTCTTCATATATATATATATATATATATATATATATATATATATATATATATATATATATATATATATATGTATACATATATATATATATATATATATATATATATATATATATATATATAGTAGGTACTTTCTAGGGGGATTTTGTCCTCGGGGAATATTGTGCATGAGGGGGGTATTGTCTGGGGATAGTTTGTTCTTCGAGGAATATTTTGCGTGGGGGGATATTGTCTGGAGGGTTATTGTCCTCGGGGATATTGTGCATGAAGGGATATTGTCCTAGAATCGAGTCTTGGTCATTTTGTCAGAAAATATCTTCATTTTCTTTGGTTGATTTAGTAATTGCCATTAGTGTAAGACAAGACACCGTTTGTGGGATGACTTATTTTCATTCTAATAAAAAGAGACTTCGTCTGTTTACTTTTTTTTACAAACAGACACAAAAATAAAAATGTGTGTTCATTCATCCAAGTCCATTTTGAAAGTGTCGTCCTATGATCACGAAACTCCACACTGGTAAGAGGAGCACGTGTAAGGGATGCTTGTGACGGATGTAGAAGTAAGGGCACTAGGAGGCAGGGCAAGATTAAGCGATACTGGTGACAGATGTAGAAATAAGGGCACTTGGAGGAAGGGCAAGGCTAAGAGATGCTGGTGGGAGAGAGATGTATGGGTACTGGGAAGAGGGGCAAGTTAAGGGATGCTGGGGGAGGGAGAAGCTGATAATCAATAACCAATGACTTTCTTTCTCCCCTTGTCAGTACTTAATGGCATTCTTCCCTAACAGTCAGTACCTAATAAATTTTCCCTCCAGTCAATACCTCGCCTACAGTCAGTATTTAATGTTTCCATCCCTCTAATCAATAACTAATGAAATTCATCACGTCCAGGTAATACTATTATTTTTCTCTCCTCCTTCCAGTACCTCATGAACTTTTTTCCCTTTAATGCATTACTTCAAATGGACTTTCTTAATTCTGGTATTCTTACCAGTACCAAATGATTTCACTGAGCATAGGAGAGCGCCTTAAATAGGAAGGTATATATATATATATATATATATATATATATATATATATATATATATTTATATATATGTTATACAAATAGTAGATTTTCTCTAAAACATTTTTAGAACGTCATTGCAAATTCTACATTACATAACTTTTTTTTTTCAATGCATATTCATTTTCTGATCAATCGTTTTGCCTAGCGATGATTTCTCCTTAGGCGGCCATGTCCTCGGTTGTTGTGGTGTCATCTGTGATGTAGTTGTTTTACTTTGGATTCCGAAATTTCGGAATCCGAAGTAAAACAATTACATCAATGTTTTTTAATCTTTAGATTACACTCCGTAATTTCCAGTGTGTGTGTGTGTGTGTGTGTGTGTGTGTGTGTGTGTGTGTGTGTGTGTGTGTGTGTGTGTGTGTGTGTGTTTTGACACTTTTGCCGTTCCTTTGTATATGGTTCTTCACCAGCTGCAGTTTCCCTTTAGGGTTCATACTGCATTAATCTCATTCCGAGTAGTAGTATGTTTCAGTAGTAGTTTGCATCTAGAATTGTCCTTTTTTTTTTTTTTTTTTTTTTCATATCTCTGTCTCCATGTATTATTATGCAGCTCAGTCCTTTTCCATTGCCCTGTTTCATATTGTTAAGTTCTCAGTGTTTGTCCTTGAGTCCAGGTATTATTTTCACGTTTCTCCGCTAAATTGCTATAGTACAGTTACGGACATGTATATTGATCCACTTTCACGGCTAATAAGTGAACAGTGATTGGAAATCCATTGAATCGAACTTTAGACGTCGCAGATTTTTTGTGTTAAGTAGGAGTTTCAAAACTCCAAGCAATATAACTAAAAAAATTGGTTCCACGACTTTTTCGCTTGAAGCATTCACTTTCGTAACTGTACTTCACCCTCTACAAATGTTACTTCACTGACATCTTGGTATAATAGGCGTATGATTTACGTAAATTCATTGATTATACCCTTTTTGTTCCATGTACGATCCTGTTCAGGTTACGAGATACTTTTCTACCTACGGGAGTTAGATTTAGCCTTCGTTAAACCCTTCACTACTAAAGAGAAGTCTGGAGCTAAATGTGGAAGTTTCATAATCATAGTAACATAGAGGACGGATCTTCACTAATTTGACTAAGGTGGTCTGGACTTCATCGGACTGAAAGGGCTAAAACTTTGAGTGTGAAAGTGTAGGCTAGACCTAAGTGTAGACGCACCTGAATGCTGCACCACATCGAGTGAGTGGATGGGCTTTTTATCTCACTTGGTTCTCCACATACAATGCTCCACGGACTACTCTACTGATTCTTCCGATGAGCCCGAGAATGTGGCTAGACATATAAACTTCCTTCTGCGGATATTTATTCCACGGTGTTCTCAATGTAACATTCCTCCTTCAGATATTTATTACACGGTGTTCCTTATGCAACCATATCCTTCACATATGGTTCTTATTTTATGACGTTCTAGATAAAATCGGGCAATTCCTCCTATCTGCTGACCTAATGCCAGTGGGTTAGTCCCTCCCCCCGAATCCAGGAGTACTGCCACGATCTTTATTTTATTTTTTATTTTTTTTTAAGGGCCCAGGAATATAGTTGCCAAATTTATCCACAGTTTTATCCTAATTCGTCTTGTACATCTAAGTAAACACATAATCTCAAGAGGTTTTCCGCATTAAGCCAGTCACTCCTCTAATTTGCTAACCTTGCTGACGGATCCAGAAAATGCAGCTGCTAGATTATTTAACACTTTTCTTAATGTTAACTTCTATCCTCAGATAGAATTATTATCCCTGAAGTCTCTCCACACCACCCATCAGCTTCTCCAGTTAACTTACTCCCTGTCGCCTAGCAAAAAAGAAAAAAAATCTAGAAGCATTATTCCCCAATATCTCAATGTGAACTTCCACTTCCAGATATAATTATTATCCCACAAAGGTCTTACCATAATCTTTCTCGTGCTGCCAATTTGTCGACTTACACTTGATGCCAGAGTTAATCTCCTTCCGACGAGCCTAAGAAGCATTACTCTGCTATTTTCTTATTGTCAGCTTCCATTTTCAGATACAGATATCTTCTCGCTTGGTTTACCGAATAAAAATTGTGATTTCTTCATCTGCTGACTGAAATACAAAAGTCGACCACCCTCCTATGGTGGGACCAAGAGAAATGAGTCCATGCTCTCAGTATTAGCTTCCACTTCCAAGTATAATAATATAATATTCGGAGAGTTAAAAACTGTCTCAGGTTTCTAACGCCTTTCCGCAAAACCTAAAATAGGTTAGAAGAATTATTGCACAGTTCTCCTAAGGTAAGCTTTTGCTTTTAAATGTAAATATTTTCTCACGAGACTTTCCGTGTAGTTTAATTCATCGAACCCTCCAATTTCCTAACCACGTTCCGGTGAACCAAGGAAATATGGCAATAATAATAATAATGATAATAATATTAATAATAATAATGATAATAATAATATAGTAATAATAGTAATAATGATGATGATAAGAAGAAGAAGAAGAAGAATATTCATTCTATGATTTTCTTACCAAAAACTTTTACAAAACAAAGCAAATTATTATTTCACGAGGCTTTTCGCGTAGTTTAATTCGGGGACTCCTCCAGTTTCCTAACTCTCTTCCGATGAATAAAGGACACGGCTAAAAAAAAAAGAGTTCCACGACTTCAAGCCTCCACCTTCAAATATAATCGACGAGGCTGTCTGCATAATCCAGCGACTCTCTAATTTGCCGACCTAAATGTCAAAGACTCGACGACCCCCTTCCAACGACGTCCAATATCCGGGCGGGCCTCCTGTGCTGATGATGCTGGGAATAATATGCGGGAGAGGACGAAGGTGGGGGTGTGGGGGTACGACTAGATGAGAGAGAGATTGGATAATTTCGATATTTTGGGTTCGGTCTCTCATCTCCCGCCTCATACCCTATTCTCCCCACCCACTCCATCTCATTCCATTCCCATCTCTATTCATGTTTCTGTTTCTGTCTGTTTTTATGTTTAGGTCTCTGTATCTATATTCCTTCCAACTCTCTGTCTGTCTGTCTGTCTGTCTGTCTGTCTCTCTCTCTCTCTCTCTCTCTCAATCCCTTTTCCTTTCTCTTTACTCTTTCCCTATTCGTTTTCATCTTGCTCGCACCTTTCTTTCATCCTTTCCATCTCCATCTTCATCTGTCATCGCCTTTACTGCATATCCCTCACCTCAACCCCTTATATATGCGCTTTGTATTGTTTTTATGGAAAAATGCAACTAATAATGATAATACAATGAAGGGTTTAGTATAATTCGATCCTTTAATGGCCCACTCTATAAAAACCCTATTAATAATTCATCGCAAATTTGGCAGATAAATGAAATATAATGCTGTCCGGCAAATAACCTTGTCTTTACGGTGACTCCTTTTATGGTATATTATTGCTTCCGTTAGATTTATATTCAGTTTAAAAAGAATTGGTCGAACTCTTGACCATATTTTGCAGTTAGAATTTATTCATGTACTCCAGGGATCAAACTTTACTACATGCATTTCAGCAGGTACCTTTACTGGTTACATTTCACCGCACCAACTTCGCTTTTCGATTTATTTGTTCCCATTTCACTAAATAAAATTCACCCATTTACCTCACTAATAATATTTAATTGCACAGACTTTGTTTTTTTCATCTCATTTCTCGTGTTTCATTGCACAGACTTTTCACTCTCATTTCACTACCTGTGTTTATCGACACAGACATAGCTCCGTGATCTCACTGCTCACATTTCGCTGGAGAGACTTCGGTGCCGACATTTTGCTTTTTACACTGTGAGGCCTACGTCTTACTGGTCACATATTTCCCAAAGTGACCATATTATCAACAAATGGCCTCCTCTCTACACTTGCCTGTCCGTTGGGAACGAAAATGATATATCTGATTTATAAGCCTTCAAAATATTGTTCAATGTACACTTGGCTCCGGGAGTCGTGTTACCCCCTACCATCACTCTCTTGCTCATGTTACAACGGCGCACTACTCGTGTGGGTAGGAAGCAACAGCAGAGATTTTTCGTTTAAGTGATACAATAAATCGACATATTAACATAGGTTTAGTAACCACAGAGGAGATATCTTATGGAATCTCTATGAGGGTATGTGGTATTATATGCAGTATATATTGCCTTTGAAGAGGAGAGTGGTGGCTAGATGTCAGGACGAAGTGAGAATGAGCAGCAAAACAGCTTCTGAACTGAAAGGATACGAAAACCCAATAGTTTACCACTACTATGGCCTTTTGAGATTTTAGGACCTGGATATCCCCATAAACTAATACTCCTTTCCCCCTAGAGGCATATAAGACAGTGACCGAAGCGAGACAGGATAATATCACTATTACTTATAATAACCCAGTTAAAACATCGGATACTTTCATTCCCCTTCCTCTTCTCCCATCGTCTCCTACTCGCAGTCCTTCGGTGCTACACCACCACCTCCAATCACCTGCCCGTTCTCTAGACTTTCCCCTCACTCTCTTTTCCCTTACCTACCCCCTCCATAGTCCTACCTCTTCCACCCCGCTACCACTTTAATCTTCAAAGACAGTATATACTGCAAGTACCACCACATACCTTCATACTGATACTCAGATTATATATATATATATATATATATATATATATATATATATATATATATATATATATATATATATTATATATATATATATTGTTACGGAACAGAGAAAGATAATGTACACTTTAAGTGAGAATGCTAAAAATCACTACTGTCCCGTAAAGTTCCAGGTTCAAAACAAAAGAGTTAGGTAAAATTACAAGTTAAAGTTTAATGCACAAACTAACAACAAAACATTCAGAACTCATAAGGATAATGTAATGGCAAATAAACAGGTTAAATATATGGTTAACTGCAATAGCCTCTATTAACACGAAATTAGCAAGAATAAATTTATCTAAGTCAGCCCTGATAAAATGAGATACCAGATAATACTCAGTGAATGCCAGATAAATTATTACAGATACAAACTATTATCAAAAATGACTGACATAAAGAACCCTACATGAATTACAAAAACTTCACTAGGCCTACAAATTAAACTTATGCTATACAGTAAAAAAAAAAATGCAACAACAGTTATACTCAAATTACACACAGCTGCTAGATGGTTGGAGACTTCCTGAGCACTCACAATAATAATATCTGTACAGGGGAGGACAGAGATGTGAACAAAATGAGGAGCAGATGTAAGTGGCAATGATGCAGAGACTGAGCTCATTATATAGGGGCTGGCAGAGCCTGATACAACTTGTAAGAGGGACGCGCAAATGAAGCGATGGGGACAAACGGTCGACAATCCCGCACTGAATAACAGAAAGAACGACTTACTCTACTATAACGGTAGAAGGGGGGGACTGAGGCAGAACACGCTCGTGATCAAACATGCAGCATACTGTGCGTTAAAATTATACAAAGGATGATGAAATCATAGGCTATGTAACACCTCCCCACAAAGAAAAAAGAAATTTACAAGGGAAATTTCTTATTACTCTAAAACAATCTGTACATGGCATTACAGAACATGCAAATGTCTTTCCTAGTGTTACAAAACATGAGATCTCCCTAGCACGTTCAGTCATAGGTACTTGCCAGTATCCCTTTAACAATCAAACTTACTTATGTACCTAGCCTTTCCGATCTTGTCTATGCAATCTTCCACACGAGGGAGAGGGTAAGTGTCTGTTTTGGTTATCTGATTAACACGTCTGTAGTCGATGCAAAGCCGCTGTGACCCACCTGGCTTAGGGACCAGAGTGACAGGAGAACTCCACTCGCTCTGACAGGGCTCAATCATCTTGTGGTCCAACAGGTAGCCAAGCTCCTTCTGGATGAGAGGAACTTTCACTGGGTTCACACGGTAAGGAGGCAATTTAATTGGCTTTGCGTCTCCAACATCGACATCATGCATCAACACAGTGGTTCTTCCTGGAGTGGCACGGAACACTTGCGGGTACTCCTGCAGTAATGCCGAAAACTCCTGCCTTTCCTTGGGAGGTAGATGAGAAAGCTTAGTCTGGAGATCATTCATGATATCAGGATTCTTCCCCAAACTCACTCAGGCTCATGCTGCATGGGAGAACTTCACTTGCAGACTCGGGTGGAACAGCTACAGTGCAGACTGGATTATTTTCGTCCCGCCTGTGATATAACTTTAGCATGTTGATGTGACATAGTTGCTTGCTCTTTCTACGATCTGGTGTGGCGATGACATAGTTGACATCACTGAGTTTCTTCTCCACGAAATAAGGGCCACTAAACTTGGCTTGAAGAGGTTGCCCATGAACTGGTAGCAGAATCAAAACCTGATCTCCTGGCTGAAAGTGGCGTAACCTGGACTTCTTATCATACCAAGTCTTCATCTTCTCCTGAGCAGCTCCTAAATTCTCTCTCGCCAGCTGTAAAGCAGTGGACAGCCGTTCTTTGAACTTCATCACATACTCCAGCAGGTTGTCGTCATCTTCCTCCGACAGCCAGCATTCCTTGAGTAACTTAAGGGGTCCTCTTACTTCATGGCCAAACAGTAGTTCAAAAGGTGAGAAGCCCAGTGATTCATTTGGAGATTCTCTTGCAGCAAACACAACGAATGGAAGACCTTTATCCCAGTCTTTCTGATGTTCCAAACAGTATTTCTTGAGCATCGATTTGAGTGTTTGATGATATCTCTCCAACGCTCCTTGGGTCTGGGGATGGTAAGCTGAAGACGTGATCTGGGTGATGCCCAACTCTTTCAGAGACTGCTTGAAAACGTTTGACATGAAATTACTTCCCCGGTCTGACTGTACCTCCTTGGGCAGACCAAACTTTGTGAAGAACCCTAGCATTTCCTTAACCACGTTCGTTGCTGAGATGTTTCTAAGTGGAATGGCTTCAGGATAACGAGTAGCCATATCAATCATGGTCAACACATAAGAAAATCCTGAAGAAGTCTTAGGAAGAGGGCCCACAATATCCACCAACACACGGGTGAAAGGCGCCTCAAAAGGAGAAATGGGAACTAGAGGTGCAACCTTTTCGGTCTGATTACACTTCCCCACAACTTGACAGGTGTGACAAGACTTACAATACCAGGAAACATCCCTGAAGATACCTGGCCAGTAGAAGTGTTTCAAAATGCGTGCCACAGTCTTCCTCACTCCAAGGTGTCCTGCCAAACTGGAATCATGAGCCACTCGAATGATATCCTGCCTACAAACACGAGGGATGACAACTTGATGTACAACCTCCCATTCACAGTCGGCTGATGCTGTTGGGGGTCTCCACTTCCTCATAAGTACTCCTGACTTTACATAATAACAAGTAGAAGCACCGGCTGACTCTTCTTCACTGTAAGCAGAGTTAGCTAGACCTTTCAACTCAGGGTCAGCAACCTGCAACTCAACCAACTCTTGACGAGACAAATTATCAACACTACGGGGTACTGCCTCATCTGGTGAGTGGTCCAAAATAGCAAGAAAAGTGTCAGCTAGGATAACATCATCATCATCATTATCCTCTAAATCACCAGTAACTTTAGACTTAGCCTTAGTGACAGCACATACAGGGAACACATCAGGGACATCACAATCCTGGGACGCAGCCATTGGCTCACTAGACAACTGAGGAGCTGGACACACTTGACTTCCACCAATATCATTTCCAAGTAAGAAAGTTACACCTGACATTGGGAGTGTCTCAACCAACCCAACCATAACGGAACCATTAACAAAACCAGACTCTAAATTCACTCTGCACAGAGGAACAGAGAAGTAGTTATTCCCTACACCTTGTAAGATTACAGTTTCATCAGAGGAATTAAAATTAGAGCCTAGAACACTGGTCAGCATAAGGGATTGGCAAGCACCTGTATCACGATATATTTTAACTGATTTCCTGTCATTACTGTCCAGAGGACTGACAAAACCATCAGACAGGAAATTAGCACATGAACTCTTGAGAGTGTCACCCACGTTACTGCTCAAAAGAGGAGCTCCATCATGAGAATTTAAGTTACCCCTCAAAGCAGGTTCAGTTAACTCAGTTAAAGAATTCTGGGAACTCTCAAGAGTGGACACTAGACCAATTGACTGAATATTTAAAGACTCCTTTTTGTTCACATCACGCTGTCTCCTGAAACATCTCTCCGTAGTATGACCAAGCTTACTACAATAAGTACATTTACTTTTCTGAAATCTAGAGGTGAAGCTGGTATTTACTTCCTGAGAAACATCATCCTTATTCTCTTTCTTGTTACCTGTACTCTGAGTAGAGGCAACGTACTTACTCTCAGCTTTCCCTTTTTCTCTAGAATATCTCTTGTGAGTGAGAACATATTCATCAGCTAAAACTGCAGCATCAGACAAATTATCTATTCTTCTCTCATCAAGATATAGGCTTACATCTTTACTAATACACCTTTTGAAATCCTCCAGCAAAATCATCTGCTTAAATTTACCAAAATCAGAATCCACATTCTTAGAATTTAACCACTGCTCTAACAAATCTTCTTTGATTTTTGCATACTCAACATGGGATTGCTTATCTTGCTTGTAAGTTGTCCTAAATTTTACTCTATAAGCTTCAGGAACAAGCTCATAGGCCTTAAGAATCAAGCTCTTAACTACATCATAATTATCAGACTGATCCTGAGGCAAAGATGCATAAGTTACTTGAGCTTTACCGGTGAGAACAGTTTGAAGGAGTACTGGCCAATACTCCTTAGGCCAATTAAAACCTGTAGCTACCCTCTCAAACAACTGAAAATACTTTGTTAAATCAGATTCATTAAAAGGAGGGACAAGTTTAACATTTTTAGCCACATCAAAATCATCAGAGCAAGATGATCCAGTTCCACCTTGTTTCATGCGATACTCATGGTCTGCCTGAATCCTGGCAAGTTCAATTTGTGCCTGAGCCTGTACCTGTGCCTCTTCAATACGAGCATTTGCCTCCTTAACATCAGCCTCCTTAGCACGTGCTTGAAATTCAGCTTCCTTCACACGAGCCTCCTGCAGGGCTAGCTGTAACTTAGCTAATTCAATCTGCGTTTGCTCATTTGGAGGAGTTACATTAAACAAGCTTTTATTAATCATGTCAACAATTTGATCTTTAGAATGATGAGAGCGAACAGCAATTCCCAATTGTTGAGCAACAAGCTTAAGTTCATTCTTTGTTCTGTTTTCTATATCACACACTGTTTGCACATTTGACAAAAAATCTTTGGCTTCATCAAGTGTAGAAATAGTAGCCATCATGAATATATCACAGTCACAAAATATCAAACAATATCCTTATGATAATATCCTGAATATCCTGATATGAGGTCGCCAAATTTATGTTACGGAACAGAGAAAGATAATGTACACTTTAAGTGAGAATGCTAAAAATCACTACTGTCCCGTAAAGTTCCAGGTTCAAAACAAAAGAGTTAGGTAAAATTACAAGTTAAAGTTTAATGCACAAACTAACAACAAAACATTCAGAACTCATAAGGATAATGTAATGGCAAATAAACAGGTTAAATATATGGTTAACTGCAATAGCCTCTATTAACACGAAATTAGCAAGAATAAATTTATCTAAGTCAGCCCTGATAAAATGAGATACCAGATAATACTCAGTGAATGCCAGATAAATTATTACAGATACAAACTATTATCAAAAATGACTGACATAAAGAACCCTACATGAATTACAAAAACTTCACTAGGCCTACAAATTAAACTTATGCTATACAGTACAAAAAAAAAATGCAACAACAGTTATACTCAAATTACACACAGCTGCTAGATGGTTGGAGACTTCCTGAGCACTCACAATAATAATATCTGTACAGGGGAGGACAGAGATGTGAACAAAATGAGGAGCAGATGTAAGTGGCAATGATGCAGAGACTGAGCTCATTATATAGGGGCTGGCAGAGCCTGATACAACTTGTAAGAGGGACGCGCAAATGAAGCGATGGGGACAAACGGTCGACAATCCCGCACTGAATAACAGAAAGAACGACTTACTCTACTATAACGGTAGAAGGGGGGGACTGAGGCAGAACACGCTCGTGATCAAACATGCAGCATACTGTGCGTTAAAATTACACAAAGGATGATGAAATCATAGGCTATGTAACAATATATATATATATATATATATATATATATATATATATATATATATATATATATATATATATATATATATATATATATATATATATATATATATATATATATATATAAGTAATATGCCTACATACACGGTACATTTGTAATGAAATAGTCGTTAGTTTTTTGTAACAGTAAGCATAAGCCCCTGTGAAATGAATCGATTTCTTCACCAAATAGACGGGCCACCTCATTTCGGCAATCTTAATTAATGCTATTATACTTTAAGATGAGGTAGTTTTTGAGGCTTTGTTAGCCAGAAATTTACAATTATCGGGGCGTTGATTTCTGCAAAGAGGCGCGAGTCGCACGCCTACGGCGCACTATATCACTTAATTAAAGCATGTCTTTTTGCCGTACAAAAAATAATAAAAAGTCTTCGTATCTTACCGTTTCTCCTTTAATGATTAATAAAATGAAACCTTCAATGTCTAGTTACTATCGCAGCTGACTACTTTAATGTGTGCTCTGTTAGGTAATGCGTGAAATACAGTTTAACACTAAGGTTCTTTCGACTCATTCAGCTAAATATGATCTCATAGTGTTAGAGGGAATAGAACTCTCGAGAGGTCCCACTTTTGAGGGGGTTTATGGCAACAGTGTTAACACTTAGGCTCCGTTGACTCACTCTCAGTTAAAATAAATCGTCTGGCGTCAGCTGGAGTAATGACTATAGTGACTTATTCTGACCATGAGAGGGCCAATCACTTTAGCTGTCATACCAGAAAAAGAATACCTACATCCATCTTGAACCGGCACATCTTGTTAGCATCTTCAGTAACTTAAAATTTTCTTAGCATAATAAAATCGCCTGGCGGTACACACAAAAAAAATATATATATATATATATGCATCATCATACAGAAGAGGCAGATTAAGTATAAACACCATAGAATAAAACGTAATGGTCGTTGTGAGGAAATGTGTGCCATCTGCTTCAAATAAGAGGACTACTGGGCCTCAGGGAACGAACTGTCTGTTCTGCCTAGGGATTATAAAAAATAAAAAAAAATTGCTACTAAGGCGTGCTTTTGAAATCTGTAAATTTGTGTGTTTCGAAATAATCACACGCTGTAACGTATATGCATTCAAAACCTTCATTACAATTCTGCTCATATTTTCCAAGTCATGCAGGAAACTAGAGCTGATGAAAGAACCGGATTCACTGATAATAAAAATGTCAGTGTCCGATGCAGTTTGTCTCTTCCTGTCAGAGTTTTGCAGCGAACACTCTCAGCAATTGCAACCGAATAAAAATGAGGAATAAAAACATGAAGAAGTATAAGAAAGAGAGAAAACTGGAAATATACACAGGGCAAAGTCGATGTTTTTAGTGAACTTTGATCTGTTGACGAAGAGATATTAATATAAGAATACTTAAATCATTGTTTATGATGCAAAAATGATGAGTAAAAACAGGGAGACTTAGAGAAAAGGAGGAAAACAAGATACATTTACAAGATTAATTCGGTGTTTCAAATATTTTTCGACTGTGAAGGAAGGATATAACTTTAGCGACTTGCATCACTGTTTATAATGCAAATGGAATACAAAAAAATAGGAAGAATTAGAAGAAATTGGCAACACACACACACACACACACACACACACACACACACACACACACACACATACACACACACAAGCAAGGTAAACCGATAAAAAACTCGAGTCATTCACGGAGAAACAACTACTTTAAGAGCACTTTTAATGCTCAAAACGTGACAGAAATGACGTGTAGCACCAGGATGGAAAGGAAGGAGAGAACACCAGAAAAATATACAAAACCAGTACAGTGCGCTTTGTAAGCGCGTGACGAGCGAGCGAGCGTTTGTACATACCCCTATCATCATAATTTCGTCTTAGTGTAAAATTTAAACATTTCTGGTGAGGTAGTTGAACAATAACAGAAGAATAATTGAGCTGAAATATTTATTTTCACACGTTTTTTCTCTCACGTTTTCTCTTTGGATATACGTATAGCGAGGCGCCGTAGCATTTATCACACATGCAATGTTCATTTCTCAGCTCCCAACTTCCCGTGTCAACGAACTGCATTGGTAAACGCTTGGCTATTGATCGAATGATGAAACTCAGAAATAGGGTGATTACCTTTGCTAATTTCACCCCCTAAGCATAAAAAAAACGTTCATGTAATATTATGAGCGTAGTATCTGATATTTATTGTTAGAATTCATGCAAGAAAACTTAGTGTTACAACAGGAAATCTTTTTTAATTCGATATCATAGTAGACCATGTCAACTGAAGCCCTCGGTACATTCCCTTGGAAAGCTGGGATTCCGAGGGGTTTCTTTAGTCTCATGAGTGAATATGCTGTACAACTAAAAACAAAATTTATTGAATGTAAGTACTACTTGCTGAAAGAATCTCTTCTCTGTCTCACGTAGTAGAAAAGTTATTAGCCTCTGAAAACCATCGTGGACGTGCCTTGTCGTATCGGGCCAGGAGGGATCGTGACGAGCCGCTCATTTCACAACTAAACGTAAACATCGTTTCGTTCGCTGCGCTTTCTCGCTGGTAATATAGCCAATGATCCAGAATAGATTTTAACTTAATGCTCCCGAAGGCAATAAAAACACATCAATCACTATAGTTATTGCCCGGAAGGAATCGTAACAACAGGAAGACGTACAAAAAAGAGGGAGAACCAATAAATTTCACGGGGTTTAAGTTGGTGTTCCCAATAAATTTCGACCATTCAAGGACGAACGGTATCTTTGAAAACGCTTGCATTACTTATAATTAGGGAAAACGAATAAGAGCAGGAAGAGTAAAGGAAAGAAGGAAAATTAGATATATACACAAACTTAAGCTGATGTTCCTTGAGAATTTAGACCTAATATTAATAGGGAGTAATAGTTTAAAGACGAGTTCACCATCTTTCATGCGAAAATGATCAATAAAAACCGGAAAACTTAGAGAAAAGCGAGGAAACCAGGAAAATACTTAATGAAAAGATAAGGGAAACGGGAAAATACACAAAGTATAGCTGGTGTTCCGCAATAAATTTTGACACTGACAGAAGAGCAATAATTTTTAAGATTTCACAAAGCTGGAGAGAGACCAAAATTTCACGTTCAGCGAGGCAGAGTCACGATATCCGTGGAAGTAATGGTGTCGACGGCATACTGAATACACCGACGCACTCGCCCCCGAATTGCCTAAATCCTCCCGAGAAAAGTGTCTGGAATTTATACCAAACTTCGTAGGTAAAAGTAGCAATATTCCCGATACTACAGGCGAGGGAGTTGAGAATGGAGGTGGTGTTATTGGTGTGTGGATAGGATCGGTACTAGGGGCGATCGTGTTGGGTTCTGGAGGATTGTTGTAGTTGTGGTGATGATAGTGGAAATGTATGGTGAAAATGTGAGTGTAGTGAGGATATTGGTTTGATGGTTGTGGTGAGTCCTGTGGTGAATTCTTATTGTTGAAGTGGTAAGTTGAAATATGTTTAAGATTAAATCTGTAGTTATTGCTGTCGGGGTCGATGCGATAGTATTTTCACTGCTAGAGATTGTGATGGATTCTTGGCTGTGGTTGTAGAGTTGATGATCAAAGTGCATGATGTTGAGAGTTAAAATTAGTGGTGGTGAAGGTAGTATTTGTGTGGTGTTCTGGTGACAGCAATGGTACTGGAGAAAATTCCGCATATTCTTGATGTTCTGTTTTGGTGATAGAGCTGTATAAGTTGTGACTATAGTTTTGCGGACTGAAGGGACTGTGGTAGGGTCTTGGGCTTTTCGTGGTGGTGGTTGTTAAGGAGGTGCATTTTTTTCGGTGATGATATTATTATTGTGAGGGTTGCGGTAATAACAGTGATGCTAAATGAGATCGTTGTGGGTTTCTGGTGACTTCTTGTGGTGATGGTAATGGTGGAAATGTGTTTGACAAAAGTTGACAGTTGTGGAGACAGTAGTGGATGTGATGATGGCTGAGGAAAGTTTAGCAATAATTTGTGGTTAGGGTGACATATATGGTGTGAGGGTTGTTATGATAGTCTTGATGCTGAGAGGAGATTGTGGTGGCTTTCTTGGGAGTGTGATTTCTATATAGGTAATAGCAATTTAGGTGGCGGTCGAAATGTGTGTGACAGGTATTGGTAGTCGTGGCAACGATGACTGTGGTGATATTGGTGTGGGAGTTGTGGTGGTATTCTCGCTGATGGAGAAAACTATGATGAGTTTTGGGGTATGCTGAGGCAGTGGTGGTGGAAATGTGTGACAAAAAATTGTGATGGTGGTGGTTCTGCTGTAGGAGTTGTGATGGTAATCATGCCTATAACATCCAGGGAACGTTGTTGAGTTGATGGTGGTGGGGTTGGTTGTGACGGTGTAAATTTGTGTGGCAAGAATTTATGGCTGTGGTGAGAATTGTGGGTTCATATTCTTATTTATTAAGGAAGCTCTCTATTACCTCCCCCTAAGCAGCCTGTTTTTGCATGTAGGTCGTTAATAGTAACGTCTGTGTTATTTATGTAATCTGTCTTGGAAATGTATGGATATAAACTGTATACAAAAGAGTAGCAAGGTTTAGTATGCAAAATAAATCACTTTGGCAAGATACTAGGGAGTCTTTGTAACCAGTGCGAATGCTGGCCTTGGTGGTGTAAGTAAAATGCGGTGAATTCTCAGTATTGTGCCTAGTGCAGTAATAGTGATCCTCGCGATAGAGGCAACGAAAGTACAGTGTTTTGCAGTTGTTTATGGTGGTGGTGCTGGAATGGCTAATGTGGTGATAGTCCTGGTGGCAGAGGGCACTGCGGTGAGGTTTGGGAACGTTGTGACGGTAGTAGTGTTGATAGTGATAGATATGTAAGATATTTGTGGCTGTCTTAGTAATCTGGCACTAGGTTTGGGGATAACTGTGGGGGTGGTGGTAGCCCTGAACGAGGAGCGTGGAATTTGTGGTGAAAATGTGTGTGTTACATGGTACAGAGTACAGGAGTGGAGGCTGTGGCGATAGCCTTGGCGTGGGGATTAGTGTTGGAGATGGAATTTGGTGCAGGTGGTATCGGTGGTAGTGGCGTTGACGATGCGTAGTTTTGGAATATAATGCTGGTAGTGAAGATAGTATTACTGTCGGGGTTTATGGCGATAGTTAAGGTTCCGAAATTTTAATACTGTTGTTGTGATGATACGGCTAAGCAGATGCGTGTGTTTTTTTTTCTTTATTTAATGTACGTACAATAATGGTGTTAAAATGTGGTTAGATTTATGATTTTAGCGGTATAGGTAGTTGTAAGGAGGATCGCAGGATAGCTGTGGTGTTAGTAGTGCTTTTAGTGTGGTGGTATAACAATGATGAATATGCATGGTATTTGCGGTGATGGTGGAAATGTAGTGGAAGTATGTGGCAAGAATATATACTTGTGGTGACACTGGGAATTGTTGGTAGAGGCATTGTGATGGAGATGATACTAATGCTGAAAAGATGATATTGATCTATGCTACGGTGTTTATAGTGGTGGTGATAAGGTTAGGGTTTATTAACTGTTTAAGACGATGGTGTATTTCTGTCTACGATTTGCAAAGATGGTGTCATGAGACCAAATTCACAAAGAAACTTACTATCAATTCAAAGTCGTAACTATGCTTTGTCAAAGACAAGTACAGGAAAGAACAGAATCTTACCATGTCCTCTGTACCTCACGGAAAAACAAATCTCAGTTATAAGGGGAAAAACTGTCTTGGGCTATATCTTTTCCGTCTATCTATCTGTCTATTGCCAGACGCCTTAATCCCTTATACGGGGTGGTCACAAACAAATCGCCTCCACGTCACCGTGTCCCCCGCCTTTTCATTTCCCCACTCCCAATTCACACACCCCTCTCTCATATACCTCTCCACTCCGTCCCTTCATCTCATCCTTGGCCTTCCCTTCCCTCAGTCCCCCTCCACCACACTCACATACACTCTCCTCATCAGTCTCTCACTCTCCATCCTCTCCACATGGCCAAACCACCTCAGTGTGTTTCTCCTAATGCTTCCTATCACATCCACATCCACACCACAACGCTCCTTCACTTCCTCATTTATCATTCTCTCTCTCTCCATATGACTCCACAGGCTTCTCCCAGATAACTCATTTCCCCTGCTCTCACTCTCGACTTGTGTCCCTCTAACAACGTCCAAGTTTCACTTCCATACGTTAGAGTTGGTATCACACTACTGTCATTTAATAACTTTTTCACTTCTATGCTCACTTCCCTATGTCTTATCATTGCCTTCAAGGAACCAGCAACCTTTCTTCCTTGTTGTACCATTTCAAGCACTTCACCCTCCAAACTTCCATCCTCACTCATCACACTACCCAGGTACTGAAACGTACTCACATTTTCCATTTCCTCATCATCCAACCTCGCTGTACATTCACTGACTTCACCTCTCTCGAGGACCATAACTTTAATCTTCCCTACATTCACCTTTAGATTCCGTTTCTTACACACTCTCCCAAACTCATCCACCAAGCCTTGCAGCTCCCCTTCGTCTTCACTTAACAGCACACTGTCATCAGCAAACAACAGTACAGGGAGTTTCCAAACACTTCCATCTCTCATTAGGGCCACTCCAACATCCACTGCCCTACCTTGTATCTCTTTTATAACCCCATCCATCTACAGACTGAACAACCATGGAGACATGACCCATCCCTGTTTCAACCTAACCTTCAAATAGAAAAACTCACTCAGTTCACTATCCACACGCACTGCAACCGTGGCACCCTCATACATACTCTTCACAGCATTCAACAACTTCTCATCAACTCCATATATTCTAATACTTAACACAATCCTTGTCCGTCCACCCTGTCATATGCTTTCTCTAAATCCATGAAGGCTGCATACAGCCTCTTTCCCTTCTCTAGACACTTTTCCACTAAAGATCTAAGAATGAATATCTGATCTACAAAACCTGTTTCCCTTCCTAAAGCCACTCTGTTCTTTTCCAACTAATTCCTCTGTTATTTTCCTGACTCTGTCAATAAGTATCCTACCGTACACTTTGTCTATTACTCTAAGAAGACAAATGCCCCTCTGATTTTGCGTGCAGGGAAAAAAAATGTCAGTGGAGAATGCGGTTCTACTGCAAAAACAAATATAAATTACAAGGCATCGATCGTATTTTTCTAAACTAATCCCTCCCATAGTTATTGGTGATAGGGAGGTGGTAAAGATGGTGATATTATACGGTTTTCATCTGATAAAAGAATGTACACTAGAATATGATACTAGTTAAAAGAAAAGGTGTTATGGAAAGGATGTAGAATCGTAGTGTTATCTTTATTCTGACAATAAACTACGTGATATAAGTCGCAGTAGATTGAAATCTGGGTCAGGTTATGGTGAAAGAACTATAATAATGAATAATGAAAACAGTGTTTGTAATGAATGAGAATGGTTTTGTGGTGAGGCCAATGGCAGTACATAATGATGGTGAGGCTGTAAGACGCCAGTGGTAGAGAAGTAGCGATATAGTCATTTTGCCATAAAACTTAGCCCAGATGTACTTTTGCAGCTTATTTCACGTAACTCATTGGCTTATTAATGACAAGACTGAAACCCAGTATCCTTTTTCGTAGCACTACTTTCATGATTTGCATCACATTCTCGTGGTCATCTGTTGCAACAACGCAGGATTCACTCTAGTGAGATGGCAGTTTTAGGCCAAGTTCAGAGTTAAAAGGGCATCTTGTCGTTAGCACTGTGCAAGTGATTGAGAATGGTTATGCAGTAAGACCAGTGGTAATGCACAATGGTGGTGAGGCTGTAGGGGTGAAAGTGGTAAGAAAGAGTGGATGGCAATGATGGTACAGTGAACAGCAGAAATCCGCTGCAAACATAATGATAAGAGATGGTTGTCAGGTAAAGTTCTGGTGCAGAATTGACTGATTTAGATGTCTATACTCTTTTTACTCTAACTTGATCCAAAATTTCGTCCTTTTCCATCTTGCATCTCTCAAGTTGTTGGTGGAAAAAGACGATGGTATGGCTCTACATTCTTTCCGCAGGACTTCTTCATAACTAGTATCATATTCTAGTGATCGTCGCTTGCTACAGCTCAGGATTCAGTATGGAGAGATGGCAATTTGGGGTCATGTTACAGTAAAAGAGAGGATACGGTAGTTAATTAACGCCATCAATCAGGTTACTTGAGTTATTGCTTTACTTCTGCCTACTCATACGTTTCTTGAATACCGATCGATATGATACAGATGCCTGAAGTGAAGTATTGCAGTGGACTATACAGATGAAGGACAGTCGTACAGTAGCAGTTGTACTGGATGTATTGTGATAACAGAAATAGTGCTATAGTTCTTAACTGGCCCAAATTTTCGTCTTTTTGTAGCACACTTCACGTAGCTCATTGGAAGAAAAAAAATAGATACTACGGCTTGGCACCCTTTCCTTAGCACTTATTCGTGAATAGCATCGTATTTTAGTATTAATCTCTTTACAACTCGGTATTCAAGGAAGAGATGTAAATTTGAGGCCAAGGAGAAGCAGAAAAAGTGTAGTGATGATGAGGTAGTAATGATGATAGTGGTGAAGATATGTTTATAATGATAGTACTGGTGAATAACAGCCATACACTAGTAGCAATAATGGTGGTACAAAGTGATGGTGGTAGTTGTGGTAGAGGAGGCTGTGATCTCTGTTAAAGCCGAGATAACTATGATTCTGTGACGCAGTGGTGAGGCAGGGGAGGGGAATTCGATACTGTTGTTAGTTGGGGCGGGTGTTGATGACGGTTCTGACAGATGGAGTATTGTTTTATTGTTGACGATTGTGGAATATTGTGTTTGCCAAAACTGTTTTAACCCTTCAAGACGAATGTTTTTGTAGTCAATTCGTTCTTCGTCACCATGTTAAGGGATTTCAGTGGTTAAGGGATTGGTGAACATATATTCAACCCCTCCAGCTAAATTAAATCGCCTCGTGGCAAACAAGAAAAGAATAAAAAGTCACGAATTATACAAGCGTTAAGGTACAGCTGGAGTCAGACAATCATTTTCCATTTTATAACC
>NC_136991.1:30564534-30734534 GCF_032717465.1 Coenobita brevimanus | reverse complement strand
GAAGATTGGAGTGACTGGAAAGCGAATGGTATGGTAGGCCATTGCTTTGGAAGTGAGAAAAGTGGAGAACCAAAGTGATTTTGATCGATTTAAGAGAGAAAGGAGAGAGTGGTACCGGTATGAGGCTGGAAGCAAGGATAAGGGGGTGAAGGGGTATGAGGGAAGGGGGGAAGGAGGGCTAGTATGAAGGGGGGTTTGGTATGAGGGGGGTAAAGAGGGAAGAGGGACTGTTATCAGGGAGGGAAGAGGGCTGGTATTAGGAAGAGATAAGGGGTTAGTATGAAGGGGGAAACATGTATGCGGGTGAGAACGGGAGCTGGTGTGAAGCAGGGAAGAGGGAGGATGGATAGGTATAAGGGACGGAGAAGGGATTACTGTGATGAATGGAACAAGTTTGAGGGAGGGATGCGTAGCTTTTTTTTTTTTTTTTTTTTTTTTATGCGAGGAAGAAGGAACCAAAGGCCATTAGCCCGCAAACAGTTCCCTCCAAGAGAAAAACAAAATACAATAGAGAGCCAAATTCAAGATCCGATCATTTTGAGATGCCTGGACACACTGCGTTTGAAAGAGTGGAGATCATAGGCAGCAGGAAATATAGATAGAGGGAGACAGTTCCAGAGCTGACATGTTGCATAAATGAAAGACTGGGAGTAACGGTTAACTCTTGCATTAGAGAGTTGGACAGAAAAGGGATGAGAGTTTGCTGCCAGACCGGTGCTAAGCGCCCGTCGTAGAGGTGGAGGAATGCAAGCAGACAGTTCAGAGGAGCAGTGACCATTAAAGTAGCGATAGAAAAGAGATAAAGATGCAACAGTGCGGCGAAGAGACAGAGGTTGAAGGGAGTCAGTAAGAGAAGGAGAGTTAATGAGACGAAAAGCCTTTGACTCCACCCTATTGAGAAGAGCTGTACTGTATGTGGGGAGCCTCCCCACACATGAGAGTTGTACTCCACACAGGGGCGGATAAAACCCCTGTATAGAGTCAACAATTGTGCAGGGGTAAAGAAAGAGCGGAGTCGGCTTAGCACACCAAATCTCTTGGAAGCAGATTTTACAAGAGATGTAATATGATCTTTCCAAGATAAGTCCCGAGTAAATGAAACCCCAAGCATGTTCAAGGATGATGCAGGATTAAGCTGAATATTATTAAACATTAATGGGTATACGTGTGGAAGATTTTGTCGGGTTGATAGGTGTAAGAACTGAGTCTTAGATGCATTAAAGACAACCATATTATTTTTACCCCAGTCAGAGATACGAGCCAAGTCAGACATTAGGTGTGCCATAGCCTCATCCCTTGTTTCTTGAAGTAACTGTTGAGATGGGCGTTGTGGGAACCGAATGGAAAGGTGAAGTGTGGAATCATCAGCGTATGAGTGGATAGGGTTAGATGTACAGCTTAGAAGATCATTGATGAATAAAAGGAAGAGAGTTGGTGATAGGACAGAGCCCTGAGGAACACCACTGTTGATAGATCTAGGAGAAGAACGATGGCCGTCTACAACAGAGGCTATAGAACGACCAGAAAGGAAGCTAGCGATGAAGGCACAGATAGAAGGATAGAAACCGTAGGAGGGCAGTTTGGAAATTAAAGATTTATGCCAGACTCGATCGAAAGCCTTTGAGATGTCAAGTGCAATGGCAAAGCTTTCGCCAAAGTCCCGAAAGGAGGATGACCAGGAGTCTGAAAGGTAGGTGAGAAGATCGCCAGTGGAGCGTCCCTGACGGAACCCATACTGACGATCGGAAAGAAGGTTGTGATAGGAAAGATGCCTTAAAATTTTTCTATTAAGAATTGACTCGAAAACTTTTGAAATACAGGACGTTAAAGCAATTGGACGATAGTTGGAGGGTTGGGAGTGGTCACCCTTCTTTGGGACTGCCTGAATGAGAGCAAACTTCCAGCAAGAAGGAAAGGTACAAGTTGACAGACAAAGGCGAAAGAGTTTGCCTAGGCAGGGTGTAAGCACAGAAGCACAGTTCTTGAGAACAACAGGAGGGACCCCATCAGGCCCATATGCCTTGTTAGTACTGAGGCCAGTGATGGCAGAAAATACATCCAATGAAGAAATTTTAATGTCAGCTATGAGGAAGTCAGAGGGGGGAAGAGATGGAGGAACAACACTGGAATCGTCTAAGGTGGAATTGGAGGAGAAAGTCTGTGCGAAGAGATCTGCTTTATCAGTAGAAGAAATAGCTACAGAACCATCAGAGTAGAAAAGAGGAGGGAAGGATGATGACTTAAAGTTGTTAGAAAGATTTTTGGCAAGGTGCCAGAAGGAGCGGGAAGAATTCGAGTTGGAGAGTTGAGAGCATTTAGTATGGATGAAATTATTTTTAGTAGAGCGAAGAACAGACTTAGCACGATTCCGGGCAGAAACGTAAAGATGATGTGATTCAGGGGTGGGTTGGCTCCGGTACCTTTTGTAGGCCTTCTCCTTGTTGCGGACAGCATTAGAACAAGCGTGATTAAACCAAGGCTTTCTTGCATTAGTCAAAGGATATGAGAAAGGAATGTATGCTTCCATGCCCGAGAGAATAACCTCCGTAATGCGCAAGGCACACTCAGATGGCTCACGGCCATGGAAGCAATAATCATTCTTGGGAAAATCAAAGAAGTACTGCCTGAGGGCCTCCCAGTTCGCAGCCCCAAAATGCCACAGACGACGTTTCCCTGGAGGGTCCACAGGCCGTACCGGAGTGATAGGACAGGTTAAGGTGATAAGGTTGTGATCGGAGGAGCCCAACGGAGAGAAAAGATTAACAGAGTAAGCAGAAGGATTAGTTGTGAGGAAGAGGTCAAGTATGTTGGAGCTTTCTCCAAGGCGGTCAGGGATACGGGTAGGGTGCTGTACAAGCTGCTCTAGGTCATTAAGGATAGAAAAGATGTAGGCTTGCTCACCAGGTGGATCCGTGAAAGGAGAGGAGAGCCAAAGGTGGTGGTGAACATTGAAATCTCCAAGAATGGAGATTTCAGAGAAAGGAGAAATGGACAGAATGTGTTCCATCGTAGAAGTAAGATAGTCGAAGAATTTTTGATAGTCAGTAGAATTAGGGGATAAGTAAACAGCACAGATATACAGTATTTAGTCAGAGAATGACAGGAAAGCCGAAGCCAGAGTGTGGAGAATTCAGAAGAATCAAGTTCAGGAACACGAGAGCAAGATAAGTCGTTGCGTATGTATACACAACAGCCACCTTTGGCTTTGAAATGAGTATAGAGAAAGTAGGAGGATACAGAAAAGGGTTTGCTGTCGGTTGCCTCAGACAGCTGAGTCTCCGTCAGATAAAGAAGGTGAGGTTTAGAGGAGGAGAGGTGGTACTCAACAGAGCGAAAGTTAGATGAAAGGCCGCGAATGTTGCAGAAATGCAGAAGAAGAGAGTCAGACAGTGGTTCCAGGCACCTCGAGTCGTCACCTGGAGAGGGGCAGATGGCGGGGGCATTTATGGTCCCCCCCCTGGGGACTCCGAGGCTTGATTAATCGACGCCATTTTTGTTGAATTTTGAATAGGAAGTGTAGTGTGTACTGTGCATATAGTTTGGTGAAGATAGTTAGAGAAATTTGTACTGGAGAGCATGCTGGCCTACTCTCTGTGTAACTGAGACACTGAAAAAGTTCAGCAAAGGGGGATGGTCAGGAACTAGTCCTGAGGGCTGATGAAACGGGAGCTCCAGCACTCCCTGTCATCAGCTTTCTATCCACCTCGGGAGTACTGCCCTGCTCGACTGGTGCTACAGTCTACTGGTATGAGGAAGGGGTTTGTATCAGGAGAGGAAATGAGTCTAGAATGAGGAAGGGCTAGTATGAGGCAGGGGAGTGAGGCTAGTAAAAGGTAGTGGAAAGGGGTTGGTATGAGGGAGAGGATGATATAAGGACGGGAAGTCAGGCTAGTATAAGGAAATACAAGGGAGTACAAAGGGAGAGTAGAGGGGCTGGTATGAGAAAGGAAAGACAGACTGGTACTAGAGAGGAAGGAGGGACTGAAATGAGGGAGGGAAGAGGAGATGGTGTGACACAGGTAGAAGCGGCTGATCTGAGGAAGGGATGAGGGGCTGGTATGAGTAAAAAGGAGAACAAAGGAAAGCAAACAGCATCAACTGATGGAGGGAAGAGGGCGACATATCAGTAGGGTATAAGATGATGAAGGGTGGAAGGGTTGGTGTCGAGGGGGGGTAGAGAGACTGGTAAGATGGAGGGACCGGTATAAGGGAGGAAGGAAGGGCTAGTATGAGGGTAGAAGGGAAAGGAGGCTGGCAAGAAGGAAGAAGCGGATAGGGGTTAATGTGATGGAGGAGCTAGTGTGAGGGAAGGAAAGGGATAGGAGAGAGAGAGAGAGAGAGAGAGAGAGAGAAGTGATAGGTAAAAAAGTGGGAAAAGAAGTTAAGAAAAAAGTAAGGGAGATGGTAAGGAAGTATGAAGGAAAGGGGGAAGGGAAGGAGAAAGGAGAATAAGGAAATGGAGTGCGATAGGGGAAAATAGGGAAAGAGGGTTGAAGAGAGGTAGAAGGAGGGGGAAGGGGGGCAATAAGCAAAAGGAAGGACACGTGAGAAATGAAGGGGAATGTATAGGAGTGGTAAGGAAAGGAAAAAGAAGGAGGGTAATGAAGGAAAAGCAGATAGGGAGGGAAATAGAGGGAAGAAATATGAGAGGCGAAAAGAAGTAGAGAAACGAAATGCAGGATTACAGAAAGAATGGGAGAGTGTATCAGGGCAAAAGGAAGGTGTAGGACGCAAGAATGAAAGGGAGAATGTGATGGGGGACCGGATGGGGTAAGGGAGTAGAGGTAATTGTAAGGGTGGGTGATGGAGTGGAGAGTGAAAGAACCAGGATAGAAGGGGGGAGGGTGTAGGGGAAATTGGGAAAGGAGGAGGAGGTAGGGGGATTATTCGAGCGGGGGAGGGTGTACAGGACCAGAGAAGGGGAGTGGGAAGGAGAAGCAAGGGTTGGAAAGGAGAAAGGGTGTGGGGAGACCATGGGAGATGGGAAAATTTGGGGGGGATCAAGGGAGGAATGGTGATGTAGGGGGGTAAGGAGAGGGAATAGGAAGAGTAAGGACTGGGGAAGAGGAGGGGGAACGGTGAAGGGGAATAGGGGAATGGGATAGAGAGGTGAGGGGACTTAAGGAGGGGAGGAAGACGGCAAAGGGAGATGGCTATCCATGAAAACAGGTGAGACTAGGTTGATGGGAGTAGAAAAGTAAAGAGGGGAAGGTAGAAAGGGGGAAATGATTAAGGAATGAGAACTAGGAAAAAAAAAAAAGTTAAAAGAAAGTAAAGAATGAACTGTGAAAGGAGGAAGGGAGATGCAGGAGGGGACTGGGAGAAGAAGGGTAGGGAGGGCAGATTAGGAAGAGGTAGGAGGGAGTGAGGAGGGAGGAGGTAATCATGGAAATTGAGAGAAAGCGAGGAAGATTAAGGTGTATGTAGGGAAACTTGAAGGGGAGGAATAAGGGAGGGAGGAATACGAAGGGGATGAGGGAGATGAGGGAAGGGAAAGGGTAATCGTGGAAATAGAGAAAATGAGGAAGGGAGGGGTAAGGAAGGTTTAAACAGGAAAGAAAGACGAGGGAGCTGAGAAGGAGACTTGGAAACGGGAAAAGGAGGTAGGGGGAGAAGGGTGGGACTGAGAACAGACCTTGGCAATATTCCATAGGGCTGGAAATAGGGAGAAAGGGAGGGGGGAGGTAAGGGGATGAAACTGGAAAGAGGAAAAAGAGGGGAGGGAGGCGAGAGGGAGAACTACAAAAGGGCTATGGGGGAATGGGTGAGTGAAAGCTAGAGAAAGGGGAGGGGGTTGAGTGTGAGAGGGAGAACTAAAAAAGGTAAGAGGGGAATGGGTGAGGGATAGGGCGGACCCAGAAAACCTTAGTGGCCTCAGCCGCCGCCCTCATTTACACAACAAGCGCACGGGAACTACTTTAGGGCTCCAGTTGTTGACGTCTGCTCTCGCTTTCTCTCTCTCTCTCTCTCTCTCTTAACCCTTTTTCCACATTTTTCTTTGCCTTTGCTTTCTGCATTTCTCCTCACCTTCCCCATCCCTTTACATTGATTCTTCGTCTCTCTCTCTCTCTCTCTCTCTCTCTCTCTCTCTCCTTCCTTCCTTCCACATTTCCCAACCTCTCTGTTCCCCCATATTTCCCCACCTCTCTGTTCCACCACATTGCCTCAGCTCTGTCACCCCACATTGCACCTCCTCTGTTCCCCCCCATTTCACCACCACCTCTGTTCTCCCACGTTTCCCCACGTCTTTTCTCCCACAAATTCACCACTACTCTACTCCACCACATTTCCCCGCCTCTCTATCCACACCTCTCTATTCCCTTACATTTCCCCACCTCTCTGTTCCCTTACATTTCCCCACCTCTCGGTTCCCTTACATTTCCCCACCTCTCGGTTCTTGACATTTCCCCACCTCTATTTCACCGCATTTCCTCACCTCTCTACTTTCCTTACTTTTCCTCACCTCTTTACTTTCCTTACTTTTCCTCACCTCTGTTTTTCCTCCACCCCCCCACACATTCCTTCACATCTCTAGTATCCCTTGCTTTCCACATTGCGTCTCCTCTCTATTTTCTTGCGTTTCACATTACTCCACCTCTTTTATTTTCCCGTCCACATTTCTTGACCACCGTATTTTCTGTCCAACTTCCACATAACCTAACCTTTCTGTTTTCCTTCCAACTGCACATTTTTTCAAGCATTCTATTTTTTTTTTTCCGTTCCCTTTTCCGCTTTCCCTCGCTTCCGTCCCTATCCTTCCACACCATACGAAGGGGGATCTGCTGTGCTTTAGGGCCACAGTTGTTAACGTCCGTGCTCTCTCTCTCTCTCTCTCTCTCTCTCTCGCGCGCGCGCGTTTTGTTTCCTTTATATATTAACTTGAGCTCTCTACTTCCTTCAGCCTTTCTACATATTTGACCTTCGGTCTTCTCCATTTTTCTTCCCATTTTATCATCTTGTCTCCTCTTCCCGATTTTTATCTTTTTTCCTTACGGTTCCGATTTTTATTCTCATATTCCTTATGTCTTTTCCCTCGTTTACACATCTTCACCTTTCCGTCACCCCGGCCGCAGAATGTTATCTCACCCATTTATTGTTCTTACCCATTAATCAGTCGTCTCCCGCCACAATTATTCCTATTATTTCATCTTTTCCCTTCCTGTGTCCCTTTTTTTCTGTCTCCCTATCTATTTCCATCCCTTACCGCAGTACTTTATTATCCTTTTCCTTTTTCTTCTCCCTCCACTTCATAGCGCCCATCCACATTTTTTCCTCATGCTTCACGCTTTATCCTGCCATCTCTTATTGTTAATGTACAGTATAGTAGGCATCAAAAGTCCTGTCGCCTCTCGTCCTTTTCTCTCCCTGAACTTTGAATTTCACTGGTATGAACGCGCAGCAACCACCAATAATGACACTGATCTATACCTAAAGTAATTCATCACGGTCAGGTACTACTGATTTACTACACTGATTTTCAAAGTCGATGAACAGAAAAACAGGAAAGGTGACAGAGTGTTTGATGCCGTCTGTACATAGCCTTTCCATACTTTTCCTTCTTCCCCGTTTTTTCTCATTATTGTACTGTGCATTTGTCTTCCCCTGTCCTCACACTTAAACCCTCTTCTCCCTTCCATATCTTTCTTTTCCTCTTCAGTATGGAGTCCTTGATACTATTCCTTAGCTCCCTTTTCCCCATCTCTTCATTTCTCGATTTTGCGATAACTACAGTAGGGGCTCAATTGTTGACATTCTCTCTCTCTCTCTCTCTCTCTCTCTCTCTCTCTCACACACACACACACACACACACACACACACACACAGATCGAGCTAAACAACACCTATTGTTCCTTTGCAAATGCGAGTGTAAAATTAGAAAGTTGATATGTAAGCTGGGATAAACGGAGATAAATTAGCGCAGTTGTTCGTGATAGCTGTTAACCTCTTCCACTTCAATGACGCATTTTTTTCTTTTATTCCCGATCACTCCCAAACCATACCATATAGCTTCAGATCTCTTCAAACAGGAGGGGTTAGACATCGCCTTTGTTTACCCCTTCTCTTGCAAGAGGACTCCCAAAAGCTGAATACAATCGTCTGGGTATAGAAGGAATATAATAAAACATGAGTCACCGAGCGGAAGAGATTAACTGTAAATAGATTAACTTCCTGGTGTTTAAGACAACTATATTATTCTATTGCAGTGAAGAATGAGTCGTATGATCCTGCAAGTGTTAATAATATCTATGGTCAGAACAACTAGTGATTACAACAGCCTCGTTACAATGTCGGACCGCTCAGCACTTGTCCAAATACACGTCGTCTCTGAAACACCTGCCCAGAGGAGAGCCGTTTCTGAACAGCTACCACCATCACCACAGTTACCACCACTACCAGCATTATCACAGTTACCACCACTACCAGCATTATCACAGTTACCACCACCATCATCACCACTTCCATCATCACAGCTATTACCACCACCTCCACAGCTGCCATCATCATCCTTGTCACAGCTACCACTGCCACACCTCCATCACAGCTAATACCACCATAACCACCAGCGCAGCCACCACCATCATTACCACCACAACTGCCATCATTTTCTGCTGAATGAAACCGTCGGTTCGTAGCATCAGTGAAGTAAAAGATATTGGATTGTAGATATACAATCTCTCTCTCTCTCTCTCTCTCTCTCTCTCTCTCTCTCTCTCAGAAAAGATGCATCAAACTCCACGGCAATGCCCCGCCGCCTCTTACACGTCCTCGTATCGTAACACTAATGCGGACAATTATTAGGGGCCAAAACGCCCTTGCAGAAAATGTCAGTCGACATGATGCTGGCCCATCTGGGATACAATTCAACAATTCTGCTGAGTTTCATGACAATAGTTTTTCCAGTTTTGGCTGCACTCTTTACACACACACACACACACACACACACACACACAGGATTACAGTATATTAGATTCCAGCTAACACCAGAGGATTTTATTTGGCTGGGAAATAATTATGAAGAACATGGAAGTATTAAGCAGAGTGTAATAGTGACGACGCAGGTGTTTGAATAGAGGGGGGGGAGGGTGAGTGGAAGGAGGAGGATAAGCATACAAAGGCCAAGATTCCGGAACGATACTGAAGAGCACAGCTATGACGGAAAGTTATGAAGAATGAGAAACTGACTAGGAGAGTATGTGAATGTGTTGATTGGAAAGAGAGATAGACGAGAACAACGATGAAGGTATAAAGGAAGACGATATGACGGAAAGTGGTGTATCATGGAAAGTAAATGACAGACTTCTGGGATGTGCGAGTGTGGGAAGACGGAGAGGTACAGACTAGTGATTGTCCGAATGAATGTTTTTCAACATTCGCGAATGCGAATGCGAATATGAATTTTCAATATTCGCAAATGCGAATGCGAACATTGTTTAATGACAGAAAAGTGAGTTATTTATATAATTTTTGTACTAATTTATTTCGCTGAGAGTTTCAGCCACAGAAAATTGAATGAACAAACTTCTATCAATTCTCTGTGTTACCAGGATGTTGAACGAGGACCTAACTCTTACATACATCCCCCGGGGATGCCAGACCCGTCCTGGACGAACTGCGAACGAACCCAGAACATCACGCCAGACAGACGCTCTCTCTCTCTCTCTCTCTCTCTCTCTCTCTCTCTCTCTCTCTCTCTCTCTCTCTCAGAAGTTCTTGAGATTTAGAGTACGTTTTCTGGTTATGAGCTAAAAATCAGATTACCCATTTTTTATTGAGAAAATCTGAACATCGGTCATTAGGCAAAAAATCAGGAGAAATCCAGACTTTTCTGGGAATCTGGCACACTGCACCATGCAGCAAGCAGCCCTGGCTAGCTTGGCACAGCTGCTTGGTTGGCAACACTAGCCTGGAGCACCCGTTCAACTCGTGCTTTTAAATCTTCATTTGATTTTCTATAAACTTTATAAAGCTACATTATTAATATTTGCACAGTATTCGGATGACGTCATGGGAATGCAAATATCGAAAAATATGCGAATATTTGCGAATCCGGAAACCAAGCTGAATATTCGGACCATCACTAGTACAGAGAGACACAGGTCGGCTGTCTTACCATGGCTTGAGGAATTTTTTACCGAAAAAAATCGAACATCTGAAACATATACCAGAAGAGAAGGAGTTTTTGTTGTGTTTCGCCAGTTGTAAATTTTCTTCAGACGTAACTGGGAAGATAGTCAAGACGAATCTATCTATCTATCTATCTATAGCCCGACGCCCTAATCCCGCAAAGGGTGGCCGCAGACAAAACGCCTCCAAGTCACTCTGTCACCCACCATTTGACTACCCTCCCCCCAACTCACCCCCCCCTCCCTCATATACCTCTCAACTCCATCCCTCCACCTCATCCTCGGTCTACCCCTCCCTCTCCCTCCCTCCACCTCACCTACATACACCCTCTTAGTCAGTCTTTCATTCTCCATTCTCTCCACATGTCCAAACCACCTCAGTGTATTTCTCCTAATCTTCTCAACCACATCCACATCTACCCCACAACGTTCCTTCACTTCTTCATTCGTCAACCTGTCCCTCCACGTCACTCCACATGCTCCTCTCAAGTAACTCATTTCCACTGCTCTCACTCTTGACTTGTTCCCCTCTTGCAAGGTCCACGCCTCGCTTCCATACGTCAGGGTAGGGATCACAATACCATCATGCAGTGACTTCTTAACTTCCATACTCACCTCCCTATTTCTTATCACTGCTTTCAGTGTACCAACAACCTTCCTTCCCTGCTGTACCCTTTCACGTACTTCATCCCCCAAAGTTCCATCCTTACTCATCACACTACCCAAGTACTTGAATGCACTCACATTCTCCATATCCTCACCATCCAACCTCACTGCACACTCTGTGACTTCATTCCTCTCAAACACCATAACTTTACTTTTGTTTACATTAACTTTCAGGTTCCTCCTCCTACACACTGTCCCAAATTCATTCACCAAACCTTGCAACTCCCATTCATCTTCACTCAACAATACTGTATCATCAGCAAACAGCAACACCGGAAGCTTCCAAATCTCACCCTCATTCATTAGGGCCAGCCCCACATCCACTGCCCTACCTTGCACCTCCTTTACAACCCCATCCATATATATATTAAACAGCCATGGAGACATCACACACCCCTGTTTCAGTCCCACATTGAGATCAAAAACTCACACAGCTCACCATCCACTCGCACCGTAGCCCTAGCTCCCTCGTACATACTCTTCACAGCACTCAACAATTTCCCCTCCACTCCATATATTCTTAATACCTTCCACATACCTTGCCTATCTATTTTGTCATAAGCTTTCTCCAAGTCCATGAAGGCAGCATACACTTTCCTTCCTTTCTCTAGATACGTCTCCACTAAACATCTTAGAACAAATATCTGATCTACACACCCTTTTCCCTTCCTAAATCCCCCTTGTTCTTCTCCAACTAGCTCCTCTGTCATATGTCTAACCCTATCAATGAGTATTCTACCATATATTTTACCAGTCACACTAAGAAGGCAAATACCCCTATGGTTACCACATACTTCTCTCTCCCCTTTTCCTTTGTACAGAGGAACAATTATACCTGATTTCCAGTCCTCTGGAACCCTTCCCTCTTCCCAAGCCAATCTACACAACTTCCATATCCACTCCACAACAATCTCACCCCCATACCTAAGCATTTCACCACACACTCCATCAATTCCTGGGGCCTTTCGCTACTTAATCTTCTTCATCGCTTCCACTACTTCCGCCCTACTGATCTCTTCCTCCCTCCTCTCATTTCTTCTCCCAGCCATTCCCCAGCCACTTATACTCACACTGCTCTTACTCTCTACATTCAACAAATCCTCAAAGTGCTCCTTCCATCTCAATTTCTCTCTCTTCTCCACCAACAATCTATTATTCCTATCTTTCACTCCCCTATTATTTCCCCTTTCACACTGCCTTACTTTCTTTACCTCCTTCCAAAACAATTTCTTACTCTCCCACCATTTCACACTCAGATTCCTCCCAAACTCTTCATCCACTTTCTTCTTACTCTCCTTCACCAGTCTCTTAACCTCCCTTCTGCTCACATATACCTCTCTCTTCTCTCTCTCATCTTCTCCCCTACTACGAAGGTAGGATTATAATGTTAGGGAGTCGCTGAGGGAGGGTGATGTGTTGCTAGAAGTGTTGACTTTCGGCCGTTTTCTGGGTGGCGTAGGAAACGTCATAGGACATCGGAGATTTATTTTATTTATTTTATATATTTTATAATTTGATTCTCTTATACTGTACGTTACTAAGACAAACTTTCTTAGTATTAGAAATGCATAGGTAACATAAGAGAAAATCAAGGTTTCATATTCATAATTAATCGTTTAGGAAAAAGGTTTTTCGAAGTCTTCCGTACCACCTAGAATGTGGTCCTTAGTAATTACTTGGAGATGATGGTGGCCAGGAAGATAGAGACATAGTTTGCCGTCCTAGTGGGCGCGGGTTCGAATCCCGGCTGGATAATGGAACACTTTCAGGATTTGAATTTCGTTAAAATGGACGTCATTTATCTGCCCTAAGACTCACTGACATGTCGTAGAAACACCACCACTAATACCAATACTCCAGTCCACTATGGGACAGCCCTAGCTTGTATTCAATATGGACGGTGGGTGTTTGCGTCGATGTGGTGACAAGTGGTGTGTGGTTTGCAGGATGACTGCTGGACCTAAGGGGACGGGCTGTTACGCCTATGCCCAGAGTCGGGGAGACACACACACACACACACACACACACACACACACACACACACACACACACACACACACACACACACACACACACGAGCGCAAATACGAATACACGTCGGTCACCTCTCACTAGACCAGGTCAAACAGCAGAGAAATAAGAGTTTTTCCACGTCATGAGGCCATTTAACTATTTACTGCCTGGCACCTTATCCTGTAAGAGGTGGATCCGATTAAGTGCGCGTCCACACGTGCCCTCGAACGTGTGTTGACAACACGGTTGGCAACATGTTTGGGTACACGTATGCAGCAATATTTGGACAGTTGTATGCAAACATGTTTCAGTGTAGCTTCGAACACTGACAACAGAGACGATGGGATATGAGTGTCCATACCAGGCAGCTGAGACTTCATCATGATGTTGCCAACATGATCTGGACGCTGCTGTTCCCAACATGTTTGCAGCGTGTTTGTTACTGTGTTGCATACATGTTGCCAGCACTTGTTTGAGCACACGTGTGGACGCGCACTTAGAGGACTCCAGGTGTGTCCGTCCCTATTGAGTAGCGACTCCTCTTCTCTGGTAACATCACTCTTCTAGATATATTATTACACTGTGTCCCTCCATCATGCTTTTGTTTGTTTCTTCTTGCAACCACCCGAGTTTCGTCCATACTGTCATTTTCCCCTTCCCTAGTCAGTAATAACTCCCACAGCGCACCTCCCACCCTCATCCATCCTCTCTTATCTTTAAATAAATTTTTTTTTTTTTTTTCTACTTCTATTTGCAGTATATTCGCAAACATTTTAAATCACTTCGTTTCGATGACGTAAATTTTAGTCTTGCCAAATTCAGATGCTATTTTATAAACCCAAGACTTTTTCGAAATGGAGGGGTTAGATTTACAGCAGTCTTCAGTAAGTCTTTCACTACCTGAGATTTAACATAACTGTCAAGTATTAATAAGAATAAACAAATTTCATTACTGTATAGTAATGAAAGGGTTATGGTCCTTCTACCTTAACATTTTCATTTTGCTGCTTTTTTCGAGTAGCTCAGTGGCGAAAAAGGACAGTGCATTGGATCTGCATCCTCTTCATAGCACTTCCAGACTAGCATCGTGCACCATTGCTTATCAGTTGTTACATCTCAGCATTCAAGATGGGGAGGGTGCAATTTGAGGCCAAGTAAGAGTAAAAAAAAAAAAGTATTGTCAATATCTCCGTCGCACAATAAACCACCATTCCTCATATGTCTGTACTATTTTAAGAAAGAAGTGGGAATTTCGCTTTTATTTTCTGTACATGTTTCTTTATGCAGGTAACATCAGTATTAACAAGATTATATGCAGACTGAAAGAGAATATGGAAGTGTAATATGGAAAATAAATCGCTGAGGAAGAGGTGTTAAAAAGCTAACGAATCTCGTTGGAATAATCTTCTTGATCTGGCCCTCCTCCTCCTCCTCCTCCTCCTCCTCCTCCTTCTCCTCCTCCTCTTCCTTCTCCTTCCCACCCTTATACATTTTCATCATTATTCACTCTGTCCCTACTCTGTAACGATCCTTCCTTTACGATAGGCCACTTTTCCTCATACTCATGCACATCAACTCTCCATTTTGTTCTTGGTCCACTTCTTCGTCTTCATCCAACCCCTCCACTATCATGCATTACTGCGGTCAATCCATCATCTCTCCATTCATATAACCTGTTGTTACGGCGTCGCGTTGTGTGTGGGGGTAATAACTGATTCACTTCGTAATCCAACTAGTTAAAACACAACTCCCTGTATTGTGTGCCCTCATCAAAAAGGCCTTCGGGTATTCTTATCCATAATCATTCACGACCCCTTCTTATATGACAAAGCTCCCTCCTTCATACATCCCCAACTTGTCCATCCGTCTTTTGGTCTGCTTCTATCTCCCTTTACTCTTGTTGCAATCACCTCACTTCCCCACGTACATCCACTATAAAAGTATACTGCTCCCCTCCATGCAATGAACTTTGAAATTAGCTAAATGAACTTTTGATTAGCTAAAGCGAAGCAGAGTTCATTTGGTACGCCTCATAATTTGGAAGCCTTTGCCTGTGTGTCATACCACAGTGGTGCTGGATATTTTTTAGTTATGTCTACATTATTAACCAGTTTCACCGTAAGTTCTTAGTAACGGTTTAGCGACCTCATGCGCATCATAATAATATCTTTTATATAACGACCTTCCATCAACATAAAACACCCTCCCTCATATACTTTGCCGTGTTATATATCTTCCTTTCTCTTCATTCCACTCGCATGCAGTCATTCAGTGTTAACTCTCTCATACTCCTGTTATTCACTCTTAGTTGAATAAAACCGTCTGGCATTAGCAAGAGCAGAATATTAGAGTTGTGCCGATCATGAGAGGGTTTATCAGTCTCTCTGTCCCTTCCCAGTAACTATTTAGCAATCCTATGCGCCTGTGTAGTTCCTATTAAAAAAAAAATCTATATTATGACCGTTCCACACATCATGACAAGCCACTCACGTTCAATTACTTCTCCATTTTGTCCTCCTTTTTACTTCTTTGTCGACCTCCTGTCTGTCTGTCTGCCTGTCTGTCTGTCTGTCTGTCTCTCTCTCTGTCTCTCTCTCTCTCTTTAATATCTATCTGTCCATCTATCCATCTGTCTCTGTTGTATCTACATCTGTGTGTAATGCTCCAAACCTTTCTGTTTTCTTTCTTTCCTCACGCCGTTCCCTTTTTCCTCTTCGTTTGCTTTTTATCTAACTGCTCCAGCAACTTTCTGAACACCTGCTGAGATGTGAGCCCGTAGATTTACCATCAGGATTTCAGGTTGATCTTATAAACTCCGTATAGCTGCTGGATGCTTTACTGGGAGCTTAGATGTTAGACCCACGGAGTGTAGTTGATCTCTAACTCTCATATAGTATTTCAGGACACAAGTAGAGTTTCCTGTGTGTGTGTGTGTGTGTGTGTGTGTGTGTGTGTGTGTGGCCCAGTGTCACGACTACACTGATTACACATACAGTAGAGCTGTCTCCTCGGGAGAACAGACAAGAAGTCAGCTGGCCTCTGCTGACTCATGAATACAACTGTCATAAAAAGACTTTGTGGTTCCTTTGTGGTTGAGTTATATATATATATATATATTAGACTTGTGGACGAGCGGTTTTTATATCTTGGAGTAGCTTGTAGTAGATAATCTTCTTTCCCATTTGTCATGTAGTGACAAGAGAGGTAAAGAATAGTATGGGACTATTTTTATTTGTCTTGGAAATATTAACAAGTCTCTCACACAGAGCGAAGTATAGAGTCCCGCTAGCTATCTCTCTGTCTCGCTCTCGCTCCCTCTCTCTCTCTCTCTCTCTCAAGTTGCTAAGCCCTTCTCCCCATTACCTGCCTGTTCTATGGCTAACCTCCGTCTGAGCTCTCTTTCCTAAATTCTGGTGTAGCAGGGGTGTGTCACGTGTGTTCCTTGTGAGTGGAAAGTTCTAGAAGCCTGTGTGTGAGTATGTGTGTATGTGTGTGTATGGTCACTAGGCGCTGTCGTGTGCCTATCAAGCACTCCTTGAGTTAAGAGTGTGTAAGCATGTTTAGCATTGCTCGATTCTTGCAGACACAATACCTTCTCATCATCTGACTCCCTGCTTCTATCTGTCTCTCTATCTATCTATTTATCTATCTATCTATTATGATTTGTAATTATAATATGGAGTCCTGATATCTGCTCGGCCGCGCGAAAATGGCGTACCATCGACAGTTAATAGTCCTAACATATTAATACATATTATATACACATTATAATGACCTTATAAGCTAATTAAGTGAAATACATAATATTGTAAAAGTAACATAATTGTATGAATATTGTATACATATAATATTCATAGTAAATAGTGATTATTCAGTAATATTATATTTTAAACAAGTTGTTTACATATTTGAATAAATGCATTAATGTAAATTATTTAACTGTAATACAGTATGTACTTGGGTTATTGTAGTGAAATGCATAATTGTGTTGGCCTTATAATTGTAGTTACATTTTGTTAATGCAACTATTACATAAGTCTCTTGGCCTTATAATTGTAGTTAAACTTACATAAAAGTTACATCTTGTTAATGCAACTGTTAATTGGCAAAGTGTAACGTAATGCAATCGTTTGTCGTTACATAATTGTTACATTTCGTTTGTAGTTACATAATTGTAGTTAAAGTTACATAAAAGTTACATCTTGTTAATGCAACTGTTACATAAATTGGTACATATTGTTTGTAGTTACATAATTGTAGCTAAAGTTACATAAAAGTTACATCTTGTTAATGCAACTGTTACATAATTGGCAAAGTGTAACATAATGCAATCGTTTGTCGTTACATAATTGTTACATATCGTTTGTAGGTACATAATTGTAGTTATAGTTACATAAAAGTTACATCTTGTTAATGCAACTGTTAATTGGCAAAGTGTAACATAATGCAATCGTTTGTCGTTACATAATTGTTACATATCGTTTGTAGTTACATAATTGTAGTTAAAGTTACATAAAATTTACATCTTGTTAATGCAACTGTTACAAAAATGGTACATATTGTTTGTAGTTACATAATTGTAGCAAGTGTAACATAATGCAATCGTTTGTCGTTACATAATTATAATATGGAGTTACATAATTGTTACATATCGTTTGTAGTTACATAATTGTAATAAGTGTAGTCCTAACATATGCTGCGGTCGATGATAGTGATGATGTGTCAGGCCACTTGCTTGTGGAGACAACAATTTGCTTTTTTTTGTTTGTAGTTTATGTGGTATTTTGGCATATGTAGTAACACTTACACTTATTTTCATTTGTTTGTTATGTGATCTTACTCTATTTTTCTTTTTTCTTTCTTACTTTTCTTTCTTTCTTTCTTTTTTGTTTTTTTTGTATTGATTTTCCATAGTTTGTTTTACTTCGCTTGTGTACGCTTTTTCTATGTTGTTCATGGTTGCATAATTACTGGCTAATTTCCTTGGGATACTTTTTTAAAGTTTAGTTTATATTGCACAGATATTATTGAAAATGATATTATATAGTCCCATATTTTGTTTTTATATAAAAAATATATATACACTATATACAGTATTAACTATATACACTGACTTGTTGTTCACTTGTACCTATCGTGGGTAATATGTGTGTCAGCACTGTGTGGAAATCATTGTCTTCACGATTGTGTACGATTGTGTTGAAGATGTTCACTCTTGCTAACGCCATTTGTGTTGGCCATTTTTTTTTTCTCTAGTTTACCTTGTAACTTAATTTATATGTTTCCACTAGGTAGCTTTAATTAATAAATGTTTAATACAGTTCTTTTAATCGCTCACTGAGTAACTGTGATGGTATATTTTCTTTATCACTTTGTAGATGTAATAATGTATAGCTGTATGTATGAAACACGTATTTTACGTAGGTATAAATGGTAACACTCGTTGGTAGTAAATAAATGTTATAATAAATGAATGAATATATACAGTGTAGAATATTTATTGTTGGCGATTATTTAGTGTTTGAGTTATGCAGATAACTGAAGTAAGTATGTGTGTTTAAGCTGTAACTATACAGCACGTTTTATATGTTTGTGCAGAAGCTTATTGTCTATCACTGTGTATTGTATAAATGAAGTAACTATGTAACTCACTAATTTTTACCGTGGTGGGAATGGTGTGAGTGGTGGTGCAAGTGGTGAGTTGACTGACGTGGCGTCTTTTCAGCAAGCACGCATGATGACCTCAACTTCCCACACTGGTAGCTGTGGTGAGTGAATGAGTAGCGATGAGTAACTTGAGTGAAGATGAGTGAGTAAGATGAGTTATGAGTCGTGTCTCACTCTTCGTTTGTTTGTTCCGTTTTTCTATGTCGATGTTTTCTCGGTCCTTTTCTCTAGTGATTTACTCGTTGTGGGATGAAGACTGCCGCTACTTGTAGGTGCGTGTAGAAGATTATTCAGACGACGTAGAGTTGTTAATTGTAGTTGATTGTAGATGGTTGTATTTCGCTGATTCGTCGTAGAAATTGCAATATCGTATCAATATTTTGTTAAACTACTTGCAAGGCGTCGTGTGATCACTTCTAAATCAGCGTGATGATCGTGGAGACGGAGGGGGCTGGTTGGAGAGAATACTGTCAGGAGCTGGTTGTAAGTTGTTGGTTGTGAGAGGTATTTTTTTGCTTTCAATCTTGATATTTTGTAGGAATTCATTGTTGATTCGTAGACGAGGTTCGTATACGTTCGCTGCTACCAAATGTCATAAAAGACTTTGTGGTTCCTTTGTGGTTGAGTTATATATATATATTAGACTTGTGGACGAGTGGTTTTTATATCTTGGAGTAGCTTGTAGTAGGTAATCTTCTTTCCCATTTGTCATGTAGTGACAGGAGAGGTAAAGAATAGTATGGGACTATTTTTATTTGTCTTGGAAATATTAACAAGTCTCTCACACAGAGCGAAGTATAGAGTCCCGCTAGCTATCTCTCTGTCTCGCTCTCGCTCCCCCTCTCTCTCAAGTTGCTAAGCCCTTCTCCCCTTTACCTGCCTGTTCTATGGCTAACCTCCGTCTGAGCTCTCTTTCCTAAATTCTGGTGTAGCAGGGGTGTGTCACGTGTGTTCCTTGTGAGTGGAAAGTTCTAGAAGCCTGTGTGTGAGTATGTGTGTATGTGTGTGTATGGTCACTAGGCGCTGTCGTGTGCCTATCAAGCACTCCTTGAGTTAAGAGTGTGTAAGCATGTTTAGCATTGCTCGATTCTTGCAGACACAATACCTTCTCATCATCTGACTCCCTGCTTCTATCTGTCTCTCTATCTATCTATTTATCTATCTATCTATTATGATTTGTAATTATAATATGGAGTCCTGATACAACTACGGTTGAGTCATAATATATAAGCAACAAACATCCCCTTGCTTACATTCTCTTCCCCAGTGAAATAAGATGCCTCCCGAGATTTTTACTGATGAGAGATTAACATAAAACAATCTAAATAGTAAAACAACACTGATATTTGAAAGTGAATGAAAAAAAATTCATATTACAATATATTTAATAACAGTAAAATTATTCAAGTTAACAGAGACAGTATCTAATTAATTAATGTGCTTACATAAGAGAATGATAAATATTGATACAATAGTGATGAATAATAAAATTACATAAGAGCTGGTTACACAGGAATCACAGTGGTATTGCGAGAGAATAAAGTCTTGTAATAACTAAATAATGTTCACATAATAATTGGGTGTCCACACGTCTTCACACAAATCAGCACTGTATATATAGTTGAGGCGGATTGGACAATGTGGTTTGCTTATTAATGTTATTGTCCCATTCAGATTTCTCCACCTTCACCGTCAGGTTGAAATTTTTTCTCGTCGCATTCACATTTAACAAGCTTCACTGTTTTCACATTCAGGAAGTTTCACTGTTTTCACATTCAGGAAGTTTCACTGTTTTTCTTACCGTATTTCATGTTGTAACCAGATTTCATGGAGTCATTTTTCAATTCATTTAACACACCAGTGGAAAAAAGATCACTGTGAATACAAACAAAAATCCTACTATGGTGAACACCACTACGGTTGAGTCATGATGTTGGAACAACAAACATCCGCTCGCCTACAACCTTACTGCTCTCTCGTTACTCTGTTTCTCTTCCATTTTGCCACACATGCTGTTTCTCCCTCCACATTTTTCGTTACATATTCACCTCTTTTCGTTCTCCTTTCATATCCAGAGTTGTTCCTTTCTCTGCCCATATTCTTCCTTATGAATCTTATCTCTCCGCCTTGCAAAGGCCGGCGATAACAATCCAGGTCTCGGTGGGGTTTGAGGAAGGCTGTTATCAAACGTTTTATTCGTGGTGTCGGTTTATCGCGCAGAGGGTTTAACGATGCTTTCCTGAGTGCGTGTACACCCTCTATAAAAGTATTCTACACCCATCCACATGATGAACTTTGAAATGATTCTTAGAAGTGAAATAGAGTTCATTTGGCAGGATTGATAACGCGGAAACCTTAGCCCGTGTCATATTGTATCATGCCACAATAGTGCTGGATATTTGTTAGTGGGTGTATATTATTAACCAATTTCCCCGTAACTATGTAGTACCGATTTAATGGCATCATGCACGTCGTATTAATAATTTCTTTTATTCAACATCCCTCCCTCAGCACAAATCACCCTTCTTCATATTAAGTTTTCCTGTCTTGTCTGTCTTCTTTCTCTTCATTCCACTACCAGTCAGTCATCCAGTGTTAATTCTCTCATACTTCTGTTATTCACTCTCAGCCGAATAAAATGATCTGGCGCTAGAAAGAGCAGAGTACAAGAGTTGTGCAAATCATGAGAGCCTTTATCACTTTCTTCGTCCACTCCTAGTATCTACTTAGCAGTGCCATGCCCCTGTGTATATCCAAAAAAAAAAAAGTCCATTTTATGACCTTTCCACACATCATGTTAAGTCACCCACGTTCATTTGCTTCCCCATTTTATTTCCCATTTTCTCCTCTATCAACCACCTCTCTCTCTCTCTCTCTCTCTCTCTCTCTCTCTCTCTCTCTCTCTCTCTGTAAACCCGTTCAAAACTATTACCTTTTTCCCTGTGATATTGCTGTTTGCAGACGATTTTCTTAAACTTTTCGTACGGGAGGGTTAATTATAGCCCTTATGATGAGTACTAACCTCTCCTTGGCTGAATAATATTTTTGGAGAGATTAGTCAGTCCCTCCGTCCCTACTCAGTAACGATTTAATGATTTCATGGGCTGTGCGGGGTAATGAACAGTCCTCTCAAAACACCAGCCCCTAAACCTGTGGCAAATCAACCTCCATCATACCCTTTCCTATCTTATCTGCCTTATCGACGGGGTTATTCTACTTCCAGTCACCCTATACTCCTTTCCTCACGCACACTGCTAACACTCTCAGGATCCTATGACCCACTCTCGGCTGAATAAAATAGTTTTTCAGTATCTGTAAGAGAATGCTAGGGCTGTTTCGAGAATGAGAGGGATATGGGTGACAAGTATTACCCAGAATGTTATGACTCAGCTGAATAAAACCACCTCGTATTACCTGGAATATAATGTAATACTATAGCTGTTCTGGGCATGGGAGGGCTCATGGTGACAGTAGCAATGCTCAGATCCCAGTTACTCGCTGAGAGCTAAATATAATCGTCTGATGTTAGCCGAAATGAAATACTTGAGTTGTTCCGATCACGAGAAGGTTAATCAGGGTTCCCGCACCTACACTCAACAAATATTTAAAAACCTCAAACGGTGTGTGTGAGTACTCCTTTACTACAACATCTTAATCCTTCAGTGTTTAGGGGATGTTGTGGAGCTTGAGTGACTTTTGGAACCGAAGCGGGTAGATGTGGCTTGTTCTTTGACCCCTTCACTACTCTCATTTTACTCAAACCTGGCCTAAAATTACCATCTCTCTTTCTTGGATGCTGGGTTGTAACAATACATTTACACTAATATGTAATGCAAGTCACGAAGAAGTGCCACGGAAAGGATAAAGAACCGTAGCATGCTGCTGCTGTAGCTGCTGCTGCTGCTGATGATGATGATTAGGGATTTACTCAGTCTCTTGTTCCCTAATCAGAAACTACTGAAAGACCCCATACACTGTGCATGTTAACACGCCCACGGTGGAGACAACTCTAGTATTCTATTTCAGGTAACGCCAGACGATTTAACTCCGATGAGACTGAGTTACATTTCCTGAGTGTTAATACTTTCATCATTAGTCCTCTGATGGTGGCGACAGCTCTAGTATTATCTCCCTAGTATCGCCAGACGATATTATTCAGCTTAATTACGGGAGCCTGAACATGTTAACACCGTCGCTATTAATCTTCTGATGATAAGGACAAGTAAAGTATTCCATTCAAACCATCACCAAACGATTTTATTCAGCTGAGTAAGTACAGGAACCTGGAAGTGTTGATACTGTCATCATTACCTGTCTTATGGTCTGCATCAGTCTAGTACTTTATTCCTTCTAACGCCAGACTGCTTTTACTTAGCTGTGAATTTGTCGTAAGAGCCTGAGTGTCATTGGCTTTGGGCGTTGTGATTGTTGATTCTTTCATTGACTGGACGTTTTATACTTTATATTTCATTCCTGCGTCTCTAAGCAAACTTCACAAATTGTAGATATTGGAATTTATTTTGTTCTTGTATCTCGAAACGAATTTATTCAGCTTAGGAGAGTCTTTACAAACTGGAATTTTTGGATGTGGGTTTCTGTAATCCTGCCACTAGCTGAGCTCTCTCCTAACCTGAATAAAATCACATATATCATTTTTACATTATCTTCGCCTAGATTTTTTTTACCTTTTGAAGCATATTTCACGTGCCCTATGGTAGAAAAAGACAGTACTACGACTTACAATCCTTTTCATTGCACTTCTTCGTGACTAAAACTGAATTGTTAATGTATAATTATAGCTCAGCATATAAGAAGGAAGGATGGAAAATTTAGTCCAAGTTAGAATCAGAAATAGGTTAGTAGCAGCAAAAATGTACTACATTGCAATCGTATTGAAGGGGATGATCAATCTTTCCACCCCTACTTAGTATTTATTTAATCTCATGCGCTGCTTGTAAACAGTAAATCAATCGCGTTTTACCCTCATCGACATATAAGGGCCCAAGCCTAGACTGTCGTAATCCAGTACATTGTAGGGTAGATGACCATACTCTTTTTAATTTAACTTGGCCCAAAATTGCCATCTCCATCTTGAATACTTTGTAACAGTACAGTATCACTATAATATATTGATGGTCAAGCGGTAGTGCTTTAGAAAGGATGTTAAGCGCTAGTGTCTTTTTTTTTTTTTTTTTCTGTTACTGAGGTACGTGAATTAAAGTAAGCTGAAGACGGGCAAAAATCTGAGCTAAGTTCGAGAAAAAAGAATATGCCATATTTCCCTTGCGGACTTACATGAGCAATAATAAGCCTCCAGTCACCTCTCGAGGATTGAACCTATACACGGCCGACATTTCGACTTGGGCTTTTAAACTGAGCTCTCAGGGCGCCCTGTGTGTGTGTATTGTGATTATTTCATTCTGTAAATCCATCACTTAGAAAAAAGGGGGAAGACGAAGGAAAAAAAAAATGAAATGGAATAAAAAGAAAAAATGAAAACCCATATGCACAAAACGCTGACGAACTACAATAATTGTTTGTTGATGCTGCGGTAACACGCAATAGGAGTTTTAAAATGTAATTACTTGCAGTTATTGCTGTGACAAACTGAATAATTTAAAAATTGATTGAAAAGGGAGGAGGGATGGGGGAGTTACATGCAGAGGCAATATGCTTCATTATTGACTTATTGTCTACGTACACTACGGTAATTTGGTTATTGTTGTGGAGTGAGGGATTTGGTGATTACTGGATGGCTGTTGTTGGTTTTGGTCTGGACAGTGGAACAATATTATTGTTGTTTATATATTCGACTTTCGGCAAGGTATTTCCTATAAAAATATTATTTTTTCTCTATGAAGGTAGAAAGGTATTTTTCCATATGGAGAACTTATGTATTTATATCAGCGCTTCCTAGGTCCACAACAGTATCGGGCCATCTTTTGGGAGAGAGAGTGATAGCCAGAATTAATCATTCGCCCGCAGGCAAAGTACGGATGGGGAAGGGGTGTCTGTAGGAAGAGTGATGTATGTAAAAGTAGATGTGCTGCCGTTACTGTGTCTGTGTGTGTATAAGCCATCAATAGATTCTACAAAGTGTGAACACTTGCAAGTATATGAAAGAACCTACAATTTCCGCCACGGTTTGGGTTCGAACACTAAACTGCATATGCAACGCGAGACGAGCACAGTACGCGACCGATTAAGCCACTGGAACTTCATATGAGAGCTATAATCGCCACCATCCTAATACACACACACACACACACACACACACACATTTTATCAATCTGTCTATATCTATAATTACTTATATATATATATATATATATATATATATATATATATATATATATATATATACATCTGTCGTTCTGTCAAAATTTATATTAGCCTGTCTCAGGTTCACTGCAGAGGCGTGTCTTCTCTTGGAGGGAGAATGTTTACTAAAATAATAAGCCTTTCCTATGCCAGCCTAGTTTGAAGCAGGATATGATGTCTGTAGTGAGAGCAGAGCAGTGCATATGAAGCTGGCAGTATAATGCTAACAGAGTCTGCTTGTGTGTCAGTGTCTGTGTTGCTGAACCGACCGGTACAGACATATACAAACATAAAACGGACTCAGGACTAACACACTAAAATTTGCCCCCGAGGTTTGCGTTTCGAACTACAAAGGGCACACTGAGATTACAGGACGGACACGGCAACCACTAGACTCTCATGGTTTCTATTTTTCACTTATAACAGGGATAGGTAAATTCCAGTATTAGAATTCTTGAGTTACAAAACTGTACTGGAGATGCCTAGGTAAATGGAATTACTTTTGGAATAGTAATTGCTACATAGGGAGGTCAACCTTTTCTAATAACCATTATGTTTTTTGTAATAGGACGTGGAGTAATTTTTTAGTATTCGTGCTTCTATAAAGAATATAACATTTTTTTTTACCGTTATGCTTCTTTCACAGTCAGTCAATCAATCACTCATTTCCTGTGACACCCCACGGGATGCATAGGGCCTCGATGAATTCTCTCCTTCAATATTTGTCTCTTGCCATCTCCTTCAGGTCCCACCAACACTCCTCTCCTGCTTCCTTTTTCATTGTCCTCAACCAGGTTTCCCTCGGCCTACCTCTACCTCTTCTTCCTCTTGCAGTCCACTCTGGCACATCCTGTATCAAACTACCTTCTTTTCTGTATATGTGCCCCAGCCACTTCCAACGAGACAGTCTCACACATTCATTAACTGGTTCCACTCTCGTAATATCCCTTACTCTTGCATTTGTAACTCTGTCTTGCCACTTTACCTCAAGAATCCTTCTCAGTATTTTATTCTCAAATCTTAATACTTTCTGATCTGTTGCAATTGTACTGTACCATGACTCATGCCCATAAATTAAAATTGGTCTAACCATGGACTTGTAAATTTTCACTTTAGTATGTACCGAAAGCATATTATTATTCCAAACAGATTTCAGCATTCCAACAGCTCGCCAAGCCTGTCTAATCCTCTCCTCAATTTAATTGTTTAATGATCCATTAGATGATACAATCGTTTCCAGATATTTAAGTTTTCTACATTCTTCACCACATTATTCCCAATTACACAATCGATTTGGTTCTCCACGTTCATATTAATAATTTCAGTATTTCCACAATTTATTACCAATCCCACTTTTTCTCCTTCCTCCACCAGACAATCAAGCACCCTTTGCATCTCATAAATACTTCCACAAATCAGTACAATATCATCAGCATAGTCCAAATCCATCAGCTTCTTATTTTCTTTCCAGTTAATTCCTGCACCTGTTCTCCTTACAACCTTTTTCATAACATAATCCATAACCAAAACAAACAACAATGGCGAAAGAACTCCTCCTTGAATCACTCCTGACCTAACTTGAAATGGATCACTCAAAGAACCACCCATCATTACCTTACAAAAAGTACCTTCATGCAGGCTTCTAATAATATTTAGAACTTTTCTGGTATACCATAGAATCTCATAATTTTCAGCATAGCTCCACGTGAAACACTATCAAACGCCTTTTCAAAATCCACAAAACACATACTAAGTGGCATTTTCATCTCATTAGCTTGTTGCATTAGATGCCTTACAATAAAAATCTGATCATTACAACCTCGACCCTTTCTAAATCCCGCTTGTTCTTCTCTTAAAATTTTATCAATTACTGGCTGTATTCTGTTCAACGAGATCTTGGAAAAGACTTTTGCAACTACAGGTGTCAAAGTTATCCCCCTCCAATTGCCACACACACTTAAATCTCCCTTTTTTGGTATTATTATAATCACTCCATTTTTCCACTCTTCTGGAATTCCACCATTATCCCAAGCCACAATAAAAAGTTTCAAAAGAGCATTCTTCAACTAGTCAATTTCCACCTTAAGCATTTCAGGGAATATTCCATCCTCTCCTGGGGCCTTAAAATTCTTTAACTCCTTTATAGATTTTGCTACCTCTTCCAAAGTTATATCCCCTGTTTCTATCAGCAAATCTCTCTCGGCTGGCAAACTGTCCTCTTCAGCTGGGATTGGTCTATTTAGAACAGATTCAAAGTGTTCTTTCCACCTTCCTTTTATATCCAAATCTTTAGTCATCAAATTACCACATCTATCGTACAGGTATTTCCTTCCTTCTCTTTTCAGTCCCAGCTAACTCCTTTATGACCTGATACGCTGCTCTTGTGCTCTGACCGTCATTTTTCCTTAATTTAATTTCTGTCTCTGTTGCCTTTTCATCATATAGCCTCCTCTTATCACGTCTAACGAGTCTTTTTACTTCAGAATGTAAACTCCAGTAAGTAAAATAATTTTATTATAATAGTTTCACATGTACCTTAAATGATTACAGTTTAACGAAAGATAATGCAGTTTGAATGATACTGTATATGAAGGTGGTTAATTATTCTCGCTGCGTTGATGGAGAGTCCTGGACGCGAAGAAAATCCATCTATCTATCTGTCTATAGCCAGACTCCATGATCATGTAAAGGGTGGCCGCTTATCACTGAGTTAGTTGTTTTACAGGGAGGGACACTAACCCACCGCCAACCCACTTGTTGAAACACAGGGAACACGTATGGTTTGGTTATATGGTTACCACCCAGCGCTGTAAATGGTTTCCTGGCTTACAGGAAGCCATTAGGCTTCTCACTCAACGTAAAGGCACATGAAAAAGAAAGATGAGTAATAAAAAGTTACAGGAAAGATGGGAGAAATAGGAAGAGAGGAGGGCAGACACAGAAAAAGAATGATATAGGTGAAGGAAGAAGTAGGCATCACTTCATCAGATGAGTGGAAGATGTTCGCCACCACCTACCACAATACAGAATCATATTGTATGGGTCAAGTGTTTTCTGCTGCAAGGCTCATTTTCATGAGAGCCTGCAGTATCTGTTTCATACGTATTCAAATGAAAGGTGAATAATGCGAACATAACTAAAAATAAGTTTTGGTCATCGTCATCATCATCATCATCATCATCGCCGTCGATGTTATCATCTATACTATTATTTTTAACCTGTAACTGTTTCTAGTCATAAGTTGTGGTTAGAATCCACAGACCAAGCGAAGAGACTGGGAAGCTGTCATAAAGCCTGAGAGGTAGGACAGAGCACTTGTGGATATTGCCAGGTTATAAATAGTAAATGCAGCGTTGTCATATACACTGCTCCGAAGGCTTCATCTGTTTGTTTCTATTCTGAGAAGCTGAAAAGCATCTCTGGCACTGATTATGTACGCAAGTTATTTTGGGAACGAGTTAAAGTTAAGTCAGAAAAGAACAGAGTTTTTGGTAATGTCATGGAATTCTCAAGACTTTTGATCCAGTTTAAACCAAACGTACTAAAAGGGTTGTCGGACAACCAACGACTTGAATTATTGTTTTTGAGAATGATAGGTCAGACGTTAAGATCATAGACAGAAGTAAATTTAAGCAGTTTGAATTCGCCTTAGACCAATCATGGTGCAGTGTTTGGGATGCAGAAAAAAGAAAGGAAATCGATTTTGAGAATTATCAAAGGTCAAGATCACAGCGCAAGGTCAAAGTTTGACTCTTGTGTGTCTGTGTGTGAATAAACTTATTGGTGATGTTGATGGTCACTCAAGGTTTTGACGTATTATTTTTTTTAGAATAATTGGTCAATGGTCAGGTTTACAAGGCTACGTCACCTCAAAAAGTTTTTATACAGGTTAGATCAAACTTGGGGGAAGGGTTCAGTATACGACAAGGATGAAGAAACTCGATTTTCAGAACAACCAGCAGAAGGTCAAAGTTACAGCGTAAGGTAAAAGTTCAGCCTGAATGTACTCTAATGTACTAGTACTTATTTGATTTGTCAGCAAATATTGTGCATTCCTTAACAAGTTTATTTCTACTTTTGTGTCCTGAACCGTCGTAGGTCTCCATATTGACAGTCAATAACGCCTTCAATACACCTGCCTTCGCGAATTAAGAACAGGTGTTATGTTTCGAGCAGCACGCGTGCGGGCGTGTGTACCGTATAAGGGTTGTGTGTGCGCATGTGTGCGTGCGTGCGTGCATGTGTGTGTGTGTGTGTGTGTGGAGAGAGAGAGAGACTAATGCAATTTTTATCCGATCTTAACCCAACTCAGCGGAACAGCCAATGAGGAAACATTAATTTTAAGAGCAATAGATCAGAGGTCAAAGACACAGGGCTAAGTCAAAACTTTACATTGCAAAATCAGTTTAAAAACATTTTATCCAATTTAGACCAAACTTGGGGAAAAGGCTGAGGGTAAAGCAAGTATGAAGTGATCCAGTTTTGAGAACCATTTTTCAGAGGTAATCGTTAGAGGCAAGGTCGAAAATCGGCCTTCGTTTGTGCTAACAAAATAACATCAGTTTTTATCAGATTTTAGTCAAGCTTGGTGGGAGGGTTTGAGAACAATAGGTCAAAGGCCAAGGTCACAGAGTCAGGTCAATTTAAGTTTTTTATCCTATTTAAACCAAATTTTGTGGAAGTGTTGGGGATTAGGTACAAAAACAAAAGTGTTCGATACTGAGAACAATCAGAGAGAGGTAAAGGTCAAATGGTCGAAGACAAAGGTCGCAAGGAAGGGTCAAAGCCAAGGTCACACAGCAGATTCAATTCAACAAGCTTTTATTGAAGGAAACCTAGTGGAAGTGTTAAGGGTCAGGCAAGAACTTAGGGATTCTGTTTTGATAAACTTTCAGAGGTCAAGGTCACACGACAAGGTCAAAGTCGATCCCTATGTCAGAGTGTGGGCAAAATACCAAACAGTTTTATCTAACTTGATTCAGCCTTGGTCAATGAAATGAGGATCACTCAAGGGATTAACCTATTGTTGTTTAGAACAGTATATCAGAGGTCAAGGTCACTTGACAAAGTCACCTTTAAAAGTCTTTATCCGATGTAGTCTAAAGTTTCTGGATGGATTCAGGTCAAAACAAGGAAAAAGAGAATCGATTTTGAGAACAATCAAAGGTTAATATCACTGAGCAAAGTGAGTCAGTTCAGATCCAATGTAGATCAAGTTGATGGGATGGTTAAGGTTTAGACAAGAAGTAATTAAGATGATTTTGAGAGTAGGGTAATCTGTCGAAGGAAAGAGTCAAATATTCGGTCCAGTTGGTGGTTGGGAGTGTTGTACTCTCTTAGATTTCCTTCCTTTTTAGTTCTAGGTTATTCTTAGTACCTCAAAACGACTTCTGTTTGTTCAGGGAAACTTTTATTTTAAGTGAAGCGATTTGTGAAGGCTATATTTTACTTTTACAGCTAGAAAAAAATTCTCCTGATTAAGGCAGAATCATCTAGTGATAGTAAAATTGGCAAATAAGATTCATCATCGTAATGAAGGTATTATCATTACCACGAAATAATCTACTCGGCCCGCTGTATGACCATCTACCATGAGTGTGACGTACTGAGTCCATGTTATTTTCATTACATTCTCCATATCAGTTGCTTCCACGTTGCTGCTCCGTTTAATCACAAGCACACCTATCCTCTAAGCATCTGCATACTCGTTTAACTGCGGCATAAAAATTTTCTTTAAAAATTATTCCTCCATTAGATAACCCCTTCAACCTAAAGACGTCATTTATAGCTATTTCTAACCATTATAAGATTACTTTGCTCAAGTTTGTACAAAGCTTACTTAGTAGTGAGGTTTGTGAGGACTATTTAACGTCTGCATTTTGAAAAGTCTCTCTTGAGCTGTATACAATCGTCTGCAAACACCAAAAGCAAAATGATAAGACGTCTTCGCAGCTAAGAGTGGCTGAATACACACTCTGTACGCTCTAAAGGTCCGAAAAATATCACGTCACAAACTTCTTAAGTAATAATTGTTCAACCACTACATCTCAGCATCGCCTCACTCGGCTAATGTAGTCATGTACTATAGTTTATGTACCAACTTTCACCTGCTTATGCTCGATGCTCTAGAAATTCAATACCATCAATACTAAACTTCCCCATCGCCTCACAGTTTTATATCAGCAATTCTGCTTTCGCATGCATGTGCTTGTTGCCATAAAAACTTTATACCATCACTGTGTATGCAACCACCTCATCTGCAATGTATATCTGGGGTCCGCACCAGCCTGCACGTTTACCTCCTCTCTGCATTCGGCCACACAGCACGACTGCATATGGACGGCTGGCAGTGGAGGAGACTCGGGAATCTCTCTTTACATTTGTATCAGTCCATGTTGCCCTCCACAGTACGACAGGATGTATTCCCCGGAGGAAGAACGATACACATAATTTAACCCTTTCCTGTAGTGACAAACGTTCGCTCCACAGGTGAGAGGATCTGGAATTGGTTCTCAGGCCGGTGGGATTGTTAGTACAATTTGGGTGTAAGACGACTGGCAGGTCGTGTTCTGAGGGGAAGAAATTACAGATTCGTAACACACACACACACACACACACACACACACACACACACACACACACACACACACACACACACACACACACACACACACACACACACACACACACACACGAGTGAGTGACTGATTCAGACACACCAGACACCAAATTTCTCACATGCTCTTTTCACCAATATCAACCATTTCCCAGCGTGGAAAGGTTTACTGGCTGTAGCCTTCTGTAATGGAATAGTTCAGTCATGTAGTCGACTGTAAGGAACTGCACATTCATGCTGGCAAAGTGCTAATGAGGAAAGGGTGTTTGTGGGAAAACGCATGCATATGAACGTCAGTGTTGTATTACATGTGTGTGTGTGTGTGTGTGTGTGTGTGTGTGTGTGTGTGTGTGTGTGTGTGTGTGTGTGTGTGTGTGTGTGTGCCCCAAAGTTAGATTATGTCATCGGTTGAAGCGACAGGAAGCAAACATAATGAAAGTATATGAAAGTGCAGACTACCAGCACGCACTTTTACTACCCGCGATTGTTTGAGTGTGAACACTACTATAGTCAAGCATCACACGAATCGCGGGACGGGTACAATAACCACTGAGACACCGCAGCTCCTATTAAGGGAGAGCGAGGCCGGGTTTTCGTTGGTAAAATAAATTCTATAATACTTTTTCCTTTCCTATTTCTTTTCACATATTTTCCCACGTCAATTATGTTCGTTCACTATTGAGAGCTTGCGTTAGGAAGAAACAAAAGGATATCAGGATGTGATAAGGCAAAATATATCGCTGAGTTGTAGATATTACGAAATCTCTGCCATTTGTTGGAGAGGGACGCCTTCAGGTAGTGACACCAATATAACCAGACGGCAGAGTAGCCCAGTTATGCAAACGTTGCTCAATCCCCTTTCTCTTCCCCAACAGGAGGAAGATGGACTGCCGTCTACTGGGTCTACATTCAGACGAGTCTGGGATTGTAACCAGTACTACTGCAACCATTCCTCTCCTTAGAAAACGGGAATGGAGAACAGTATGATTGATGGAAGAGATTTTCATGAAGGATATATGAACCAGAGACTGAATACGTAGGTTAATTATAACTGACTAAACAATATATGAAATTCTCATGACGTGACGTAAAAAAGTTTATATATATTCAATCCTGCCTGAACTATATACCGAAAAATGTTTGGAAACAGGAGGAAACGTAACGCAGGGAAATGGGATATGTTTTAAAGTTTCTCTTATTACAATACTTTGGTCTTTAAGCGTCCATTTTCAGAAGTAACCGGCAGTAAAAGTAAGTTAAAGCAGTAAAACTCAAGCTGCCCTAATGTTCAAAGGACCATCATTATTAAGGAAAGTTTATTACAAGTCGTATTTAATCCTTATAGTCCAATATTTTTTGTCAGATATCCATATATGGCTGTGCACATCAATGGAAAAAAATGGTGAAAGTCAAATAATGATTTTGTAGGCCAGATTCTGAAGCTCGTGATACGACGGATACACAGCTCGTGAAAATCTAGTTCCCCAGTGATTAAATGATTGTCCAATTGTATGTACTTGTTACGTTTCGTTTACATCTGTCCAGTTAAGTAACACGTTCACTACGACGTTGTACAGTTTCTTTCTAGACGACTTCATTGCCAGACGAGTTTATTTACCTTGTTGAGTCATCTGGCAGTGAAAGGATTACTGGGGGCTATTATCTAACCTGTTCAGCTGGGGAAACCTCTCCAGTTCTGAATAAAATCGTCTGAGGACAGAGAAGAAAACTGGCCATGGGATTGAAGAGGATAAGTGGAATTTTGGCGTTTGAAGGGGATATGTAGGTGTGGAGGTTGTGGAAGGGAAACTGTGGTTGTAGTGGTAGCGGAGGGGGGTGTGGGTGTGGGTGTTGTGGAGGCGGGATGTGGTTGTGGGAGCTGTAGATATGGGAACTGTGGAGGGGGAGTGTGGTTGTGTAGAGTTGTGGAGGGGGAGTGTGGGTGTGTAGAGTTTTGAAGGAGGAGTGTGCGTGTAGGGGTTGTGGAGGGGGAAGTTTGGGTAGGGTGTAGTGAAGGCGGGATGTGGATGTAGTGGTTGTGGAGGGCGAGTGTGGGTGTAGTGGTTGTGGAGTAGGAGTGTGGGTGTAGGGGATGTGGAGAGGGAGTGTGGGTGTAGTGGTTGTGGAGGGGGAGTGTGGGTGTAGTGGTTGTGGAGGGGGAGTTTGGTTGTAGGTGATGTGGAGGGGGGAGTGTTGGTGGTGTTGGTGTGGAGGGGGAATGGGTGTGTACAGTAGAGCTGGGGAGGGAGAGTGTTGGTGTAGGGATTGTGGTGGGGAAGTGTGAGTGTAGGGGTTGTGGAGGGGGAGTGTGGGTGTAGTGGTTGTGGTGGGGGAGAGTGGGTGTAGTGGTTGTGGTGGGGGAGTGTGGGTGTAGTGGTTATGGAGCGGGAGTGTGGATGTAGTCGTTGTGGAGGGGGAGTGTGGGTGTAGGGGATGTGGAGGGGGAGTGAGGGTGTAGTGGTTGTGGAGGGGGAGTGTGGGTGTAGTGGTTGTGGAGGGGGAGTGTGGGTGTAGTGGTTTGTGGAGGGGGAGTGTGGGTGTAGGGGTTGTGTAGGGGGAGTGTGGTGTAGTGGTTGTGGAGGGGGAGTGTGGTGTAGTGGTTGTGGAGGGGGAGTGTGGTGTAGTGGTTGTGGAGGGGGAGTGTGGTGTAGTGGTTGTGGAGGGGGAGTGTGGGTGTAGGGGTTGTGGAGGGGGAGTGTGGATGTAGTGGTTTGGGTGAAGGGATTGTAGAGGGAGAGGAGGGATGTGGGTTCCGTAGAGGCGATTATGTGGGATTAGTGGTTGTGGTGGGGGAGTGTGGTTGTGGGGGTTGTGGAGGGGGAGTGTGGGTGTAGGGGATGTGTAGCGGGAGTGTGGTTGTGGGGGTAGTGGAGGGGGAGTGTGGGAGTAGGGGTTGTGGAGGGAGAGTGTGGGTGTAGAGGTTGTGGAAGAAGTGTGGGTGTAGAGGTTGTGGAGGGGAGTGTGGTAATCGGTGTTGTGGAGAGGGAGTGTGGGTGTCGGTGTTGTGGAGGCGGGGTGTGGTTGTGGGGGTTGTGGAAGGGGAGGTGTTGTTGTGGAAGATTGTGAAGAGGGAGGTATGGACGAGATGATTTGTAATGTGTCAGATTATGGTATGGGAGGTTGTAGAGGAGGTGTGAGTGTGGGGTTGTCGAGTGGGAGGTATGAGCGAGAAGGGGGGATGAAGGGAGAAGTGTTGGCAGAGGGCGTGGAGGGGGCTGTGGGTGGGTGGAGTTTTGTAGGGGAAGGTGTGGGTGGGGGAATTGTGGAGAGGTTTGTGTGAGCAGGAAGTAATGGAGGTTGAATATGGGGTGGAGGGAATGTGGACAGGTTATGTGGGGATAGTGTGGGAGGGGGATGCTGAGTTATGTGGTTGTGAAGATGTGAGTGAGGGGGTGATTGAAGAATGACGTCTAAAGCAAGGAGGGTGGTGGGGGAGGGATGTGTCTAGCTAGAGGCTGAATTTTCAGCCTTCCATTTCATCCCCTTTTTCGTCTTTCACAATGGTTTTTGAATGCACAAGATATTGTAATAGTTGAGTGCAGCAATAAATGTTAGTCCCTTCATAAACTAATTTTAAAAACAGCCTGAATTGGTCTCATGGAGATTAAAAGTTGATTGACTGGTGAAAAGCCATTGGTAATTAAGCGTTCTTAATCTGGAACAGAGTCAGCGATGTTCCTTTTCGCTTACAAAAGCATGAGTACCCTTACTGTCCTTTAGATCTGGCTGGCGTTTCAGTGAAAATAAGATTTTTTTTTTTTTTTAAATTAGAGAAAGAGAAAACTCAGCAGCTACCGAAAAATGACTGTGTAGTTGCCGAGGAGAAAAACATCCCCGTATCTAACATGAATAATAGTCTCTGTTTACCGAGGGAGAGGTTTGCACCTACTGAGGAAACACAATTACTAGTTGTTTTCCGGGATTTGGGTGTCTGGGATGTGTACTACGAAATATGATGTGACTTTCCGATATGTGTCCCTACCGATTACGATGTGACTCTTCGGGATGTAATTCTCTTAGGTGTGGCCCTATGGACTGTGATGTGGCCGTCCGGGATGTGACTGTCTGTGATGTGGCTCAATGGAATGTGATGTGACCGCCCGGGATGTGGCTGTCTAGGATGTGACTCTGTGCACTGTCATGTGGTTGTCTAGAATGTGACTGTGGACTGTGATGTGGCCGTCCGGGATGTGGCTGTCTGGAATGTAACTGTGGACTTTGGTGTAGCCGTCCGGGATGTGGCTGTCTGGAATGTGACTGTGGACTGTGATCTGGCCGTCCGGGATGTGGCTGTCAGGGATGTGACTCTGTGAACTGTGATGTGGCTGTCGAAGATGTGGCTGTCAGGGATGTGACTGTGTGGACTGTGATGTGGCCGTCCAAGATGTAGCTGTTTGGGATGTGACTCTGTGGACTGTGATGTGGCCGTCCGGGATGTGGATGTTTGGGATGTGACTCTGTGATTGCGATGTGGCCGTCCAAGATGTGGCTTTCTGGGATGCGACTCTGTGGACTGTGATGTGGCCGTCCGGGATGTGGCTGTCTGGGATGTGACTGTGTGGACAGTGTTATGGCCTTCAGGGATGTGGCTTTTGAGATGTGGTTCTATGGGCTGTGATAGAGTCGTCTGGGATACGGCTGCCTGAGACATGGATCTATAGACTGATGTGACCACCAGGGATGTGGCTGAGATGTAGCCATCTGGGGTGTGGCTTTCAGCGATATGGCTTTTTGGGATGTGACTCTGTGGACTGTCTTGTATTTGGCTCATTGGAATATGGCTTTATGAACTGTAAATGTCTATCCAGGGTGTGTCTGGCTGGAGTGATTTGTTGCTCACAGGCAAATTTCGTCCTGGAATGTGGCTCTGTATCTGGAATTTTTCTCTCAGGAATGTGGTTGTTTCTGGAATGTGGAATTTATAGAGGTATGGCTGTCTATGGGATGCTGCTTTCATCGGAATGTGGTTCTGTCTGTTCACCGTAACGTGGCTTTCTGGAATGTGGCTTTTACTAGAAATGTTGCTGTCTGTGGGGTGTCCCGTTCACAGGAGTGTCTCTCTCTAGAATGTTCCTGTATGAGAAATGAGGCTTTCACTGGCGTGCATCTTTCTAAAATCTGGCTTTCAGGGTAATAGAATAAGGCATTCACCAGAATGTGGCTCCCTTTAATGTTTCTGTCCTAAATGTGGCTCTCTGGAATGTGGACCTCCCCAAATCCCTTCAGTAATACCTGGCTCTCGGGTCCTGCTAAGCCCGGAACAGTTGTCCAATCAGACCGCTGGGATAGAGTGGGTATTACCGCTGAATTAAAATCTATAATAAATGGGAAAAAATTATTCTTTCATTGGTATAACACGGCTGGGGAAAACTGCGGTCATATTTTACGATATTATACGCGTATTCAGTTTTCCTGTACCTCATATTGAACCCTGAACAGTCCCAGGAGGCTTATAATGTGTATTACTACTACTACTACTACTGCTACTACTACTACTACTACTACTACTACTACTACTACTGTTATTATTATTATTATTATTATTATTATTTATAGTGTGGTAGGTGGGGGTGCTCCTACACTCCTCATGGGGCAACGTAGGATTGGATGGTGGATGTATGGATGGATTATTATTATTATTATTATTATTACCGTTCGAAATTGTGAGGTTGCCTCTAGTATTTAACCCGTTCAGCCCTGGTACGACTTTTGATACATTGCTATCTGTCCATTTATCTATCAATCAGTCAGTCTGTCTGTCTGTCTACTGCCAGACGCATCAATCCCGTAAGGGGTGGCCACAAACAAATCACCTCTACGTCGCACTGTCGTCTGCCTTTGGCCGCCCTCCTTCCAACTGACACATCCCCTCTCTCATAGATCTCTTCATTCCATCCCTCCATCTTTCACTTCCACGACGATGGCTTATAATAAATTTGATTTATACTACCACTACACAGTTTCACTCAGCTGTGGCGAGATTGTATGAGCTGGAGGGATAGAGGTGAACCTGAGTTACTCTTTCAATACCAAGGACTCTCCTTAGTTAAATAACATAGCCTGGCAGCGCCAGAAATAGCTAGCCGTAGCCTATACGTCATTGGAGTGAAAGGATTAATGTTTTATTCTTTCCGCCTGTAAACGATTATATTCGAGACAATCAGGTATACAGGGTGGAAGAGCGCTCCACCAGAAACTCACCTGACTATATCGTACGTGTTGCAGGGACGGCTCTCTCACTTAGTGTGGGCGTGATTATGGCAGTGGGAGTAGGAAATGAATAAATGATGAAGGGTAGATTATGAAATCACTGAAAGAGCCTTTCCAACACACGAGAAATCGCCAGACGGAGTGAGAGTTGAGCGTAATATATGGGCCGCTATGTATTTCAGCAGGTTGAAAGGGATGAAACTTAGCTTCGTTAGTTTGAAACCCCAAGACGTGTAAAGGGATTACTAACTCCCTATGTACATTTACATTGAGTACACTGTAGCACCAGTCGAGTAGGGCAGGACTCCCAAGGTGGATGGAAAGCTGATGACAGGGAGAGCTGGAGCTCCCGTTTCATCAGCCCTTGGGACTAGTTCCTGACCATCCCCCTTTGCTGAACTTTTTCAGTGTTTCAGTAACACAAAGAGTAAGCCAGCATTCTCTCCAATAAAAGTTTCTCTAACTGTCAACACCAAACTACAGGCACAGTACACAATACACTTCCCTTTCAAAAAGAAAAAAAAAAAGAAAAATGGCGACTAATAACCGAGCCTCGGAGTCCCCCGGGGGGGGGGAGGGGGCCGTAAATGCATCCACCATCCGCCCCTCTCCCGGTGACGACTCAACGAGCTACCTGGAACCACGTCTGACTCACTTCATTTCTGCAACATTCGGGGCCTTTCCTCTAACTTTCGCTTTGTTGAGCACCACCACTCCTCTAAACCTCACCTTCTCCTCCTAACTGAGACTCAGCTGTCTGAGGCAACTGATAGCAAACCCTTTTCTGTATCCTCCTACTGTCTCTATACTCATTTCAAAGCCACAGGTGGCTGTTGTGTATACCTATGCAATGACATATCTTGCTCTCGTGTTCCTTAACTTGATTTTTCTGAATTCTCTACTCTCTGGCTTTGGCTTTCCTGTCATTCTCTGACTAAATACATCTGCGCAGTTTACTTATCCCCTAATTCTACTGACTATGAAAAATTCTTCGTTATCTTACTTCTACGATGGAAAACATTCTGTCCATTTCTCCTTTCTCTGAAATCTCCATTCTAGAAGATTTCAATGTTCACCGCCACCTCTGGCTCTCCTCTCCTTTCATTGATCCACCTAGTGAAGAAGCCTACATCTTTTCTATCCTTAATGACCTAGAGCAGCTTGTACAGCACCCTACCCATATCCCTGACCGTCTTGGAGAGAGCTCCAACATACTTGACCTCTTCCTTACAACTAATCCTTCTGCATACACTGTTAATCTTTCCTCTGTGTTGGGTTGCTCCGATCACAACCTTATTACCTTAACCTGACCTATCGCTGCGGTGCGGCCTGTGGACCCTCCAAAGAAACGACGATTGTGGCACTTTGGAGCTGCGGATTGGGAGGCCCTCAGGCAATACTTCTTTGATTATCCCTGGAATGATTATTGCTTCCATGACTGGGAGCTATCTGAGTGTGCCTTGTGCATTACAGAAGTTATTCTTTTGGTCTTGGAAGCATACATTCCTTTCTCATATCCTTTGACTAATGCAAGAAAGCCTTGGTTTAATCACTCTTGTTATAATGCTGTCCACAACAAGAAGAGGGCCTATAAAACGTACCAGAGCCAACCCCCCCCACCCGAATCACATCTTTGTTATGTTTCTGCCCAGAATCGTGCTAAGTCTGTTCTTCGCTCTGTTGAAAATAATTTCATCCGTACTAAATGCTGTGAATTCTGCAACTCGAATTCTTTCTGCTCCTTCTGGCGCCTTGCCAAAAACCTTTCTAACAACTTTACCTCATCATCCTTCCCTCCTCTTTTCTACTCTGATGGCTCTGTAGCTATTTCTTCTACTGATAAAGCAGATCTTTTTGCTCAGACTTTCTCCTCCAATACTACCTTAGATGATTCAGGTGCTGTTCCTCCATCACTTCCCCCCCTCTGACTTCCTCGTGGCTGACGATAAAATTTCTGCAGCTGATGTATTTTCTGCAATCACTGGCCTCGATACTAACAAGGCATATGGGCCTGATGGAGTCCCTCCTGTTGTCCTCAAGAACTTTGCTTCTGTGCTTACACCCTGCCTAGGTAAACTTGCCTTTGTCTGTCAACTTGTACCTTTCCTTCTTGCTGGAAGTTTGCTCTCATTCATTCAGTCCCAAAGAAGGGAGACCATTTCCAACGCTCTAACTATCTTTCCGTTGCTCTAACATCCTGTGTCTCAAAAGTTTTCGAGTCATATTCTTAACAGAAAAATTTTAAAGCATCTTTCCTATCACAACCTTCTTTCTGACTGTCAGTATGGGTTCCATCAGGGACGCTCCACTGGTGATCTTCTAACCTACCTTTCAGATTCTTGGTCATCCTCCTTTTAGACTTAGGAGAAAGCTTTGCCATTGCACGACATCTCAAAGGCTTTCGATCGAGTTTGGCATAAATCTTTAATTTCCAAACTACCCTCTTACGGTTTCTATCCTTCTATTTGTGCCTTCATCTATAGCTTCCTTTCTGGTTGTTCCATAGCCAGTGTTGTAAACGGCCATCGTTCTTCTCCCAGATCTATCGACAGTGGTGTTCCTCAGGGCTCTGTCCTATCACCAACTCTCTTCCTTTTATTCGTCAATGACCTTCTAAGCTGTACATCTAATCCTGTCTACTCGTACTCTGATGATTCCACCCTTCACCTTTCCATTCGGTTCCCACAACGTCCATCTCAGCAGTTATTTCAACAAATAAGGGATGAGGCTATCGAACACCTAATGTCTGATTTGGCTTGTATCGCTGACTGGGGTATAAATAATCTTGTTGTTTTTAATGCATCAAAGACTCAGTTCTTGCACCTATCAACCCGACAGAATTTTCCACAGGAGTACCCACTAATGTTTAATAATATCCAGCTCAGTCCTGCATAAAAGACTCAGTTCTTGGACCTATCAACCCGACAAAACCTTCCACAGGAGTACCCATTAATGTTAAATAGTATCCAGCTCAATTCTGCATAATCCTTGAACATGCTTGGGGTTTCATTCACTCGGGACTTATCTTGGAAACTTCATATTACATCTCTTGTAAAATCTGCTTTCAAGAGATTAGGTGTGCTAAGCCGACTCCGTACCTTCTTTACCCCTGTATGGTTGTTGACTTTTATACACTGGTTTTATTCGCCCCTGTGTAGAGTACAACTCTCATGTGTGGGGAGGCTCCCCACATACAGCTCTTCTCAATAGGGTGGAGTCAAAGGCTTTTCGTAACATTACCTCTTCTCCTCTTAGTGGCTCCCTTCAACCTCTATCTCTTCGCCGCACTGTTACATCTTTATCTCTTTTCGGTCGCTACTTCAATGGTCACTGCTCCTCTGAACTGTCTGCTTGCATCCCTCCACCTCTACGACAGGCGCGTAGCTCCCGTCTAGCAAAAACTCTCATCCCATTTCTGTCCAACTCTCTAATGCAAGAGTTAACCGTTACTTCCAGTCTCTCATTTATGCAACAGGTCAACTCTGGAACTGTCTCCCTCTGTCTGTATTTCCTACTTTCTTTGATCTCCAGTCTTTCAGACGCAGGTGTCCAGGCATCTCGAAATGAACGGACCTTGAATTTGGTATTTTTTGTATCGGTTTTGTTTTCTTTCTTGGAAGGAACGGTTTGCGGGCTTCTGCTTTTTGGTTCCTTTTTCCTTGCATTAAAACAAAACAAAAATCTGTAAGGACAACACAGCTTCAGTGATATGACGTCTTTCTACAGTTCGCTCTTGTTACCTTCAGAAGACTTTACGTAGCCTATTTGAGACTTCTCGAAATAGGGGGATTTAAGACATGGGTTTATCTTAATTTATCTCTGCAACGGGTCTCCTTTAACCTGAATACTAATGGTCTAGCGATGGGGAGAAAAACGAAAAAGCTATCATCGTACTGAAGGGATTAATTTCCGGGTATACGGTTAACAATAATCCAACATAAATCTATATATGAAACCGGGTGGCAGATTTCCGTTCTGTCTACCATTTTTGCACTACGCTGTAAGTCTGATTTCCCAAGATGATCATTCTTCATTTTTTTTTTTTTTTTACCTAACTTAACCTATCCTAACCCTGCCCAACAATTAACCTAACTGATTAACCTAAGTTACTAACAGACTAACCTAACCTGATACTAAGAAAATTAATCTCCTAGACTTTCCTGGATAAGAAAAAGTGAAAATTAATGGAACGGAAATCAACAGCCGGGTGGCCTGAAGATTTCTGTATTGCGAATTCCCATTGTTTAGTTACCCATGATCTTGTTATTTTCAGTAAGAGTCATAAGTCTTTCCAGTAATGTTTGAGGGCAACTGACAACTGCCGGAACATAGCAAACGTCAGTTTATATTAATATCACAGGGTTCGACACATCAGCAAATTATTCATCAGAGATTAGAAAAACGTATACTGTACATGACAACTTATTTCCGGGTAAATTATTAACAGTCGTTTGTATCAGGTCACTGTGTAAGCCTGTTCCTGGAAAATACTTTTTAATGTGAGCGATGATGAAAATATATATTTTTTTTTTTTTTTTTGGGGGGGGGGAGGATGCTTGCATTTTCGATATCAGCTGGCAGTAATACCTTTTAATTGAATGAGAGTGTATTAATTGCTCTCCTCAGCACGACTTTCCGTAGACAAATGGCTCAGAGGTGTTTGAACTATCCTAAACGAAATTTGAACGTCGAGGGATATAACATTATTTTTGACCTAGTCTCGTGGAGAAAGGCTGACAGTAAACCCTCGTAATTGAAGGAGTGTGTTGCGTCCTCCTCCTCCTCCCCTTTCATCAAGAGAAAGGCAGAGTTGGGATTAACTTCATGTCTTTGCCCTCCAAAGCCGCTTTTGTTACGCGCCCAATCACGGTGGAGGAGGGATCCAGTATAGGAAATATCAATTTGACAGAAATATTTAATGGTCTGACCGTGACTGAAAGACATTTTCTGTGAAGTTAAGGAGATTAATACTGACTCACTCAGGCTCTTTTGACTTACTCTCAGCTCCATAAAATGGTCCTGCTTAGATGGAATAGAATAATTCAGTTTGTGGACAGTGAGAGGATGCTGGATTTACAGAGGAAAAACCTTTATTCAATGTCCACTATATTTAAGCAATACACGGCTTTAATCTTCCTTCGAGGGTTCATTACTAAAAAAGTTTAATGTTTTTATCGTGATTTGTTTGTATTTAGTAATGTTACGACCTACGGCCAGACATTGTAATGAAATATCAAATTTCCAGAAATATCTTTTGTTGTAGCCGTGATTATAGCGTCTTCAGTAAAGCTATGGAATTTTATATTACTTGACAACAAAGTAGACAGACAGGATAGAGATTAAAAGGTGGTTACTATTCAGACCAATAATGTATCCCAAGGGCGTTTTATACATATAGGGAGCTTATATATTCCAACAGCTCAGACTAACACTATGAGTCAGGTGTATTCTGTAAATGTGAGGAGCATACATTACATCACACTAGTGAAGTCAAAAATGTTACCTCCTCCAACGAAGAGGCAGGACGTTATGTATTAACCCGCGTCAGTCTGTCTGCGAACAAGACTCTTAAAAAGCTGTTATCGGATTTCATTGAAATCTGGCGGATACGTGGGGGCTAGGTGAAGGAAGAGTTGATTAGATTCTGAGACGGATTCGGATCAGAATACAAGAATAGATAATAATTTGTGTTGGCGTCGGTGAAGGTATGCTTTGTCTCAATGTGTATATTGAGGGCAGACTAAAACTAGAATTAATTATCTTCGCCAACAGCGTTGGACAGAGGTAGGTATGCAAAACATATAATGCAGTTTCGTTAGCGGATGTCCACTCTGAGTGCATTCCAGTTGTAATATGTTCAGATCACCGATGTGACTCCTCTTTGTTAACCTCTTCACTACCATATCGTATCACAGGTCTGCAAAAATAACAAAGTCAAAATATATTGTCTTATTCAGTTCAATTTCCATGCCCTAAATTCAAAAATTTTCCTGAAACTTTAGTATCACGTACAGTTTCTTCACAAAATTAGATTTTGAAATCAGAGCCCAGATAATTTTGAGTTAGAACAGAAGGCAGAGGAAGGTTCGACAGCCCTCTTGCCCTTCTTGCAAATTAAAATCAAAGTTACGACAGATTGATCATACTGTAAGCGCGTTTGTGTATCCAGGTCCTGAGGAGCATCGTCTGGAAGTGGTTAGGGTAAATAAAAATTACTTCAGCCAGTTAAAGGAGTTAAAAGATTTCGCAAAGCCTTTTTGTCAAATCTATATTCTTAATACACTTTAAACTGTTTCAGCTCGAAGACGCTTTCTGCATTTTTATTCCTCTAGTCGACAGATGATCTTGATCAGCTCGAGATATTTTTGCTATTGGAGAGGCTAGTTTCAGCCCTCATTAGCCTCCTCATCACTACGGTGCTTTTCTCCAAGAAACAAAATCGTCTGGTAGTAGCGAAAATAAATATACGTCCACAGGTTGAAAGGGTTGCCAAATATAATTTATTGCTGATGTGAATTGTACTAATATTAAAACGGTACCGGTATGAATGTCCGAAAACATTTTATTTTTTCATTTTGTTCTAGGTAAGGTTAAAATGTTTAATTTAGAAAACCATCTCATTATGAAGAGATTAATGAGCGCTATTGGCAAATCCAGAAGTTCGAAACTGCTCTCAAGAGCTGGATAATATGGTTTGCAAATGGCAAGAATAAAGAATACAAAACGCCACCATACTGAGAGGGTTACAATGTAATATACAAAATCAGTCATTAACTCTTTCATTCCTATGATGCTTATCATATTCAAATCATGCTGCCAGACGATTGTATTCAGCCAGAGAGAGACTTACTGAGGGGTTAGATGTAGCCCTTATTAACCATAGCAGTATCGGGAGAATCACCCTAAGCCAACCAAGGTCGTTAAATGGTAACAACACGATGGAACACTCAGAGATTATTGCAACACCCTAGCCCACCAGTGGGTCTAAGAGCCCATTGTGTATAGCATGATAAAGTGAAAAATTACAAACCAATCGAAATGAATTAAGGAGCAGATGGAGAGAATATTTTGAATGGCAATAGTGAAATCAGAGCAGAGAGGGAAAGAAGTGTCGGGAAATGTGACATCGCAGACGTAAAGAATGCTGTGAAGCGGTTGAAGAATGGTAAGGCAGCAGGTGATGATGAAAAGAATGTCAAGAGATGATGAAGTGTAGTGGAGAGATTAGAATGAAGTATTTGTTGGAGAAACTGGCTTAGCCATGTGGCCTTGGTCATGGCCGATTGCTCTCAACATCAAATAATTTCATTCTTGTCTGACCCTTAACACGTCCACCAGATTTGGTCTAAACTGGATCGAGAGTGCCTGACCTCACCTCGTCCTGTGACCTAGATATCTTCATTTTTTGATTGCCTCTTAGTCCTTCCACAAACTTTGGTCCAGGTCGATTCAAATTAGATTGACTTATAAGACAAAACGTTTGCTTTACGAAGTGTTCTCGAAATCGAATCCCTTACTCCTTTCTTTACCCCATACTCTGTCACAAAGTTTAATCAAAATTAGACCAAGTCTGTTTAAATCGACCTTGCTATGTGACTCGACTTTTTATCTTATCCTGTGACTTTGACATTTAATTGTTTTCAGTATCGAATTCTTTTATTCACACGTAACCCTGAACCCTTCCACAAAGTTTGGTCTAAATCGGATAAAATGTTTAAACTGTCTTAACCACGAGACCTTGACCTTTTTGATTGGTCGTTGACAAAATTAACTCCTCATTCTTGCTGTATTGTCAACTCTTGCTTGGTCTCAGTCGGATAAAAACTGCTCAAGTTGATCCTGCTAGATTGAACTTTGACCTTGTCCTGTAACCATGATCTTTGACCTATGGTTCTCGAAAGACAAGACTTAATCCTTTGCTGGTTCTCAATCCTTTCATCAAGTTTGGAGTACATGGGTGGAAACTGTCAGAGTTACCTCTCTCTCTCTCTCTCTCTCTCTCTCTCTCTCTCTCTCTCTCTCTCTCTCTCTCTCTCTCTCACACACACACACACACACACACACACACACACACACACACACACTAGAGCAGTACCCAGCTCTTGCTTTGCGAGCGGTGTTGTAGTAAAGCATGAAGAATGTAATCGACTTGAATTTTAAAAAATAATAATAATAATACTAACTCTACCGTGTCGACGAGACTACGGCCCAGTGCCTTAATTCCCACAATACACTGGGGTTTGTATTACTGGATGGAGAGAAGTTGAGAGTGAGAGCAGTGGAAATGAATTATCCCAGAGAAGCGTGTTAAGTCACGAGGAGAGAGACAGACAAACAAACGAGCAGATTGAGGAGCGTTGTGATGCTGATGTGGATGTGCTGTATTGCATTTGGCAAAGATGGTTTGGCCAGGTGGAGTGGACGGAGAAAGCGAGACTGGCTAACTGAGTGTATATGAGTGAGATGGAGGAGAGGAGGGGAGGACTCGGGAAGGGATGGGAGCATGGGATGTAGAGGAATTTGAGAGTCGGATGTGAGTTGGAGATATGGCAGCCTGATGGCGGGGTACAGGGGGACATGGAGACGATTCTTTTGTGGCCATCCCTTACGGAATTAATGCGTCTGGCTATAGACAGATACAGATGCATTATTTTTATTTCATTGTTACGATTTCCTGACGCACTTTCTTCTTAGGGTGAAAGTTCAGCACAGTGTTAATAATCCCTTCAATAATACTACACCTGATATGAATAAAGTCATCTGAGTATAGTCTATCTATCTATCTATTGCCAGACGCCTCAATCCCGTTTGGGGTGGCTACAAACAAATCGCCTCCAAGTCGCCCTGTCCCTCGCCATTTCACTGCCCTGCTCCCAACTCACACCCCCCTCTCTCATATACCTCTCCACCCCATCCCTCCATCTCATCCTCGGCCTCCCCCTCCCTCTTCCCCCCTCCACCTCACTCACATACACTCTCTTCGTCAGTCTTTCACCCTCCATCCTCTCCACATGGCCAAACCACCTCAGTGTGTTCCTCATAACGCTTCCTATCACATCCACATCCACACCACAACGCTCCTTTATATCCTCATTCGTCAGCCTGTCTCTCCACGTGACTCCACAGGCTCCTCTTAAATAACTCATTTCCACTGCTCTCACTCTTGACTTGTGTCCTTCCAACAATGTCCAAGCTTCACTTCCGTACGTTAGAGTTGGTATCACAATACTGTCATGTAGTAACTTTTTCACTTCCATGCTCACTTCCCTGTTTCTTATCGCTGCTTTCAAGGAACCAGCAACCTTTCTTCCCTGCTGTACCCTTTCAAGCACTTCACCCTCCAAACCTCCATCCTTACTCATCACACTACCCAAATACTTAAACGTACTCACATTTTCCAATTCCTCACCATCTAACCTCGCTGTACATTCACTAACTTCACCTCTCTCAAAGACCATCACTTTACTCTTCCCTACATTCACCTCTAGGTTCCGTTTCTTACACACTCTCTCAAACTCATCCACCAAGCCTTGCAGCTCCCCTTCGTCTTCACTCAACAACACAGTATCATCTGCAAACAACAGTACAGGGAGTTTCCAAACACTATCCTCTCTCACCAGGGCCACTCCAACATCCACTCCAACATCTGAGTATAGGAGGAATAAAATAAGAAACACATCATTTAAATAAGAAACACATCATTTGACATAAGGTGCTCATGGCGAGAAGATGGCTGGATGTCGTGTTTTTTCCATGTCTTAAATGGGTCGTGTGTTGTTCGTTAGGTGTGGATGGCCTTTATTTAATACTCAGGCTTTTATAGCATACTTTTAGCTGAAATCGGGAATAAAATACTAGAGCTGTCTCGACCAAGTGAAATAATAGTGACAGTAGTAGATTTCTAATGTTTCTGTGATTCACCCTCGCATATATATATATATATATATATATATATATATATATATATATATATATATATATATATAATGTATATATATATATATATATATATATATATATATATATATATATATATAATGTATATATATATATATATATATATATATATATATATATATATATATATATATATATATATATATATATATATATATATATAATGTCTGGTGTAAGCTGGAGATGAACGGTGCAGTAAGCCTAGTTATAAGAGAGTTAAGCCCTTAATACGATGCTGTCTTTATATTTTACTACAACAAGTAGTAGCTTGGTAGTGAAAAGGTTAGAAGTACTAGCCATTAACCGATTTATTAAGAGGGGCCGCCCATTATGTTGAACAGAATCGCTTGATGATGAGAAAGCTACAATGTTAGGGACGTCGGCGGACTGATGGAATTTATCCCTCTTATAATATCCGTACTGCTCATCACTGGTAGCGTTTCGACATGTCTTTTTTGATCAGTGCGTGTGCACCTGGAGTCTATGTATGTTTTTACCCCTGTCATACTCCTCCAAGACATTGTACCTTATACCTTCTTGTTTGGTTCTGTTGCGAAGTATGCCGAGGCTCAAAAGGTAGGCTATATATTTATAACGTGTAATAAATATATAAAGTGTAATATGCTAAATAAATCGCTTGGGATGAAGCGCTACGAATTCACCTATCCAAATGAAAATAGTAGTAAGAGGATTATTGAAGACTATGTCACACTACTCCTTTTCGAAAAGTTTCCCGGAAAGTAAACAAAACCATCTGATAGCAGCAATCGAAATATATAAAAGAAATCCTTGGTTGAAGGAATTGTGTCATGTAAAACCTTCGACAGAGTGGGGTGTCTCTCAGAGATCAATAAAACCGACAGTAATGAACTAGAATAATAAAATGCCTAATCCCCAACGTTGCAGTGTTGAAGGGACTGTAATTAATCTAAGTAGGCTTTATCTCGGCAGAAAAAAAATCAGCCAGGAGTTCATGAGAATGTAATACTTAAGTTTGAACAGTGCAGTCAAAGCGTTCATTCCTTCACCACGATGATGTACTTCTTTTTAAAGTTAGACGATTTTGTTAAGCTTAGGAAAGATTCCTTCAGTGGAAAGAATTTCAAGCAAGAAGGAGGTCAGTTAATGGTGCATTTCATCCCTCCAGTTGATTCTCTCCAAAACTTAATGAAATCGTCCCGAGATACGTAGCAAGAGTTCAAAGAAATATATGTCGTTGGACTGAATGAATTAAGCAAGTTTCCGGCATAGGTTACCCCTCCTTCCCCTCCTCCCTAATACACCCGCCTTCAACTTTCAAACACCTCTGAAAAATAACCCATAGAAAATTCCTTCAAATTACCTCTAACTTTTTACCACGAAGTATAAAGTAGCCTAAGAATGTCCTAAGAAATTTTTGGCTGAAAAGACCTACGTTAACTTTCTCAGTTAAATGGGAGGGGGATAGATTTTTTTTTTTTTTTTTTTTTTGGGGGGGGGGAGTCACCTCCGCTCTTTTGTTGTCTGCTTCTTTGTCTGTCTTTCTGTTTATCCGTCTTTGCGTTTTCGCTGTAGTATTCCAAAGCCTTTCTGACACAGGTAAAATAAAAGCTTATAGTAATGTCTCATTTAAGCATCTAGGAATTCCTTGAATATACTCATGATACGCTATATGAATTCACAAAATCTCTGTTTCTTGTGAGTATTGTTGGCCAAGAAACCTGGGTGCGTGCATACCGCAGACATTAGTCCATCCCTGCAAGGAACCCGGATATATTGAGAGGTACACAATGGTTACAGCAGCGCTGACGAGGAGCCTACACGTGGTGGGTCTGTGTACCCAGGGTGACTCATTTGCGGCATACATGATATATATATATATATATATATATATATATATATATATATATATATATATATATATATATATATATAGTGGAGAGACACACATTACACGCGTGTGTACAAATACATTTGTACGCTCCTGACTGGGAATCAAACCCTGGACCTCTTAGATAGAAGTCAGGCACTGATATCACTCGACCACGGCGTCATAAAAGCTGTGACCTGATTTTTTTTTTTTTTTTTTTTTTTTTAACGTACCAGGTAAACCCATTATGGGAGGATATAGTTCACTCACAACACATTAGGATCATTTCACAGCCCCACGCAACTCGGCTGGTGATGGAGCAGTTTTAATCTATCCCAGACACAACACGAGCGTCTTTAGATGTTGGAGAGACTCGCATTACACGCGTGTGTACAAATATATTGTACGCTCCTGACCGGGAATCGAACCCTGGGCCTCCTACATAGAAGTCAGGCACTGATATCACACGACCACGGCGTGAGAAAAACTGTGACCTGATTTTTTTTTTTTTTTTTTTTTGACCAACTAGGTACATCCATTATGGGAGGATATATTTTCAGCACAACACATTAGGATCATTTCACAGCCCCAGCATCTCGGCAAGCGACAGAGCAGTTTTAGTCTGTCCCAGACACAACACGAGCGTCTTTAGATGTTGGAGAGACACACATTACACGCGTGTGTACAAATATATTTTTGGATTTACCCGGTTCTTCAAAAAAAAAAAAAAAAAAAAAGCAACAGCTTTTATCACGCCTGGTCGAGTGGTATCAGTGCCTACTTCTACCTAAGAGGTCCAGGGTTCGAGTCCCAGTCAAAAGCGTACAAATATATTTGTATACACGCGTGTAATGTGTCTCTCCAACATCTCAAGACGCTCGTGTTGTGTCTGAGATGGATTAAAACTGCTCTGTCACTTGCCGAGTTGCGTGGGGCTGTGAAATGATCCTAGTGTGTCGTGATTGAAATATATCCTCGCATAACTGATAAGGTCATGAAAGATCTTAAGTGAGATTTTCGTGTGCTCGTAACGTTGGTTGTCATAAGAGGCAACCACAATTGCACTCTCATAACAGATATATATAATGCATCGTAACCAGTTTTTGCAATAAAGTCTCCGTAACACTTTACTGTTACCATTATTACAGGTTGTTTTGCTCTTATATGAGACTCTCTGTGGACTAATGTCGTATGTGCAGTAATTGATACACCAGGAAAATGGAGCTTAAACATTGGATTTTTTTTCTCTCTCTCATTTTACATATGGTGTCTTTTGGGTTCCATTGTCATAAAAATAATGAGGTATTCCATAGAGGAACTCTGAAGGTGCCATGTGTCCAAAATTCATTATTACATCTTCCACTTTTTTGGGGGGTATGTTCAGGATTACTCTATGGAGCTCCTCATATTTGTCACTTTGATATTCACTCAGATTTGGTTGTAAAATGTTTGGTGGCTGTATGAGCGATGACAAATGTAAACACAAGCAATCTAAGGCCACATCCACACCAAATGCTTGTGGCATGGGTGGGTCTGAGTGGTGGTTCTCCATCACTTTAACCCTTAAAGCTCACACCCACACCCACCCGTGTCCAGAGGAGCCACTTCAGATATAAAACTCCCACCCACACCTACCCACTCCAGCAAGCATTTGTTGTGGATGCCGCCTGATGCAACGTAAAGTTTGGGGGTGTATAAATAAAACTCGTGAATACTAATAGGAAGATTTGAGACACAGGTAAATAATTTTGTAGTGATCGTTGCTTATAATTTAAAAACTGGACTACTTATTGCTGTGATAATCAGATACAGACAGTATCAAATCAGGTGCATAGGACAGGAGAGGATGTCATGAGAGTGCGATGATAAGCATGTGAACCGAGATATTGCTGTGGATTTTGGCGTGTGGAGTGTAGTGTGCGTGTGTGTGAGGTACTGTGCGTTGGTGTATTGCAGACTTACAACATAGGTAGGTGTTGGGATGTGAGGTTGCTTTGGCAGGTGCTTGAAATGTACTTTTTGTTCATGTGAAGTGTATTGTGTGGTGTGTGAAGTGAAGTAATTAGCAAGGTAATGGCAGTCTTGTAGAACAGGAGAGGTGGGATGTGACGTTGCATTGACATATTTGAAATTTTTTACTGTTTGTGCATTTAGAATGTTTGTCTTTGTGTGTGAAGTGAGTTATTAAGCAAGATAATGATAGTCTCAGAATAGTTAGAGCATTGGGATGTGAGGTTGCAGTAACAAGCATTTGAATTGTATTTTCAATGTGTGTTGTGAAATGTGGTGTGTGAGGTGTGGGGATTAAGGCATCAGGCTATGATAGACAGATAGCTTACACCTTCTCACTCTCAGTTCAGTATTATGGCTCAAAGTTACTTAATTCTAGTCTACCACTGGATTTAACAGGAATATACAGTAGTGCAAAGATGATATTTCTAGTCCATGTTAATCAAGATGGTGTCTAACTTCTTCGGAGCTGAATATAGCTTGTGGCAGTACTAGAGCATAATATAAGGTTACTATAGTGCAGCCAAAGGATTGAGTTAATATACGTTAGGCAAGGTTGGGTTTAATTCAGCAAGGTTGGCTTTAATTCAGTGGAGAGGCTTTAGTTTGGCTAAGGCTTTGGTAAAGTAAGATATCTCAGGTTCTGCTGAATTGGATAGTTAGGTAAATAGGTAGATACGTTAGGTTAGGTTAAGGTGTCGGATTTGTTAGGTTAGAGTAGGTTAGGCTAGGGTATGTTAGATTTGTTTGATAGGTTAAAATAGAATAGAATGGTTAATTAAACCAGTCAATGAGATCATTATGGTTAAGTTGATTAAGTATAAGTTGTGTGATGTTATGGTCGTAAGAAGCTACTGTTTGAAGCCAAAGGTTAATGTACAAGGTATGTGTCTAGTCTTGTGTGCTGTAGTGGGTTATATAGTAGGTTTTTGAGAGAGAGAGAGAGAGAGAGAGAGAGAGAGAGAGAGAGAGAGAGAGAGAGAGAGAGAGAGAGAGAGAGAGAGAACCATATTTAATATAACATTCCCTTTCAGTATTTCCAGATATAGCTCTTTTTCATCTACCTTTCCCTATTCAGTTTATATCTTAGCATTTACTACTCTCAGATTGTGTTTTGTTGGCTGTGTTCAATTTAGTATCAAGTGAAGGTGTCTGGAGTTAGTACTCGGATGGGTGACCGCCTGGGAACACCAGATGCTGTTGGCATAACGTTCTCCCTACGTCTCAAGTGGGGTTGGTGGAGGATTAGTGCCCCTCCCTGTAAAACAATTAACTCAAAGCCCTTGGCCACCCCGTTTGGGATACATGGCGTCTGGCAATGAATGAATGAATAACTGATTAACCTGGTTCGTCAAAAAAAAAAAAAAAAAAAAAAAAATCAGGTCATAGCTTTTTCACGCCGTGGTCGAGCGGTATCAGCGCTTGACTTCTATCGAAGAGGTCCAGGGTTCGATTCCCAGTCAGGAGCGTACGCACACACACACACACACACACACACACACACATATATATATATATATATATATATATATATATATATATATATATATAACCGGATACACACACACACACGCACACACACACACACACACACATACACACATATCGTCTAGTCAGTTCGGTAAACAACATCGGCCTGTCTATTTCACCAGTCAATACATAAAATAAAGCATACATAAAATTTTAATTAAGAAAAAGTTTATTAACAAGACTGCACTGCTGAAATGCTTCAGCACTTCCTCATTCAGCATATTCTTTTCATATTTTTTAATGTTTAATCAGATGCAGATACTTTCCTTTTCAGACTTTGTTTATTCTACTTCTCATTTTTTTTTTTTTTTTTTTTTTTTTTTTTTTTTTTTTTTTACAGATAGTACCAAATTCCCATTCCAAAGCTTGTATTCCCCTCTTCTAATTGCCTGTCAGTACCTCTTAATCCTTCAACACTTTACTCCGAGGATATCTTTTTCCTTTTTGTCTTTACAACCCTCAGACGATTTTATTGGAAGAACATTTCTTAGTGCAGGTGCTTGACGAAGACTATAACCCTTCCAGTTCTAAAAGTCACACTCATCCACTTCCTTTGTAAGATGACGAATTAGGTTAGTTCATTCTCGCTACTTCAGATGGGCGTATAAATATAACATAACCGTACTGTCTCGGATTGAAGGGATTAACATGAATAAAATAATTTCAAGGTAATAAGAATGATACATAAAAAGCGTCGTTGAGTTGTAGGATGGGGAATGAGAGACTGACTAGAAGCGTGTATGTCAGTGGAGTGGAGAAGGATAGGAGGAAGGGGAGACCAAGGATCAGATGGCGGGATGGACTGGAGAGATGTATGAGAGAAAGGGTTGTGAGCTGGAGGGAGGTCAGGCAAATAATATAGGACAGGGTGACGTGGAGACGATCCGTCTGTGGCCACCCCTTACTGGATTAAGGCGTATATGGCAATGAATAAATAGACTGATAAGCTTGAAAGAGTTTAGCTTATCACTCATTGCCTCACCCCAGAATCACTCCAATTCCATGTAATCTTGCTCATTCCCCTCTCCGAACCCCATCTATACTGGTAATGAAAAGCCAAGGTAACATGACAGTATGTTTCAATCCAGAATTAAAGACGAACCTCTCACTCAGTGCGTCACCCAGTCTCTTAGTTTCTCTTTCTGCATCACATGTACTGTATAAAGCCTCGTGTTATCTACCTTCATTCTCTTAGTTGTTCCCTTCCCATCATACATTGTCTGATTTACCTCACACTGTCTACCTTCAATCTGTTGCTGTTCTTGCTCCATGATACGTACAGTATTCTTAACAGGGCCGCGACTGATGTACTTTGCACTCAATATGCTCTTTAGTACCATCCAGTATGCCTGAATTCTGACTTAGCAGGTGAATAGTTCAAACTGTCAGCCCTCCGTTTACTTTGTTTTTTTTACAACTTTTTGGGACAAATTCTGATCCGTGCTTTCCTTCATTCTCTTAATCAACACTTTCTTACAGCTCTTGCAGTAACTTATCAGCAGATATCGGCATCATGTCCTCTCTCTTCACTCATCACTGAACATATGTTTCTAGCAGCCATTAGGCACTCTTGCTTGATTTGTGTTATTCTACACATATGCCAGGTTCAGTCTGTTGCTTTCGGCACTCTTCATAACTGCAGTTCTCGACACTAACGTACATTTCACCCCAACTTTCTTCTTGTCCTGAGTTTTCCATCGCCAGGCAAACATCCAGTCTTTCACTGTTAATCTCTGTTTCTTCAGGATAACTCTTCGTCCAATTGATTTAGATAGTAACTAACCTTAAAGATGACCCTATGGGATTTTAGCAGCTGCTAGAAATGTTGTCTGCATTTTCCCAGCACGTAACATTTTCCATTTACAGTATCAATTTTGGAAAGAGCTTTTTGTTGTTTTCTTGCAATGTTCAGACGATCTTAATAACCTCAGGATATTTTTTTTTTTAACTGGAGAACTTAGACACGGTCTTTATTAACGCCTTCAGTACCAGGTGGCTTCAGCCGAATAAAATCGTCTGGTAGCAGCGAGAACAAAATAAAAGACGTCATTGGATTGAAGATGTTAACCTCTACCATCCCATCCTTCACTTGCCTAGCGCCACTCAAACTTCCCTCTTTAATTGCAGTCACTTCCTTCCAAAACAGCTTCTTATTGCTTCACAGTTTACTACTCCGCTGCCTCTAATGCCTCAGTTAATCTCTTCCGACTTTTCCTTGCCTCCCCCTTCGCTTCACTCCTCCAGATCATGCTTGTCTCAGTTTTGTCCTCCAACTTCCTTACTGCGTCTCTTTCCGCATCTCTAACCTCACTTCACAAACCGTCATCCTGATCCCGCCTCTGTTCCTCACTCATTCTGCTTAGTATGTCCTGCACGTACAGTACCACCATCCTACCCTTTCAGTACGATGACGTATTTTTCAGTGTAATCAGCCTTCCACCAGTTTGGGAAGGACCTCTTGTAGCGAAGGGAGTCGATGGCTGTATCTGAAATCTTTAGTTCAAAATCTATCGTAAACCGAATGAAACCGTCTGCCGACAGCATGAAGAAACAGTCATCGCATCGAAGTGATTCAAACCTTAATAATTCCTCATCATTAACTTGACGTACATCATACTAATACAACCTTTATTCAACTGCTTCTCCTACTTCTTCCTTTCACCAATGTTCTGACGCCACTACACTCAAAACACTGCGCTGACACTTTTCATCAACTCAGGTAATCGATAAGATAGGTCAGTGATCGGTAAGCCAGCGTCAAAATAGTCGAAGTGCTCTCCTATCTAAAAGTCTGGTATTCATTCCTCTCTGCTCTATCACATTTACATGTATAAACGTGTGTGTGTGTGTGTGTTTGTGTGTGTGTAATTCACCGGCTCGGTCAGGATAACGTGATGGTCGTCATGATCGACATATTTTTACCCTCCCGGAAGAGAGCTGAGAGCTCATATTGTCCGAACCAAAGGTAAGGCTGTGACTTTCACACACGCACACACCCATCCCCTTCCTCAAGGGGATCAGTAACCACCCACTTCGTTTGTGAAACTTTTCGCTTCCTGGGCAAGTGCAAACCCTCGTCTGCCAGACGGCAGGCGAGAGCATTACTATTGAGCCTGCGAGTGGTGTGTGTGTGTGTGTGTGTGTGTGTGTGTGTGTGTGTGTGTGTGTGTGTGTGTGTGTGTGTGTGTGTGTGTGTGTCTGTGTGTCTGTGTCTGTGTGTTTACCAAACTGAGTTTACATTTCATATTTGGCCAGTACTGTATTACGATTGCAGAAATTGCCGATGTATATAAGCTTGTATTTTTGATAATTTATTTCCAGATATTTTACATGCAACGTCGTTACCGTTCTCAGCACCGTTTTTTTTTTTTTTTTTTTTTTCCGTATCAGCACTTGTGATAAAGGCTGTTATTGTAATTTGAATTTTCACAGTGCGCTGTTTTATCAGGGGTGGTGTGAGCATGATAATAGTGTTGTGTCTATGTTTATGCATTTAACCGTGTTCACATATATAACGACACTCCGGCAGCTGACGCGTTTCCAATCCTCCGACTGACACAACTTATGGCGAATTCTATATCCCAGCGCTGCCGTTTCCATTTTTTTTTTTTTTTTTTTTTTCGCTGCATAAACTAGCGTGATTGACCCAATTTCAGTATGTGTTTCCCTCCTGGATGCTCGTGCATGTAAGATTTTGATTCAGGCAATGAAATATTTAATTGCATTTGTGTTGGCTGCTGGTTATTCCCTTTCGCCCGATAACTTATAATTTATATTTGCTACATCCGGAAAACAACTAACTAAAAAAACAAACAATAAGCCTCGGACAAGGACTGACCAAACGATGACAACCCAGGACCGGACAAAGGACTTGGTAATGGCAACTTGGAATGTAAGAGGAGCGAATGATGAGGTGAAAGAGAGAGTGTCCAGGTGCTTGAGGGTGCGAAAGTGGATGTATGTGGAATAACTGAAACAAAATGGAGAGGAGAAAGTGTGAGAGAATGGGAGTATGGATGGGGTATATGTGCAGGAGTAGGTGAGAATGAGAGGGCAAAGGAAGGAGTATGTATAGTTGTGAATAAAAGATGGAAGAAGAGCATAAGACAGTATGGATCAGTTGGGTCAAGGATTGTGTGGGTAAAGTTGAAAGTTGGAATACAAATGTGGGCGATTGTGTGTGTGTATGCGCCAACGCAAGATCGTGCTAGAAGAGTGAGAGAAGAGTTCTGGACAAATGTAGAAGTGTGCATGGAAAAGTTTGGAAGGAATGAGAGAGTGTTTTTGATTGGTGATATGAATGGTAAAGGTGGGAATGTGAAGGTGGATGGAATAGTTGGTGAGTGGGGTGTGCCTGCTAAGATAGATGAGAATAAGAGTGCGTTAGTGGACATTTGTGCTGGGAGGGGGTTGGTGATAGCCAATACCCTCTTCAGGCATAAAATGATCCACAGGTATACATGGCGAGTGATGAGAAGGGTGGGTGGTGAACTGAATGAAAGGAAGGCAGTGATTGATTATGTGTGTGTGGATGAAAGGATGCGAGGATGTGTAATGGATGCAAGAGCTCATTGAGGTTGGGGGAGTGGACTTTCTGACCACTACTTGGTGGTGGCCAGAATTAGAATTCAAGTAAGATGGAGGAATAGAAGAAGGGAAAGACGAGAGGAAGGAGTAGTTGCAAGGAGAGTGGAAAGGTTACAAGAGGATGAGAAAAAGGCAGAGTATAAGAGAGAAGTGGAGGAACGATCAGGCAAATATGAATTGGAGCATATGGGAGACGTGGAAAGTGTGTGTAGGATTTTTACAGAAGAAATATGCGCAGCATGTGATGTGGTGTGTGGAAGGAAGAGAAGACGGAGGGGGGTGCAAGGAACAGCGTGGTGGACTGAAGAGGTGAGACAGGCTGTGGCACAAAAGAAGAAAGCATACAATGAATGGATGTGAAATAGGGGCGTGGAAGAAGTTGAGAGGCAGAAGAGAGAGTTATATGTAGAAAGAAAGAGAGAGGTGAAAAGATTAGTAAGAGAGAGTAAGAAGAGAGTGGATGAGGAATTTGGAAGGAATTTGAGTGTAAAGTGGAGGGACTGTAAGAAAATGTTCTGGAAAGAGGTGAAAAGAGTAAGACAGGGTGGAAGTGAAGTTAGCAGGGGAGTGAAAGATAAAAATGGTAGATTACTAGTGGAGAAGGGAGAAAAAGTGAGCAGATGAAGAGAACACTTTAAGGAATTGTTGTACATAGAGGATGGAAGTAATGCGAGTATAAGTGGCTGGGGAATGGCTGGGAGAAGGAAGGAGGTGAGAAGACAGGAAGACATCAGTAAGATAGAAGTTGTGGAAGCAATGAAGAAAGTTAAATCAGGGAAAGCCCCAGGAATTGATGGAGTGTGTGGTGAAATGCTGAAGCATGGGGGAGAGAGAGTAGTAGAATGGATATGGAAGATGTGCAGATTGGCCTGGGAGGAAGGTAGAGTCCCGGAGGATTGGAAGTCAGGCATAATTATTCCCTTGTACAAAGGCAAAGAGGAAAAAGAAGTGTGGGGTAATCATAGGGGGAGTTGTCTTCTTAATATAATAGGAAAAGTGTATGGTAGGATACTTGTTGACAGAGTTAGAGAAAGAACAGAGAAATTAGTTGGAGAAGAACAGGGAGGCTTTAGGAAGGGAAGAGGTTGTGTAGATCAGATATTCATTCTTAGATCTTTAGTGGAAAAGTTTCTAGAGAAGGGAAAGAAGTTGTATGCGGCTTTCATGGATTTGGAGAAAGCATATGACAGGGTGGATAGACAAGGATTGTGGAAAGTGTTAAGAATATATGGAGTAGATGGGAAGTTGTTGAATGCTGTGAAGAGTATGTACGATGGTGCGAAGGCTGCAGTGCGTGTGGATGGTGAACTAAGTGAATTTTTCTCTTTGAAAGTTGGGTTGAAACAGGGATGTGTCATGTCTCCATGGTTGTTCAATCTGTACATGGATGGGGTAATAAAAGAGGTACAAGGTAGGGTAGTGGATGTTGGAGTGGCCCTGGTGAGAGAGGATAGTGTTTGGAAACTCCCTGTACTGTTGTTTGCAGATGATACTGTGTTGTTGAGTGAAGACGAAGGGGAGCTGCAAGGCTTGGTGGATGAGTTTCGGAGAGTGTGTAAGAAACGGAATCTAAAGGTGAATGTAGGGAAGAGTAAAGTGATGGTCTTTGAGAGAGGTGAAGTCAGTGAATGTACAGCGAGGTTGGATGGTGAGGAATTGGAAAATGTGAGTACGTTTAATTACTTGGGTAGTGTGATGAGTAAGGATGGAGGTTTGGAGGGTGAAGTGCTTGAAAGGGTACAGCAGGGAAGAAAGGTTGCTGGTTCTTTGAAAGCAGTGATAAGAAACAGGGAAGTGAGCATGGAAGTGAAAAAGTTACTACATGACAGTATTGTGATACCAACTCTGACGTACGGAAGTGAAGCTTGGACGTTGTTGGAAGGACACAAGTCAAGAGTGAGAGCAGTGGAAATGAGTTATTTAAGAGGAGCCTGTGGAGTCACATGGAGAGACAGGGTGACGAATGAGGATATAAAGGAGCGTTGTGGTGTGGATGTGGATGTGATAGGAAGCGTTATGAGGAACACACTGAGGTGGTTTGGCCATGTGGAGAGGATGGAGGGTGAAAGACTGACGAAGAGAGTGTATGTGAGTGAGGTGGAGGGGTGAAGAGGGAGGGGGGGGCCGAGGATGAGATGGAGGGATGGGGTGGAGAGGTATATGAGAGAGGGGCGTGTGAGTTGGGAGCAGGGCAGTGAAATGGCGGGGGACAGGGCGACTTGGAGGCGATTTGTTTGTGGCCACCCCAAACGAGATTGAGGCGTCTGGCAATAGATAGATAGATAGATCCAGTTGATATTGCGTATAATTAGGGAGACCTTTTCTAGTGAGGGGTTAGACACAGTCTCAGTAAACCCCTGCACAACCTGATTTCCCTTCTTATGCTAAAAATCGTCTGAAAGTAACAAGAATATATCAATGAATGCACGACCAGACTGAATGGACTTAACATATAAGGAATTTGGACTGACACAGATAAATGTTTAACAAGTTTAGTACTCGTACAGAGAAATCTTTCAACCCCCCCCTTCCGTTTCTCTCTCTCTCTCTCTCTCTCTCTCTCTCTCTCTCTCTATCTATCTATCTATCTATCTCTATCTATCTATCTATCTATCTATCTATCTCTTAGAGACGTTCTTTCAGAGAATATCAACTGCCAGGAATGAAGCGGAATGAAAGTACGGTGCTTTATAATGAAATATGCTGTCGTTCGATGTCACATCTTTATAACCAGAAGAGCAACATAGAAGTAACTTTGGAAAAAAAAAAAAAAATGACCAACATGGCAAGCACCTGAATTGTTGTGGGTCTCGCCAGTAAGTCAGAAGGAAGGAAGGGAGGGACAGAAGAGTCTGCAAACAATTATGACGTGAACTGCTCGAGCGGGGCCAAGTGTCAGGACTACTGTATATCCAGTGTTCTTGGGTAGTGTTATTCGGGTAGGATTCGGTCACAAACATATCCGAGATGAGCATGGTTAAAAAGTAAAGAATATCAACAATTCTCAAAGCCTACAGTATGACTCGCGGCCATCAATTTACGTCTTGGATCGTATATTGAGTTCATGGAAACGAAAAATCTCTGTCAAGGACTTTTGGTCATACTTGTAGGTCATAGTCGGTCCGGGAACTGAACAAGACTTTCAGTTGCCAGAAGTATAATGCAGTAGTGCATTATAGAGCCGGTGCTGCATTGGTGAGGACATCCAGCTCATAACGGGAGGAAGTCGACATAGATTCTGGAACTGGTAGGACTGTTAGGCACAATTTGTTTACCTTTTGTCCCTCTTCACCCATCAGTACACCTTGGAAAATGGACATAAGTTTAACTGTTGCTGGTGATGTCCTGGGGTAAGATTCGGAGAGCAACACCCGCTTCTCTGCCTCAATGACTTTGGCACAGTCAGTAGGCATTCGAGTTTTCCTGCTACCTTTCATACTTTTTACTATATATATTGGCGCAGATTTTCATCCTCTCGTAGCATATTTCACGGGCTCACTGGCAGAAAAAGACAGTAGTATGGCTCTAAACTTTTACCATAGTGCTTGTTTGCGACCAGCATCATAGTTAAATCGATTAATACAATTTTACACTCAAGATGGGTATAGATGGCAATTTGAGCCAAGCTGGAGTAAATTAGTCTCGAAAAGTCTCTGAAACAATAATGGAACCTTGCTATACTTGAGAAATAGCTTCACCTCGGCTGCTGCTAGTAGCTGTAAGTGTGCCATCAAAAAGGTGTTAGAAAAATCTGTGCGGTAGAAAGGAGGCGGAAGGTGAAGCACTGTGTGGTGTGACTGTATGAAATGTGGTAGTCTGTGGTAGAATACCTGTAGTGAGTAGTTAATTAGTGTGGGTAGTGTTGCCTTGCGGGGTATGTCCGGCAGTGTGAGAAATGGCGGTGTGACATTTGCGTGGCAGCGTGAGGTATGTGTGGCAGTCTGGTGCTGTACTGACTACTGAGTGCTGTTACAGTCAGTGGTGTGACAGTGTATGGTGTGGCAGTGCTAGGTGTTACCGCCTGGTGTTAGTATGTGGTGTGGTAGTTTGTGGTAGGGTAGTGTGAGGTGTGGTAGTAGGTGTGGCAGCGCTTTTTTTTTTTTTTTTTTTTTTTTGTGTGTGTGTGTGTCCGACTCCGGGCATAGGCTTCACAGCCTGCTCCCAAGGCCCAGTAGTCCTCGTACATACCATACACCTCTGCATGTCACCACATCGGCGCTAACACCCACCGTCCATATTGAGTACATGCTTGGGCTGTCTCATACAGGACTGGTGTATTGGTATTAGCGGGGGTATTATTACGACACGTTGGCGGGTCTTCTGGTAGATAAGGAAAATCTGCATTTATTAAATTCAAATCCTTAAACTGTTCCTTGCCCCAGCGGGGATCTGAACTTTGCAGGCCACTTCTTTACCGACTGAGCTACAGCCTCCCCCAATATGGTAATTTTAGATGTGACAGTCTTGTCATTTGATACTTGTTTGTATAGCAGTCTGATGTGTGGCAGTGTGAGTTGTGATAATTTGAGGTATGATTCCCTCTGATTCTGAATGTTTAATCTCACCCTATTTACTCCAACCTGGCCTAAAATTTATTGTCTGCACCTAGAATGCTGCGTTGTACTATTAGATTGGCACTTGAATGTGATGCTAGTCAAGAAAAAGTGCTGTGGAAACGGTATAGAGCCATAGAGCCATAGTTTTATTTCTTTTTCTGCCACTTAACTTTGCGAAATAGCTGTAAAAAAATAAAAACAAGACTCGAATCTGGGCCAAGTTAAAAACAATACCCTAAAGCTGTTGACATCAGTACGTAGTACAGTAGGTCAGGTGATGTATGGGCACCCGACATGTTTTTACCTAACCACGTCATCACTGTATTATATTTCTTGAGCAATATTCTCATTGGTTGTGGAGGCTTCGTAATACCTCATCATTAGCGATTCAGTTTGCTCATTACAGCGCAATGACCTCTCATATGATACCAATGATGTTATTAGTGAATTATAATGTAAGTGAACTATAACATCGAGTATACGTTAATTTGTATGAGTAGTGATATACACAAGTGAGGAATGAGTATGACGTAGTTAAGATGTTAATTTCTTATATCGCTACAGATTACATAAATAACAAAAATTCATTAAAGTACCAGATTTAAAAAAAAATGAACTACTGAGGTTGTGGAGAGCCTCCTTAACGCACTGAACTGAGGATTTTTTTTTTTATTCTTGCCATCTCCTGACTATTTTAGCCAGCCGAGGATTTACTTTTCGAATAAGATGGGTTAGACAATAAAATAAGTACGAGAGGTGTTACTTCCAAGCTTAAATAATCGTCTGGCAGCGACAAAGACTATACTGAAATGAACCTCACCCGAGTTCAAGGGGTTCAACGTCGATACTACTGTTCATAATGTGAGGTGTCTGCTGCTGAGAAATTTGTGAACGAGGAAATACGGTCGGGTTGTATTGACCTGACAAAAATCGATGACCTTTTTCTCCATAACTGATGGCGAGGGGTAGTGAGAGTGAAGGATTGATTTGTCCATTAACCAAAGAGACACATTCGTAAGAAAATAACAAAGGCTCATTGAATTTCGTGTTTTTTTTTCTTTTGAATAACAGAACAAAGGAAGGAAAAACAAATTAAAAAATATATGTACTGTAATCCATACACCAGATTATTGGTGTCCTCTGTTCATAAAAAATCTGTAACAGTTGGACTTAAACAGCTGTAGGTTGAAGTCTGGGGGGAAACAACTCTGGGGAAGCGAGTTCCAAAGAGAAGTAGTTCGGGAAAAAAAAAAAAAAAGTTCTGCCGTATGGCAGTGTGACATTTCAGTCATGAGTGCTACCAGATGCCCGTGTAGCACAGGGGAAGGCATGGAGAGGTGGCACAATGGATGCAACTTCGTCTGAGCATTTGCCATAAAAGGATCTGTAAAATGATGCAAGGGAGGCAACATTCCTTCTTACCTGTAGGGGAGGTAGTTTATGTGTAATAGCAGAGTTATTAATAATTCTAACAGCTTTATTCTGAATTTTGTCTAGTTGTTTTTAGTCACCCTCTCCACATCCATTCCACAAGGGTAAGCAATATTCCAGCTGAGAGCACACGTAACTCATTAGCTATAGCCAACTGCTCGTCAGTGAAGAAGTTAAGAACTCTGTACAATAATCCAAGTTTCATTGAGGCGGTTTTAGCAAGTGATCTGACATGAGACGTCCAGCTAAGTGCATTCTTAAGTGAAACACCGAGAATTTGAGTACTTTTGGAGATTGGAATATTAGTATCATTGAGGGTAATATAGGAAACTGGCAATGTCTGTTTATTAGTAAATTGTATATATTTGATTTCACTAGCATTAAATGAGAAAGGTTATTTTGTCCCCATTCAGTGATCCTAGATAAGTCTTGATTTATTGAGATGGCTGTACTGAGTTGTTAGAGATATTAAACACTGTAAATGGGTGTTTATGTGTTAATGAACTGTTAAGTTTTGAGTCATCTGCATATGAATGGATGGGATTATGGGTGGCAGAAAATAGATCGTTAATATGAATTAAGAATAGGGTTGGAGCCAGAACTGAGCCTTGTGACACGCCGGCGTTAATTGAGTGGTAATTGGAATATACATCATCAGCTTTTATTCGTATCTTTCTGTCGTTGAGATCGGAGCAAGTCAGAGGAACAATAGACGTTAGTCCATAGCAAGGGAGTTTGGAAGGCAGGGAACGGTGCCACTCTCTGTCAAAAGCTTTAGAACTATCAACAGCTACTGCATGAGTTTCTCCACGTTAATCAACTGATTTATGGATGATGTGTGTCAGGGGATTGAGTATATCAATGGTGGATCCATACTGTCTATCACTAATTAAGTTGTTGGATTCAAGATGTTTAACTGTGTGCTTATTAATTAAAATTTCAAATACTTTACCAAGAGAAGACGTGATATGGTAGCTATTGGCGTGTAATCAGAGGGGTCAGAGGAACTTCCCTTCTTCGGAATTGGGTGGATATTGGCTTCTTTCCAAGAATTAGGGAATGAAGAAGTACGTATGCAGTCTGAATAATTTAGCTAGAACACGAGCAAGTTCTAGGGAGCACTTTTTCAAAGCAATGGGAGGTATTCCATCTGGCCTGGAGCTTTGTTGGTTGGTAAATTGTCTAGGATGGATTGTATGTATCTAGTCTGTTTCTTTAGTTGGACAGTTTCGCGAGAGTCAAGTTCTTGTACAGGGACATTCTGGGTGATTTCCTGTAGCGTAGAATATCTGGCAGATATACTGTCAAGGATATTCGCTTTACCACACGGGTCATTTGTAATGTTACCGTCTGAAGATTTTAGTGGGGGAATTGTTGATGACTTATTAAAGTAGTTACTATTGAGAAGCGGGATTTGCTAGATAGGAAGTACTGGAAGGCTTTCAGTACTTCTCGTATTTTTCACTTGCGAGTCAGAGTTGCCAGTTAGCCTGCTATTTGTGAGCAGAGGAAGTACGTAAAGTTATGCATAAAATTTTATGCTCTTTTTCTCTATAATATTTTATTTGTAATTGTTACATTATGTAATTTTATTTCAGTTTGTATGCTAGAGCATTTAGAGTGTTATGTAATATAAGAAAACTCTGGCGTGTTTTGGATGTCTCGAAATTGGTAACTGTAGGTGCTAGAGTAAACTAGAAAATTCGAGTGTAATGCAAGACTATATAAGGAGGTGGAAGAGCCAAGGGGAGTCACTTTCGTTTACAGTTTACGTTTCAGTGCAGTTCAGTGTCGGTGCTAACTAGTGAAGATTGTATAGCTCCGGTACTTGTCAAAACAGTGAAGTGTATTTGGAAAGCATTAAGTGTAATCATTTGGTGAATATAGACCACGAACTTGAGAAGCCAGTGTTTAATTACCACGTCTGAGCCGATCTTGTTGTTGTACATCGAAAGGCTGACCATAGGAAGAACAACTCACTGGGCAATGCTCCTCCTATACTCTACTACTGCTGTTGGAGCCTGTGGCAGTGTGAGACGGGAACATAACATTACTGAAAGGCTTGAGAGTAGGATTGTTTAGTAGTTTGGTTGCTTGGTTGTGATGAAAGTTTGATTTAGCGAGATTTATTACTGCTTTTGCAATGGCTTCTAGCAAAATTAATTTGACATTGATTCAGATGTTTTTTATTTTAAGTAAGAGTTATATGCTAATGACTTCTGAGCCATTGCTCTGGCACAATTGCTATCAGACCATTTTGGGGAGTCTGATCATTTAGTGACCTGCTTCAACAAAGACAGTTTTCAAGTCACACGAATAAATAAAATCCTGCAGATGAAAATAAACCGACCCTAATCCCTTGTTATTGGTTCGAGCAGCACTAACGTTATTTGGAATATAATGGAAATTTTGATTTTTGATGAACAGAGCTATACATGTATTGAACATTATTACATTCGCACGCCATTAATGAGAGAAGTTTGTTTTTAAGTGGCCTGCAGCGATTCTTAATATCGGAAAAAAATAATTGTTATATCGGTAATCCTCATTTTTAAACTACTGCCTGAATAAAAGCATTATACTCAGTTAGAGCAACCAGCGCCATAATTGAACAAAAAAGTATCGATTACTTTTGCTTGATTATTGTGATTATTGTTAGTAATGTGTTATTATTATTATTTTAATTTTCTATGCAAGGAAGAAGGAACCAAAGGCCAGGATCCCGCAAACCATTCCTTCCAAGAAAAAAAAATAATAATAATACAAAAGAGAGCCAAATACAAGCTCCGTTATTTCGAGATGTCTGGACACACTGCGTTTGAAAAACTGGAGATCATAGGAAGTAGGAAATACAGAAAGAGGGAGACCGTTCCAGAATTGACCTGTTGCATAAATGAAGGACTGGGAGTAACGGTTAACTCTTGCGTTAAAGAATTGGACTGAAAAGAGATGAGAGTTTGTTGCTAGACGGGTGCTGCGCGCCAATCATAGAGGTGGAGGGATGCAAGCAGGCTGTTCAGAAGAGGAGTGATCATTGAAATACCGATAGAAAAGAGATAACGATGCAGCAGTGCATCAAAGAGACACAGGTTGAAGGGAACGCATCAAAGAGACACAGGTTGAAGGGAGCCAGTAAGAGAAGGAGAGTTAATGAGCCGGAAAGCCTTTGACTCCTCCCTGTTGAGAAGAACTGTATGTGGGGGGCCTCCCCACACATGAGAGATGTACTCTACACAGGGGCGAATAAAACCCGTGTTTAAAGTCAACAACTGTGCAGGGGTAAAGAAGGTACGGAGTCAGCTTAGCACACCTTATCTCTTGGATGCAGATTTTGTAAGAGATGTAATATTAGTGATCTTTCCAAGATAAGTCCCAAGTGAATGAAACCCCAAGTATGTTCAAGGATGATGCAGGATTGAGCTGAATATTATTAAACTTCAGTGGGTTCTCTTGTGGAAGATTTTGTCGGGTTGATAGATATAAAAACTGAGTCTCATGCATTCAAAACAACAAGATTATTTTTACCCCCGTCAGAGATAGGGGCCAAGTCAGACATTAGGTGTGCCTTAGCCTCATCCCTTGTCTGTGGGAGTAACTGCTGAGATGGACGTTGCGGGAACCAATGGAAAGGTGAAGGGTGGAATCATCAGCATACGAGTGGATAGGGTTAGATATACAGCTTAGATGGTCAATGATGAAGAAAAGGAAGAGCGTTGGTGATAGGACAGAGCCCTGAGGAACACCACGGTTAATAGATCTAGGAGAAGAATGATGGCCGTCTACAACAGCGGCTATAAAACGACCAGAAAGGAAGTTATAGATGAAGGCACAGATAGAAGGATACAAACCGTAAGAGGGTAGTTTGGAAATTAAAGATTTATGCCAGACTCGATTGAAAGCCTTTGAGATGTCAAGTGCAACGACAAAGCGTTCGTCAAAGTCCCGAAAGGAGGAGGACCAGGAGTCTGAAAGGTAGGTGAGAAGATCGCCAGTGGAGCATCCCTGACGGAACCCATACTGACGATTAGAAAGAAGGTTGTGATGGGAAAGATGCTTTAAAATGATTCTGTTAAGAATTGACTCGAAAAATTTTGAGACACAGGATGTTAAAGAAATTGGACGATAGTTAGAGGGTTGGGAATGGTCATCCTTCTTTGGGACTGGCTAAATGATAGCAAACTTCCAGCAAGAAGGAAAGGTATAAGTTGACAGACAAAGGCGAAAGAGTTTACCCAGGCAGGGTGTAAGCACAGAAGCACAGTTCTTGAGGACAATACGAGCGACTCCATCAGGCCCATATGCTTTGTTAGTATTGAGGCCAGTGATTGCAGAAAATACATCAGCTGAAGAAATTTTAATGTCAGCCATGAGGAAGTCAGAGAGGGGAAGTGATGGAGGAACAGCACTGTAATCATCTAAGGTGAAGTTGGAGAAGAAAGTCTGAGTGAAGAGATCTGCTTTATCAGTTTAAGAAATAGCTACAGAGCCATCAGAGTAGAAAACAGGAGGGAAGGATGGTGATGTAAAGTTGTTAGAAAGGTTTTTGGCAAGGTTCCAGAAGGAGCGGGAAGAATTCGAGTAGGAGAGTTGAGAGCATTTAGTATGGATGAAATTATTTTTAGCAGAGTGAAGAACAGACTTAGCACGATTCCGGGCAGAAACATAAACAAGATGTGATTCAGGGGTGGGTTGGATCTGGTTCAGTTGGGGAAAGTTCCGCATTGCCCACCTCCCGAAGCACTGGTGTGAGATAGGTGAATGTGAAGCGGCAACCAGACCTCCTGTGTCTGGTAACTGTTAGTGTGGAGGGGGAGGCGAAGGATTGGGGGCAGAGGAGGATTTAGTGATAGACTGGGAATCACGCGTAGGTCAGCAATGTATGACTTGGACGGTGTGTTTGAGTTACCGGTACTTTAGTAAGGATTGAAGACAATATAATGCTAGCATTTTATGAAGAAGATTACGTAGATGTCTGTAGAGCTGGTGTTGGCAGGAAAGTTATGGAAGTTTGTTGGGTTCGGACAGAGGTTTGAATGCTTTCATTCCCTCTCGACTTTAACATGAGACGTTTCCCCAGGCGATATTCGTAACAATATAACATATATTTATATTATGTGTTGACTCGAAAACAAAACATCTATTATCTATCTACCTATTTTTCTATCTATATGTAAATTCTTATAAATTTGTTTACTTGTTTATCCTTTGTCATCCCACTGTAAACATCTGCCTGCAAATATTTCCAGTGTTATTTTGGTAATTATTCATCTCGAACTTAGAGTCTAAGGTAGTATATAATAATAATAATAATAATAATAATAATAATAATTATAATAATAATAATATTAATAATAATAATAATAATAATAATAATAATAATTCAATATGAGCGTTTAACAGGTTTTTCGTTTTCTTTTAGACAGAATGAAATGGGAATTCCTTATTATAAGATCGATCTCTGTAGCTATCATTCCTATCGAACATTACAAAACGAAGGCATAGAAGCATACCTTTCACAGTAAACATGTATTGATACTGTGACATGAGCACCTCTTCAAACCCTCCCACCCACGGCCACCCTCCCTCCCACGGCCACCCTCCCTCCCACTCACAGTTGCCAGACACGTGGGACTGGCTGCTGCATCGTGACTATTCGTCGACCACAAGTGCTCCGAAGAGTGTTTAATGCGGAACTTTCTCTGACTGTAGCCTTCCTTTTATAGGCCCTCTCCTTGTTGTGGACAGCAGCAGAACAAGCATGATTAAACCAAGGCTTTTTTGCATTAGTCAGTGGATATGAGAAGGGAATGTATGCTTCCATGCCATGTGCAAGACACATTCAGATGGCTCCCTGCCATGGAAGCAATAATCATTCCAGGGAAAATCAAAGGAGTACTGCCTGAGGGCCTCCCAATCCGCAGCTCCAAAGTGCCACAGTCGACGTTTCTTTGGAGGGTCCACAGGCCATACCGGAGCGATAGGACAGGTTAAGGTAATAAGGTTGTGATCGGAGGAGCCTAACGGAGAGGAAAGATTAACAGTGTAAGCAGAAGGATTAGTTGTAAGGAAGAGGTCAAGTATGTTGGAGCTCTCTCCAAGGCAGTCAGGGATACGGGTAGGGTGCTGTACAAGCTGCTCTAGGTCATTAAGGATAGAAAAAAAAGTAGGCATGTTCACCAGGTGGATCAGTGAAAGGAGAGGAGAGCCAAAGGTGGTGGTGATCATTGAAATCTCATAGAATGGAGCTTTCAAAGAAAGGAGAAGTGGATAGAATGTGTTCCACTGTAGAAGTAAGGTAGTCGAAGAATTTTTCAGTCAGTAGAATTGGGGGATAAGCAAACAGCACAGATGTATTTTGTCAGGGAATGACAGGAAAGCCGAAGCCATAGAGTAGAGAATTCAGTAGAATCAAGTTCAGGAACACGAGAGCAAGATAAGTCGTTGCGTACATATACACAATGGCCTCTTTTGTCTTTGAAATGAGTATAGAGAAAGTTGGAGGATACAGAAAAAAGGTTGCTATTAGTGGCATCAGACAGCTGAGTCTCAGTTAAGAAGAGGTGAAGTTTAGAGGAGGAGAGGTGGTGCTCAACAGAGAGAAAGTTAGAGAAAAGGCCGCGAATGTTGCAGAAATGAAGAAGTGAGTCAGACATTAGTTCCAGGCAGCTCGTTGAGTCGTCACCGAGAGTGGGGCGGATGGTGGGGGCATTTGACCCACCCCTACCCTGGGGACTCCTAGGCTTGGTTATTGGACGCCATTTTTCTTTTTTAATTTTGAAAAGGAAGTGTAGTGTGTACTGTGCATGGATTTTTTGTTGACAGAGAACCTTGTATTTACACCAACTGTTGTGTGATATTTTTCTGTATTTGCTTGACGTTTGTATTTTAACATAATTTATTCAACAATAGAGCTAAATCTACCATGGCCAAAAAAAAAAAAAAAGTTTCTCATAAGCTTCCCATTTTCTGCAAGTCACCTGGCTATGGGAAAATGTGACGAGGAGGTACCCCTCCGTCTCCACCCCTCCCCTCTCCTCCTGCCTCAGTTTGTTTACGTTTGGCTGCGTGGTGGATGTGGGAGTGGAAATGTGTGTGTGTGTGTGTGTGTGTGTGTGTGTGTGTGTGTGTGTGTGTTTTAATGGCGTTTTCACGGTGTTTGGCGGCGACAATGAGTTGCGGCGATGTTGGTTGACGAGTGGCGTAGGACGAGTGAGCAGAATCATCGTCTCCGTGAACCAAGGTACAGTGAAATGATCCATCGTCCGGAGCTTGTCTCAAAGTTCCTCGCTGCCGGCAAGGCCAATAAGTCTTACTGGCCTTGGCTGCCGGCTTTTAGAATTCGCCTCTGCGGATTCCCGAATAATTTCATTGGTATTATGTTATGGATTCGCCATTAAGTTCATGACCTGGTGTTAATTTGATAATAATGAGGTCTCTAGGTTTAGTTTTCTTGGTTATTGAGGGAAGATACCGACTGCTGGATCAGGTAAATGAAGTTGAGATATCGTAAAAACCCCATCCATATATATATATATATTTTTTTTTTTTACCTAATACACGATCTTTGTATGATGTTGATGCGGACTAAATCGTTAATAATGCGATATGAAAAACATACGTCGAAATGTTAAAGTGTAATACCGGTATGAAAGTAAATCACTAGGGAAGAATGTGTGTGTGTGTGTGTGTGTGTGTGTGTGTGTGTGTGTGTGAGAGAGAGAGAGAGAGAGAGAGAGACTCGGTGTTTCGATGTTCGCAGCACCACTTCCTCACCTGTTTTGCATGTTACGCTATATTATCCCCTTATAGCCTATATCGGATGGTTTCACGCAGTTCCCTCTTCATTCTCTGAAAGGAGGAGGACAGCTGAACAAAGGTAGCTCCAGCCTGCAGTTCGCCGCGTTTGCGATCTGATGACTCTGGAATATTAACAGAAATAACAGCAGCAGCAGTATGCTACTGATGGAAGCCTTGTCGATATTATAAAACTGTATAGGCCTTGACAACATACGAGAGAATATTAAAATGTATTGGGCACAATGTAAGTCACAAAGGATAAATATTATGAAGTCTCCTGCGCCACCTAAAGTACTGCCCTCATAGTCTGTGTATGCATCATCGTCATCATCATCATCCACTGTGTACTGGTATCATCATCGTTATGACTGTAATATTGCTGTATTAGAATACATATTATTCCTATTACAGTTCATGACTGAATATACAGTACAGCCACTTTCGGTCATTGCGCTTTTAATGGTACTTACTTTGTCGGGGTGTGGTGCTTTGCCAATTAAAATTCATGGAAACAAATCATTTTTTTTTTTTTAATCCAGTCAAAAGCATTTCTGTTTTGTTAAAATCTCACAAAACAGTTCAGTCAAAAGACTTGAAATTGGCATCCAAAAATTTCTCTACCCAAAGGTTTCGCGGCTGGTGGTTTCGCTACCAAAGAGATAATGGTTCGCTACGAAGGTGTTTCACTACCAGAATATTTGCCACCTGTGAATTTGCGTTCGCTGCTACGTGGTTTCATTTCTTATTACGCATGGCTATATGAATGTGCACTGTACGTAAATATTAGCAGAAATATATTATACTGAAGAATAGTTTGTAATTGGTTTCAGAGACTGTATCAGAATATGTTTTGGCTCTAATACCCGTTGTTAAACCCTTCACTCACATGATGTATTTTTCATTTTAATCTCGAAGCCTTGAGACGATAGTATTCAGCTTACAAGACTTCGAACTGGAGAGGTTACTAATAGCCTTCATTAACTCCCTCAGTCCAAAATGTCTCTCCTAGGCAGAATTAAATCGTCTGAAGTAGCACGAATAGAACAAAATGGGCCGTCGGATTGATGGGATAAAGGAAGCATAAATGATGCTTTTGCTTCATGCCATTTTTTTTTTTATACCACGCTTACATTACACCGCGATCACTGCATATAATAATAGCTAGTTTTGATATATGATTGGCAGGTTAAGTATCAGCTCTATCTTGGTAGCGCTACTACTGGCAGAAGCAGAGGCTGTTGACAGGCATATGCGGGATCATGTGCTTAAATTCATAAAACTGTAAGTCGCTCATTGTGTTGAATGTAAAGACGATGGCCGAATAACTGCATCATGTTCACTAATATGAAGTAACCTCCGGTAATAGAAAATGGAAAATCTTGAACGTTTGATAAATTTTCGGTGCATTTTGTTCAGCTGAAATTTAGTGCTGTCAAAATGATCAGTAGAATTAATTTTGAAGATTCGGACCGCTAAGATTTCCATGAACTGAACAAAATTATATAGTGTTAACCTGTATAAAATACTCCACTGCGCCAGTGGCAATGAAATATTTGAAATGTTTTGTAGGATAGCTCCAGTCCTCGTCTCTTGTACCGTATATACTGTATATAATTTCACAGTACTAAACAGTGGTAGGTGGTGGCGACCATCATCCACTCACTTGATGTAGTACTGTCTACTTCTTCCTTCATCTTTTTTTCATTCTTTTTCTGTTTCCTCCCCTTTCCCTATTTTTTCCTTCCTGTCTGTTACTGTTCATTATTTTTCTTTCCGTTTTGGGAGGCTCTGCACTGAGTGACAAACTTAGTGTTTCCTGATTTGCAGGAAACCATTTGCAACGCTGAATGGCAACCAAATTATTAAATAACGGAGGGGTGATGAGGCTACTATGGCTAACTGGGTGGTGAGGCACAAATGCGGCGTCCATCCAAGAACCAAACCTCCCCACTCTTCACCACGCCTCGTTGTGGCGAGGGGCTCTTTGTCGCAAAGGACCATCGGTTCATTTCAGGGGACGGCACTGCAGGAGCGGTTCCTTGTTTGCGGTTGATGGGTATTGTAATCCAGATTGACCTGGGTTAACAACAACATTATTAACGTATATTTTGTTCGTTCAGTTTATCGATGTAGCCTGTAATACAAAACTTTTACAGTTCAGTAGCTCTGCCATTGTTTTACTGTTAGCGTGGGTTCATGATATGTGATGTAACAGCACAATGATTTATTTTACAAATGGTAGGAAGCCAGAGTAGCAAAACCAGGGTATGGCGAAACAAGTGCGTAGCAAAACACCTTCCCTTGAGTAGCGAAACTTCAGCCGTGAACACGTATGAGGGCGAACAGTGTCATGTTGCGAAACGGTAGGTAGGGAAATCTCTTGTTATACTCTTGAAATTCAAGCAAAACAACTCATTCATCATTCTTGCAATCTCAGCAAAACAGCTTATGTTCACAATTCTTAAAATCCCAGCAAAACAACCCGTGTTCACAAACCTTAAAATCTAAGCCAAACCCCTCATAGATAATTCTAGAAAACCTTGTGGAACCGCTTTTAGTAAACAAAAATCTTAAACCTTTATCAAAACAACAAGCTACTGCTGAGAATTCTTAAACCTCTAACAACACTAGATTTAGTGAATGAAAATAAAATCTTAAGGAAAATATCGATCCAAATTCTTTTTAATTATCCGATCGAATAAGCTCGCTTAGGCAAAGTATTAAGCTCTGTTAGGCTAAGTACTAAAAATCCCTGCTAAGCTTCTGTTGCAAAAATACATAAATGAATAAATAAATTTTAAACATCGCAGTCTGAAGCACCTGTGGGATGGCTCGAATCCCCTCCCCCCAAAATAGTCAAAATACTTAAAATCTCAGCGAGACAACTCTGTTTCTTACCAGATTATAAAAACCACCTCCCTGTTAAGCCATTAAACCATAAGCACTGCTCACAATCCCCACCCTAATAACATTATACCCCAAGTACAAATGAGGGAGAGAGAGAGAGAGAGTGAGTGTGAGAGAGGGGCATAACGAGATTGAGATAACTGGAGAGATATATATATATATATATATATATATATATATATATATATATATATATATCATCATCATCAGCCGTTTTGGGTATCCACTGCAGGGCCGGCCTATCTCGACCGAAGTCTGGACGATACAGCCAATGTATCTCTACCAAGTGGCTTAAGCTGTCTGGTAGAGATTGCATGTAGGGTGAGAAGAGCTTGTAAGTGTAATTGTAGTGTTGGAGCGGCTTTGGATGTGTGTGTAGTCTGTGAACCAAGTGTAATCGGCCCGCGCAGGCCAACTGGGTGCAAGCATACTTTATAGTAAGTGACACTGGTTCAACCACAGCACCCTTTGTGTCCGCCAATGCAATACGTGGCCGGGTGAACACTCCCAAAGTATATTACCCTGGCGGGGAGCGAACCCTAGTTTACCCGTGTACGAAACGCACACTCTACCACTGTACCACAGAGGCTTCATATATATATATATATATATATATATATATATATATATATAATATGTTGGTGTAACCAGGCAGGATATATTCTTGAAGGCATACGAGGTTGAAAGCTGTGGCACATTCTCCTTTACTGATTTTCTTATGTACGGCATGTTGAAACCGTACATAAGAAAATCAGTAAAGGAGAATGTGCCATAGCTTTCAACCTCGTATGCCTCCAAGAATAGAGAGACAGACAGACAGACAGACAGAGTTAGCTCAAGATTGCGGGTAGCTCGGACTACTCAGTGTAATTGGCTCCACTGAACTCAGGTTTAAGTTGCTCAGTTTCGCTTAGTGCCGCTATAAACTGCAAGAACGGTGTCTCTGGGTTTCAGTGCCCTGTTAGCCACGAAGAGGTGCAGCTGCTCGTCCCTCCTGCTGGGATGTGGGTCGTTATACGTAAACTTTCTTGAGTTTGGACATTGCAGTCTGATCGTTTATTTTTAGTTATACTGAAGCTCTCTGCAGACCATTTCTTTCTTTTTTTTTTTCAAGAAGATGCCTTCATTTCGATGACATAACATAAATTTTCCTGCTAGTACCGTAAGATTTTATTCAGCTTTAGACTGACCTCTAGTAGCGAAGGGTTTAATAAAAGGTATTTATATTTAATTCCTTCACCTTGAAAAGTCTTTCCAAATAATAATATTATCTGAAGGCAGTAAGAACAATCAGCAAAATACTTCGCCTGATTAAGGAAGAACTCATCTAGCGGCGGGGTTAATGAAAGTTATATCTAAGTCTTGCTGCTCCCTGACGATTTTGCGTAACCTAAGAGTTATAACTGGAGGGGTTAGATATAGCCTTCGTTAACACCTTTAATGCCTTTCCTCAAATGAGTAAATTTGGCTGGTATCATTAAGAAGCCTAAAATACGTTAAGGTACCGAAGGGGGTAACTACTTTAATCCCATGTCCAGCTTTTCGTTTTATGCTTGCTGTCTTCAGGCATTTTCACTCAACTGTGGGGAAAAAATCGTTTTCAAGGGACTAGTGACTGCTGTAGCTAACTCATCCGGCTTGAAAGAAAAAAATTGTCTGGGTGTAACAAAAATAAAATACTAGTGATGTTCTCTGGTTCACGGGCTTAACCCAGACAATACCGTCATTTCCTTTATACACGTGCTCTAAAATACGTAACTTTTTTTCCCCACTCCGTCAACGTTGTCTGTGTCTCCTGCAACATTAATTAATTTCCTACTCACTACAACACCCACGTTCACACCAATAGATTCACCGTCCTCATAACACACAAATACTGACCGCCTTGGAGAGAGCCCCATCATTCTTGACTTCTTCCTTACAACTAATCATTCTGCTTACACTGTTAATCTTTTCTCTCCGTTGGGCTCCTCCGATCACAACCTTATCACCTTAACCTGTCCTATCGCTTCGGTACGTCCTGTGGACCCTCCAAAGAAACGTCGTCTGTGGCACTTTGGAGCTGCGGATTGGGAGGCCCTCAGGCAGTACTTCTATAATTTTCCATGGAATGATTATTGCTTCCATGGCCGGGAGCCTTCTGAGTGGGCATTGCGCAGTACGGAAGTTATTCTCTCGGGCATGGAAGCATACATTCCCTTCTCATATCCTTTGACTAATGCAAGAAAGCCTTGGTTTAATCACGCTTGTTCTAATGCTATCCGCAACAAAGAGAGGACCTATAAAAGGTACCGGAGCCAACCCACCCCTGAAATACATCTTTTATACGTTTCTGGCCGGAATCGTACTAAGTCTGTTCTTCACTCTGCTAAAAATAATTTCATCCGTACTAAATGCTCTCAACTCTCCAACTCGAATTCTTCCCGCTTCTTCTGACACCTGCCAAAAACCTTTCAAACAACTTCACCTCATCATCCTTCCCTCCTCTTTTCTACTCTGATGGCTCTGTAGCTATTTCTTCTACTGATAAAGCAAATCTCTTCGCTCAGACTTTCTCCTCCAATTCCACCTTAGACGATTCCGGTGCTGTTCCTCCATCACTTCCATCCTCTGACTTCCTCATGGCTGACACTAAAATTTCTTCAGCTGATGTATTTTCTGCAATCACTGGTCTCAATATTAACAAGGCATATGGGCCTGATGGAGTCCCTCCTGTTGTTCTCAAGAACTGTGCTTCTGTGCTTACACCCTGCCTAGGCAAACTCTTTCGCCTTTGTCTGTCAATTTGTACCTTTCCTTCTTGCTGGAAGTTTGTTCTCATTCAGCCAGTCCCAAAGAAGGGTGACCATTCCCAACCCTCTAACTATCGTCCAATTGCTTTAACATCTTGTATCTCAAAAGTTTTCGAGTCAGTTCTTAATAGAGAAATTTTTAAGCATCTTTCCTATCACAACCTTCTTTCTGATCGTCAGTATGGTTCCGTCAGGGGTGCTTCACTGGCGATCTTCTCACCTACCTTTCAGACTCCTGGTCATCCTCCTTTCGGGATTTTGGCGAAAGCTTTGCCATTGCACTTGACATCTCAAAGGCTTTCGATCGAGTCTGGAATAAATCTTTAATTTCCAAACTGCCCTCTTACGGTTTCTATCCTACCATCTGTGCCTTCATCTCTAGCTTCCTTTCTGGTCTTTCTATAGCCGCTGTTGTAGACGGCCATCGTTCTTCTCCTAGATCTATCAACAGTGGTGTTCCTCAGGGCTCTGTCCTATCACCAACTCTCTTCCTTTTATTCATCAATGACCTTCTAAGCTGTACATCTAACCCTATCCACTCATATGCTGATGACTCCACCCTTCACCTTTCCATTCGGTTCCCGCAACGCCCATCTCAGCAGTTGCTGCAACAAACGAGGGATGAGGCTATGGCACACCTAATGTCTGGCTTGGCTCGTATCTCTGACTGGGGTAAAAATAATTTGGTTGTTTTTATTGCATCTAAGACTCAGTTCTTACACCTATCAACCCGACAAAATCTTCCACAGGTATACCCACTAATGTTTATTATCCAGCTTAATCCTGCATCATCCTTGAACATGCTTGGGGTTTCATTTACTCGGGACTTATCTTGGAAAGATCATAATACATCTGTAAAATCTGCTTCCAAGAGATTACATGAACTAAGCCGACTCCGTTCCTTCTTTACCCCTGCACAATTGTTGACTCTATACACGGGTTTTTTCTGCCCCTGTGTGGAGTACAACTGACATGTGTGGGGAGGCCCCCCACATACAGCTCTTCTCAATAGGGTGGAGTCAAAGGCATTTCGTCTCATTAATTCTCCTCCTCTTACTGACTCCCTTCAACATCTGTCTCTTCGCCACACTGTTGCATCGTTATCTCTTTTCTATTGCTACTTCAGTGGTCACTGCTCTTCTGAACTGTCTGCTTGCATTCCTACACCTCTTCGACGACCGCGTAGCACCCGTCTAACAGAAAACTCTCATCCCTTCTCTGTCCAACTCTCTAATGCAAGAGTTAACCGTTACTCTCAGTCCTTCATTTATGCAACAGGTCAGATGTGGAACTGTCTCCCTCTGTCTGTATTTCCTGCTTCTTATGATCTCCAGTCTCTCAAACGCAGTGTGTCCAGGCATCTCGAAATGAACGGATCTTGAATTTGGCTTTCTTTTGTATTTTGTTTTTCTTTTGGAAGGAACAATTATTGCGGGCTCGTGGCCTTTGGTTCCTTCTTCTTCGCATTAAAAAAAAGGCAAGTTACTGGTGGAGTGCTATTTACGGGTCACCTTGTATTTCATTCGTACGACAGTCTCGCGATTTGGAGATACTATATAAACTTAAGAGGTTAGAGTGTAGCCGTCATTAACCTGTTCACAACAAAATGCCTTCCCTGGGATGAATTAATTATTTGGAGGTATCAAGAATAAAAAAGACGACCCTACATTCATGGGACTCATGTTTTATTCCCCTCAGTTCGAGGATGTCTTTTTCCTCTAACTGACCTTCAGTCTGTTGTGTTGAACTTCATAGGTCCCTCTCGAAATGAGAGGATGAACGAGGGCTGTATCTAACCCTTCAAGTTCGATAAGCTTCCTAGGATGATTAAAATCTGCCCAGTACAAAAAGTTCGCGATAACCGAATTAAGTTGTTCGAAGATATGACGAAAAGAATTTCTCAGTACAACACTCACGCTCTGTAAATGGTCTTTGGGGGCGAATAGTTGACTTTGCCCTGTAACTCTAGCCTGTTGTTCACTAAATCAAATGCCTTCAAACTTGGCTGACCCTCAATACTTCCATCAAATTACCTGTAATTCTAAATTGAATCAAAGTTGTTTGATGGACAGCCAAAGCATTCGCCCAGGAATGCGTATCGCCTGCCATCACTAAAAACAAAGAGCAATAATCCTCTGGCAATTGGAGGCATATAATTATAGCTTTGCCAACATTATTAACCAACAAGCCACATCTCCCGGGATACTACCCCAAAAATTGTGATGCAATTTGCCCACTTCATTTCGAGACATGCAGATGCACACAGACACACACTGCGACAAGAGATTACCGGTACATTATAGACTCTCATGTCGGGCGACAGCAAATATGACAAAGTCTCGGAAAAAGATGAGTTTTAGATTTTTGGCTGCTGGTTTCACTGTCTCTCCATCACCCCCCCCCCCCCCCGAAAAAAAAAAGCAGTCTTCTGTCAGTCGGAAACTTATAATCGCAACTTTGCCAATATTACTAAGCAGCCAGCTACCTATCCCGGGATACTGCCCACTGAGTTTGGATACAATTTGCCCACTTGATTTTTAGATATTTTGGTAACAGACAGACATACACACACACAAACATAATTGCTCTTCTAGGTGGGCGATAATTATGTAGCTGATCATTTGACCTTGTCCTGTGACCTTGACCTTCGACTGATTGCCCGCAAAGTCGAATTGTTTCATCCTTGATTGACCGTAAACCAGTTCACAAAATTTGGTAAAAGGGGTATAAAAATAACAAACTGATCTTGTAATGTAATTAACACTTTTGGCATATTGCTCTCAATAACAAAAGCTTATCCCCGTGCCTAACTCCCAACCCTTCCACCATGTTTGGTTAAGGCCAGATCAAAACCGTTTTAATTATTCTGTTCATACACAGACAAACACGGCTCGAACTCTGGCCTTGCCTTGCGACCTTAACAGCTGACTAGGTATTCTTGAAATTTAATCCTTTCGTCCAGGAATTACCATCGTCCCTTCCACTAAGTTTGTTGTAAAGCAGATCAGTAGTGTTTAAGCTGACCTTGCCATGTGGTCTTCACATTAAATTTTGGATTTTCTCTATGATCTTGGCCTATGACTGGTTGTTCTCAAAATTGAATGCAGTCGTCTTTACCGTACCTTGACTGTCCACAAAGATTGGTCTAAAGTGAAAAAAAAAAAATGAAAAAAATATGTTGGCCTTTTCATGTGACCTTGATGTGTCTTAATTTTGTCAAGAAACGGCGAGTCGAACCATGGCTGCCAATCAGCATTATCAGTAAGTTTGGTAGCAGTCAGATCAAAACGGTTTCGGTTATTGTATTGACAGACACAGTTGGATAGATATTTTACCTTGCTCTGTGACCATTATCTTTGATTTTTTTAGTTCTTGACTTACCTTCTTAGCTCTTGACTTACCCTCAACCCTTACGTCAGGTCTGGTTAAAATCTGATCAGAACCGAGTCGTTTTGTTCACACACACACACACACACACACACACACACACACACACACACACACACACACACACACACACACACACACACACACACACACACACACACTCTCTCTCTCTCTCTCTCTCCATTCTTCTCTGTATCCACTTAAGACAGCACTGTTAAGATGAAGGGAGAGGGTGGCCGAAACTAGGATCTGAAGTATACATAAATTCACTATTCTGATACACCTTTGTGGTTTGTTTGTGGTCACCCTTTGCGAGATTAACCCACAGAGGTCGGGGATGTCTCCTTGATTTTCATTCTTTGAATGACTGTTTTATTCATTTCCTGAATATTTTATTCTTTTTGACACAGTTTTCGAACTGGTGGGGTTGGATATAGCATTGATAAACCCTTTCAGTACGAGAAGGCTTTCCTAGGTTGAATAAAACCGTCTGATACCAGCAAGCATTATTTTGAAAAGATCGTCATTCAGAGGCCAGGGGGTTTAGGGTTATAGGTGGAGAGAAGGAGAGACCTGGGGTGGGGGGCAAAATTTCTTCCGCTGAACCAGAATAAATTACGTCAGGCCATTGCAGTGAAAGCGTTCTTGGGATTCTTTTTTAACCCCTTCACTGCCATGACGTCCTACTTACTATTGTTTTCCTACGACCAGACGAGTTTGTACAGCGTAGGAGAGGAACGAAGAACTGAAAGGGTTGATGACAATATCTAATCCCTCCAGCTCGGTCAGCCTCCTTTAAGTCGTGTGTAGATTCATTCATTGCCAGACGCCATGAATCCCAAACGGGGTGGCCAAGGGCTTAAAGTTAATTGTTTTACAGGGAGGGGCACTAATCCTCCACCAACCCCACTTGACACGTAGGGATGCCAACAGCATCTGGTGTTCCCAGGCGGTCACCCATCCAAGTACTAACCAGACCCAACGTTGCTTAACTTTGCTGATCGGACGGAAAGCGGTGTACTCAACGTGGTATGTGTGTAGATTACAAGAGTAAAATAAAAAGTCACCGGACTACAGGAATTACACCTATGGTTGCGTTCAGTCTCTCTCTCTCTCTCTCTCTCCAGTAAGTTCATCAGGAGTCTATCAGAATAAAATGCCTAAATTCGAACCTTTGGTCGAAAGATGGAAATAATATACAGTAATTTGTAACCAGCCTGAATCTTCAGTTCTTAAGAATTATCAGACATGCTGAATATGTGGTAAATCATCACACACGTCCAATTTCAGCCTACATAGGGTTTCGATGATACTTCGGTGTGTGTGTGTGTGTGTGTGTGTGTGTGTGTGTGTGTGTGTGTGTGAGAGAGAGAGAGAGAGAGGGGGGGGGGCTTATACTTTGGGGTTTAGGTATTGTACATCAGTTTTTGGCTACATATTTTCCATGTTATCCCATTGTACATAATACATTTAAGTATCACTGGAAATAGCACATCCAGCATCATAGCATAAATGATAGTGAATGAGTAACCGGGAGAGAGTAGGGGAGGAAAAATGGAGAGACGAAAGCAGGATGGGAGAGGTTAAAGACAAACGAGGAGGTAAAATAAGGAAAGTCGGTAAGGAAGGTTCCACTTTCACCTAATGGCAGTTGCCTGTTCCATCTCGTTCTGGCATAAAGGGAATTCCATCTGTCTCTATGTTGACTTTGCCTGTTCCGTTCAGTTCCAGCACATAAATGAATACAAAGGAGTTCATCAGCGAATTTCTTTTTCTCTCCCGTCTCACTCGATATGTATTTCCAGTCAGTCTCCCTTGTTGCCCGCGTAACTATTATTTGTTTTACTAATAATATAACCTGCGAATATTTGTGTGTGTCTTCGAGATGTAATGATATTAACCTTTTTTCGAGTTGTCCCTTATCCCAGATGCTTTTTGTTTATATTGACATGTTACACCTAACTGCTGAGCACTTCTAAGTTTGTTCTTCGGAATTTCTTATAGTTTTGGTTTCCGATCCACATTTTACAACAGAGAGTGCACAGTATTAATAAACTTATAACACCAAGATAGTCATAATCATTACCATGTTTGTTTGCATGCCAAAATCCCTCCAATAGTTTATTATTCTTTGCTTAATTTTGTTGCCACGGACTGTCTGAACTGCTAGATAGTCGATACGAGCATGGATTTTTCAACACAGGAAGGCCAGTCCTTTTCTTTTTTCTGGAATAGGTTGAATATCTGACTGAAAGAACTTTCATTTCCTTCCTGCTCATCTCCAGACTCCCCTTTTAGCGCTGTAATTTACTGCCATTGAAGCTCCTCCCCTCATTCACTGAAAAGAATTGTGCTGTCGGCGAATAAATATATCTAGGCAGAAAAAGATTTTGTGTATTCATTGTATGATTTATGCTGTCTCACCACTTCCCACTATTTTTTTCTCGTTGTGTGTGTGTGTGTGTGTGTGTGTGTGTGTGTGTGTGTGTGTGTGTGTGTGTGTGTGTGTGTGTGTGTGTGTGTGTGTGTGCGCTATTCATGTATGTATATACAGTATGTATGCATGAGTGTGTCCGTTTTGCAGGCGGGACGCTTATCGTCTCGAGTAACCCATCAAAACTTTTAGCAATATACTGGATATCTCTGGGCTATAACTTCACACTTTCATCTTGTTTGGGATATTAAACTTCACAGAGCAAGGAGCGTTAAAATCCGCAATATTAAGTCCCTGAAAAACAACCAGGAATCCCAGGCTTCCCGGCCAGCGTAGTCCCCTCTTCAAAATGGGATGAGTTGGGGATAAAACTCGTACCCCTAACTTGAAGGCTTCTCGGCACCTTTAAAAATGCATTTGGCATGTACTGCACTTGTCACATAATGCATTTAGCGAGTACTGCATTTAGCTTGTGATACATTTGGTTTGTACTGCATTTGACTTATACTGCTTGTGGCTTGTACTGCTTGTGGCTTGTACAGCATTTGGCTTGTACAGCATTTGGCTTGTACAGCATTTCTTACTGCATTTAGCACGTACTATGTATAACACGTCCTGCGCATGGCACGTACCATTTAGACTGTGCTGCAGAAGATCGTCTTTATGTGGTGGCATCCATATAGCGATATAGCCAGCAGGTGTGGGACTCGGTTTTCCAAATGTCCCACAACTCCCTTCCAGTCCCCGTAGGAGTGTAAGGTGGACTGCTGGAGAGGAACAGTTTCACCCTGCAGTACACCAGTTTCACCTTTCAGTTGACGGTATTATGATTTACTCACGTTTTTTATCTGATGTTCGAAGTTATGCCCTTCACTACGACGACACCTTTTGTATTTTATTCTTGCTGCAGATGATTGGGTTCATCCAGAGAAGGACATCTCGTTGTTAATGGAGTAGATGGATCTCCTTCAATCTCTTCGGTCCAGTGACTTCTCTGATTTACGGCCGTATTCTGAGTGGCATAGGAGGCTTCGTGACAACTCATTCTAAGCGATTTATTTTTAGTATCCGTAGCACCTATTCCTAAGCGATTTATTTTGCATATTACACCTTACACATTCTCAAGTACCGGTATCTTCGTAGCACCTCTTCCTAAGCGGTTTATTTTGCACATTACACTTTGACTTTCACGAATGTTCTATTATTTTAGTACTGACATAATTTCCATCAGTAACATAGACTACAAGAGGATATTGAGGTGTAATGTGCAAAATAAAATCACTATGGAGAAGGTGTTGCGAAATCTCCAATATCAACTAGAAGTGCTGTCCTCATTGTTTTTGCCTCCACCACATTACTTTATGCAGCACAGAAGTGATTCCTTTGTGATGAAGGTATTAAAACCATGCAACCGACAAGGTAAAATTAACGTGCTATATGCAACAATGAACCAATAAGAAAGAAATGCCAGGGAACCGCCGCTTCCAACGACAACAGAGGCGTTGCTGGAAAAGCCCATATCCTTGAGAGCTGAAAAGGCTTTCTAGCACCTGCTAATGAAAGAATGAGTGAATGACCGAAATAAACTGGCGACGCAACTAGGGTGCCAGGGTCAAATCCCGCTGGTTATCAGGTTAAAGCACGACAATGAAGATATAATAAAACCAGACAATAAATAAACAATAGAGTAAAATCAAGTGAAAAAAAAAATGATAACGTAGCCTGGCAGCCCGTACAGAGGAGAGCGTTACCCCCTCCCACCTATTTCGTAAGCGATAACTTCTTTATGTACTAAGTGAAAGGTACCTAAAATATTCAGATGTAATGTATTTGTTCAGTCGGTGTCGATTTTTATAGGAAAACAAACGTGCAGCGTGACACTGAAGTGCTACTTATAAGAAAATAATCCAGTAGGGAAGAAATATAAAGGATTCCTCCAGAATCCTCGAGAATGCGTCCCAAGGTGTCCGATAGGAATACCACGGTCGTGCATCAGGTATCCAGCAAATGAGAAAAGTTGTGATCCGATACGGGGAGCAAAATTTAGTGAGTGAAGTTTGGTGTATGCAGACCTGATGGACGAGGGGGAGGGAGGGAGGGGGAGCAGGGGTGCAGAACCAGATTCACAGATGACGTTTACAAACTTCGGCTTATCCTGATGGATTCTCGCCTTCAGTAGAACATTTATAGAAAATTGTTTTATCCAGCCGAATCCACATCATCATCTTCATAGTCAAGCCATCATCATCATCATCACCATCTTTCACCTTTACCTATACCTTCACACTCATCTTTACTTTTACCTTCACTTTCATCTTTACCTCTTAGTCGTTTTGATTTCATCTGAGAAAACCGGACTTAAATCGGTTCGACTAAGTTACAACCACCACCACCACCACCATCACCACCTTTCATCTTAATCTTCACCACCTTCTTCGCAATTACAATCACATAGTTCAAATGCTAAGTCGTGGTTACAGGAAATTTGATGAACTTAGTTATTAGGTTTGAACCATTCAAGCTGACAGTCAGCCAGACTGAAAGGAGTTTGGGATCTTTGTTAGTTTAGAATAAACCAGTTGTACACTCCACTTAAGCGTTACTGACTTCGCTTCAAAAGGTGTTAGAAAACTGGTACAGGTAGGAAACTAAAAGGAGCACCAAACCAAATTCACTGATGCCGTAGCTACACATGCTCTCAATCATCATCATCATCATCATCATCATCGTCGTCGTCGTCGTCGTCGTGTCATAATGTTTCGCACCAAAATGTTAGTGGACTTATTCTATGATAGTATCATGTTGTCGTATAGAAAAATTATAAGGATGTTAAATTGATTTTACCAAATTTGTTATGTTTGTTTGCAAAATGTAGGCTATTGTTATTGCTAAAAACAAAATGAGATATAGCAAAATCAGAAATGACTCTAACCTTGCGCTGAAAAGTTGTTATATCATTGCTAATATTTACGGTAGGCAGATTCCAGAGCGAAAAATACACAACCTCACCATGTAAGCCCTACTTCAAAGATAGCTTCTCCATTAACACGTCTAACCCACAGAAAATTAGTAAAAAGTAGCCTGTTCATATCGTTTAGTACGGTAGAGAGAAATTTTCGAACTGTTTGGGTGAGAAAACGTCTTCATTAATCCCTTTACTGCCAGAGTTCCCTCCCGGCTGGGCTGAAATAATCTTTTGGTAGTTACAAGAAATGGAGTCCTAAGAGTTCGCTCTTAGGAGCGTGGACAGTGTTCGAGTGAGAAACTTGCTTATACTGCTAAGTTAACTAAAAGAAGAAGTGTTTCCCTTTGCCTGTTATTTATGCACACTTTGAAATGATCCATTTTTATTTCATAATTTGCACAATACTAGTTTAGGGACTTTGGAATCTTATACCAAAGCACGGCGAATTACACACCTGACTCAGTTCGAGGGCTCAGTTTAGCGCTTTTTGGCACGTGTTAGTCGTTTGTCGGCGAAATTTGAGAAAAGCAACGAAAATAACATTTTTAATGTACTTTTTCATAAGTTTTCAACAATGTGCGTAGGTCCAGTGTACCTTTGATAATTTGAGGTATATAACTCATTATCGGAGATCACTGTGGCAATTTTTGGCCTTTTTCAGCATTATGGTGACAAGTTTTGGGAAGCCAGTTAAGGAACATAAAAGTTTTTTTTTTTTCCATAAGCATACCATCGGTGTGCATAGAACCACCGTAGCTTTAATAGTGTCCACGTAAATAACACAAAGACCTGTTGTTTTTCCATTAACAGTCCATCGGTGCATGTATCCTCTATCTGCCGTACCATTAATTACAGTTTTGATGCTGTACATGGTAGTTTATTAGCGTCCACGCTCTGTTACTCATTTAATAGTGTTCTCGCATCCAATATATTACCAATATGCCGGGAATCGACCCCGGGACTCTCAGGTGAGAGCCAGGCAGCATACCACTGCACCACGACCAGGTAAAAGTTAACTCACATTGTCACAATCTTGCAACCAATGTCCCTCCGCCCCCACTGTGTGCCTGAAGAGGATGAGTTAACCCCCTGGCACTCGGGCAAGTAGATGCTTTTAATCTATCCCAAAGTTTTTCCTTTGTACAGTATAGGTTTCTGTCTTCAGTGTTCTCGCATCTTCGCCCGATCGAACAGTTAATAAAAAAATCATAATCCTAGAGTCGTTTTACAGTAAACTGGCCCAGATTTTTGTCTTTTTGCAGCTTATTCCACGTAGCCCATTAGCAGAAAAAAACAGTTCTGTGGCTCGGTGAACCTTCCATCAAACTTCTCCATTACTAGCATCATATTCCCTTACTGATCTTGCGCTAGAACTGAGCTTTGAAGGTGAAGAGGTGGCAGTTTTAGGCCAAGTTAGAGTAAGAAGTTCGAACAAAAGGTTAGCCGCTAAGGAAAAGATGACAGGGAAGCTAATTAGGCCACGAGATGTGGCCCTAGAACTTCCCACTCACTCCCAGGAAGTGAGGACGTGGGTGATGGAATGAGATGCTGGAGGCCCAAGTTTATGAGATCTTCTTACACGTTGCTGGCATTTTTAACTCGTAAACTTTGGAAATGTGTAGGCGTCTGGAAGTCATCAGTTTACTTGACTCAGTAATGTAGTTTTAATTGCAGTTTTTTTTCCTGGCTTGTGGCAATGTCTCTAATCTGTTGCCACCAATATTTGAAATAGGCACCTGGAAATGTAAGTAGGTGATTGCATGTTATTATCTTAGTACTGATGTTTGCTGGGTGCTTGGAAGTGTTCATTATACTTGGGATAGTGATGTAGTTTTAACTGCAGTTTTTTCCAGGCTTTGGGCAAGGTCTCTTTAGTCTGTCGACACCTAGAACTGAAATAGACACCAGCATAAATCGGCGTTTCAATGTTACTATCTGGGTTAATGTTTGGTGGGTGCTTTCCTTATTAGTTAGGAATTACGAAGGTGCTAGGTGTAAAATTTTGGAATACGTTTGAATGTTACTATCTGGGGTAATGTTTGGTGGGTGCTTATTAGGAGTTACGAAGGTGCTAGGTGTGATATTTTGGAATACGTTTGAATGTTACTATCTGGGGTAATGTTTGGTGGGTGCTTATTAGGAGTTACGAAGGTGCTAGGTGTGAAATTTTGGAATACCATAATTAAAGTAAAACGCATTTGATATTTCAAGCTCCTTGAATTATACTTTATTTTTTTGTCAGTTAATATTTGCCACCGCCAGATGTCTTTCTTAACTGTGGGGAAACCATTGGAAGTGATGGAGTTTTAAAATTTTACAACCTGATGTGTCTCCCTAACTTGAATAAAACCGGGAAGCAGTCAGTGTAACACAAAGTACGCCACCGAATTGAAGGGGCTAAACTCATAAACTTGAACAATACATATCTGCCTATCTATCATCAGTATGCTTGAGGTCTCATACAAATGCTTGAGATTTTCACGTTACATATCTGCCTGTCTATCATCTGTATACTTAAGTTCTCAACCAAATGCCTGAGATTTTAACGTTGCTTCTTCATACAAATTTTGGCACGCGTGCACAGTTTGTCATGTCCGAAAGTAAACAAAGAGTTTTAATTTTGTATACTAGCTCACACACACGCATTACATCACATTTTTCCCACACTATCACGCCGTGAAGTTACCTGTGCCACATTTTTGCATAAATCTCACCCACGCACTGCTTCAGTCTTGTTTTGAAAACATATGTTTTTTGAGGATATATTGTCGTTTGCCATGAGGGATTAAGATTAACTAGAAAGTGAATGCCGATAAAATGAGAGGATTGTTGTTAAGCCTACCACCAGTCGAATTTATTTAGCATAGGAGAAATGATCTCATAGTGCAGGATTGACTGAAGGCTATATCTAACCTCAGCATTTCGAGAAACGTCCCTTAAGGAAAAAAAAGAATAAAATAAGATTGGTATGACAGAATTAGAAAGCAACTGACGTTCTCTAGTGAAGATACAAGGAATGCCGATAAGATCAGTAAATTCTTTATTGCCCAGAAATCCCTAAGGTTTTGTATACATCAGTAAAGTTCATTAGATCCAGTGTAGGGCTCTTGACCATCACGTAATTACACATCTATTTATAGCCAGAATCCTTTATCCACAACGTGCTATATTTGATTCTCCCAGCATGATCTCCATTTCTCTCTCTCTCTCTCTCTCTCTCTCTCTCTCTCATCTAACTTTGTCGTAAGGTAGAATGACCTAGCTGATACAGGATAATAAACTAACCTAACCTGGTACTAGGAAAGCAAACCGTTTCATGCATTAAAAAAAAAGTGCAAAAATGGTACGCAAAAAGGAAACCAGCTTCTGGAAGAGATGACCACAGAAAAATCACGCCTGTGTCAGCCTTTGTTCCGCTAACAGGCTTCCTTCCCTTATTCATATACCTCTCCTCATCATCCTTGCACTTATCCTCGGTCTTCTCCTCCCCCTCCATCTCACTTACGTAGCCTACACTCTCGTCGTTTATCTCGAATTCTCCATTTCCTCCACATTGCCAAATCGTCTCAGTATACTTCTACTTTCACCAGTAGCTCTACAGCGGCACTGCATAGCTTCATATATTCCCCATTTGTCTGTAGGTCTATCGATTGCTCTCAGTTTACTCATTTACTCATCTCTCAGTGTAAACATCTGTCCGTCCAACACACTGCAAGCCTCACATCCCTACGTTGGAATGGAGATGATAATAATGTTGTGCAGCAGCTTTTTCACTTTCATGCTCACTTCCCTGTTCTTTATCATTGCTGCCATTGTACAGTGAATAAGAAAAAAAGTTTCCGACGGGAGGGATCCGATGTTATTCAAACTGATTAATATAGCTTCTAATGATCCAAGGTAATGAATCTGTTATCTGAATACACGTCTGCTGACAGCACTGACTATAAAATGTCAAGCAAGCGATATGCCATTGTTAAGAAACCATTGTATCAACGTAGGGTGGAATTACCTGGAATTTTGTAGTAGCCATCATCTGTTATGTCGAATTGTTTCGCGTGAATTGTACACCAATACTTTTTTGATCGAGAGTACCTGCAGCTTTCTCCTCTGATGTACTACTTTCTTACACTTTATCCTCTAGACTCCCAGCCTTGTTAAGCTAAAATTACAGAATAGCAGTGACGCTCATGCATACGCATGCACATTAATACAAATTAGCATATACAAACACACATGTATGCAGTGTCGGACGTAGCTCTAACCACACACACACACACACACACACACACACACACACACACACACACACACACACACACACACACACACACACACACACACACACATAATTAGCATATACAAAAACACACATCAGCATACTCATATAATCTCGGACGTACTTCTCACACACACACACACACACACACACACACACACACACACACACACACACACACACAATTAGCATATACAAAAACACACATTAGCATACTCATATAATCTCGGACGTACTTCTCACACACACACACACACACACACAATAAAAATGATAACAGACGGAGGGGAAGGGATGAAAGATTTAATAGAGGAAAGGGTAAGTAATGGTGATGGTGGCTTGACGGAGATATTAAAAACGGAAGAATAAAGAAAATATGAGACAACTGTGATCTCTCTCTCTCTCTCTCTCTCTCTCTCTCTCTCTCTCTCTCATGAAACTGTAACGAAACCACCAACAACAAATTAAATGCCAATTATAGCTTGGCGGTTACACTTGAATCTGAACCTAAGTTGTGAGAATTACCAGCTTAGTACTATTACCACCCGGCCACATATGCTCTAACGGGGGAGTGAATTTGGGAGTAACTGTAAATACGACTTGGTATAATGATGGCAGTGCGTGTAAGAGGAGAGGAATATCGAGGAAATTTGATAAGTATTGGAGAGAGGAGAGAGATGCCGATGAGAGAATATCCTAATGAGTAATAGCGGTAGGAGAATGCAGGTAAGGTTACTGTAAAATATTTAAGAGTATCGGGGATGAGATGAGAGGAATACCCATAACAAAAATTACAAAATGCCAAATCTGGAAAGCTTATTAGATGGGAATAAAGGCCGACAAAATGAAACTAACTAAAAGAAATGAGCGCAATGCCGTTATAATGATGCTAATGCCGGTAATAAGGCATGGAATAAACAGAAATGAGTAAAGGAAAACACGAAGAAGTAGGAAAAAAGGAAGTTGTAAGTGACAAAGGGAAACGCGATATCTGGAGTAGGAATGGCGGTATAGATGAAAAGGACAAGGGGAGAGGAAGGAAAATGTAAGCGTGCTGGTGTGGTTGGATATTTTTATACCAACCTACCCATTGCAGCCTCAGACAATGGGCAGCTGGAGGTAGGAGGAGGAGGCGAAGGAAGGTAGGGTGGGTGGTTGAGTGGGTGGGAGCAAGGGAGGGAGGGGAATTGGAAAGAGAAGGTAAAAGAAAAATGATGGAAAGAGGAAGAATGAAGGGTGGTGAAAGGGAAGTTAGGCGAAGGAGAAGGGCGCGGAGGGGAGGGAAAAAAAAGGAGATTGATGGTGAGACGAAAGGTAGGGAAGACTGAAAAGGGAAAATGGAAGGACGGGGGCGGAGAGAAAAATGGATAAAGGGAAGGTAGAAAGAGATATAAGTGAATGAGGGGAAAGAACGTGAGTAAATAGAAGGGGGGGGGGTGTTAAGGAAGGTAGGGAACAGGGAGAAGAGGAGGAAGGAACCGAATGGGAAAAGAGAGAGGTTGGGAAAGGAAAGAAAAAGTGGAAGAGAAGAGGGAGGGAGGGAAAAAAGAAAAGTACAAGGCAAATGAAGGTGTTTGGGAGGGAAAGGGTAAATGGGAAGATGAAAGGGATGCTATAATTAAGGAAGGGAAAGATATAGGGGAAACAGGGGCAAAAAGTAGGTGTAAGAGGAGAGGAAGGAAGGAGGATAGGGACGGGAAAGATGAAGATATTAAGGAATTGAATGGGTGGGGAAAGCGAAACGAAGGGGAAGGGAAAGGATAAGAAGGAGAGTGGGTGGGGGAAAGAAAAAAAGAGAGTGGTTGCATAGAGGAAAAAGAGAATGGAGAGAGATGAGGAAGGAAAGGGAAAAGGAAAAATAATGGAAAGGTACGAGGATGGCTCGGGAGGTGGAAGGATGATTTAAGGAAGCAAAGAGTAAACGAAAAAATAACAGGGAAAAGGGAAAATAAGAGGAGAGGAATTAAGGGGAAAGAAAAAGAAGGAAAATGGATAAGAAAAGGAAAAAAGTAGAGTGAATGGATAGGGAGGTTGAAGGATGGGGAGAAAACAGGAAGAAAAGGAAAAATGATAAAGGAAAGTGAAAAGGAGAAAATAATGTAAAAAGAAAGGGAAAAAGATAAAATAATGTGAGAGGAAAAGGAGAAAAAAAAAAGGCGAGTATGGGAGGGGAAAGGGAAATGGAGAGTGGGGGCGGAAAGGCTGAACAATTTTATCCTGCCCTCCGCACTTCGGGTTCAGACAATGGAAAACACAGGTAGGGGGATAAAAGCATTCCAGTAGCCACATTTCAGCGCGCAACTGTAGTGGGCCTCTTTTCTATTAGGTTTCTAGGTGGAACAGTTTGCAATCCGAGTTTTTATCCTCTTCCTCCTGCGTGGGATTCTGATTTTGTGTTGTGGTGGTTTGTGGTTTTGTTTTGGGAATATGTGGAGGTAGGTGGGTGTTGGGCGGTGTGATGGTCGTGCGTTTGAGAGAGTGGGAAATCTGGGGGTATTTGGAGGTAGATGGGTGTTGGGTGGCGTGATGAGTGTGCGTTTGAGAGAGAGAGATTTGGGGTTACGTGGAGGTATGTTGGTGTTGCGTGGCGTGATGGATGTTATTGTGTGTGTGTGTGTGTGTGTGTGTGTGTGTGTGTGTGTGTGTGTGTGTGTGTGTGAGAGAGAGAGAGAGAGAGAGAGAGAGAGAGAGAGAAAGAATTTGCTCGAGTGTGTGTGAGGGAGGGAAAGGGGGGATGGGGGAAAGGGGAATGGAAGGGGGGATGGAGGAGAGGGAAGGAGAGGGGGAGGAAGAGGAGAGGGGGAGGGGAGGGGAGGGGAGGGGAAAGGGAAGATGGGAGATGGAGGAGGGGAGAGAGGGGGGTGGGAGGGAAGGGGAGTTGGCTCGGGGATTGATGGGTGGGAGTTGGGTGAGCGCAGCCTCACTTTTTAGGTGTTGTTCTCGGTGAAATCTGCTGTTTTTAACCTTCCCATTACTCATACCGTCCAGTCAACAGTACCCATTTGCACATGCTATATTACGCCTGTCCTTTCCCCCACCATCACTCCCAGTCCCCACACTCGTCCTATCCAGTCCCACGCAGTTCCTCTCCCTGTCCTCTCTTTACATCGATTTTCTAAGAGGAGTTCCGTTCCCACCGCAAACACTGGCCTTCATTTATCAGTTTGCACATGATGTACAAACACAGAAATCGTATCTTCCCTATATTTGACGAATACATAGCGGAAAAATCGAACCATCTGAAACACACACTACTAGAAGAGATAGGGTTTTCACTGTATTTCGCCCACTGTAAATTTTCCTTAGACGGAAGTGGGGCGATACAAGTAGCTATTTCTTTGTACTGATTCCGACCTTTCCGACCACCCACCATCACTGCAGTCCATCCCGCTCACTCCTCTCCGCCGATCTTATACATAATTTGCTTCCACATCACATAGTTAGACAGTGACAGCCATCGTACCATCTGATCAAGGATGTTCGTCTTCACAATATATGCTTCCTCCGCCATTCCCCACCACGCTCCTTTTACTGCCCACACCACCCATATCTACGTTGATGTGGTGAATATCACCGGAAAGACTGAAATCGCATCCGTCAGTGTACAGTGCCAGTGTTTAGAGTTACTGTTCTTACCGTTTATGTTACCGCCTTACCACATGTTCTTCGTCTACCACATATTCTTGTTCGCCTACCACACATTCCTCTTCGCCTACCACAAATTCTTCTTCTCCTAGCACAGATTCTTCTTCACCTACCACGTTTTCTTCTTCGCCAACAACGCATACAGTATATTCTTCTTCGCCTACCACATATTCTTCTTTGGCTGCCACATATTCTTCTTTGGCTGCCACATATTCCTCATCGCCTACCACATATTCCTCTTCGCCTACCACATATTCCTCATCGCCTACCACATATTCCTCTTCGCCTACTACATATTCCTCATCGCCTACCACATATCCCTCTTCGCCTACCACATATTCCTCTTCGCCTACCACATATTCCTCATCGCCTACCACATATCCCTCTTCGCCTACCACATATTCCTCTTCGCCTACCACATATTCCTCATCGCCTGCCACCTATCATTCTCTCTCACCCTGCTCAGTCAAGACGTGACAGCTGACGGTGCACAACTTTGGGTCCGGGCGACGAACTCACCGTTTAAGGAAGACAGATTACTTGTTCCAGCTAGTGAAGTACTGTAAGGGAGAATGAGGGTGTAGAGGGCTGTACCACACACAGCACCAAAACATTTTTACCCTCCACCTGACTAAGTTAGAGGAGGTTATTGTTATCACTGGGATCAACAACAATAGGTGGCGTAGAGATTTCGTTTCTGGGCCAGAACTTGGAAGGTATTCACAGTAGAGCCATGAAACTTCACATAGTTATGTCTTATAGTGAACTGGTGCCTTTTGATAGGTAGAATGTTGTGTCTTAAGTAGTTTTAATAATGAAAAAGTAAAATAAAACATCTCAGCTTTCAGTGTGACCTGCCCAAGAAATCAGAAGGGCTTAATGAATTATTCTTTTAAAACTTTACAACTGTTACACCTAGGAGGCAGAAATTGTACATGATAAATGATTGTGTGAATATCTAATTATGTATAAAGTTTCATGGCTGTATCTATTATTTAATCATAGAAAATGGCTGCCTAAATGAAAAATGCATAAGTCATAATTTCGTCAGATCTGCTCATAACTTCATTGTTACCATGGGCAAACTACTTACATTTTTATGTTTAAATGTGTCTGAGTTAGACGAGGGGGGGGAGGGGGGAGTGAGGGCCGTTAAGCACTTGGTTAGGTGTGCAGGGAGGTGGGAAGTGTATTTGCTTGGTCAGATGGAGAGTTGCAACAGCGTAGCGTTGCCTATGTTTATTTTTATTCTGTGAAGACCCCAACAGATTTACACACGTCGGTGGAAACCGTATGAAGTAAAAGGTGTTACTTAAGTGATTTTTCTGAAAATTTGCCACTGTAGTGCTGAGGGAAAAAAAAAAAAAAAAGGCAACGCTGTGCTGTTGCAACTTTCTATCTGACCAAGCACATACCTCCCACCTCCCTGCACACCTAACCCAAATGCATAACGGCCCTCAACCCCCCTCCTCCCCGTATAAAAATTTCAGTGGTTTATCCACGGTAATAATGAAGTTATGACCAGATTTTATGTGCTTTTTTAATTTAGGCAGCCATTTTTTATGAATACATAAATGGTACAGTCGTGAAACTTCATGCATGATTAGATATTCATTTAATCATTTATCACGTTCAATTTTTGCCTCCTAGACGTATAAGTGGCAAAGTTTTCATAGAAAAATACATTAATTTCATAACATCATACAGCATATTCTCACGACATTCTAACTACCAAAAAGCACCAGGAGGCATATTAACACATTTCTGGAGAGTTTGAAGCCTGTACCTGTACTAGTTTCTAAGTCCTAGCCGGAAACGATTTTTTTTTTTTACTTTATTAAAAAAAAAAAAAAAAAAAACACTTGAGACACAGCATTCAACCTATCAAAAGGCCCAGTTCTCTATAAGACACAAGTATGTGAAATTTCATGAGACTATACTCTGCAGTGAATACTTTCTGAGTTCTGGCCCGAAAACGAAATCTCTACGCCCGGCCAGCCGACCTGCCGCTGAGCCGCCCTGCAGACCAACTCTACGGACAGACACATGTTGATTTCAGCGATTACAACACCCTCTTCTGACTTTGTCAAGTGGAGGATAAGAACCCAAAACAGAGCACGCATGTTCACCAAACTTGTTATTTCGAGTACCGTACCATCAAAGCTACACCAGGTCTTCTTATATTCCTGGAAAACTTATGAAAAAGTAACGCGTATTACTTTAGTTGCTGGAAAAGCTACAAAGCACCAATTAAAGCATGACAAGTAGCAGAACTATGTATATTTTCTAGACTTGTAAAGCTTAACGGGAATATACGTATGTCGTTGGAGAACTTAAGAGAAAGTAATTGGTGCTACTTATGTGACTTTCTCAAACTTTCCCACCATATTTCTGTAGAAAGACCTAAAAGTGCCAAACTGAACACCAAACAAACCCAAAACAATGATACTTAAGAGATTGTTGAAGCTGCGTCAGATCTATGCTCATCATTGGCCAACTGACGAAAAATTAATAGGTTTTAGCGACGTTTCTCACAATTCCCCACCATATTGCTAGAAAAAAAAAAAAAAAAAAAAAACATACCGAGCACCAACACTGGGATCTCTCTTAAGCTACTATGGCTCTCGTGGACCTGCGTACATCGCTGGAAAACTTATGGAAAAGTAGTATGTGTTAATTGGCTTTTCTCAAAATTTCCAATGACATTAAAACAAAGCAGCACCATATTGTGTAAAAAAAAAAAAAAAATGAGTTATCTTGAGGTTTATGAAAACTACGGTGGACATAAGCACCTCGATACATGCCTTTAGGAAAAGTAACAGTTCTTACTTAAGTAGCTTTTCATAAAATTTTCCAACTTATTTCTGAAAGAAACTTCAATTGGCCAAACTGAGCACAAAAATCGTGTCATGTTTGTGATCCACCATACTTTAGCAGGAAGTTCCAAAGCCCTTTAATCTGAAATTATGGGCATCATGAAATAAGATGTGCATTAATATCACGCAAGTGGGGTGACCCACTTGTTTTGGTAAAACAATAATATATGCAACGTTGTTTGCTCGAACACGATCATCATTTCAAGTGTGGACGTCTATAACTTCATGAACATATTTGTAAGATTCCTGTTCAGGCAGTCTTTCAAAGTTGAAGTGATTCTTTTTGACTGATGCAGACAAAAACCACAATTTCTGTATCATGTGCTGAACTGCAGCAAGAAATTAACACTAAAATAGCAACGATGCTAGTCACTGTTGTGCAATGGAAAGGATGTAGATCTGTAATATTGCTGGATATTGTTATTCAACCATGGAAAATAAACTGACGTGGGAAGAAAACTTCCGCCAGGTTAAAATGGACGACTTCTAGCCTTGTGCTCAAGGCAGTTGTGACAACAAGAAATCGACTGTATGTTTTCTACGTGTTTTTGCCGGAGTATCAAGGAGAGAAGTGTGCAGCATGTTTCCAAGGCACGAATTAATCATGGAGAAATCAAATAGTAGTTCCGAGAGGAAACGTTATCGTAGGTTATAATTGTTTTCTGCAGGAATATCGGGATTTGGCAGTTGATCGCTTTAATAACCCGCGTGCAGTCAATAGGCTTTAATCCTCCGGTATAACGTACGAGCTATTTTCTGGCTTGTTTAATGGGTGACATAAAATCCAGTCTCTAAGATGCGGCTCGCGAGTGTTTATCATGTTAAGCTACCAGGAGCATAGACGGGTCTGCTATACTTCTGTCAATCTATTCATCCATCTATCTAAGCATATCTGTCTGTCTGTCTATTAATCTATCTGTCTGTCTATAACAATCTTTTGCCAGACGCCTTAATCTCTTCCACATCGCGGTGTCCTCCGCCAGTTGGCTGCCATTCCCCCAGCCCACACACCCCTCTCATATCTCTCCTCTCCACACATACTTAAATGTTCTAGTCTACGGTAGCCTAGCTTCGAACTCCAGCGTAATGAAGAGGGGTAACATGAGCCGAGTTGTGTACATTATCGTTGTTACCTTTTCTTCCTTTCCTGTGACTATGGTGCTTTCGTGGCAATTCTTTGTTAGTGATTTAGGCTACTTCGCATGTTGCACATTCGTATTCCTTTGTGTGTTGTTTTTGCATATAATCTACATAATTTGCATCAGTATGATTTACGAGTATTATTAACCGACTGAATTCGATAACATGTATTTATATTATAGTCAAGCCACCACCAGACGATTTTATTAAACTTGGAAAAGATCTCTGGTAGTAAGGGATTATTGATGACTATATCCTGCCCCTCGAATAGGTTCTCTCAGGTTGACTATAATTGTCTGGAGGCTGAAAATAAACTATATAAAAAAAAAATAGACATTGGAGTGAAGGGGTGATCAGACCTTGCAAATGTGAAGCCCTCTCGGGAACGCTGCGTGCCTGGGATAAGGAATATTTTGCATCCCGCGTTGAAAAGGAAGCCAGGAAAAATATGGATTGCAACCGTAATTAAATCTGCATGGACAGAGAGATTAAAAATACTGTGGGTCATGCGTCCATTTGCAATTGCGCTCAAGAAAACAGATTAAAGCGCATTTGCAGTCTCTGGCTTGATTTTCCTTTGTCTTTCCATTTCCTTTCTCTTCCCTTTTCCTTTATTCTCTCCTTTCTTTCCCTTTCTCCTTCCTTTTCTATCCCGTCTTCATCTCTCCCTTCATCAGTTTTCTTGCTCATCTTTTCCCTTCCTATCCTTTCTCCCTCCATTTCCTTTCTCTTTCCTCTCCTCTCCAACTATATTTTATCCCTTTCCTCTTCCTTGTCTGTATACTTTCCCTTTTTTCTTTTTATTCTCCTTTTTCCTTTCCCTTTCATATTCCATCTTTTTCATTCTGTCTTCCATTCCCCTTTCACTACTTTTTCCTTTGTCCCTTCCCTCTCATCCTTCTCTATCCTTTTACTCCCCCCCCCCACCCTGCTTCCTCTGTTTCCTCATTTTTTTCTTTTCTTTCTCTCTTTCCTCTTCCTTTCACTACCTCTTCCCTTTCGTCGCTTTCCACTCCCCCTCTTTTCTTAACTTTTATCTTATTTTTCTGTGTCTGCCTTTCATCGTATTTCTCCCATCCTTCCTGTCACTTTTATTACTCCTCTTTCCACTTCAGCTGGCTCTGCACGAGTGACAAGCCTAATGGTTTCCTGTACCTCAGGAAGCCATTTACAACTCTGGGTGGTAACCATATGATCAGATAACTGGGTTATGTAGAACCCATTATGGTGCCCCCGTTAACAGGGTGGAGACGCAGATGAGATGTCCATCGGGAAACCAAACCTTCAAACTCTTCTCCTCGTCTTGCTGTGGCTACATGTTGTCTGCAGCAAGGAGACATCGGTTGTCCGTACGGAACAGCTCAGCACAGCGGTTGCTTGCCTGCGGTTGATGGTTCTGCTCGGCCAGACAGATAAGGGTTAACAACAACAAAAACAGCCTCTCCATCTGCCCTCCTAATTACTTCGCCCTACCCATTCCCTCGTCCTCCCCATTGCTCCCTCTCATCTTTCTTCTTTTCTCCCTCATTCCCTTTCCATTTTTTTCTCGCTCCATTTATCTCACTGTTCCCACCTTCCACATTTACTCACCTCCCCCCTTTCCCTGCCTCCTCCTCTTCCCATCCCTTCCTCACCAGCATTCCCTTCCCTCACAACGCAATCTGTAGTCAGGATTTACGAAAAGGAACGCTACTGTCAGAATGTACAATCACGAACGATAGCAAAGAATTTACGGAAGCAAACGAAGCTGTCTGGATTTACGGAGACAGCTCCCCAGTAATCTGTGGAAACAACGATGATTTACGGTAACGAACGAAGCTATCAGGATTTACAGAGCCGAAGAAGGCTGTCAGAATTTACAAAGGCGAACGACAATTTATGGAGATTGTCGATGATTTACAGAGGCTAATGATGTCACAGGATTTACATAAAAGAAAGATAGTTTCTTGGATATGAAAAGCAACAGTTTAGGCCCTTTTCACATTTGAGTTTTTTTGATGTGCGACGCGACACTCGTCACGCGGCTTTGAAATACATGCAGGTGGACCGTTCACATGAGGTTTTAGTGACAAAATTGTCGCTGCGACAGCCATCACCGCACGCCCACCCGGCAAAGCAGCCTCGCGACAGATAAAGGTGTGCGTAATAGCTACATGAGAATATATGGGTTCGTTCACACGAGCGTGTTTTGTCGCGCGACAGTAGTTTCAGCTCTTGGACGGGCAGTACTTGCAGCCAGTTTTTAATCGGTATGCACTGCATTCTCGTTTATGTGCATTCATTTTTCATAATTGTGAAGGTGGATGGAATTGTTGGTGATTGGGGTGTCCCTGCAGAAGTGGATGAAAATGGCAGTGATGTAGTGGTCATTGTGCAGGGAGGGGGTTGGTGATAGCCAACACCCTCTTAGACACAAAATGATCCACAGGTATACGTGGCGAGTGATGAGAAGCGTGGATGGTGAAGTGCGTGTGTATGATAGAATGAGAAGACGTGTAGTGGATGCAAGAGCATACAGAGGTTGGGAGAGTGGACTTTCTGACCACCACTTGGTGGTGGTGAAAATCAAGGTTCAAATGAAATGAAGGAGTAGAAGAGAAAGACAGGAGGAAATAGTTTGTACAAAGAGGGTAGGAAGGTTACAAAAGGATGGGAAAAAGGCAGAATATAAGAGATAAGTGGAGGAGCGATTGGGTAAATCTGATTTGGAGCAGTTTGGGGACGTGGAAGGTGTGTGCAAGATACTCATAGAAAATCTGTGCAGCATGCTATGTGGTGTGCGGTGTGAAGACAAAACGAAAGTGGGTGCAAGGAACAGCATGGTGAAATAAACAGGTGAGACATGATGTGGCGCAAAAGAAGAAAGCATATAGTGAGGGGATGAGAAATAGGGGTGTAGAGAAAGTTGAGAGACAGAAGAGAGTTATATGTAGAGAGGAAGAGAGAGGTAAAAATATTAATAAGAGAGCGTAAGAAGGGAGTGGATGAGGACTTTGGAAGGAATTTGTAAAGTGGATGGAATGTAAGAAAATGTTCTAGAAAGAGGTAAAGAGTTAGACAGGGCGATAAAGAAGTTAGTCGGGCAGTGAAAAATAAAAATGATGGATTGCTAGTGGAGAAGGGAGAAAAAGTGAGAAGATGGAGAGAACACTTCAAGAAATTGTTAAACACAGAGAATGAAAGTTATGCGAATATAGGTGGCTGGGGAATGGCTGGGAGAAGGAGGGACGTAAGATGAGAGGAAGAAATCAGTAGGATGGAGGTTGTGGAAGCAGTGAAGAAAGTCAAAATAGGGAAAGCCCCAGGAATTGATGGAGTGTGTGATGAATAGCTGAAGGATGGGGGAGAGATAGTAGTAGAATGGATGAGGAAGATGTACATGTTGTCCTGGGAGGAAGCTAAGTCCCGGAGGATTGGAAGTCAGGTATAATCATTCCCCTGTACAATGGAAAAAGGGAAAAAGAAGTTTTTGGTAATTATAGGGGCATTCGTTTTCTTAGTGTAACAGAAAAGTATATGTTAGAATACTTATTGATAGAGTTTGGGGAATAACGGAGGAATTCCTTGCAGAAGAACAGGGAGGTTTTAGGAAGGGAAGAGGTAGTGTAGATCACATATTCATTCTTAGGACTTTAGTGGAAAAGTTTCTACAGAAGGGAAAGAAGTTGTATGCAGCCTTCATGGATTTGGAGAAAGCTTATGAGAGGGTGGATAGACAAGGAATGTGGAAAGTATTAAGAATATATGGAGTATATGGAAAATTGCTGAATGCCGTGAAGACGAAGGGGAGCTGCAAGGCTTGGTGGATGAGTTCGGGAGAATGTGTCAGAAATGGAATCTAAAGGTGAATGTACAGAAGAGTAAAGTTATGGTCTTGAAGAGAAATTAAGTCAGTGATTGTACAGCGAGGTTGGATGAGGAGGAAATGGAAAATGTTAATTGGTTTAAGTACTTGGTTAGTGTGATGAGTAAGGATGAGAGTTTAGAGGGTGAAGTGCTTCAGAGTGAACAACAAGGAAGAAAGGTTGCTGGTTCTTTGAAAGCAGTGATTAGAAACAGAGAAGTGATCATGGAAGTAAAAAAGTCGCTGCATAACAGAATTGTGATAACTCTAACGTATGGAAGTGAAGCTTGGACAATGTTGGAGGGACACAAGTCAAGAGTAAGAGAAATGGAAATGAGTTATTTGGGGGGACCACGTGGAGTCACATGGAGAGACAGAGTGACAAATGAGGAAGTGAAGGAGCGTTGTGGTGTGGATGTGAATGTGATACAACGCGTTTCGAGAAATACATTGAGGTAGTTTGGCCATATGGAGAGGATGGAGAACGAGAGACTGACGAGGAGAGTGTATGTGAGTGAGGTGGAAGGGGGAAGAGGGAGTGGGAGGCCAAGGATGAGATGGAGGGATGGAGTGGAGAGGTAGGGTATATGCTAGAGAGGGGTGTGAGCTGGGAGCAGGACAGTGAAATGGCGTGGGACCGGGCGACATGGAGGCGATTTATTTGTGGCCACCCATTACGGGACTAAGGCGTCTGGCAATAGATACATAGTATTATACAGTATATATATATATATATATATATATATATATATATATATATATATATATATATATATATATATATATATATATATATATAATATAATATATATATATATAATATAATATATATATATATATATATATATATATATATATATATATATATATAATATAATATAATATATATATATATATATATATATATATATATATATATATATAATATATATATATATATATATATATATATATATATATATATATATATATATATATATATATATATATATATATATATATATATATATATATATATATATATATATATATATATATATATATATATTGTTACGGAACAGAGAAAGATAATGTACACATTAAGTGAGAATACTAAGAGTCACTACTGTCCCGTAAAGTTCCAGGTTCAAAACAAAAGAGTTAGGTAAAATTACAAGTTAAAGTTTAATGCTCAAACAAACAACAAAACATTCAGGACTCATAAGGATAATGTAATGGCAAAAAAACAGGTTAAATATATGGTTAACTGCAATAGCCTCTATTAACACGAAATTAGCATGAGTAAATTTATCTAAGTCAGCCCTGATAAAATAAAAATACACTGGGTAATGCTCAGGTAATGCAAGATAAATTATTACAGATACAAAATATTATTAATGATGGCTGACAATAAGAACCTTACATAAATTACAAAAACCTTACTAGGCCTAAGAATCAACCTTATGCTACACAGTACAAAAAAAAAATGCAACAACAGTTATACTCAAATTACACACAGCTGCTAGATGGCTGGAGACTTCCTGAGCACTCACAATAATAACAACTGTACAGGGGAGGACAGAGATGTGAACAAAATGAGGAGTAGATCTAAGTGGCAATTAATGTAGAGACTGAGCTCATTATATAGGGGCCAGCAGAGCTTGATACAACTTGTAAGAAGGACGCGCAAATGAAGCCATAGGGGACAAAGAGCTGACAATCCTACTCTGAACAACAGAAAGGACGACTTACTCTACTATAACGGTAGAAGGGGGACTGAGGCAGAACACGCTCGTGATCAAACATGCAGCATACTGTGCGTTAAAATTACACAAAGGATGATGAAATCATAGGCTATGTAACACCTCCCCACAAAGAAAAAGAAATTTACAAAGGAAATTTCTTATTACTCTAAAACAATCTGTCTAAAGTCTAGATAAGCAATCTGCAATAACATTTTCTTTCCTCTTGACATGTTGTATGTCTAATGAATACTTCTGAAGAAGTAGACTCCATCTTGTCAATCTCTGATTTTTATCTTTAAACTTACTAAGGAATTTCAGTGGGTTATGATCGGTATAAATGACTATGGGGTCAAAACCAGAACACAAATAAAATGAAAAATGCTGTAAACCCAAAATCAAGGCCAAGAGCTCTTTCTCAATAGTTGAGTAGTTCTTTTGAGGTGGAGTGAACTTCTTACTGTAATAAGATACAGGATGTTCAATACCCTGATCATCCTCTTGCAGCAAAACAGCCCCAGCTCCTGTATCACTTGCGTCAACAGCCATCTTAAAAGGCTTAACAAAATTTGGAGTAGCGAGCACTGGTTGACTTAATAGGATAGCTTTAAGTTTGTTGAAAGAGGATTCACAGTTATCGGTCCAGACAAATTTAACTCCCTTTTTCAGTAGGTCTGTAAGTGGTGATACAAGAATAAAAAAGTTAAGAACAAATCTCCTGTAATAACCTACCATTCCCAAAAATCTTTGTAGCTCTTTCCTATTTCTAGGTCTGGGAAGATCACTTATAACCTGAACCTTAGCTGCTGCTGGTGCAACATGTCCATCACCAATTACGTACCCAAGGTACTGAACTTTAGCTTGACCAAACTCACACTTTGATAAATTAGCTACAAGATTAGCCTGAACTAAACGCTCAAGAAATTTACTGACATGGCATAGGTGATCTTTCCAGTTGTCACTGAAGATTAATACATCATCAATATAAACAACACACCCTGCCAAACCCTCTGTTACAACATTCATGAGCTTCTGAAATGTACTTATGTACCTAGCCTTTCCGATCTTGTCTATGCAATCTTCCATGAGAGGGAGAGGGTAAGTGTCTGTTTTGGTTATCTGATTAACACGTCTGTAGTCAATGCAAAGCCGCTGTGACCCACCTGGCCCAGGGACTAGAGTGACAGGAGAACTCCACTCGCTCTGACAGGGCTCAATCATCTTGTGGTCCAACAGGTAGCCAAGCTCCTTCTGGATGAGAGGAACTTTCACTGGGTTCACACGGTAAGGAGGCAGTTTAATTGGCTTTGCGTCTCCAACATCGACATCATGCATCAACACAGTGGTTCTTCCTGGAGTGGCACGGAACACTTGCGGGTACTCCTGCAGTAATGCCGAAAACTCCTGCCTTTCCTCGGGAGGTAGATGAGAAAGCTTAGTCTGGAGATCATTCATGATATCAGGATTCTTCCCCAAACTATCACTCAGGCTCATGCTGCATGGGAGAACTTCACTTGCAGACTCGGGTGGAACAGCTACAGTGCAGACTGGATTATTTTCGTCCCGCCTGTGATATAACTTTAGCATGTTGATGTGACAAAGTTGCTTGTTCTTTCTACGATCTGGTGTGGCGATGACATAGTTGACATCACTGAGTTTCTTCTCCACGAAATAAGGACCACTAAACTTGGCTTGAAGAGGTTGCCCATGAACCGGTAGCAGAATCAAAATCTGATCTCCTGGCTGAAAGTGGCGTAACCTGGACTTCTTATCATACCAAGTCTTCATCTTCTCCTGAGCAGCTCCTAAATTCTCTCTCGCCAGCTGTAAAGCAGTGGACAGCCGTTCTTTGAAGTTCATCACATACTCCAGCAGGTTGACGTCATCTTCCTCCGACAGCCAGCATTCTTTGAGTAGCTTAAGGGGTCCTCTTACTTCATGGCCAAACAGTAGTTCAAAAGGTGAGAAGCCCAGTGATTCATTTGGAGATTCTCTTGCGGCAAACACAACGAATGGAAGACCTTTATCCCAGTCTTTCTGATGTTCCAAACAGTATTTCTTGAGCATCGATTTGAGTGTTTGATGATATCTCTCCAGCGCTCCTTGGGTCTGGGGATGGTAAGCTGAAGACGTGATCTGGGTGATGCCCAACTCTTTCAGAGACTGCTTGAAAACGTTTGACATGAAATTACTTCCCCGGTCTGACTGTACCTCCTTGGGCAGACCAAACTTTGTGAAGAACCCTAGCATTTCCTTAACCACGTTCTTTGCTGAGATATTTCTAAGTGGAATGGCTTCAGGATAACGAGTAGCCATATCAATCAGGGTCAACGCATAAGAAAATCCTGAAGAAGTCTTAGGAAGAGGGCCCACAATATCCACCAACACACGGGTGAATGGCGCCTCGAAAGGAGGAATGGGAACTAGAGGTGCAACCTTTTCGGTCTGATTACACTTCCCCACACCTTGACAGGTGTGACAAGACTTACAATACCAGGAAACATCCCTGAAGATACCTGGCCAGTAGAAGTGTTTCAAAATGCGTGCCACAGTCTTCCTCACTCCAAGGTGTCCTGCCAAACTGGAATCATGAGCCACTCTAATGATATCCTGCCTACAAACACGAGGGATGACAACTTGATGTACAACCTCCCATTCACAGTCGGCTGATACTGTTGGGGGTCTCCACTTCCTCATAAGTACTCCTGACTTTATATATTAACAAGTAGAAGCACCAGCTGACTCTTCCTCACTGCAAGCAGAGTTAGCTAGACCTTTCAACTCAGGGTCAGCAACCTGCAACTCAACCAACTCTTGACGAGACAAATTATCAACACTACGGGGTACTGCCTCATCTGGTGAGTGGTCCAAATTAGCAAGAAAAGTGTCAGCTAGGATAACATCACCATCATCATTATCCTCTAAATCACCAGTAACTTTAGACTTAGCCCTAGTGACAGCACATGCAGGGAACACATCAGGGACATCACAATCCCGGGTCGCAGCCACTGGCTCACTAGTCAACTGAGGAGCTGGACACACTTGACTTCCACCAATATCATTTCCAAGTAAGAAAGTTACACCTGACATTGGGAGTGTCTCAACCAACCCAACCATAACGGAACCATTAACAAAACCAGACTCTAAATTCACTCTGCACAGAGGGACAGAAAAGTAATTATTCCCTACACCTTGTAAGATTAGTTTCATCAGAGGAATTAACATTAGAGCCTAGAACACTGGTCAGCATAAGGGATTGGCAAGCACCTGTATCACGATATATTTTAACTGATTTCCTGTCATTACTGTCCAGAGGACTGACAAAACCATCAGACAGGAAATTAGCACATGAACTCTTGAGAGTGTCACCCACGTTACTGCTCAAAAGAGGAGCTCCATCATGAGAATTTAAGTTACCCCTCAAAGCAGGTTCAGTTAACTCAGTTAAAGAATTCTGGGAACTCTCAAGAGTGGACACTAGACCAATTGACTGAATATTTAAAGACTCCTTTTTGTTCACATCACGCTGTCTCCTGAAACATTTCTCCGTAGTATGACCAAGCTTACTACAATAAGTACATTTACTTTTCTGAAATCTAGAGGTGAAGCTGGTATTTACTTCCTGAGAAACATCATCTTTATTCTCTTTCCTGTTACCTGTACTCTGAGTAGAGGCAACGTACTTACTCTCAGCTTTCCCTTTTTCTTTAGAATATCTCTTGTGAGTGAGAACATATTCATCAGCTAAAACTGCAGCATCAGACAAATTATCTATTCTTCTCTCATCAAGATATAGGCTTACATCTTTATTAACACACCTCTTGAAGTCCTCCAGCAAAATCATCTGCTTAAATTTACCAAAATCAGAATCCACATTCTTAGAATTTAACCACTGCTCTAACAGATCTTCTTTGATTTTTGCATACTCAACATGGGATTGCTTATCTTGCTTATAAGTTGTCCTTAATTTTACTCTATAGGCTTCAGGAACAAGCTCATAGGCCTTAAGAATCAAGCTCTTAACTACATCATAATTATCAGATTGATCCTGAGGCAAAGATGCATAAGTTACTTGAGCTTTACCGGTGAGAACAGTTTGAAGGAGTACTGGCCAATACTTTTTTGGCCAATTAAAACCTGTAGCTACCCTCTCAAACAACTGAAAATATTTTGTTAAATCAGATTCATTAAAAGGAGGGACAAGTTTAACATTTTAAGCCACATCAAAATCATCAGAGCTAGATGATCCAGTTCCACCTTGTTTCATGCGATACTCATGGTCTGCCTGAATCCTAGCAATTTCAACTTGTGCCTCAGCCTCCTTAGCACGAGCCTGAAACTCAGCCTCCTTAGCATGAGACTCCGCCTCCTTAGCCTGAGACTCAGCCTCCTTAGCACGTGCTTGAAATTCAGCCTCCTTAACACGAGCCTCCTGCAGGGCTAGCTGTAACTTAGCTATTTCAGTCTGCGTTTGCTCATTTGGAGGAGTTACATTAGACAAGCCTATATTAATCATGCCAACAATTTGATCTTTAGAATGATGAGAGTGAACTGCAATTCCCAATTGTTGAGCAACAAGCTTAAGTTCATTCTTTGTTCTGTTTTCTACATCACACACTGTTTGCACATTTGACAAAAAATCTTTGGCTTCATCAAGTGTAGTAATAGTAGACATCATGAATAAATCACAGTCACAAAATATCAAGCAATATCCTTATGATAATATCCTGAATATCCTGGCGAGGTCGCCAAATTTATGTTACGGAACAGAGAAAGATAATGTACACATTAAGTGAGAATACTAAGAGTCACTACTGTCCCGTAAAGTTCCAGGTTCAAAACAAAAGAGTTAGGTAAAATTACAAGTTAAAGTTTAATGCTCAAACAAACAACAAAACATTCAGGACTCATAAGGATAATGTAATGGCAAAAAAACAGGTTAAATATATGGTTAACTGCAATAGCCTCTATTAACACGAAATTAGCATGAGTAAATTTATCTAAGTCAGCCCTGATGAAATGAAAATACACTGGGTAATGCTCAGTTAATTCAAGATAAATTATTACAGATACAAAATATTATTAATGATGGCTGACAATAAGAACCTTACATAAATTACAAAAACTTTACTAGGCCTAAGAATCAACCTTATGCTACACAGTACAAGAAAAAAATGCAACAACAGTTATACTCAAATTACACACAGCTGCTAGATGGCTGGAGACTTCCTGAGCACTCACAATAATAACAACTGTACAGGGGAGGACAGAGATGTGAACAAAATGAGGAGTAGATCTAAGTGGCAATTAATGTAGAGACTGAGCTCATTATATAGGGGCCAGCAGAGCTTGATACAACTTGTAAGAAGGACGCGCAAATGAAGCCATAGGGGACAAAGAGCTGACAATCCTACTCTGAACAACAGAAAGGACGACTTACTCTACTATAACGGTAGAAGGGGGGACTGAGGCAGAACACGCTCGTGATCAAACATGCAGCATACTGTGCGTTAAAATTACACAAAGGATGATGAAATCATAGGGTATGTAACAATATATATATATATATATATATATATATATATATATATATATATATATATATATATATATATATATATATATATATATACTGTATATTGTGTGTGTGTGTGTGTGTGTACACGCGCGGCATTCGCCAGCGGCAACTCCGTCTCCAAACAGGCCCACATAAAAATCCTTTCTCTCTCTCTCTCTGTATATACATTATCAGTCTGTCTATAAACACAGGTAGATAGATAACCAATATTGATAAAAGTAGTTCCTTTGTTTACCAGCGTCCTTCTCATTTTTCGTTTTTGATTCACAATCATTGTCTGTCTGTCTGTTTATAGCCAGACACCACAATTCCTTAAGCGGTGGCAGTTTGACTTTGAGTTAGTTGAACGGGAAGGGACACGAACCCTCCGCCAACACACTTGCTGACAAGTAGGGAACACATATCCGTTGGTTATATGGTTACCACCCAACGCTGTAAATGTTTTCCAGGTTTACAGGAAACCATTATGTCTGTCACTCAATGTAAAGCCACCTGAATGGGAAAGAAGAGTAATAGAAAGTTACAGGAAAGATGAGAGAATTAGGAAGAAAGGAGAATAGACACAAACAGAATAATAAATGTGAAAGAAGAAGTAGGCAGCATTACATCGTTAGTAGATGATGGTTGCCACAACCTGCCACACTAATATAACCTATACAGCACAGGTATGTTTGTTTTATATTGTCTTGCCGCCTCTGGATACCAATTTGAAACTGGGTGAGTTATATAAGGCCTTCATTAGCCTTTGTCAGTATGTCAGCCTTTCTTAAAAAAAAAAAAAAACAGATGGCAGTAAGAATATAGTGTACAGCAAAGATGTGGACGTAGTGAAGTGGCTTACTTTTATTCCGTTACTAATTCTTCGTCGTTTTTATTTTTTTTATTCATTTGTTTTTCCTTCCTCCGTTGTTATAAAATAAAAAAAGATATCTTTATCCACTTTTTCACTAGCGTAGACCATTTATCCCTTGCCTGTTTCCCCGTCACTCTTCCTTTCTTCCTCCCTTTTTTGTTATTTCTCTCTCGCCAACGCCTCGCATTTTTGCGTTTACTTGTTTGCTTTTCTCCTTTGCTTATGCGATTTTCCCTGCCAGTTTTATTTCGTTTCTTCCATTGCTTCATTAAATTATGAAGCTATTTGTTATTTGTCTATACCTTTACCTTGAACGATAAAGCCCTTCCGTGTTTTATTTGGCATATATATATATATATATATATATATATATATATATATATATATATATATATATATATATATATATATATATATATATACAGTATATACTGTATATATATACATACATACGTACATATATATATATGTATGTATGTATGTGTGTATATATAAGATTGTGTGTGTGTGTGTGTGTGTGTGTGTGTGTGTGTGAAAGAGAGAGAGGGGGGGGTACTTTATAACCTGGGCAGGCATACAATAAAGTCTGCTTATCTTAGGCACAAAAACATTAATTTAGGTAAAGTGTTAAGGAATCACGATGTATTTTTAATGTTTTACTTTTGTCTGTGCATTCTTTGTGTCTGTTAATTTTCTTTCCTGTCTGTTTTTTACTGCTTAATTTCAGTTCTGTGGTTATCTGTTCCCATTCCTGCCTACCTTCATTATCACATCTCACAGTTCATTTGTTTTGGAGATGTTCGTATCATCCCTTCTGTGATTTGTTCAGTATCGTCTTATATGTTACAAACGCAAACTGCATCGATATTAAAGCGAAAAAGACAACGTACCAGAGAATATTAATGTGGCGTATGCTAAGTAAATCACCATTGAAGAGATGCTACTTAGCCTCTTACACCGCGTATAGTGCGGATCCCTTGTCTTTTCATTAACCTCTTCCAGTACGTCGACAACTTTTCTACTCAGTTCTTCCACTGTCAGACGAATTTTCAGCTCAGGAAGGGCCGTTTGTAGTTAGTTGGTTAAATAGGATTGCTTAAAACTTACTCGCTACCAGGCGTGTCCGAAACATTTGTTAGGTCCATCCCATCCATTGCCAGACACCATAATCCCGTAAAGGGTGGCCATTTAACTTTGAGTTATTTGTTTTACGGGGAGGGGCACCAACCCTCCACCAACCCACTTGTTGACACGTAGGGAGCACGTATGGTTTGGTTATATGGTTACCACCCAGCGCTGTAAATGGTTTCTTGGCTTACAGGAAACGTTGTAAGAATAAAAAGAAAAAGAAAAAATGAAGCTGTTAATCGTCCAATGTACTTTTCGTAAATAATTCCTTTCCTCACAGTTTTTTCATCTTTGCGCATGCGGTATGGAATGTGTACTGAATTGCTTGGTACATATTTGTTTATTTGCTTGCTTGCATGCTTGTTTGTCTGTCAGTAGTATGGCTCAGGTACCTTGGATCGGATTTTAACCAAACTTTGTGTAAGGGTTGCTGATCAGCTAATGAGTAGACTTTTTTTTTTTTTTTTATAACATCAAAGTCATATCACATAAAGAGGTCAACTTAAATATCTTTAGCCTAATCTGAATAAAATCAGACTTCGACGAATGACTGAAGGTAAGGCAAAAACAACGGGATTCTATTTCGAGAACATTCTGTCGAAGGTTAAGGTCACAGAACGAGGTTAAGGTTCGATCCAAATGTGTCTGTGTTTGAACAACGTAAGTGAAGCAGGTTTGATCTCATTCAGATCACTCGTTGTGGGAGGGTTTAGGGGTTGACTTCTTTTTTTATGAACAATGAGCCAGAGGCTGACGTCACATTGCTAGGTCAACGAAGACTGCTTTTGTCTGATTCAGACAAATTTTGTGAAAGGATTTAGGGTAGGGCTTGGGTGAATTTAGTCGATTCTGAGATAAATTTTATTTCAAATGCCAGGGTCATTGGGAAAGTTAAAATGTCAAGTCACATGACAGAGTCATCTTAGAGAGTTGTTATCAAAATTAAATGTAGCTTGATGGAAGGGTTCAGGGTAAAACAAGGACGAGGGAATTTGATGTTAAAAACACTCGAATAACGGTCACAGGACAAGAGTAAAGTTTGACATGTGTATATCTTGTGTGGGCAAAATAACTAACGTATTTTTATTCGACCAGTGGAAGGGTTGAGGCCCAGCCAGGGGTTTGACTTTTTTCTTTTCTTTCTTTTTTTAAAAGCAATAGGTCTCATGGCAGGGTCAAGTTATACAGGTTCTATGCGATTTCTATCAATCATTGTGGAATGATTCAGTTTACAACTTGGATGGAGGAATTCAGTTTTGAGAGCAATCCTCGAAAGATCAAGATCACCGGGCAAGATCAAATACGTAATCCTGCAGCTTAAACATATGCCCACTCGATTTTGAGAAAACGCGATGGAAAGTGATTCGATATTAAGAACAACATGTCTAAGGGATGGGTCATAGGGCAAGGAAAGCATACAATTTTGCTCCAGTTTTCACCAGACATGTAAAAATGTTGACGGTTAGGCAGTTATGAAGCTATTCAGTTTTAAGAACAAAAAGTGGATGTTCAAGGTTGTCGGGCTAAGTAAAATATTCTGCATTTATACCATTTGTTTGGTTCCGATGTCGCACTTTCTAATTATCCTTCCTCTGTATATCAGCTCTGGAAGGAATGGTAGTAGTGAAGAGATTTGTCAAGACCATATCTAACGCTTTTAGCTGGGAAAGTCTGCCCAAACCTGAATGAAATAGTCTGAAGGTAGCAAGAATAAAATAAAAATCAAAAGAGTGAATCCATTAAAATTTCCATCGCTCTGTTCTTTCAAAACTGTTCGCTTGCAAAGGAAATTCATCGTTCGTCGGTGGTATCATTTTTGGTTTTCGCTTCAGTTATTTTTTACTGCTGGTCACATGTTTCGTCGGAGTTTTATCATCCCCTGCTTTGTTTCATTATTTCTCCCTTTATCGTTTGTTGTTTTCATTTCTGCCGCACCCTTGAATCTGGGTATTTGGTTGTATAAAGTATTGTTTTCTTTTATGTTTAACCACATCAGGCAACACTGTTCAATAATTTCCCCTGTGCACCAGGCCACACCAGGCCACAGCACGGTACACAACACACCACATCGCACCTCACACCTCACATCGTCTCACCTCACCTCACCTCACCACACCACATTTTGCACCTCACACCTCACCTCACCTCACCACACCACATTTTGCACCTCACACCTCACCTCACCTCACCACACCACATTTTGCACCTCACACCTCACCTCACCTCACCACACCACATTTTGCACCTCACACCTCACCTCACCTCACCACACCACATTTTGCACCTCACCTCACCTCACCACACCACACCACACCACACAACATTGCAGCTCACACCTCACCTCATTTCACCACAGCACACCACATCTCACCTCACACCTCACCTCACAACACCACATCACACCTCACCTCACAACACCACATCTCACCTCACACCTCACCTCACAACACCACATCACACCTCACACCTCACCTCACCACACCACACCACATCGTACCTCACACCCAACCACACCACACCACACCACACCACACCACACCTCACACCTCACCTTACATCATCTTACCTCACCACACCACATCACATCGCACCTCACACCTCACCTCACCTCAGTTCAACTCAACACCACACTACACCACACCACACCACACAGCCATTCTGGGTGTTTACTTCTGCTTTTGTCTCGTTGTGTGTTTGAGCTTTTCATGCACCGTTGACCTTCGTTGTCATGCTGCCATGTAAAAAAAAAAAAAAAAAAAAAAAAAAAAAAAAGAAGAGGAGTTATTTTTTCACCGTTTATTCTCTCCGACAAGGAGAGTGTGTTTTCACTCCTGTTTGTTTGTTTGTTTGAATGTTTGTCTGTTAGCAGTTTTACTCAAAAACTAAAAGAGAGATTTGGACCAAATTTGATGGGTAGATAGCCCATGCCGCAGGGAACAATCAATTAACTTTTGGTACCGATCCGGGCCGTATTATAGATTCTGCATCCAGAAAACACTTTTTGCGAAACCATAATCAGTGATGGGAAAACCTAACCCATAATGAAGAGTGGACTGGAAATGACGTTGCCTTGTCGGAGAGATGCGCTTCAGTGAGTGCCCCTCTAGTTTTTTATCTGACCCTTCCGTGTCCATTTATACATTTTCTTACACGTATCAAATCTTGTATCTTTGTCTTGTGTTTTACTTCGTGTTATAATTATATATTTTTGAAAGGAAGCTACTTTTTTTTTTTTTTTTTTTTACGAGCTGTCAAATCTATCTCGACCCAAGGTACCATATTGTTTTAGGATGAGCAGTATTGCTGCTCGCGTTGTGTGTGTGTGTGTGTGTGTGTGTGTGTGTGTGTGTGTGTGTGTGTGTGTGTGTGTGTGTGTGTGTGTGTGTGTGTGTGTGTGTGTGTGTGTGTGTGTGTGTGTGTGTGTGTGTGTGTGTGTGTGTGTGTGTGTGTGTGTGTGGTGTTCAGGCTGATGTTTCTTAGTGCAAAATATATTCCTTATGATATTAACTCATTACTTTTGTATTTGTGTAAAGTTCCTTCTTTATGCATGTCTGCAAAAACATCCGCATTCACCTACGAGAAAAGTTAGATGAGAGTGTGATCAGACTTTTCATCACAATATTTGAAAATGTAGGGACGAAAACTCTAAAAGACAGATGCATTTTGGAACAGTTGTATTTTACATGAAATGGAGGTCTTCAGCAGATAAATATATGCTACACCGTGAAACAGATGTATAAGGCGTGGAGATTTATATCAAATATATAGATACATTTTAAACCAATTGTAGATGGCATGGAGGACTTCAGCAAATATCTCCCCAGCGCGCAAATACACACACCTCCATCGCCGGACCGTTTCTCATTTACCCACGAAATTATATTCAAATCTGTTTCAGCGGGGCCTTTCTTCAGAGGGACTTCCTTCTTATTCAGCAATTTAAATTCTCGTCACGCGCCTCCCTTGTCCCAGAAGACTAGGCCGTGAGGAGCCAGTGTGGTGTATCTCGCCACACCATCATACCACACCGTACCTTATCATGCTGCGCCACACCACGCCACACCTAAGTACACACCACAACTCACCACCATATTATGCCATTCCTGTTACCGCATCACCGCATCACGCCACACCTCACCACACCACACTATTCTTATCAATACACCATACATTTTCTTTCACTACACCACACCACACCATAACATAACACCATCGCATACTTATCACACCACACCACACTACACAACACCACACCACACGACATCACACCATTCCATACTGTACCACCCCATACCATGCTGCAATGCCCTACAGTACATTCCACCAACCATCACACACACACACACACACACACACACACACACACACACACACACACACACACACACACACCGCTCGCTGGTGCAGTGGTAACGCTCTCGCCTAGCATCTGCTAAGACGGGGGTTCGCGCCTTGCTCGGGATGCGAAAAAGTTTCACTGACAAAGCGGGTGGTCACTGTCCTCCTTGAGCAAGAGGATGGGTGTGTGCCGATGATCACAAAACCATCACGTGATCCTGACCGACCCGGTGAATTACACACACACACACACACGAATGGGTAATCAAAGACGGCAAACTATATGCAGCAGGATAAAAAGATATAGTTAAGATGAAAACGTGAACGAAGTATACGATGTCTGATGACATAATGAGTGAAGGACATTTATTAAAAAAGAGGTTTATTGCAACAGTAAGGTGTTAATTGAGAATGATTTAGAGAATACGGTAAAGAAAGTAGAAATAACAATGATGCATACAGAACATATAACAAGCAAGAGAAGAAACAGAAAAGAGTATAACACGGGAAAATGAAGAGAAGAACGCAAACGGTAAAGAGAAATGAGAGAAGAAAATATAATGTAAGCGAAGACTAATGATAAAAGTAAAGGATAATGCAGAGAGAGAGAGAGAGAGAGAGAGAGAGAGAATGTGGGAGAAGTAAATATTTTGGTTTTAGGGAATGAAAGCACACACACACACACACACACACACACACACACACACACACACACACACACACACACACACACACACACACACACACACACACACACACACCGGTATATTTTTTCTTGTCCTTTGCAAACAATTTTATTCAGCATAGGCCCCTATGTGGGATACTTCCAGTTGGGGGAAGGACTAAACAGCTTTCATTAACCGCCTTATCATCAGAGATCCTTCCTAAAACTTGCCGAATATCATCTGACGGCAGCAAGAAATAACCTCAAATGCGTCACCGAGGGAGTAAACATGAGGCCCCTGCTACTTCATCAGCCTCCCCACCCGTCTCCACGGGCCACTAAACTCTATAAATTTTTAATAACTTTCTCCTTGCCCCAGGGTGGAGGCTAAATCTCTACCCCCACCTCCCTAACTTGGTTATAGCCCACCAACGGCCTCCTGCCCCTGCTCCTTAACGTTGCCTTCCCATCGTCGTGTTAAGCCTAGCCTAACTTAATCCACAGTTTTGTAACCTAGCTTTACGTAACTTGGCATGGCGTTATAAAACAAGTGTTTACGCATTTGATGTTATGGATCCACCTATATTTTATTTATCTTCAGCTGAATCTAATAAAACAATTACTGGCGTAATCAAACGTAACTCGAGCTTAGCCTAACTAGTCTGAGTCTTGCCTAAATAAATTAACATACTCTGTTGTTTATTAACCTTACTTGATCAGAATTAAATCTGATTAATTACTCTAACAAAGCGTCACATTGACGGATATAATTTTTTGCGATATTGCTAACTAAACAAACTTTTGTTGTTACGTCTTTGAGTTTCTTTCCTTGAGAACATAGCGGTTGAGTCAGATATTGTGTCATTATCATTTGTTCATTTTGATGGTTTCCCTGCCACTTACTCAGTAACTGGAATGTCTTCTGTAGCTGAATAAGCATAACCAAATCCATTTTTTTTTTTTCACTGTCGGTTTGCATCAAGAGAACAATTAATAGGATTTGTAAGGCTCCATGTAGAAAGTCTGTAAACAACAAAGAGAGGATTTATTGATCTGTAATTTTGTAAAGCCATAATGTCACTGTGTTAGTGAATATATGTGTCCTACACACGTTTTTAATGACTTTTTATTACCTTAATGTCTGATAATTTTTGTATTTGTTCAGTTTGTACCTTGCCATATACAGTAATACCTAAAGCACATGTATCCACAACTCCCTTTTGAACTCTAGGACGTATTGTTTATTGCATTCTTGTTGCCACCATCCGATTTCATTCAAACATTGGAACGATGCCGAAAATGAAAAGAGTTAATTGACATTGCCATTCTCCTCCATTTTCAGAGATCTCCCTCTACAGAAATAAATTGTCCTGTTGTACAAAAATTACTTGTAAAAAACGTCCACGCTCTGACTTCGACGGTAAAACTGTCTTAAGTTGTCTTTTACCTCTTTGGTCCGAAGACGCCCTTTTTTTTTTTTTTTTTTTTGTCTTGATGCCTTTAATAGCTGTAGTTGTTTAATTCATTGTTTTATTTTGTGTCTTTGATGTTTAATATGGACTGTTTAATTTAAGAGAGCCATTTTTTGTTTTGTTTTTTTCATTGTTTATACAGTATATGTATGTGTATATTTTATCTTTGTTCAGCTTTTAGTCTTGCTGGGCAGCGGAAACGACCTCTGTGGCTTCGTTGCCATGATCTCTTTATAATCAGTCAGCCAATCCTGACGGTATTGTTCAGGTTAGGGCAGACTTTTAGAACTGTCTAGTATACCGTTCTATGCACGAAGCAGTTTTAAGGTTGAATATGATCATTTGGAGGTTTCAAGAATATAAAACACGTAATAGAACTGGAGGGATTAACTCTTCTGAGGTATTACTGGGAATCTGTGTCCTAATTTCCTTCATCCAAAACTCACACCACCGGAGATAGCCGCGATCTCAAAGTATAGCATAAACTATACTTCAGTCAGTATATCCCAACTATTACTTGTATATTTAGCATTACTTCCAATGTATATATACCTCCAGCTTTTCCACCAGTAATAACACTAGTGTCTGTGTATAACTCCAGTTTTCTAGCAATGTCTTATAATATCTCCAATTTCTTATTAAGTCTCCAGTCACCAGTAAGACATTTAGTCTCCATTTGTAAACTCGTCTCCAATTATAGCTTCAACCTCCAATTTTATGTCCAGCCTCTAGTTAGTCCACCAACCTCCATTTATACCTTTCATTACACATGTCTCCAATCATAACCTCCAGACTATAATGATACGTCCAATCTCCAGCCATCAACATGCAATAATACCTCCAGTGATGCCTGCAACAATATCCTATTCCCACCACCCAAGTTTGACCAATCGATAGCAGTTGTGGTGGCAGAGCAAGGAGAGGACACGTTGCCGCAGTGATAATGGCATTTTTTACGCTGATTATGGTGCTTATTGCGAGAGCCGGGAGCTTCACGCCATAATGAACGCCTACCCTGCCTGCTGCGGTGATGCGGTAGGGGGTGGGGAGGGATAAGGAAAGAGGTTTGAGAATGGAAGAAAGGAGGGAGGTAATATGATATGTGGGAATGGGAAGTTTGAACGTGTTGCGTTGTTACATACAGTTGTCGTCGTGAATGAATCAAAATCTAATAGCTAAGGAGACATGGTGGAGGCAGGAGAAAGATGTTAGTGGATGGGTAGACGAGGTGAGTTGTGGGCGGGGTAGGGACTGGGGAGTATGGAAAGAGGTTTGAGAATCGGAGAAAGGAGAGAGGTAATGAGATATGCAGGAGTGTGATGTTGTTTCTTACAGTTTACGTCGTGAGTGAGGCAAATTCTGATCTCCAATGAGAGGTGGGGAAAGTAAAAGGAAGGTGTTAGGGGTGGGGAGAAGAGGGGAGGTACAGTATGTAAAGATGGGGAGGGGGGGAGGGGAGAGCTGTCGTAGGTAGGACAACAGGGAGGAAGATGGTATCGCATTGCTTCGTACAGCTGAGGTCCAAAATCCCAAAACCGAACGAAAGACTGGGAAGGAAAGTGAAGGAATTGGGAGTAGAGAAGGGGGGGAGAGGCGTGGGCAGGCTTGGTGGATAGGAGAAGGGTGTTGTAATGGGGTGCATGTAAGCCCATGTTGCTAGCTATGGCAAGTGGGGTGCTTTGCCACCCCCATTTTCAGCTCATAGAACAAGATAATAGTCCTTTGGCTGTATAGGGATGGTCGTGCGCTTGAAATGTGCCCCAAGTTGCTCTTCACATTAATAAACTATACCATTAAACATTACAAAAAATTGAGGGTAGACTTTCGTTAAGATTGGCAATAAGTCAGCCAAGGAGTTTATTGGCGTCGCCAAATTTCTTACCACTGTAGGATAAAAACAAGTAGAAGACTTACTTATATGACATGTTAATACCTATAATCAGAAAAAAGAAGCATGCACATTGTATGAATAGTTCACATGCTAATATCACCAGCAGGTACTAAATATTCCATGTATATATAATCATATTTAATATGCAACGCAACTTATGTACGTATATAAGGTACTGTCACCCAAAATAAGTAAAAAATATATATTTCTTTTCTTTCTTTGGCAACGACATATGTACATTCCATTTTCCTTGGCCACTGGAAGTGCATAATCATTATATGAATACTTGGAAGACTTACGTATGGCATTTTAATAACAATATCTGGCCAAAAAAAAAAAAAAAGGGCGGACTTTATGTAGCTATGTAGTTCACATGCTAGTATAACATGCAAAGAAGGACGGACTTTATGTAGCTAAGTACTGTAGTTCACATGTTAGTATAACATGCAGGTACTAAATATTCCTTTTATAATCATATTTAACTATAGAGCGCTCCGCTCTAACCGAAGGGTCGGAGGATCGAATCCACCCAAGGGTCATTGGTAGACATCAGGAAGGGCATCCGGTCATAAAATGCTACACGCTCCAGTCCAAAGTCCTCTACCCAGGGGCAACGCCTTAGCCCTTCGGGGATACCTGGCGTAAAACCAATTTTTTTTTTTTATCAAATTTAACTATAGTGTAACCATACACTCTAAAAAAGTAAGGCAAACTTCAAGAGATTTTTTTCATAACTAATTTCTCACCTCTTCACCAATGAGGAGGGTGGCACTGTTCAGTGAAACTGTCAGGATAATATATTTCTCCTCTACCAATGTGGGTTTTATGAACAAAAGTCTCTAACTTCATTGACAGAAGTAACGAATCTCTTTGTAAACGAAATAATATTATCTTTCATCATACGTGTCTAAGTAAGATCTAAGTTTTACATACACCCCAAAGGATTACTGTAGCTTGTGCCAGAATCAAGCTTTTCCTTTTGACACTTGCAAAACTTACAGCATGGTTTCTCTTTCCATCTACAGATGCACCTAATATTTACGCATTTTAGACAATTGCAACACATAGCATACTCTTTCGGTATAGGTCTGAGCCCTACTACTGGCATTAAGAGTTCATCAACCTCCTCTAATACAAAATTAATGGGATCTAATGACTGTGGTTGACAAGACAGAAGAGAGACCATCTGATAAGTTGCATAATATGCTCTCAAAATATGATGCCTTGTGGCATTGCTAGTTGGAGGTAGTTCCTCTATAGCCCTTTACTATGATGGTACATATGATTTCTTAGTTGATTCATTGTTTTGCATTTGGTCCCATTCTTCAGCACCTGTGAAAGGTATTCTTCACTCATTTCAATCATCTGTTCGAGAATGGAATCATTAGTGCTTAGTCCAAAACCCTTCAAGTAGTAGTCTGGGTGTGTTCTCATTGCTGAACATTTAGTTCCCGCTTGTGTAATCACGACCTGTTAAAGTGTGAACACCCGACAATACTTTTACAGAGGTCTACGCCTACATCAAGAGACAAAACGTGTATAGGAATATAGCTTAGGGTCACCATGACCCCTCTTTACCCAAAGCTCTGAAAGCCCAGATGATTTAAACTCATCCCAGTAGTACATTAACATTACAAAAACATCAGTGTCAGGGGACAAAACTATGATTTGGAGGTTCCTTTCTGAACAGCATGCATCACATGAGGAATTATATGCTGATCAGCTTCTTCAGTGTCAACATTTAGCTCAGGGATAACTGTAGAAGAGCCTTCAAACACACCTTGGCAAAGCACTGCCCTCTCACCTGAAATGTGACTCATTACCAAGCATACAGATGAAAACTTTCCATTAGTTGTAGTTACAGCTTGTTCTTGAAGGAAGCACTGAAGATTTTGTTTGTAATTGGAGCCCAAGAATTTGTCGTTTTTTTAATGGTAATGGCGTCTCTTCTTTGATCTTAGTTCAGTAGGAGAAGTGATCTGACGTCCTCTCCTTTCAGAGTCTGATTGACTTATCAGTGTATGAGTCAAAGACTAAATCAATTCTGTTGGCATACTTGGCTGACAGTTTGACATAGTTCAATGCAGCATCACAGAAGTCTCCAAAAGTGCTGAAATGTTTTGTTTTCATCTTCTATACAGTAGCCATCATGTCCACTATATATGTTGTATGGAAGCAATCCTTTGTTTGTGGAGTTTGGATATTCTTCACAGGAAGCTTTCCTTTTAGTTCATTGACGAGAACTTTTTTCATATTTTTTCATCATACCCGCACTGTCAACAAGATAAGAGGATGTTGTTAAGTCATACTGCAATAACTCCTCCATTGGGATACCCCTAGCTCCGGCAGCTTCTATGACACGTTGCTGACAGCACTTATCTTTTGTTTTAGATAACTTTCCGGAACCTTTTCCACATTTCATTAGTTTGTGTATACTCTGGAATGTTCTTAGATTAGTTCTGTGGATAGGGTCACTGATTCTGATCGACTTCTTAACAAGACGCTCTTTTCAAAGCTTCACATATGCTGCACGGCCAGTGTCAATCACTCCTAAGAGCTGATTACGGATATCTTCTGGCATGACTTCTTTGGTAATAATATTATGAAGCTTTGGCTCTACAGCAGATGCAAAAGGATTCTCATGTGTTCCAATGAATGTCAGAATAGCCTGGACATTTCTCTCTCCCATTGCTGTCTCTGAATGACTGAAATCATGGTTAACTGCGATTTCATAGCTATTTGTTTTAATACCACTTAGTTCTCTTTGTCCGTTACAAATTTCCAGCAATTCACGGTAGATCAATTCCCATTTGGAAAAAAAAAAAAAAAAAAAAAGAGCAACCAATTATTGCAGAGCTACTTTTTTTGGGATGTGATGACTGTTTGTTCCAAAGCCGTGTCTGCTCCAGCAGCTTTAAAATGTCCATTTGTACGTTTGACTGCAAATTTTCCTTTCTCGAAGGCCTTATGAATTTGTGGAGCAGATTCACTTAGCTTCCGCATGTCCTTCACATAAAGTGAACACCAACAGAGGTAATTTGTTGAATCAAAGGCAGCAGATACAGTTAACTGTTCTTGAACCGTTTGTAAGTGTAGGAACCAATTTCCTTCACGATCACTCCAAATAAAATCTTATACAAGAGTTACAAGATATATGAAATTATCCCAGTTTTTGAAGGTTTCACTGGGATATTTGCTTTTGTGACAAGGCTAATGGGTTATTAGAATGTTTAATGTTTTCAAAGGCTTCAATATTTCATCAGTTTTGAGTTCGTACAAACGCATTTAATAGGCTATTGCCAATGCAAAAATAATGCCTAAAGATCTTTGGTGAACTTAAATTTATGTAATTTCGATTATTATTATTTTTACATATAATTATAGTTCCCGGTCTGTATTACGTCTTTGTTTTGTCACAAAAAATGACCGATTTTCATGCCCTTTATACATAACTATTTTATCTATAAATTCCAACCATATTATCTAATTAATCCTTTATTGCCATGATGCAGAGTGGCTACCCTAACTTTTATTCTACATAAATCGTACTAGTTTGTGAATTTCAACAGAAAATTCGGGCACATTTTATGCACACGAAAACCCTCCCAGCCAATGGACTATAATCATAGTAAATTAGATATCATACTCTCATGGCTCAACGGTAATGCCGTGCCTTTGGATCGCATAGGACCGGGTTTGAATTCCTCCCAGGACAGTGAATAATTTGTTAAGCTTCATAGATCACAGTGTTAGGGTATTGGGGATGGGTAGAGGAAGGTGGTGGTATGCTTCTTACAGCAGAGATCGAAATTGTGTTGAAACCTGATGAGAAGGGGAAGGGGGGGGGGTAAGACCCCGTCACACATTCCATAATCGAACCATGATAGCGCCACTGATTCAGCTGGTAGCGGCATCATGGTCCTGATTATGGGTCTATTGTGATCGATCGTTACACTCGTGGCGCACTCGGCCGAGGCCACAAGAAATTAATGCAAGTTTAATTTATCAGGAAACTCCCTTATTTTTGTACCCAGCGTAGCGCTGTCGTAAGTCTTATGTGACCCTATCGTGATCTTCGTTGCAGCTACGTGACTGTGTCGTGGCTGTCGTAGGTCCTTCCGTGATTCTGTCGTAACAAAAAAAAAAGTTACGAGTGAGTCGCGATAGCCTCAGTACTATGCCGAATGCCTCACACTAGATGCAAGCATGAATCACGATAGAGCTAATAATTTTGACAATCATTTAGGGGTTAACACACACGTCTCACGATGGTCCTAAGTTGGAGTCACGATAACCCTAAAAATACGGCGACTGAGTCACGATAGAGCTAATTATGGGTAATGATAGAGTCACAATAGACCCATGCACTTTTCGCGGATGTACTGTTGGCGGCTGAGACAGGACTGGATAGGGCATCTCTTCGATCCACCTCAAATGCTTGGGGGAGGGGAGAGCGTGTGGGCATAACTCTTGACACTATCGTGGTACATTCATGGCACCGTTGTGACTGTCATGGCACTATCATGGTGATCGTGGCCTCATCATGACGACAAAATGACCATTAAAATTTTGAAAATCTGCCAATCACGACTCCAGCGTGACCATCTTATGACCATCATGACACATAGCCTACTTACAACCACCGTGACAATGTTTGTTATCGGCGTTTATCATGGTCAAACTTCACGACAGCGCCAATAATTGAATTAGTGGCGATATCGTGGTTCAGTTATGGAATGTGTGACGGGGGCTGTACGGGAAAAGTGTTCAGAGTAGTTAGTAGGGTGGGGAGAGTGAGAGAGAGGGAAATAGTGCTTTTTCTTTTCTAAATGCATGAAAGAAGAACAGAAGGCCAGGAGCATGCAAATAGTTCCCTTCAAGAAGAAACAAAAACAAGGTAACAGAAAGCCAAATTCAAGCTCCATTAATTTCAAAATGCCTGGACACACTGCATTTGAGAGAGTGGAGATCATAGGAAGTAGGAAATACAGACAGAGGGAGACAGTTCCATGGTTGACCTGTTGCATACATGAAGGGCTGGGAGTAACAACTCTTGCATTAGAGAGTTGGACAGAAAAGGGATGAGAGAATGTTGCTAGACGGGTGCTACGTGCCCAGCGTAGTGGTGGAGGGATACAAGCAGTCAGTTCATAAGAACAGTGACCATTAGAGTAGCGACAGAGAAAAGATAGAGATGCAACATTGCGGTGAAGAGACAGAGGTTGATGGGAGCCAGCAAGAGGAGGAGAGTTAATGAGATGAAAAGCCTTTGACTCAACCTTGTTGAGAAGTGCTGTACGTGGGGAGCCTACCCACACATGAGAGTTGTACTTTACACAGGGACGAATAAAATCCGTGCATAAAGCCTGCAACTGTGCAGGGGTAAAGAAGGCACGGAGTCGGCTTAGAATACTTAATCTCTTGGAAGCATATTTTACAAGAGAGGTAATATGATCTTTCCAAGAAAAATTCCGAGAGAATGAAACCCCATGTAAGTTTTAAAAAGATGCACAATTGAATGAATATTGTTAAAAATTAGAGGATACTGCTATGGAAGATTTTGTCTTGTTGAAAGATGTAAGAACTGAATTTTTGAGGCATTAAAAACAACAAGATTACTTTAACCCCAGAGATATGAGCCACGTCAGACATTAGATGTGCTTTAGTCTCATCCCTTGTTTGTTGAAGTAACTGCTGAGATGGAGGCTGTGGGAAGCAGATGGAAAGGTGAAGTGTGGGGTCATCAGCATGTGAGTCGATAGGGTTAGATGTACAGCGTAGAAGGTCATTGATGAACAGAAGGAAGAAAGTTGGTGATAGAACAGAGCTATGAGGAACACCACTATTGATAACATTAGAAGAAGAATGGTGGCCGTCTACAACAGCAGCTACAGAACAATAAAGAAAGCTGGAGATGCAGGTGCAAATAGAAGGATAGAAATCGCAAGAGGGCAGTTTGGAAATGAAAGACTTAAAGCCAGACTCGATCGAAAGCCTCTGAGATGTTAAATGCAGTGGCAAAGCTTTCGCCAAAGTCCCGAACGGAGGATGACTAAGAGTCCAAAAGGAAGGTGAGAAGATCTCAGTGGAGCATCCCTGGTTGAACCAATTCTGACGATCAGAAAGAGGTACAAGGTAGGGTAGTGGATGTTGGAGTGGCCCTGGTGAGAGAGGATAGTGTTTGGAAACTCCCTGTACTGTTGTTTGCAGATGATACCGTGTTGCTGAGTGAAGTCGAAGGGGAGCTGCAAGGCTTGGTGGATGAGTTTGAGAGAGTGTGTAAGAAACGTAATCTAAAGGTGAATGTAGGGAAGAGTAAAGTGATGGTCTTTGAGAGAGGTGAAGTCAGTGAATGTACAGCGAGGTTGGATGGTGAGGAATTGGAAAATGTGAGTACGTTTAAGTACTTGGGTAGTGTGATGAGTAAGGATGGAGGTTTGGAGGGTGAAGTGCTTGAAAGGGTACAGCAGGGAAGAAAGGTTGCTGGTTCTTTGAAAGCAGTGATAAGAAACAGGGAAGTGAGCATGGAAGTGAAAAAGTTACTACATGACATTATTGTGATACCAACTCTAACGTACGGAAGTGAAGCTTGGACGTTGTTGGAAGGACACAAGTCAAGAGTGAGAGCCGTGGAAATGAGTTATTTAAGAGGAGCCTGTGGAGTCACATGGAGAGACAGGCTGACGAATGAGGATATAAAGGAGCGTTGTGGTGTTGATGTGGATGTGATAGGAAGCGTTATGAGGAACACACTGAGGTGGTTTGGCCATATGGAGAGGATGGAGGGTGAAAGACTGACGAAGAGAGTGTATGTGAGTGAGGTGGAGGGGGAAAGAGGGAGGGGGAGGCCGAGGATGAGATGGAGAGATGTGGTGGAGAGGTATATGAGAGAGGGGGGTGTGAGTTGGGAGCAGGGGAGTGAAATGGCGGGGGACAGGGCGACTTGGAGGCGATTTGTTTGTGGCCACCCCAAACGGGATTGAGGCGTCTGGCAATAGATAGATAGATAGATAGAAAGTAGGTTGTGATAGGAAAGGTGCATTAATTTTTTTCTAATGAATAGACTCAAAAACTTCCGAAATACAGACAGTTAAAGCTATTGGATGATAGTTAGAGGGCTGGGAATGGTCGCCCTTCTTTGGGACAGGCTGAATGAGAGCAAACTTGCAGCAAGAAGGTACAAGTTCACGAAGGCGAGTTTACCTAGGTAGGGTGTAAGCACAGATGCACAGTTCTTTAGGATAACAGGAAGAACCCCATCAGGCCCATATGCCGTGTTTGCACTGCGGCCAGTGATGGCTGAAAATACATCAACTGAAGAAATTCTAATGCCAGCATGAGGAAGTCAGAGGGGGAAAGTGCTGGAGGAACAGCACTGGAATTGTCCAAGGTGGATTCGGAGGAGAAAGTCTGAGTGAAGAGTTCTGTTTTATCAGTAGAAGAGATAGATAAAGAACCATCAGAGTGGAAGGGTGATGAGGTAAAGTTTTAAAAAGGTTTTTGGCAAGGTATCAGAAGGAGCGAGAAGAATTTGAGTTGGAGAGTTAAGAACAGTTAGTATGGATGAAATTATTTTTAGCAGAGCGAAGAACAGACTCAACACGATTCCGGACAGAAACACAGAAGAGATGAGACTGAGGGATGGGTTGTCTCTGGTACCTTTTGTAGGCCTACTCCTTGTTGTCGACAGCATCAGAACAAGCGTGATGAAACCAACTTATTAGTCACAGGATAAGAGATGAGAATGTATGATTCCATGCCCATGAAAATAACCTCTGTAACTATTTCACAAATCACATTCAGATGGCTGTCTGCCATGGAAGCAATAATCATTCCAGGAAAAATCAAAGAAGTACTGCCTGAGGGCCTCCTGATCAGCAGCTCTGAAGTGCCATAACTGACGCTTCCTGGGTGGGTCCATTTTAGTCTAGTCTGGTTTTCAGGTATTTGGACAACTCCAGGCATTTTGGAGTCAAAGTTGGCAGATAAGCTTTGCTAGGGTGTTTTTTTGTGCAGAATCCATTTTTGCTGTTTGCCAAGCTGTATCTCTCAAGCTGACACCGTCAGACAGGTAAATCCGAGATGGCCGCCTTAAACTCAAAAGCATCCTTTTTACAAGTGGTGCCTCGTCCGAATATCATTATGACGACCGTAAAACCTTATAAAACCCACTATAAAGTCATTGTACATTAATTATTTTATTGATATTACTTTTCTCTTAAGTAATAAACATAAACATAAATCCAGGATGGCTGACAACACATTTATATTACAACAAGTTGCAGATTGCAAATTAATGAACAGGCATAGTGGCAGTGTGTTTTACACAGTGTCATTGTTGGGCTTCGACATTGCTACAATCGTCATCGGATGTTCTACATTTGCATGCTGCTGTACAACGCAAGTGGGACTTTTTACATTTGCAACGTGCACTCATACATCGGTTGGCGCAGTTGCAGGTGATCAGTTCCACACATGAGTCTGGGACTGGGGGTAGTGACATCAGCGTTGGCACCAGTGATGCACCTTCCATCCTCCATCCCATTATCTCTGGTTGAGGTAGTTCTGGATACTGTTCATTTGCTTGTCGCCACACAGCTGTTTGATAGTGAGCTCTTTGGATGTGAAACGAAAGGGCATCACCAGTTGGAGGAAGAGTCTCTGGAGCACTGGACTTCACGAACAGGATTTCATGCGCCTTGTTGACTGTTGTGACGTTGACGACATTGTACAACTTACAGATGAATAATTCAGCGTTCTTTGCTGTCGCGTCATCGAGTTCACCTTGACCTAGACCTTCAAGAATGCGAGAGTGTTCTTAAAACACTTTCCAGCAAGTTTTCTTTCCATGCCTGAAGAGGTATGAAGTTGTGTCACTACCAGTGATGGCGTGAAACGCTGTAATGGATTCCATCTTATCGTTATCAAATGCAAGCCGTTCCACAATGGTGTGTATAGGAATATACTTCCTGTTTGCAGCTGTTCCTGTCTTCAACCAAACTTTGTCACTGGGCATTTTGTGGTAATGTGCAAGTAGTAATACCAGGACATCTGTGTCACGTGCAGCAATCACGATCCTAGAGGCTTGAATTTCTGTACAATGCTGAATCATTCTTGTATCTGCCTCTTCGTGCCGAGCTTTGAGTTTGTCTGTGTCCATTTCTGGATCCGATGATTCCACCTGTTCTTCATCGACGAATCCGCCAGATACCACAACAGTTTTGTTTGCTGAAACCTTCAGCATCAGTTGTTGTGAGAGGAAATTGGCCAAGTCTGCCTTGTTTTCAGGGTGTGCCATGAAAGTATCCCACTTTGCTGGGAGTGGAACATTCTTGCCTTCAATCAAACGTCGGATCGCCACTGATGCTTAACCACGTCGTGTCCTTGTTCCCTCTTTGATGGATTTCTCGTAGTATATATCAAACACTACATCAATTCGTTTGAACAGTGTCCCACCTTGAAGAACAGCTCCAATGAACACGTCAGCTAGGTCTCCAAATGTGGCTGCTTTGGGTGGTTTCCCAGTGGAACAAACCATTGCTTGACCATCAATTATGAGTGTTGCTGTTTCCCAAAGGTCTGCAGCGCCTATGCTGGGAGGACATTGTATTCCTGAAGTGAGTACTTGAGCCAAGTCTGCTTTTGATCCAGATCGAAGTCTACCGTTTGTCTCAGCTAGAGCCTGGGGGACTGTTAAAAGTTCATGCATCATTACTTCTGACAGGTTTACACGTCGGCCACTTTCGTAGGCAGTGATCAGGCGCTGGAATTCTTCAAAATATGCATTTTCTAGAAAAATGGCGGCCATCTTGGATTTTGTCCGCTAGGAGCAAAACCGCACGAGATACAGCTTGGCAAACAGCAAAAATGGATTCAGCACAAAAAAACACCCTAGGAAATCCTATTTGCCAACTTTGACTCTAAAATGCCTGAGGATTTTTATACAGCCACATTTTCCAGATATTCCACTAGTCTATATGCCTTACTGGAGTGATAGCTCAGGTTAAGGTGATAATGTTGTGATTGGAGGAGCCCAGCAGAGAGAAAAGATTAACAGAAAACAGATGGATTAGTTGTAAGGAAGAGGTCAGGTATTTTGGAACTCATTCCAAGGCAGTTGCGGATACAGGTAGGGTGCTGTACAAGCTGCTGAAGGTCGTTAAGGATAAAAAAGGTGTAGGCTTGTTCACCAGATGGGTCAGTGACAGGAAAAGGGGAGCCAAAGTTGATGCTAACATTGAAATTACTTAGGATGGAGATTTTAAGGAAAGGAGAAATTGATAGGATGTGTTCCATCTTGGATGTAAGATAGTCGAAGAATTTGTCATAGTCAGTAGAATTAGTGGATAAGTAAACAGCACAGATATAATTAGTCAGAGAATGACAAGATAGCCGAAGCAAATGGGTAAAGAACTCAGAAGATTCAAGTTCAGGAACACGAAAGCTAGATGTGTTGTTGCATACATACACACAACAGCCACCTTTCTCTTTGAAATGAGTATAGAGAAAGTAGGAGGATACAGAGAAGGGTTTGTTATTGGTCGCCTCAGACAGATGAGTCTCAGTGAGGAAGAGGCTAAGTTAAAGGAGGAGAGGTTATTCACTGGAAAGAAAGTTGGAGGAAAGGCTGCGAATGTTGGAAAACTGAAGTGAGTCAAACAGTGGTTCCAGGCATCTCGCTTGGTCGTCGCCGGGAGAGGGGAAGACGATGAGGGCTTTGACGCGTCCCTCCGCCCCCCCCCCTCTCTCTCTGGGGAGTCCAAGACTTGGTGATGTGTGTGTATAGGAAAGGGGGTGAAGAGAAAGGGAAGGAAAGAGAGGTGAGGAAGAAGTGTTGAAAGATAAATTTGCTTTACTTCTTTCAGGTATGGCTTCGAGGTTCTGCAAGCGTGCACCAAGTCTGTGTGTACCCATACAATGAACTGTAATTAGGGGTATTCCACGGTTGATCACATAACTCCGATGGTGTTTCCTTTTTCTACAATCAGGTGATTTTACTTTTCAACATAAGGGTGTTTTCTTGTAGTGAAGGGGTTCATGCAGGCTATAAAGCTGTCTAATCTCTTCAGTTTGATAAATGCCTTCATGAAGTAAATATGTTACAGATATCTCGTGATAGAATGAAATACACATCATCGGATATTAGGGCTTAACTGTACTAGGCCCATCCCAATTGTCCTGACTCCATTAGCTACCCCATTAGTTGTTTTTGTTGTACAGTAACGGGAAAAGAAGGTGGAAAACTCAAATCATCCGAGCTACTTATTAGCCCAGTTTAGAGCCTGGTTATGTTTTGCTAACTTAAAATAACATATTCAGGCAAAAGTGGAAAGAAAGAACTTTTTTTTTTTTTTCCCGTATTGCACACTTCCCCGATACGAAATGTTTTCACTCTTTATCTCTTGTTTTGATTCCTCGTCAGTTACTATTTTTCCCTGGCTCACCGTCCGGTTTATATTCCTCAACTTTACCCATCCTTGAAACTTTGAGCATGACTGCCTTGATAATTATTTGGTGGACGTAAACTGTGCTCATTATCCTGTGCTCAGGTTTTGAAAAATGCGTATTTTCGATATAAGAGCCGACTCCAGGGTTTAGTTTTATAAAATATTCTAGCCCATTTTTACGACAAACGAGTGTATAACAGTAAATCAATATCGGAAATGATTATGTTTATGCACTTTTTTTTTTTTCACATTGATATTCACTAAAGTTTCATTGTTAAATGTTTGTTAGCTGCATGAGTGAAGACAAAGGTGTAGACAAACGACCATATGGACAACTTATGCTTATAATAGATTATAAATATGGCGTACGGTCTAGCTTAACTGGCCCACGGGCTTTTCAGTAAAATTGTTTTATTAGTTTTTTTGTGGGATCTCCGTCTCCATGACAGCAAAACACATAGTATTAGTGGGTAAAAAATATTTCCTGTAATTTTTTGTGTGAAATTTCATTGTGTATGCTGTTCATGGTTTAAACACGCTCTTACTTTCTGTTTTCTTGCTTTCCGGACCCTTCATCACCCTGTCCTTAGATAGGAAAGTAGGTCAGAATCTAAATAATAAAGTCAAGTTGTGTGTGTGTCAGTCTGTACGTTTGTTTGTTTCTGTCATGAGAACACTTACATATATCTACCTAATTCCTCTTGCATTAAGTCAAGTTCGGGAAGTGTCAGAAAAAAAAAAAAAAAAAAAAACGAAAAAATTGGCGGTCTCGCGCGACGCGAAACTGTGGGAAATTGGGACTCGCAAAAATATGCGATAATCATATTTTCAACTGTTTGGTCAGAATTGGTTATTGCAGGCCCAGTAACGGTATGGAAACAAAAATAATGGTATGTGCAAACTCTTTGTGATGTAAAGGCTATTAGTTAGTCAGGCAGATTTTTGCTGGGAAGCACAAGTAATGATATAAGATGGTGATTAGTGACACAGACACGAATATACCAATATTCGTTCTGGTGTTCACTGTAGAGTTAATAGTACTGTGCACTTGTAAAATTTTTCTTAAACGTGATCCTCATTTATTGTGTATATAAACTTAAGCTACGCACCATACAATAAGGTTACCAGTAGTATTCCGCAACTCTCAAGAAAAAAATAAAAATAACCATTTTCTGTGGAAATGATATATCAATGTTTAGCTGTTTGGAGGTAATTTGACTTTAATGAAAATCATCAGTTTGGCTGAGATTTTCGTTCCCTTCCACCCATTTTCTCAGCTTAAAAGTAGAGTAAGCCAGGTTTAAGACTCTGCATCATTTCCATGGGATTGTGTGTATGTCGGTGTTCTTTTTTTTTTTTTTTTTTTATCATAATCCATAGTAGCGGCGCGCGACTCTGAGATTATTATCGTGCCCTGGCAACCTACCATTCAAGAGTGCGTCTGATTTTGTGTATAATATGAGACGCATGTGATTCGTGTATAATATGTTCGCGTATAATAATATTCGTGTATAATATAATCTTGCATAATAATGTGATTTGTGGATAATATGATACGAAATCGGACGCACTTTTTAATGGTAGGTTGCCAGGGTACGATAATGACAACCTCAGAGTCTTGCGCCGCGACTATAGAGTGTTTATCATTACAGTTGAGCAAACAAGATCAAAAGAGAGATGACTGTTTTACACCATAATGTGTAAGGATAAGATTAATAATAATAACTGTCTGGTTAAGTAATATGCCGGGATAGTTACTGCAGTGATCCCATATCTAATATACCTGTATATAATAATATGGAAGAAGTATGAATGTCTGAAAATATCTATAAATAAAACATGACTAATAACTAACCACTTGGGACAAAAAATAATAAACGTATCTCCAGTAGGTTTAAGCATACAAACGGCACACGAAAAGCACTTTATTATAATATATAAACATTCATAGCAAAATAGTCTCTTTTTCACTATAATTGTACATGCTGATACATCAGTAGAACAACATAACCAATGAATGTGAAGGTAGTGTCCGCTGTAATTGTTTTCCTTACAGTACCATCTTAAAACTCTACTCAGGCTGGTTATTCGTATTAATGCTGTGTTCACTATATTCATTTCTAAACTGTCATAAGTCTGCCTTATTAATCACCTAAATATGCTGTAACTAAAGGCTCACCAGTCGCATCTTGTTCAGTCTTGGTGCTCTCCTGTATTCAAGTTTCATTTAGCTTCATTTTGCGCTTAAGTTCCATACCTCAACTGTAATAAATAGTTCAAGGCCAATAATAATAATAATAATAATAATAATATGAACAGATGAAGGCTGAACGACACTTCCATTCTCAGCCTACTACTGACTACATGTCTTTATTACTTTGTCTGTACACCTTTTTTCGTATCAACAAGAACACGACCCATATTCTGGGTCCAACTCGAACCTGGACAGCTTCTCTGCCTGAACTAAGATTTAACACACTTTATACTTGGCTCGGAACTGAAATCTTCGACCTCTTGAATCCGATGACGTATTTTTTTCATTTAAGTAATCCGTCCCAGACAATCTTTATTCACCTGTAAGAGGGATCTGTAGCGCTGAAGGGGTAATTCAAAGCTAAATCAGACGCATCTCTTTCTAAAAATATCTCCTAGGCTAAATAAAGGCGTCTGGTGATCAGAAGAATTAAATGTACAATACGTCACTGGACTGTAGGAGTTAATTTTAGACCAGTGAAGTGTGCTTTGCGAACTTGTGACGAGCGAGCTAGCGACAAGTTATCATAGTTTCCCTCTGATATAAAATTATAGGCTGAATCACCGATACTTAATTGCTAGAGCTGAAGCCAAAAAACAGTGTTACGACGGAAAATCTTTTTTGATTTTATTTCGTAATTGAGGCGTTCACTGATTAGAGCCGAACACTCGTTTGGAAAACTCGAGATTTCAAGGAGTTCCTACGCCTTTATGGGTGAGTTTTTGGGTTGATAACAAAATTTATTGAATTAATGTATCATGCAGAAGAATTTCCTATCTGCTTCACATAGTAAAGTTATTAGCCTATGCTTAGGTGACGGTCGGGTCGAGCCGGGCTACTTATTTCCATACTTAACTGAGAGTAAACATCTCTCGTTCGCTTCGGTCGGTCGTAATAATCAGAGGCCAGATACAAAGTGGCTGAGAAATCTAAACTCAGACTTTGATTAAGGATTCCTTTTACACCGGATATGCCATCATATCTCACAACTAAAGACTTGTCCCATTTCTGAAGTTTTTGTCTTAAAGTGTAACAAAGAAAAAAAAAGTTGATTATTATTATCAAAATTGAGAAATATGGCTACTGTAAGAGCATTGAGCATGAAGTTCATTTCAGCATTTATGTATATATCAGTTTTAATTTTCTTAAATTATTGCTTAATATGGTGATTTGATGTGTTTAGTATACTCTAAGTGAGCGTTTTGCGGGTTACAAAAGATTCAAGCTTACCACTGTATCTGAGTCAAAGCATGATTCATGTGGGTACCTAGTTAACTGTTCAGAGAACAAACCTGTTCTTAAAATCTTGAATTTTTGCCCTAGTTCACTTTTGCTTACAGTTTTAATGTGTTTTGAATAAACATACCCTGTAGCACTGAAGGTTAATGTCTTGAGCAATTATGTATTTGAATCTAGCAATCATTGACAGACTAACGCATTTTTAGTTCACGCATCTTATAGTAGTAGATTTATTCAAGGTCATTTTTATATTCCAAATCCATCGATCACTGGACTAGAGTAACTCCGGTTGAAAAATAAATGTTTTGGCAGTCAGAGCATTGGTTGCTGCTTTACTGTAAGGAAACATAGAGCCATCGTGGTGGCATTTTTTTCTTCACGCTTGCACTGGTTTAGAGCATCAGACAGGCTGTGCAGACGTGGACAACAGTTGAGATGGGCCATTCACGGCTTGAATACATCCTGGAGGGTTAGGGTAATGATCATGCAACATTTTGAGACACAATATCGAGGCACATTGAATGAAGGATGTTTGCTGCGTTTTCATCACCTGCGTCACAAAATCGGTTCCTCTTCTGGCACACTGAATGAAGGTTGATTGTGTCACTTTCATCACCTGTGTCACAAATACGTTTCCTCTTCTGGCACATTGACTGAAGGTTGTTTGTTGCGTATTCATCGCTTGCTTCACAAATGTTCCCTCCTGTGACACACTGAATGAAACATGTTGTAGCGCATTCATTGCCTGCTTCACAAAGTACTTTCTCAGCGTTGAGCTTAAGTAACCTCTGTCATCTTGTCGAACATTGTTTAAAGAGCCTTAGGTCAAAAGAGCACAGTTATAACGACAAATGTGAATCAGAGGTAAAAAATTCCTCTGACCTCGGGATGTAATCTCGTCAGATTAATGAGGCTCCTGGCACCTCTTCCTTATCACTTTTTCCTTTATATTTTATGACACGTTAATACTTTCTTTTCATGCAGTCTGCCTGGAAATAAAAAAAAGACTGACATCATACAAAAGTTTATTAACTCCCTCATGGTCGCGTCCAGCTAACATCAGACTATTTCACAGAACTGAGTTGAATCATATTAACATGGGATAGTAATATCGTTACCATACGTGTCTTGAAACGATTGAAGCTTGATGAACAAAATAAATGACTAAGGAAGAGATGCAGTAAAGCCTACTAAACCTTCTAGAATACGGCTTCCTGTATACATGACCCCACACTCACAATAGCTTATAGAGACGTCACAGATAGGACGATGTATACCTTCTCACATTCAACTTGAGTTTAAATGAGTAATAACCAATGTTGTCTTATGTATATCATATTGCCTACTGTTTGCACCTGCATCAGTTAAGGTTAACGGGTCTAGATAAGGCTTTTTGGATCTTTGTTTGAAGAGTTGAACTGTCTGGGATCAAACAGTTTCATAATGGATATAAACATCTATATATAACTCTGTACATACTGTAGAGGGATATGCGATGTATATAATTCCGATGTTATGATGATCAGGTATCGCTGATGTGAAAGGCTTGGGTTGATGATGCTGTGATGTATGGGAGACTCTGACACTGGGCAGGGTCTTTTGACTCCTGGTCTGTCCGCACCGAGAACTGGGTTAGAGACCTGGATTGTAAGTTCGACGGTTGTGTACCATAGTCTGGATGAGTATTTGGGTGCTTTTCCGGGAATCCTTCAGTGCGATGAAGTTTTAGGTTATTTTTGCCACCTCCAGATGATTTGATTAAACTAATCACTCCATTGGAAAGAGCTTTCGTAAAAGAAATTTATTTGTCTGGAGATGACAAGAGTTAGATATACAAAGACGCCCAGGGACTGAAGGAGTTAAAACTTTAACGGGGAAGGGGACTGCAGCGCCCTGGTATTTGACGGATAGTGTGCAACAGTTATAATTAGTGGATGCGACCAGCCTGAATTCCACATTTCAAAGTGCAGTCGCAGTGATACAAGACCAAACACATTCTGTCCTTGGCACCTGCTTCAGAATTCATCATCATGCAATCCCAGTTTGACCCATTTAAACAGGAGCATTGGGGTCGGGGGCTAGGCTACTAACTCCCGACATACAAGGCATCAGTGACCAACCTAAGCGACCCCCTACTGGCATTACGCGAACAAGAAACCCTGACTACCCCTCAGATGGAAGGAACCAATACAGGATCTATCGGGTTGGAGAGCCTTAACCCACTAAAACAACAGGCGTCATTTTGGTTTATGGTTTTACTCTGTGTAGGAGATGGTTTTAAAAATGGGGCTTGCATTCTTCTTTGTGATTTAACCTCTGTCTGGCGACGTCTTCATTGAGTTTTTCCATTACCTGACAGTCTTTAGTGTTTTTCAGCACCGATGAGACCTTTTGTGTGGAGTATGATAGAAATTGTTTAAACACCTTTACTGCGGCAGGTTTCCCTAGTACTAAATAAAATATCTAAATCTATTTTTCATCCAGTAATATATCGCCTCATTGGGAGGAAAGGGGCCGGGCTAGGCTCTTCATTCAGACATTTAAAGCGGTAAAGTCGCCTGCCAAGAATGTCATTATGTAGGTAATAAACTCCAACAGTCCCAGTTGGAGTGCCTGAACCCATTAGGCCACCAGGCGTTTGAATGTAGCATGAACTGAATTTTTAAAATGACCCTCGAGCTGAAGGGGTTACTTTTAAACATAGAAGGTTTAGCCAAAGTGGGCAGACAATATCATCTTTTATTAAATCACTCATTACTATGGCTTCTCCGGTCATTGATTCCCACTAACCCCAGATGGTTGTATTGAACTGAAAGTGAGCATAGGAGCTGAGGGTGTGAAGAGTGCGGCCATTATGATCAGGACAGTATGATTAACCAATTGTACGAGTATCATTGCTTAGTACGCTGTGAAGGAAATGTGGGTTGCAGGCTGATCGCATTCTCTCCTCCTCCTCCTCCTCGTCCTGGATATTAGCCGTGCTTGGTCCTCTCACAGCGTGCTTTCGAGTGGGAAGGCCATGAGACGTAGCAGGTTTCTGCAGTTTCCTTTCCTTGCCCTTACTGCAAAAACGGATTTTAGGAACTCGAAAGACAAAACATTAAGCCCTTCGGCCTGATTGGTAGACTCGTGCGTGAAAACACGAGAGCGTTACCTATTTAGTCCGGCTTGTCTGTGCATCTGTTCGTGTGTGTGTGTGTGTGTGTGTGTGTGTGTGTGTGTGTGTGTGTTAACAAGATTATGAAAAACTATTGGATGCAGTTGCTGAAGATTTGGCATATTGAATAAGGGCCATCAGACGAACAGGTACTTATTTTTTTTCAAAAATGGTCGTAGGTCACTGGCAAAGTCAGCTCAAACAGCCTGAATCATATTCGACACAACCTGGTGGAAGGTTTGAGGGACAGGAAAGGGCAAAGTGAATCAATTTTGAAACAGTTGGTTAGAGGTAAAGGTCAGCGGGCAAGGTCAGTGCTTGTGCTTTTTAACTTAATTAGCTTTTATTAGATTTGGATCAAGCTTGGTAAAAAGGTTCAGGATTAGCAGAGAATGAAATTATTCTAGGTTCGGAGCTATAGGTTAAAGGGCAAGGTCATAGGATAAGATCAACTTAAAACAGTTTTGATCCAATTTAAGCCGGTCATTGAGGATGGGTAAAAAGTCAGGTAAGGATGAAATGATAGTTATATTTCGAAAGCAATCAGTCAGATGCCGAGTGCACAGCGAGGCGTCAGAGGTTGGGCCTTTAGGTTCATCACGGGATCGGTGATTATTATAATCCAGCATTACAGGTGTCCACCGTGGGGACGGGCCCTTAGACCGATTGTACCATGCTAGTGATGCACTCTCTGAGTTCTTTTTTGTTTTGTTCTTGCTGTCTCTGGATGATTATATTCCTCTTTAGGGTTAGATACAATCTTCAATAATCTTCTCAGTACAAAGTGGCTCACCTTTTCCTGAATAAAATCTAGTGGCGAAAAAGAAAAGAAAAGAAAAAAGAGAAAAGCTAAACAGAAAGTGTGGTACTCGACCTGAAGCGATATTTGATATGGTCTAAGAATTCACGAACAAACCTTACAATCAACTCCCTCTCACAGTTAAGAATTTGAATTGCAGGAAGAAGAGACACGGCAAGATACCCTCACTTCTTTTTCTTTGGAGGAAAGAGCATATTAGTGAGGAAGGCTTTGGAGGAAAAGGGTTACTGGAAAGAGTATAAGAACATAAGAAGAAGGTATAACTCCAGTAGGCTAGTTGGACCATGTTAGGAAGCCCCTACGTGCTAGAATGCGTCTTGTAGGAAAAGGCTAATTGGAGAGGATAGTTTTAAAAGAAAAAGATTATGGAGAAGATAACTTTAGAGTAATGGGTTTGTAGGGGAGGATAATTTTGGAGATAAACGATTATTGTAGTAGATGGTTTTTGGAGGAAAATAATTATCTGAGAGGATGGTTTTGGAAGAAGGAGCATATTGGAGAGGATGCTGTTGGAGGGAAGGACATAGAGTTTTGGAGGAAAGGACATATTGGAGGGGACGGTTTTGGAGGAGCGGACATCTGGAGAGGATGGTTTTAGAGGAAAGACTTTAATGAGAGGATGATTTTGGTGAAAAAGGCAAATTGGAGAGGATGGGTTTTGGAGGAGTGTGATTGTGAGTGGTATCAGCGTATCTTGGAGGCTGCGGTACTGTTAGCTCTGAAGACTTACGACCATATTCTTAGTGGTATTGTAGATTTTGTAGCATCGTTTTCTGAGCGATTTGTTTTGCGCCTGACACTTCAGAATCCTTTTGTATGTAATTGTTGCAGTGCATGCCGATATAGAAATGAGGTAAACAGCACAGATGAGACCGTTCGGATGTGATATGCAAAATAAATCGCTTAGGAAAAGGTGCTACAAATCCTCCTCTGCGACGTAGAATACGACCCCTTTAAGTACCGTATCTGTGACCGTTTGAATAAAGTAACGTAGCTACTTTATAGTTTATTCATACTACATTCAGACGATTTTTTTAAAGGAGACTTTTACACTGAAGTAGAGATAATAAAGAAAGTATCTAACCCCCCTCATTCATTCTTCATCCAGACGATTTTATTATTCTTACTGGAGAAATTTTGTAGTGCTGTAGTTGATGAAGTATCTGCCCCCCCCCCCCAGTTCGAAAAGTTTTTCTTAAACAGACAGATTTTTCTGGAGGTAGCAAGCATGATGTAAAGAAACACGTCAGCGGACTGAAAATATTAAAGCTTTCATTGCTGAGTGGAAGGCAGGCCCTTAGTTATTTACAAGCATTATTGGAACGCCCAAGGGATACGATTTTATTTACCTGCATCCCAAATTATACAGTGAAGTTATCAATATTAAAGAGGCCAGACATGTTCTGTCTTTGTCACGTGCCTCATAAGTTATCGCAAAACAATGAAGGCATCCCTCATCACCTCCTTTTTCTCAGTTAACCCCTTCACTGTGATGATATATTTTTATAACATTCATGTCGTCTCCTGACGATATTATTAAGCTCCCAGTTACGTTTCTCACTCCTCTTACTTTTTCGCCACACTATACCCTTTTCACTCAAACCTGGCACAGATTTTACGTCCTTCCGCAGCTTATTCACGTAACTGGCTTTTAGACAAAGTGTTATCGCCCTACACTTTTTTCATAGCACTTGTTCGTGACTAGCACCATATTGCAGTGTGTCGCATTTGTTCAAACGCACCATTCAAGATGGAGAGATGTTAATTTTAGGCCAAGTTAGAGTAAGAAGAGTATAGTTAATTCAGTTTGACCTCACGGTCATAGTTCCTCCTATTCAGCTTGTCATTATACTTTCCACTATCTCCACCTTCCGTATGTTCTTGTCACCATCAGACGATTTTATTCAGCTTGTTCTCACATTGCTTAGTTCCACCTTGTCTTCATTCTGGCCACCACCAGACTATTTTAAAAACTTTTTTTTCCTCACAGGATTCAGTTCCGTCACTCTGTTTCTTGCTGTCCTCAGATGACTGCTCATTTTGTCCTCAAACTTTCTAATCCGTCACCCTTCCTCCAGTCTAGTTACCGCCAAAAGTTATTCACTTTGCCCTTACACTTACTATACTGTTTTTACTCTAACCTGGCCCAGATTTCCGTCCAGTTACAGTTTACTGAATGTACTAGCTCCGTGGCAGAAGAAGACAGTGCCGCGGCTGTACTGTATTTTCTTTCCATGGCACTTTTTTCTTTTTTTGAGACTAGCACCATATTCTAGTGTTAGTCTGTTGTTACAGCTCCACATTCAAGATGTAGAAGTGGTAATTTTAAACCAAGTTAAAGATAGTATAGTTACTCCACACTTTCTCCCTTCTTGCTACTATCAAACCATTTTATTTATCTTAATCTGGAATCACGTCTCAGTTCCAGAATAAACTAAAGAAATCACCGTGAGACGGTTTTATTTACGTTTAAGGCCTATCGTAGTGAAGGGGGTGGTGGTAGTCAGGTGCATCGAGAGGTAGTCTGCTGCTCGAAAGGACACGAGTTCGATTCCAGACTGGGCAGGGTGGGTCTCTCCTGAGCTGTGTCAAATGATTTGGTGGTCGCAAAAAAAGTCTGTTTGTAGCATATCTTCGAGGGTGACTGGAGTGTGACGGAGCGGAGCCGTTGAAGTAACTTGGCTGCCGGATGACTGAGAGTGAGATTGTGGTGGTGGGTGCTGGGTCGTTGATGGTTGGATGGGCCGTAACTGGAACACTGGCAAAGGGAAGAAAAAAAAAGTGGTTAATTACTGAATGTGGTGAATAAAATATATTGTTTCCTAATAAGGAGATTAGTACTCTTTAAATATTATAGGTACAATAATTAAGGGGCTGAGTGTTGATGCCTGGATACGTCATGACTGGGACCTGGAGAAAGGACAGAAAGAAGACTGTGAGTTAGCAGATCCTCTGTCTGATGCATGGGCAGATACTAAGTGCTCTCGCCTGCACATACAGACTTGCTCACGCAAGCACATATAGACACACACGCATGCGCACATTCATAAGCACACGCACAGGCTTCCATCAGAGCTAGAATGGCCAGTTGCAAACACAGCACCATCTCAACAACTGTTAATTTTAACACCTAGCTCCTAGCTTTTGTACCTTTATAATGATTTACCAACAGATCACGCCCTAGCTTTTTAATTTTTATTTAGTTTAGTGTGTGTGTGTGTAAGAGAGTGTATGTGAGTGAGGTGGAGGGGGGAAGAGGGAGGGGGAGGCCGAGGATGAGATGGAGGGATGGGGTGGAGAGGTATATGAGAGAGGGGGGTGTGAGTTGGGAGCAGGGCAGTGAAATTGCGGGGGAAAGGGCGACTTGGAGGCGATTTGTTTGTGGCCATCCCAAACGGGATTGAGGCGTCTGGCAATAGATAGATAGATAGAAACTAGTTTCAACATTCACTATCTTTTTCTTCTCTTCACAGTAACTTTTCACAGTCAGTTATATCTTTTGCATTTCTATGTATATTTTTAACATTTGGCTACTTGTATCTACCATTAAGCCATTATTATTATTATTATTATTATTATTATTATTACTATTATTATCATCATTATTACTGTTAGTATTATCATCATCATCATCATCATCATCATCATCATCCGGACGTCCTTTCCCATCCAAGGGCAGGGTGAGGAGTAGCAATGTCCAGACAGCCCAGTTTTGCCCAGTCCAATGGGTCATGCTTCCATTCACTCATCATTCAACCCTTGGAATCCTGGCTCTGTCGGAAACGCCAACAACATTCACCACGTTCTGTAGCTTCAAATAAACGTATCCAAAAGAGTCAATCCGGACGCTGCCACGTTAAAAAAAAAAAGGTGCCAAAATCCCTAGTCATGCACTTCTCCTCACAACATTTGTCCAGCCAGCTCGATCTCTTGTCAGTTCCCTAACCTCACCGACTTCCAAACCTCTCTTCCTCACACACTCATCCACCATATCTCTCCACCTTCTCCTTGGCCTACCTCGCCTCCTCCCTCCTTCAAAGTCGCTCAGATATACCTTTTTCACCACTCTGTTGTTATCCATTCTCTCCACATGACCATATCATCTCAGTACATTGTTGTTATTATTATTATTATTATTATTATTATTAATTATTATCATTAATATTATTATTATTGTTATTATTATTATTATTATTATTATTATTATTATTATTATTGTTCACACGCATACGCACCTGTGTGTATATGCATGTACGTACAGTATCCGTGCATATATACTGGGTATATATATGGTGTATCTATCTATCTATTTATCCATCTATCTATATCTATATCTATCTATCTATACACACACACACACACACACACACACACACACACACACACACGAGAGATGTCCAAAAAGAAACCCAAATTTTCAAATAGCGCCCCAACTAGCCGACATAGCGTGATCTCGACGGGAGCGCTGTGCAGCGGCGACTTTTGAGCTTTAGTAGCAGCAACACGCCACGACTTAGTCGACGAGGCTCATGTGCTTGCGTGAACGTGTGTTTAGTGCACTTGGCGAATTTTCTTCTGTCACTTCTGTCGTCTGAAATCGGCGACCTTTCAGGTTGGATTTCAACTCTGGGAACAAAAAGGGGCCACAGGGGCCAAACCCGGCGAGTAGGGCGGCTGTGGGACGATAGTCGTCTCGTGCTTCGTCAAAAGTCATGGATAAGGAGCAACGCATGAGCAGATGCGACCAGATTTTGTTTTTCCACGCCTTAGGTTTCTTTCTTCGGACTGCCTCCCACAAACGCTTCAGGACGGCCAAGTAAAACTCTTTACTGACTGTCTGACCACGCAGAACAAACTCAAGATGAGCGACACTCTTCCAGTCAAAAAAGCCGATCAACATCACCTTCACATTTGGACGACTCTGATGCGCTTTTTTTTGGTCGCAGTGACGATGTTCCAACCCATTGCCACGACTGCCATTTTGTTTCGATATCATAGCCGTACATTAACGTTTCATCATCTTTAATAATATTTTTCAGAAAGTTTTCATCAGCATTCGAACAATCAAATAACTCTTGACTGACAGTGACACGGTTCTCGTTTTGCTCATCTGTCAACAGACGCAGCACAAATTTCTCGGCAACACGTTGCATCTAAAGCTTTCCGGTTAAAATCGTTTGGCACGAAATTTTACGGATGCCTATTGCTTCAGAAACTTCACGGAGAGTCAGGTGACGATTTTCATCGATCACTGCATGCACTTTCTCAACGTGATTGTCGTCTTTTGATGTGGAAGGCTGTCCAGATTTGGGATCATCTTCGGTGGATGCTCTTCCCAATTTGCACACTGGAACCGCTTGTGACATCGCGTGTGGTTCAAACAATCCTCCACATAAACCTGTTACAACATTTGAAAATTCTCCGTTAAAGTTTTTTCCCAGTTTGAAACAGAATTTCACGCAAACACGTTGCTCTTCAAGACCCTTCAGTTTTCAGCATGCAACAAATCGCCAAGTGCACTAAACGCACGTTCACTCAAAAGCATGTGTACCTCGTTGGCTAAGTGACGTGGCGTGATGCGGCTAGTGTTAGGCTGAAGCTCAAAGTCGCCGCTGCACAGCGCTTCCTTCAAGATCACGCTATGTCGGCTAATTGGTGCCTTTTTTTTAAGAAGTTCGGTTTCTTTTTTGGTATAATGTGTGTGTGTGTGTGTGTGTGTGTGTGAAGAAAATAACCCATACAGTTTTTATCCGCTTAAAACCAGTCTTGGTGGAAAGGCTGACAGTCGTCACTGAAGCTGACCTATTGCTTTTAAGAATAAAAAGTTAAAGGTCAGCGTCACAGAGCTAGGTCAAAATTTGACCTCGGAATGTCAGCTGCACCTATTTTTTCGTGATTAAGACAAAACTTGGTGAAAGGGCTGAAGTCAGGAACGAATTACTTCAGTTCTGAGAGCAATCGATTAAAATTCAAGGTCACGTGACAAAGTCAACTTACATTTTTTCCGATTTAGACCAAATTATGTAGAAAGGTTCAGGGTGAGACAAGAATAAAGGGATTCAGCTTTGAGAACATCATTGAACGGCCAAGGTCACAAGGAACGGTCAGTCACATGATATGGCCATCTAAAACACTTGTATTCCGATTTGGACGATAGTTGGTGGAACGGTCAAGGGTCAGGAAAAAATGAAATAATTCAATTTAAGAGCAATTGGTCGAAGGTCAATGTCACGGGGCGAATTCAGATGTCTGGCCCTTAGACCATTATTAGGGCGTGGGTGTTGCACTCTTTGATTGCGCCTTCTTGTTACCTGTTTCATTATCCCTTCTATAACTATCTTCATTATTGTTTTTTCTGTACTTTCTCGTGCTTGATCTGCTTCACCTCATTTATTATCGCTCCTATAATGTAATTCTCTGCACAGTTTAACATCCTCATTCTTAGTCACCCGTACCGTATTCTTGATTACTTTTTCCGCTGTGCCTGTTATCTGTCTCATAATCTGGTCCTGTTTCCATTGCTCCTCTTGGAATTAACGTACGAGTATTTCTCATTCTTGGTCTGATCCTACTCCTCGCATGTTATGTCTCATCATCAGCTTCTGTTAGCATTTTTATTCTTGGCGAACCTGTCTCTCCGTTTTTTTTTTTGTTTTCTGTAAGTCTGTCTGTCTCTCCTCATTGTTTGGCGTCTTTGTTTTTCAGTCTTCCTCTGTTTATCCTCAGTTTATCCCCCTCCCATCTTCCTAGAAACTCCTCTAATTACTCCATTACTGATACGGAACGCTGCCTGAGGGACCTTAGCTTGCCTGATTACTGCAAAAAGATAACATGGTACATATTCAGAGCTTCAGAGTACCCGGATTTAAAGTTGGAGTTAGCCCTGGCTTAGGGAATTAAAATAACACTTCTTTCAAAATAACCCGCCACGACGAGGATGATTTTCATTCTACTTCCGACTATTCTCTTTTCACTCTAACCTGGCCTATATTATCGTCCATCCACAGCTTATTCCACGTAGGTCAGTGGAGGAAAAGGACAATAATAGGGATCTTCATACTTGCCATACTACATCTTCGTGACTAACATCACATTGTGACGTTAACCTCTTGTTTCACCTCAACATTCAAGATGGAGAAATGGCAGTTTTAGGCCAGGTTAGAGTAAAACCAGTGTAACTCATTTAGCTTAAGAGAGAATTTAGAGCTCAGCTGGGTCTTGCAACAACCAGATTTTATTTTGCTGAGGTGAAATTATACGAACTAGAGTGGCTGGACATAACCTCGAATCCATTTTCAATGAGACTAAACCAGATATGAATAAATTCGTGTGAACCTACCAGGAATATGCGTAAGAGGCCATCGTAGTGATGGGGCTATGTAATTTGCTACCCATACCAAAACTGCAGAAAAAATTTAGGAACTGTGATGGAAGACAGCACTGGGCAATGCTACAAACAGAGGGATGAATGAACAGAAAGATAAACTGAAGAACACAAACAACGAAGAGAGAAAAAGATAGGTTTTGAGAGAGAGAGAGAGAGAGAGAGAGAGAAATATATATATATATATATATATATATATATATATATATATATATATATATATATATATATATATATATATATTGTTACATAGCCGATGATTTCATCATCCTTTATGTAATTCTAACGTACAGTATGCTGCATGTTTGATCACGAGCGTGTTCTACCTCACTCCCCCCGTCCTTCCTTATAGTAGAGTAAGTCGTTCTTTCTGTTGTTCAGAGCAGGAGTGTCAACTCTTTGTCCCCTCTGGCTTCATTTGCGCATCCTTCTTACAAGTTGCATCAAGCTCTGCCGGCCCCTATATAATGAGCCTAGTCTCTGCATTAATTGCCACTTAGATCTACTCCTCATTTTGTTCACATCTCTGTCCTTCCCTGTACAGTTATTATTATTGTGAGTGCTCAGGAAGTCTCCAACCATCTAGCAGCTGTGTAATTTGAGTATAACTGTTATTGCATTTTTTCTTGTACTGTGTAGCGTAAGGTGTTAATTCTTAGGCCTAGTGAGGTTTTTGTGATTCATTTGTTTTGGGTGTCAGCCCTTATTAATAATATTTTGTATCTGTAATAATATATCTTGCATTCACTGAGTATTATCTGGTATTCTCATTTATCAGGGCTGACTTAGATAAATTTACTCTTGCTAATTTCGTGTTAATAGAGGCTATTGCAGTTAACCATATATTTAACCTGTTTTTTGCCATTACATTATCCTTGTGAGTCCTGAATGTTTTGTTGTTAGTTAGAGCATTAAACTTTAACTTGTAATTTTACCCAACTCTTTTGTTTTGAACCTGGAACTTTGCGGGACAGTAGTGATTTTTAGTATTCTCACTTGGAGTGTACATTATCTTTCTCTGTTCCGCAACATAAATTTGGCGACCTCGCCAGGATATTCAGGATATTATCATAAGGATATTGCTTGATATTTTGTGACTGTGATTTATTCATGATGTCTACTATTACTACACTTGATGAAGCCAAAGATTTTTTGTCAAATGTGCAAACAGTGTGTGATGTAGAAAACAGAACAAATAATGAACTTAAGCTTGTTGCTCAACAATTGGGAATTGCTGTTCGCTCTCATCATTCTAAAGATCAAATTGTTGACATGATTAATGAAAGCTTGTTTAATGTAACTCCTTGAAATGAGCAAACGCAGATTGAATTAGCTAAGTTACGGCTAGCCCTGCAGGAGGCTCGTGCTAAGGAGGCTGAATTTCAGGCAGATGCTAAGGAGGCTGAATCTCAGGCTCGTATTCAGGAGGCACAGCTCAGGCACAAATTGAACTAGCTAGGATTCAGGCAGACCATGAGGATCGCATGAAACAAGGTGGAACTGGATCATCTAGCTCTGATGATTTTGATGTGGCTAAAAATGTTAAACTTGTCCCTCCTTTTAATGAATCTGATTTAACAAAGTATTTTCAGTTGTTTGAGAGGGTAGCTACAGGTTTTAATTGGCCCAAAAAGTATTGGCCAGTACTCCTTCAAACTGTTCTCACCGGTAAAGCTCAAGTAACTTATGCATCTTTGCCTCAGGATCAATCTGATAATTATGATGTAGTTAAGAGCTTGATTCTTAAGGCCTATGAGCTTGTTCCTGAAGCCTATAGAGTAAAATTTAGGACAACTTATAAGCAAGATAAGCAATCTCATGTTGAGTATGCAAAAATCAAAGAAGATCTGTTAGAGCAGTGGTTAAATTCTAAGAATGTGGATTCTGATTTTGACAAATTTAAGCTGATGATTTTGCTGGAGGATTTCAAAAGGTGTGTTAATAAAGATGTAAGCCTATATCTTGATGAGAGAAGAATAGATCATTTGTCTGATGCTGCAGTTTTAGCTGATGAATATGTTCTCACTCACAAGAGATATTGTAAAGAAAAAAGGAAAGCTGAGAGTAAGTACGTTGCCTCTACTCAGAGTACAGGTAACAGGAAAGAGAATAAAGATGATGTTTCTCAGGAAGTAAATATCAGCTTCACCTCTAGATTTCAGAAAAGTAAATGTACTTATTGTAGTAAGCTTGGTCATACTACGGAGAAATGTTTCAGGAGACAGCGTGATGTGAACAAAAAGGAGTCTTTAAATATTCAGTCAATTGGTCTAGTGTCCACCCTTGAGAGTTCCCAGAATTCTTTAACTGAGTTAACTGAACCTGCTTTGAGGGGTAAATTAAATCCTCATGATGAACCTCCTCTTTTGAGCAGTAACGTGGGTGACACTCTCAAGAGTTCATGTGCTAATTTCCAGTCTGATGATTTTGTCAGTCCTCTGGACAGTAATGACAGGAAATCAGTTAAAATATATCGTGATACAGGTGCTTGCCAATCCCTTTTGCTGACCAGTGTTTTAGGCTCTAATGTTAATTCCTCTGATGAAACTGTAATCTTACAAGGTGTAGGGAATAATTACTTCTCTGTCCCTCTGTGCAGAGTGAATTTAGAGTCTGGTTTTGTTAATGGTTCCGTTATGGTTGGGTTGTTTGAGACACTCCCAATGTCAGGTGTAACTTTCTTACTTGGAAATGATATTGGTGGAAGTCAAGCGTGTCCAGCTTCTCAGTTGTCTAGTGAGCCAGTGGCTGCGGCCCAGGATTGTGATGTCCCTGATGTGTTCTCTGCATGTGCTGTCACTAGGACTAAGTCTAAAGTTACTGGTGACTTAGAGGATAATGATGATGATGATGTTATCCTAGCTGACACTTTTCTTGCTAATTTGGACCACTCACCAGATGAGGCAGTACTGCGTAGTGTTGATAATTTGTCTCGTCAAGAGTTGGTTGAGTTGCAGGTTGCTGACCCTGAGTTGAAAGGTCTAGCTAACTCTGCTTGCAGTGAGGAAGAGTCAGCCGGTGCTTCTACTTGTTATTATATAAAGTCAGGAGTACTTATGAGGAAGTGGAGACCCCCAACAGCATCAGCCGACTGTGAATGGGAGGTTGTACATCAAGTTGTCGTCCCTCGTGTTTGTAGGCAGGATATCATTAGAGTGGCTCATGATTCCAGTTTGGCAGGACACCTTGGAGTGAGGAAGACTGTGGCACGCATTTTGAAACACTTCTACTGGCCAGGTATCTTCAGGGATGTTTCCTGGTATTGTAAGTCTTGTCACACCTGTCAAGTGGGGAAGTGTAATCAGACCAAAAAGGTTGCACCTCTAGTTCCCATTCCACCTTTTGAGGCGCCATTACCCGTGTGTTGGTGGATATTGTGGGCCCTCTTCCTAAGACTTCTTCAGGATTTTCTCATGTGTTGACCCTGATTGATATGGCTACTCGTTATCCTGAAGCCATTCCACTTAGAAACATCTCAGCAAAGAACGTGGTTAAGGAAATGCTAGGGTTCTTCACAAAATTTGGTCTGCCCAAGGAGGTACAGTCAGACCGGGGAAGTAATTTCATGTCAAATGTTTTCAAGCAGTCTCTGAAAGAGTTGGGCATCACCCAGATCACGTCTTCAGCTTACCATCCCCAGACCCAAGGAGCGTTGGAGAGATATCATCAAACACTCAAATCGATGCTCAAGAAATACTGTTTGGAACATCAGAAAGACTGGGATAAAGGTCTTCCATTCGTTGTATTTGCCGCAAGAGAATCTCCAAATGAATCACTGGGCTTCTCACCCTTTGAACTACTGTTTGGCCATGAAGTAAGAGGACCCCTTAAGCTACTCAAGGAATGCTGGCTGTCGGAGGAAGATGATGTCAACCTGCTGGAGTATGTGATGAAGTTCAAAGAACGGCTGTCCACTGCTTTACAGCTGGCGAGAGAGAATTTAGGAGCTGCTCAGGAGAAGATGAAGACTTGGTATGATAAGAAGTCCAGGTTACGCCACTTTCAGCCGGGAGATCAGGTTTTGATTCTGCTACCGGTTCATGGGCAACCTCTTCAAGCCAAGTTTAGTGGTCCTTATTTCGTGGAGAAGAAACTCAGTGATGTCAACTATGTCATCGCCACACCAGATCGTAGAAAGAACAAGCAACTTTGTCACATCAACATGCTAAAGTTATATCACAGGCGGGACGAAAATAATCCAGTCTGCACTGTAGCTGTTCCACCCGAGTCTGCAAGTGAAGCTCTCCCATGCAGTATGAGCCTGAGTGATAGTTTGAGGAAGAATCCTGATATCATGAATGATCTCCAGACTAAGCTTTCTCATCTACCTCCCGAGGAAAGGCTGGAGTTTTCGGCATTACTGCAGGAGTACCCGCAAGCGTTCCGTGCCACTCCGGGAAGAACCACTGTGTTGATGCATGATGTCGATGTTGGAGACGCAAAGCCAATTCAACTGCCTCCTTACCGTGTGAACCCAGTGAAAGTTCCTCTCATCCAGAAGGAGCTTGGCTACCTGTTGGACCACAAGATGGTTGAGCCCTGTCAGAGCGAGTGGAGTTCTCCTGTCACTCTGGTCCCTAAGCCAGGGGGGTCACAGCGGCTTTGCATTGACTACAGACGTGTTAATCAGATAACCAAAACAGACACTTACCCTCTCCCTCGTGTGGAAGATTGCATAGACAAGATCGGAAAGGCTAGGTACATAAGTAAGTTTGATTTGTTAAAGGGATACTGGCAAGTACCTATGACTGAACGTGCTAGGGAGATCTCATGTTTTGTAACACTAGGAAAGACTTTTGCATGTTCTGTAATGCCATATGGTATGAAGAATGCACCAGCCACATTTCAGAAGCTTATGAATGTTGTAACAGAGGGTTTGGCAGGGTGTGTTGTTTATATTGATGATGTATTAATCTTCAGTGACAACTGGAAAGATCACCTATGCCATGTCAGTAAATTTCTTGAGCGTTTGGTTCAGGCTAATCTTGTAGCTAATTTATCAAAGTGTGAGTTTGGTCAAGCTAAAGTTCAGTACCTTGGGTACGTAATTGGTGATGGACATGTTGCACCACCAGGAGCTAAGGTTCAGGTTATAAGTGATCTTCCCAGACCTAAAAGTAGGAAAGAGCTACAAAGATTTTTGGGAATGGTAGGTTATTACAGGAGATTTGTTCTTAACTTTTCAATTCTTGTATCACCACTTACAGACCTACTGAAAAAGGGAGTTAAATTTGTCTGGACCGATAACTGTGAATCCTCTTTCAGCAAACTTAAAGCTCCTATTAAGTCAGCCAGTGCTCGCTACTCCAAATTTTGCTAAGCCTTTTAAGATGGCTGTTGATGCAAGTGATACAGGAGCTGGGGCTGTTTTGCTTGAAGAGGATGATCAGGGTATTGAACACCCTGTATCTTATTACAGTAAGAAGTTCACTCCACCTCAAAAGAACTACTCAACTATTGAGAAAGAGCTTTTGGCCTTGATTTTGGGTTTACAGCATTTTTCATTTTATTTGTGTTCTGGTTTTGACCCCATAGTCATTTACACCGATCATAACCCACTGAAATTCCTTAGTAAGTTTAAAGATAAAAATCAGAGATTGACAAGATGGAGTCTACTTCTTCAGGAGTATTCATTAGACATACAACATGTCAAGGGGAAAGAAAATGTTATTGCAGATTGCTTATCTAGACTTTAGACAGATTGTTTTAGAGTAATAAGAAATTTCCTTTGTAAATTTCTTTTTCTTTGTGGGGAGGTGTTACATAGCCTATGATTTCATCATCCTTTGTGTAATTCTAACGTACAGTATGCTGCATGTTTGATCACGAGCGTGTTCTACCTCACTCCCCCCGTCCTCCCTTATAGTAGAGTAAGTCGTTCTTTCTGTTGTTCGGAGCAGGAGTGTCAACTCTTTGTCCCCTCTGGCTTCATTTGCGCGTCCTTCTTACAAGTTGTATCAAGCTCTGCCGGCCTCTATATAATGAGCTCAGTCTCTGCATTAATTGCCACTTAGATCTACTCCTCCTTTTGTTCACATCTCTGTCCTCCCCTGTACAGTTATTATTATTGTGAGTGCTCAGGAAGTCTCCAACCATCTAGCAGCTGTGTAATTTGAGTATAACTGTTATTGCATTTTTTCTTGTACTGTGTAGCGTAAGGTGTTAATTCTTAGGCCTAGTGAGGTTTTTGTGATTCATGTGTTTTGGGTGTCAGCCCTTATTAATAATATTTTGTATCTGTAATAATATATCTTGCATTCACTGAGTATTATCTGGTATTCTCATTTATCAGGGCTGACTTAGATAAATTTACTCTTGCTAATTTCGTGTTAATAGAGGCTATTGCAGGTAACCATATATTTAACCTGTTTTTTGCCATTACATTATCCTTATGAGTCCTGAATGTTTTGTTGTTAGTTTGAGCATTAAACTTTAACTTGTAATTTTACCTAACTCTTTTGTTTTGAACCTGGAACTTTGCGGGACAGTAGTGATTTTTAGTATTCTCACTTGGAGTGTACATTATCTTTCTCAGTTCCGTAACAATATATATATATATATATATATATATATATATATATATATATATATATATATATATATATATATATATATATATATATATATATATTTCCTTACCTGTTCAAGAAGCTGCCGCTGTGGTCATCCTATCGTCTCTCGGTCCTCAGGTGACTGCGGCCAGGCCAGGTGTAGTGAAGGTGAGGTGAAAGTGAAGGGCACGTGAGGTGTAGGTGAAGGTGGTGTGATTGAAGATGACGATGTGAAAGTGGGTGAAGCTGAGGTGTGACTGAAAGTGAGGATGTGGAAGTGGATGAAAGTGAGGTGTGAGCGAAGGAGAGGATGTGGATGGTAATGCGATGTGATAATGAAGGGCAGATGGAATGTGTGTGAAGGTGAGGTTTGGTTGAGGTTTAAAGTGAGGTGTGATTGAAAGTGATGGTATATGTGGGTATGAGTGAGGATGAAGGTGAAGATGTTTGTGTGAAGGAAGGTGAAGGAAGGTGTGGCGCGTGTTTAAGGGTGAAGTTGATGGTGAGGGTGAGAGTGAATATGATGATGTAAGGAAGTTTGAGGGGTAAAGGTGTAAATTGTGGTGAGGTGTGTGGGGGAGGGGGGTGATTAAGACGTGAAGATGAGGGTAATGAGGTGATAATGGCAGTGAGAGTGAAGTATTGGTATGAGATGTGAAGATGAAGTGAAAGTAAGTAATGAGGGGTAAGGATGTGTGGGTAGTCGTGAAGGTGACAGTGAGGATAGTGAGGAAGGATTGAAGGTAGATACAGATGGAGTAAAGTCGACTAAGAATAAGAGAGAAAGAAGATGAGAATGATGATGATGTAGGAATGGAATATGTGTGTGTGTGTGTGTGTGTGTGTGTGTGTGTGTGTGTGTGTGTGTGAATGTGAACGCGCGTGCTTTAAACTGAATGATTGGTGTTTATAAATGAGGTAAGAGAGGAAGGTGGAATGTGACTGAGAGGAAAGGCAATGTGTGAGTGGAAATGAGGATGGGATATGGATGATGACAAAGAGTGTATCTACTCGTAAGTGAAGTATAAGTAATGGTGTAAGTGTGATGTGTTGGTGAATGTGAAGCAGAATTCGATATGAAGACCTGATTTTGCGATGAAAGTGAGGCAGGTGTGTAATATAAGTAAAGACCATGAAAAAGATATGAAATTAGAAGGCTGGAAAAATGAAACTCTTGATTATGAGTTAGTGTCACTGAATATAATGAAGGAAAAAATCTGGATCTGGCATGAATAGTGATGTTAATAGCATATGAATGATGACAATGATGAATTAGAAAGATTGATGGCACATAAAGATCAGACAGTATATGCTGCATGAAAGTGACTAAAAATGAATGAGCGTCCACAAATGTCCGTGAAAATGTGAATAGATGTAGAAGAGAAAAAACAAAAGGTGAGTAAGCTTGACTTGAACGTACCGGAGGCGAAGATTAGACTAAATATGCAAGATGAACGTGACTGGAAATGAGTGAGCATACAGGAAGATGAGGGAAAGTGATTAAGTGCTTAGTAAATAATAAAAATGAGAGGAAACATGATGAAAGGTAATTGTGAAATAACTGAGTAAAATTGAATGCAACCGTACATGAAGATGCTGGAAAATGAGCCTGGTGATAATGGATGAAAGTCACGGCGTTCACATATATGATTGAACACGTGCAGAGATTAAAGATACAGTGGCTGAACATGCATGAAAGTGAGAGAAAATGAATTAGATTAAAGGGAATGAAACTGAATGACCGAAGGCAAGGTTGATGGGTAGTTAGAAAATAAATGAAAATGAGGGCCCGAAAGTGAAGGCTTTTATAAATGAATGATAAGAAAGTGAAAGAAAGTTGGTGGCCAGAAATGAATGTGGGGGAAAATGACATGAAACTGAATGAAAGTGAAAGTGAATGAGTAAGTAATGGAACAAGTGAATGAACATGTGGATCGATATATGGGCGATGCTAGTAAAAAGACAAAAATGAATGAGCGTACATGAAAGTGAGGGAAAAATGAGATGGAAGTAAGCAGTAATGTGATTACTTATAAAAATGAAGAACAGTATGTAAGAAATTAAGAAATATGGGTGAAAGTGAATGTGTAAATGAATACGAAGTTCATTTTTTTCTTGTACATCTACTGTAAGTAGGAGAAAATGAGTATGTACAAGAAGGTGAGAAAAAGTAAGCAGCTAAGGATGGGTGAATCTACATTATAATGATCCGCATTCTGTATGTTTGTTGGTTTGTTGGTTTGTCCGTTTATGACCGTAACACAGCAAAAACGGCGAGTTGTAATGCAATTTTTATTAGCTCAAGGTACCGTTAGTATGTTCTTGAAGAATAAAACAATTTCCAGTCTAATCGGGCCACCGGTTCCCGAGTTATATTAAACTCATATCTGGCCTTTTACTCGGCGGCCTTTAGGCAGATCACTTTCTTTGTGGCATTGAAGTTACCGTAATGCAGCCGAAAGTACAGAACGTAGTGCAATTTTTGTTATAGGAAGGTACTGTTAAAATGCTCAAAGATGAGGAATGAAAACAATTTCCAGTCCAGTTGGGCCACCGCTTTCCGCGTTATGACCCATTTCTGGCCTTTTGACATCGAGCGGAAAGGCCGCCGAAGGCGGTCTTTAAGCGAGTAATAATAATAATAATAATAATAATAATAATAATGCCTAGCGAACGTATATACATGAGAGGAATATGAGCTGCATGAAAGTAAATGAAAATGAGAGGTGATAATGCAGTGAGTGAGGATGGATGAAAATGAGTGAAAAAGCATTGAACCTGTATGAAGATGAGAAAAATGACTGGGTAGTAGTGAATATGAACGAAATTATTGGAAGTGAGCATACATAAGGAGAGATATAATGTGAATGAAAATGAGTATGTAAATGTAAAAGAAATGATTGAATATAAAGGTAATGAAAGGAGTAAGAATGGTAGAAAAAATGATTGTATAAGGACTGATGAAGGGTGAGTGAAAATGCCTGAGCGTACGGTACATGAAAGTGAAGGGGAAATGTGTTCGTACAAACGGAAATGGAAGAAAGTGAAGATGAATGTTTCCGTGAAAATGAAAGAGCGAATGAGGACAAATGAAAATAATATATGTGAAAGCGATCGTTGGCTACTTGAGAATGAGGGAAGGTGAGTCGTTACTGATGAAAGTGAACGAAGATGAGTGAATATGAAGATGAGTCAAAGTGTGAGAATCAGTGAATGGGGAGAGAGAAGGAGTGGGGGTATAATTATAAAACAATGGGAAAGTGAATGGACGCGGTTTGAGATGAGTCAGATGTATATGAAAGTGAGTGAATATGAAGATGAGTCAAAGTATACGAGGACTGATGAATGACGCTTATGAATGAGTAAGGGCATATGAAGAGACGAGAAAATGAGTGGCCGTACATGAAAGTGAACAAAAATGAGGCGGTGCAGATGAAAGTGAATGAAAATGAGTGACGTACTATGAAAGTGAGGAGGAGGAAAATGATATGGCGCAGATGAAGATGAGGGAAAATGAGATGGTACAGATGAAGGTGAGGGAAAATGAGTTCGTCAGTACAGTGAAGGTGAATGAAAATGGAGTGAGGCATGGAGAAGATTTAGTTGGTAGAGATGAAGATGAAGGAAAAAATGAATGAGCAGTTGTGGTAGAAAGTGATTGAGCATACATGAAAGTGAATCACAAATGAGTCGGTATACAAGAGTTGAACGTGAAAAATGGAGATAGTGAGTTATGATGTGTGGGAACATGAGTGAGCATTCTTTATGATCAAAGAACGATGAGTCGATCGGGGAATGTGAATGGATAATATTATGAATGAGAGAGCTGGCATGAAGATGGGGGGGGGAGGAATTAATAGTTACAGCTGAAGATGAGGGGAAATGAGATGGAGTATGATGGAGATTGAGTCGTTGTAAATGAAAGTGAGCGAGAAAGCACTGATGGAGGTACGATGAAGGTGAGTGAAAGTGAGTTATTATTAAGACAACTGCGTGTGGTGGGCTAGGGGAGTCGAGGCAGGGTCACTACTAGAGCAAGCCAGCCAGCCACCACCAGCACGTCCACGCCACCACCGCGACTATACCCACTCCGTCACCACCTCCATCACTTTCCCGGCCCCCGCTATCTGTAAGGGAGAGAAGAGGAATATGAGTATAAATTTATCTTACGTGACTACAGCCACTACACCACCACCTCCATTTTCTTCCAGCCCCTGCTGTCTGTGAAAAGAAGGAAGAGAGGAGTACTTGGGGGAATATATTGATTTTCCTTTCTCTGGAATGAAACCACTACACTACTATGGCCATTCCACCACCACCTCCATCATTCAGCCGCTGTTATCTGTAGAGTAGAGGAGGGAAAAGCACTGCAATGAATAAACTGATTCTGCTTCCACGAAAGTCAAACCACCACTCGATATAGCCATTCCACCGCCACCTCCGTAACTCTACCACCATTCGATATAGCCATTCCACCACCACCTCCGTAACTCTACCACCATTCGATATAGCCGTTCCACCACCACCTCCATAACTCTGTCAACGTCCTCTGTCGGCTAGGGAGAGAACAGATATTTTGTGTTAAATACAGTTTACCCCATCAGTACCAGAAGGGCGTCAGTTTCGTATTTTACACTAATTTACGTGAGTGCGAGGACGTCATTTAATTTTAACAACACTTAAACCTTTTAGCAGTTTCCTTATTACAGTGCTGAACGCATTTACTCACAGCCACATGAATACGAGGACGTGTTTTAGTACGAACATCTCATTATATTATACTCAATTCTTTAAGGAACCCTTCAATAAGAGGACGTCTTTTAGTTTACGTGCAAAATAAAGGTGCTGCCTGAGGGTTTTATTCGCACAGGCGAGACCCTTCGTAATGAAGGGGTTAATACCATCCATACTAGCATAATGAATTCGATATTAGAAGTCAGGGTCGGGAAGGAAGGATGAAAATGAGTGAAAATGAAATGCTCGAAATCAAAGTGAGAGCCTATATATTTCAATTGCTTTCGCTGGCACAGTCATTAAATTGTAAATTTCCTTCAACAGGACAGTATCATCACCACCATCATCGTCGTCGTTGTCGTCGTCATCTTCATTTATATTCATTCTCACCATCATCGTCATTATTGTCATCAGTCATTATTTCATTATTATTTTCCCGACCAGTTTCGCCTATAGCTTCTTCAGGGGTGCTGAAAAACTCACGGACTGGCTAAGCTTATATGCAGGTGATGGGGACTCGCCCTCTGCCGGCTGTCAGACTATGCCCTGAAGAAGCCACAGGCGAAACTAGTCGGGAATAAAACTCACCTCTTTTTCACCCGTGTTTCCTTCCACCTCCTTCCCACACTTGTCATAATGTCTCGACATTATGACTTTCATCAGCGTCTTCGTCGTCATAGTCCTAATTCAGTTTCCTGTTCCTCCAGTATATTACCAATATGCCGGGAATCGAACCCGGGACTCTCAGGTGAGAGCCAGGCAACATACCACTACACCACGACCAGGTCAAAGTTATCTCACTTTGTCACAATCTTGTAACCAGTGTCCCTCCATCCCCACTGTGGGCATGAAGAGGATGAGATAACCCCCTGTCACTTGGGCAAGTAATATATTGGATGATTTTTCCTGTGTACAAAACGGGTTTCTCTCTTCAGTTTCCTGTTATTTCAGAGAGGCTGGTATGATTTTGAATCTGGCAGAGAAAAAATGAAAAACATGGGCTGTCACCAGATTGCCCCACCCAGTGAGATATGCAACACATCTATTCATTCATTCATGCATGTTTCAATGCATTCATTTATTCATACATTCCATACATTCATATATCCATTCATTCGTTTATTTATTATTACTTTTCATTCAAGGCTTCGAAATGTTCTCAAGTAGATAATCAGAAAAAAAGGACCAATATATATATATATATATATATATATATATATATATATATATATATATATATATATATATATATATATATATTATAAACTGTGGCGAAACACTCATAACACGCATATGTGGAGCTCTTGATACTCAAGCCAGGAATCGAACGGGAACTCCTAGATAGGAGCCAGACGCTGTTGCTGTACAACGGCGTGAAATAAGCTAAATCACCCGATTTCTGTGACGAACCAGCTAAATCCATTATAGGAGAATATTTTGCAACTCGAACTCAGATGATGATGGCGTATTTTAGAGTTATCTGGATTTTTTGCTTAGCGCCACGCAACTCTGCAAGCGACATACATTGCAGTTTTAATCTGTTCCAGGCAATACAAGCAAGTTCCTATATATACAGTATACTCTCTCTCTCTCTCTCTCTCTCTCTCTCTCTCTCTCTCTCTCCCTTCTTTTATATATATATATATATATATATATATATATATATATATATATATATATATATATATATATATATATATATATATATATATATATATATTTATATATATATATATATAATGTATTTACATATGAGAGAGGGGGAGGGGGAATTAACTGGTGGACGTTCGCGCTCAACTCAAAGCACCGATCATACTGACAACAACTTTCTCTGAAGTCTGCTATATCTGTCACGAAATAGTCAGCAGAGAACTCGTGTTAAAATAAGACTTCTAGCCACACAACTCTGTCTTGCATATGTCATATCAATATCACATGCATAATCAATTCTCAACGTTCGTCTACATTACACCATGCCAGCATATTCTGTCTTGCGCTTATGATAGTTGAGACTACGCTAAATTTATGAAGACCAGTAACCCCAACACAGTGAGTTAATACAGCTCGTCCTGAAGTTGCCATACTAATCATAGAAATACAGCCAATGAAGCAATGGTCTTATAAATTCATTAAGCCAGTCTCGTTAAGTCATGGATGTAATTATTTGATGTATGTTCAGTTAATCAGTCTCAGAGATCAAATCAAAGGAATCTATTAAGAGAATTGTATAGCAGGTGCGAAGAGTAATTTACCACTTCAATATTTTAGTCAGTGACTGGAATTACCAGTTATGTGGGAAATAATAATGGAGGAAAGTATGAATGAAGGAAAGTCGACGACATATTTTCTGTTTTGCTCTTGTCTTCAATATGCATTTTATTTACCTGTAGGATGGACCCTCCGAGTCAGAGAGGTTATATGTAGTCATAATTAATATTTTCTGCATTAATAAGATAGCTGAATAAAATCGTCTGGTGGTAGTGAAATAAAATGAAAAAAGGCGTCATCGCGCTGAAGAGGTTAAGAAATATTTCTGGACAGCCTTAAAATTACAGTGGGAAACCTACTCAAGGAGAAAAATATTCAGACAACTACTGTATACCCCATCTACTATAACTTGGTCTTAAATTGCCATCTTTTCATGGTGAATGCTGAGTTGTAACATTAGATTAACACTAGAATATGGTGCTAGCACAAAGAATTGCTGTGGAAAGGCGTTGGAGCCACATACTGCTTTTTACTACCGAGACATGGAAAATAAGCTGCAAAAAGTATGAAAAATCTTGAAGCTGAGGTGATTGATCTCTAGTATCATATGTAGAGGATTAATAGTAAATGATTATGAGCTTCAGTATATTTCGGGAAAAAGTTGAAACAATGCTGGTCGTTGGAAAATATTGGAATGCTATGATACGGGAGGTAAAATGGAATACTCAGAATTTGTTGAACATTATAGTTTTTGGTCAGTGTCACAAACACATGGTAATGCTGCAGATGGAGCGCTATGAAAATAATTTAGCCATTTCTTTGAGAAAAATCGAAACTGTTCTGGCTGCTAGTTTAGTTTTTGTCATCAGAGAATTGAAGTCAAAAGTATAATGCATCCTTCTTTGAAATAATCTTTAAAATTCCCTTCAGTGCCATATCGACACATATCCCAGGTATCACAGACGATGCTATTCACCTTAGGAGGGATCCCTGCTTGACTGGATTAACAGTTCCTAAACTGTATTACTTAATCGTTGTTAAATTATTTATAACTGATGTAAAGAGTCCTTATGTGTACCCCTTGTAACTCATGTTATTAATAGTAAAATATTGGTAATATTACGTAATGTATGGTTCAGTTAAGAGTGAAGGATACTACATAGTATAGTGCTGCTGTATCTAGGCGATCATATTCAGTTTTTGACCATGAATTGGCAAAAGTAACAAGAAACCACACCAACTATCACAAATACAGGTCTTTCCCGAGGTCCATATCATTGTTCTTTAGTCACAGTAAAACACTTAAGAGGCGTTTAAATATGTTAATGAATACCAGTTAGTGTCTGTAGCAGCCTCTTCTTTCTGCGAGTCTTAATTTACTCAAATACATTATAGTCAAAGATTAATATATCGTTCATAAACGATATGTTGTTACTTACTGTATGAACGCGTTGAGTAAGTGGTTCACAACTTTCAAAATTCGTCGAGAATGGTGTGCAACTTTTAATATGCTCAAGATAGGGGGTTTCAACCTTGGGTACTCGTATCCTTGAGGAAGCATTAGAGCTGACCCGTGGGTACGATTAACATGGCATCATCTTGCCAAGAGTGTGACAAAAGGAAAGTCATACCAACTGTGTTTTGCCACCATCAAATCACACATGTATTAACGTCAAGTTTTAATGATTATCAGCAGCTTTAGTTGGCTCATTTTTGTTATTACTGTGGCAGTGATCATCTCTGGATTTGAGCGTGCCACCTTCAGTGCTTGACATGATGCCTCCCTCCCGCAGTGCTTAGGCAAGAACTGTCCTCATGAGCTGTGGGCGACGTTGTTATGTCTCTAACTACCTTCGCCTATCTAAGTCTGAGGGCCTTATAAATGTTGCATTAGACTGAAACAAGCCATTACCTCTCAGATCCGAAGCTTATTTTTTTATATACCTTTTCAATCGAATGATTAACTCCAGTAAAGTGACATTTTCAGGTCTCGCAACCTGCAGATGTTAATACTGCCGGCCGCACGAAGTGGCGTCCATGTCACGAATGTTTCATGTGTTCTTGCCATCTGCCGACGATTCCACCCAGTTCAGGGGATATTTTTCAAACTGGTGGGATTAGTCATAACTTTCATTAACAACTGAACCTCGGCGACTTTAATATTCTGCTTTGTAGGCAATTTTATTCAGTATATATATATATATATATATATATATATATATATATATATATATATATATATATATATATATATACATATATCCATTCATCCATCCATCATCCAATCCTACATTGCCCCATGAGGAGCGTAGGAGCCCGGGGCTAGGCAGTTGGTCCCGACATTTAAGATGAGAGTGACCAACCTCACTCATCCCTGAGTGGCATTACATGAGCAATCAGCCCCAACCATCCCTTGGATATAAACCTTCACCGGCTCAATCTGACTGGAGCGCAGTAATTACCCACTAAACCACCAGGCCCCCAAATTTGGTTATATGATTACCACCCAGCGTAGTAAATGGTTTCCTGGTGCACAGGAAACCATTTGGCTTGTCACTCAGTGTAGAGTCACCCACAGGCTGAAGGTAGTGGAAAGAATGAAGGAAAGAAAGACAGAAGAGGGAGTGTAAAGTCACCCGTAGGCAGAAGGACAAGGAAAGAATGAAGGAAAGAAAGACAGAAGAGAATGGAAGGAAAGAAGGATGGAGAGGAAAGGGCAGACACCCGAGAGCAGCACTACATCGAATGAGTGGATGGTGAGCGCCCACACGTATCACACAAAATATATATATATATATATATATATATATATATATATATATATATATATATATATATATATATATATATATATATATATATATATATATATATATATATATATATACTGTATATATATATATATATATATATATATATATATATATATATATATATATATATATATATATATATATATATGTGTGTGTGTGTGTGTGTGTGTGTTTGTGTATATGTATATATACATATACATATATATACTGTATATATACATACATTTATGTATATATATATATATATATATATATATATATATATATATATATATATATATATATATATACATATATATATGTATATATGTATATATACACATATATATACATATATACTATATATATATATATATATATATATATATATATATGCATACATAAATACATACATACTTATGTTCAGTATAAATCTAAGAGTCTGTGTATGTACGTGTGTATGCGGGTGTAGCGCAGCCAAAACTGAAAAAAAAAAAAAATGAAACTTGGCAGGATGATTGGCATTGGGTCCCAGGTGTGCAGGGTTCAGTTCCATGTCGACTGGAATTTTCTGACGGTGTTTTTACCCCTAACAATTGTCCCAGTTGATGTTACACATTGCGTTTGCGGAAAAATGTGGCAGGTCACATCCATTTAGTTTCATGTATCGAGAGAGAGAGAGAGAGAGAGAGAGAGAGAGAGAGAGAGAGAGAGAGAGAAGAGGGGTTGCATATATACATTTCGATGTCTGTTACTTCATTGATGCTAAGAAGACGATTTTATTCAGCAGAAAAAGGAATTCGCTGTGATGATGGTGTTGGTGGTGGTGGTAGCTGTGATGGTGGTAGCAGCAGTGATGGTGGTGGTGGTGTTAGCTGTGGTGGCGGTGGTGGTGTTAGCTGTGGTGGCGGTGGTGGTGTTAGCTGTGGTGGCGGTGGGGTGTTAGCTGTGGTGGTTGTGGTGGGATATGTGGTGGTGGTGGCGGCGGCAGCTGTTCGTAAACGACTTATTTTGAATATGTGCTACACAAAGCACTTGTTTCAGAGCGAAGCGCTGTTCTGAACCGGCTCTTATTTGTATTGTACAAGTGCTGAGCGACCCGTCACAAGGTTCTTTTCTTAGCATATCTATCTATCTATCTATCTATCTATCTATCTATCTATATATATATATATATATATATATATATATATATATATATATATATATATATATATATATATATAGATAGAGAGAGAGAGAGAGAGAGAGAGAGAGAGAGGTAGATCGATAGATGTATATATAGATATATGTATATATATGATTATATATATTATACGTACGGGTGTGAGACCTGGAAACTGACAAAATCGATGGAAAAACAACTAATCCGTTCTCAGAGAGCAGTGGAGAGGCTTATGTTGGGAATATCTTTAAGAAACAGGAAAAAATCGACTTGGGCAAAAGAGCAGATTAAAGTAAAAGACATTATGGAAGTTATAAACGAACAGAAATGGAAGTGAGCAGGTCATGTAGCAAGAATAAGGGATAACTAATGGAGCAAGAGGCTGACTGACTGGACCCCAAGAGATTGTAAGCGTAGCAGAAAAACACCAGTCTGGAGGTGGAGAGACGAGATAGAGAAGTTTGCACGCAAAACTTGGCAGAGATTGGCTCAGTGAAGAAATTCGTGGAATAAAGTGGGGGAGGCCTTTGTACAGCAATGGACTTCCAATAGCCGATGATATATGTATGTATGTGTATGTGTGTGTGTGTGTGTGTGTGTGTGTGTGTGTGTGTGTGTGTGTGTGTGTACTCATTACTCTGCTCTTTATCCTGTTGTTAAAGGCGGCGATGTCCTCTGTTGTTACCCTGCCATGATCTTTTTAATAAACTGATTTAATCAATCAACCAGTCAGTCAGTCTGTAAATAGGAGGGACAGACTGGAACAACACGTCATCGGCTTAGGTTTATCCTTCATTAATTACCTTAACACTAGAGATCTTAATTGTAAACTCGCCTGTAAATAGCATAAAAGAGAGAGAGAGAGAGAGAGAGAGAGAGAGAGAGAGAGAGAGAGAGAGAGAGAGAAAACGCAGAATTGGGTTGAAGGGGTTGATGAGGTTAGTTTGTTAACCCCTTCTGTACGACGATAACTTTTTGCAGTAGGTTTTTGTTGCCTCTGGACGACTTTCATTGATCTCATTAAAATCCCCCGAGTTCCACGAGTCTCTTCAAAGTTGACAAAAAATCATTTGAAGACAACAAAAAGGATTATGAAAAATGCTTAATCGTAGTGAAGTGGTTAACCTCGGTGACGTCAGAAAGTTACTGGAGCTAGTTGATCTACAGGTTTACTTAAAGCTGATTACAGTTTTGCCCTTGATCTAAAAGGCTCGTATTCTCGTTGGCTTAGGAGACTTTAACATTTTTCTCAGCCATTTGTTTTGTCTCATGCACATTAACCCCCATGGTGAGAGCTAACCTTGTAGTGTATCCCAACTAAAGTCGGGTGATCTTTTTGATCACCCGAGAGGGTCATAGGAACTTTAGTGTTAATACTGTCACCATTAACTCCATGGTCGTGACAACTTTGGTATGTTATTACTGCTAACGCCGGAAGATTTATTCAGCTGAGCAAGTCTTAAATGACTGGGAGGGTTGATATCCTTTTGCTGGAGATGCAGTTATGCCGTTATTAAATGGATATAAATAATATACCAGAAAATATTAAGATGTAACAAGACACGGTTCCCATACGATTAGCATTTCCAGGTACCTAAGCTGTCGGCCTGATAACGCCAGGCTCAAATCCTGGATGCAGACTGTTGGTGCCACTCGACTCGGTTGTCCATCCAGCCTTTGTGTGAGTACCGAGGGCAGCACATAGGGGAGATAACTGTGGTAAGATCACTTTATGTCCTTGGATGATGCAGTGGCCCTCTATCCCAGGGTAGTTGGTGACTTAACTTGCCATAGACCCGAATACCTAAGTTATGGAGATAACACCAGCTAAGCACCTCACGGCGTTTGTCCTCAACTTTAAATGAAGAAGTACACTATGTCTTCCGTGCCAAAGAGAACACGGCTCAGTATAAGAATAGTACCCTAACCCTTCGACTGCGATATATATTCCTCTTGTGTATTTTGTACACGCCAACTTTATGCGATTTTATGATCATTAACCCCAGAGAAGCCCATAGTGGCAAAAAGTTAAAAGAATCATCTGGATAAACTTTTGGAGCAAGAACTGAAAACTCATTAATTTAATTCAAGCTGAGTTTAAACGTTTTTATTTACTTATATTCACCGCAGCCAAAGAGTTATTCCTTCAGTCCGATGACGTATTTTGTCTAGTTTACTCTTGCAACTACCAGACGAATATATGCAGCTTAGGGGAGAGCCCTGTTAAAGTAGGGGTTAATGATGGCAGTATTGAACCAAAGCGGAAAAAATCGTCTGGTGATGACAAGAATGAATATAAAAGACGTCACCATGTCAAAAAGAGTGAACCACTTCACTCGGATGACGCATATTACATTATTGCTAATACCAGACGATTTTACTCTGCTTTGGAGAGACTCTCCATCTGGTAAAGTTATATATAGCTTGCATTAACCCCTTCGCTGCTAGAGTGCTGTTGTAAGCAGAATAAAATCGTCTGATGCTTGCAAGAATAAAAAAAAATACATCCTCGGACTGAAGGGGTTGACATTAAACGGAAAGCACTAAAACCAATAGGAGGCAGAATATCTTACTTGCTTTGGTGTCTAAAATATTTATCCTAGCTATGTTTTTGGACTTTCTGGTGCCATAGTGTTGGTCCCTGGAGGGCGCTGACTGCACCCCTGGGTCTGGGCGCGTCAGGACAGAGCAGAGAGCACCAGTGGCAGAGACAGCAGACAGCGGCAAACAGGGCAGGGGGATGGATGGTGACAGGACGCCGCCAGGCAGCACGCAGCCAGAAGTGAAGGAGAGAGGGAGTTACTATGTTGTCTTAATTTAGGAGGAGAAATGTGTGGTGCATGTGCTGGGCCAGAATTCTCGTCAGCATGGAGGCTCTCTGATACCTCTTGCTTATCAGTTGGCACACTAATATTTTCGACATCTCGGAGGGCGACGGACGTGGGAGAGCCAATAATAGGCTACCGTGGGCCTGGTCATTTAACCCGTGGGAGACCAGCCAACGTCCCTGACCTGATTTTACACGACAGGAAAGCCTCCAGCATAACATGTTAATTCGAACCGTGGCCCGTTATCATCCGGTTTCCTGCGACCATCACTCAGCCACTGTACTGCCGAAGTGTAACATGAGAAACATACTGCCAAGGAAAAGATATAAGAAAGCCTCCTAAACGCATGAGAATACGGCCCTTGGTCTAGCGACATGATTCTTTGTATTGGCTTTAGTTATGCATTCCTTCACTGAAGGCAGACTAAACTGGGTGAGTATGGCATTCATATTTGTCCAATAATGCTTTATATTATATGGTAAGGGACAGATACAACACTAATCATTGTTATATGAGGCAGGAATGCTGCACTTATCCAATTTAGTCTGCAACAATGAAGGAATGCATATGTAGCACAGTACACTCTGGCTACCTAGGTGGAGCAACTTATTAATAACCCCTTCAGTACGATGGATGTCCTTTTTAATCTGTGTTACCAACACACGATTTTAGTCAGGTTAAGGGCCAGGAACTCTTGTACTGAAGAGGTTAGAAGGCGCTTAGTCTTCATAAACCCCTTCAATACACGAATTTCTTGTTTATATAGACCAGGATGGTTCATATATAACACTCCTCTTCCACTCCGCCGCGTGAATTTCTCGTGTGTTGCGGGGGCGGCTGAGTCTGCGTTATCAGGCAACGTTAATTAATTTCCTACTCCTGCTAGCACACCCACGCTCACATCAGCAGACTGAGCCGTCTCCGCTGCATGCTACATATCGCCAGGTGAGTTGGAAATGGAACACTGTTTACCAACCATCTTATATGTTCTTGCCACTGCTGGACGATTTTATTCCTGGTTAGGAGAGACCCCTCGTAGCGAAGGAGCTACAGCGATATTGTAAACTTCTTCTAAAGACCAACAGACCTGCAGTGGATTGAGTGATTAAGGCTATATTCTAGGTTGCGTGGGAAACTTTGTAGCACCTATTTCATAGCGATTTTTTTTTTTGTATTTTTTCATTTTAATATTTTACGTATTATATATATATATATATATATATATATATATATATATATATATATATATATATATATATAAATATATTATATATATATATATATATATATATATATAAATATATTATCCTCATGATTATAGTCATAGTTTGTAAAAATAACATACAAGATGACAGTGACATGTAAGATGCAGAATAAATCATAAATCGGAAAAGCGTGGACGTGTTACAAAATCTCCAGATACACCTAAGAATACAACCCAAAATAAAATGAATGGACAATTGGGAACCCACCGTGAGTCTAAGATGATAAAAAGAAAATGACAGCTAAGAAGGCTTCCTAAGCATTGCCCCAACTAACACTTAACCCTACAGAACCATGACGTGTGAATTTAGGGTTTACACTCGCTACAACCACACGATTTTTATTCAGCTTATGAGAGACCCTGTGTGGCGAAGGTGTTTGAGGTAATCCCCATTTATCCCCATTCCAACCCAGCCAGACAATTTTATTCTGCTTTTAAGAGACTTTTGGTAGTGAACCGATTAAATCATGACAGTAATACTAAACATATACCTTAGAATGAATTTATCATTATTCAGTAGTGATCCGCCAAGCCATTTATCCAGTAAGGTGTAATCAGTTATGTAATGAGTCCGTACACATGTTTATGATCCACTCATTAGTAAGATAAGGATTCTACTTCATTACCATGTTGCCCATATATCCACGATCAAAAACCGGTCAGAACACAGTCAAGTTAAGGAATGGATGGCAGTGATTAGAGAGTGCCAGATTATCGTCCATTATTTAACCTTGGCAGCTAGCTGGACCACGCCCCCAACTTTGAATGCTGAGCCGTGACTGGGTGCGAATCTTGAAGGGGCACGAGCGAAAAATTTTGCAAATTCTCATTATAAGAGTAAATGTGTTATATCACCATCACCATATACGGTATCACAATATATTTTTTTCTTTGTAATTAGATAATAATTATAAATTAATATTCCTCTCGTAAGAACGCCATCAAGTGCTTTTTTTGGTCAGTCACCATTTATTTTCCTGAACTTTAAAACAAACAACATGTGTATGAATAAACTATTATATGGTAAAGCCCGAAGAAAATGGACTTGGCTCCGTTAGAGAAAAGAGAGCATTGAAGGGTTAACGATAAGAATTTCGCAAATAAATTATGTATTTTGAACCATATATGTTTTTGCGAAGTCTAGGATCATAGGGAGTGTTCCAGCATAGTTTTCATCAAAATCGGTCCATGCGTCTAGGAGTAGCCTGGCTAAACTTGAAGAGATATATTGTTACACAGATATGATTATTACATAGATATGATGTGTGGGTGATGTGAGTGACACATTAAGCTAAGTAATGTACATTTAAAGCGATATGAAACTGGTACGGTGTAGGAAAGAGCTGATGCAGGACCTTACTTTCCTATACAATGTGGCCAATATGTAACTCTCCGTTTGCACTCCGCTGGACGATTTCTGGTCTGTTGTGGGTATGGCTCAATTTGCATTATCAGTATCATTCTTCCGTCATTTATTAGTTTCACTGCTCCAGATGCCACAACCAGGCCCACACTAGCCGAATGACCCGTTCCCGCAACACACATGATACTGCCACGTGAATTTCTAGAGGAGCGCAGTTTACGGATCATTCATTAGGCCTATACGTCAGTTGAGTAGATGCAAGGGGGCAGGGTACCTTTGCCAAAAAACTTAGCGAACCTATAATCATTTTAACCTTTCTGAGGACGTGTCACTCCCTATGATGAAAAAAAGACTATAGAAAATAAGGAAGTTGGAGTATAATTAGAATTTTTCTGAATGTAACATAGAATATTTAACCAAGTGAAAATGAACGTCCACCACTAAGAGTTATAGTAATGAGAGAAGGTTCACATTAGTGCTAGAGGAAATTTGTGCTTAGCAGGTATATGACAGGCAATTAGAATAGTACAACACCATTACACCCACCACAATATTAATACCACCTGTACAAACACCTCCTGATTCACACACACACACACATACATACACACACAAATACACACACACACACACACACACACACACACACACACACACACACACACACAAACCAGACAACAGAATATTCCCTCTCTGTCAGACGGCCTGTTTACACCTGGTCATTGTTCTGGTGGATGCAGTCTCAATGTGCGCTCCTTAATATTCCGGTAATGGGCCATAAAGAGCCTGGCGTCAGACTCGGGCATATTAGTACAGGGCAATCACAGCAGGAGATGTTGCTGTAGCCTGCGGTGCTGGTTGTGTCTGAGAGCCGTAGCATGCCCTGCTTTGCGATTTACTTTGCGTCTTATGCTGATTCATGTGCAGCTACACCCCTTTCACCTTAAGTTGGCCTAAAAATGACATACTTTTTACATGCTGAGCTGTAGCAATTAGATTAACGCCATCATCATTATGTTGCAAATCATGAAGAAATGCTATAGAAAGAATATAGAGTCACAGTATTGACATTTGCTGCCACTATGCTGCCAGAAATAAGTTGCAAAATGAGAAAAATCTCAGGATAGATTGACAGGAAAAGAGTATATTATTTTATATCGACAAGGCCCTGGCTTGACATCGTGGTTCAATCACGAAATCTTTGGATTTTGTCTCGTTACTCCAGCATATTAAATTGTACTTCGAATAGAAATAGGCACCTTTGCTTTGTAATCGACGGTTGCGTGTATCTTGGGGAATTTTTTTTTTGAGTTATTTCCGCTCCAATTACATTGTTTAATTTAGACTAGAATAACAATAAAATCGTTCATCATCGTCACCATAATCCTAAGCCTGCTTTGCACTTATTTATGGGGTGAGATAGCTCCAGCAGGAGGAACAGGGGAGCAAATAACTTTACTCTTTTATCTCTAACTTCTTCTTGGGGCTTCCATCTCAGCATCTTGAATGCTGGAATTGTAACAAGAGATTAACACTAGGATGTGATGCT